>NC_044402.1:23271552-23896552 GCF_006542625.1 Nomascus leucogenys
ATGCTTTATTTTTCTTTTTATTCCAGATGTTAATTTTAAAAAGAAATAAAAAGAGATAACTGTGGGGTTAAAATTAATAAGCTAAATAAAGACTTAGGTATAGTTTGTAATTTAACTTTTTCTGTAAAATGATCTGTTCTACTTTATGCCTGCACTCAGCTTTCTCTTTGCCAAGTACTTGAAAGAGTGTTTCTAACATATTCAAAGTATTTGGTACTTTCTGTCCAACAAGAGAATCCTCATTATGGGTAAACACTGTGTTGTCCCGCACACCATACTAGGGAGTTGACACTGGGACATCCATTAATTTACATAGTGGTGGGTTCCTTTAGCATCATGATTTTATTTACAAGCTACATGAATAATCTGAATTTCCTATTACACTTTATGTAGATTATCTGAAAACTCAATTTCCTGTAATATACAAGCTTTATAACTTGTGATCACGACATGCTACAGAACTAAAGGTGGCATTTCTGGGATATTAAATCAAAATATTTTCACAGTTTAACATTTCAGGAAATGTATTCTTTTATGTTCAGTTAACACTGAACAAAGAATCTTAATTTAATGTTAAAAAAGTTTGCATAGGGCCAGGCACAATGCCTCACACCTGTAATCCCAGCACTTTGGGAGGCCGAGGCAGGCGGATCACGAGGTCAGGAGATTGAGACCATCCTGGCTAACACAGTGAAACCCCCTCTCTACCAAAAATACAAAAAATTAGCCGGGCGTGGTGGCGGGCACCTGTAGTCCCAGTTACTTGGGAGGCTGAGGCAGGAGAACCCTTGAACCCAGGAGGCGGAGCTTGCGGTGAGCTGAGATTGTGCCACTGCACTCCAGCCTGGGTGACAGAGCAAGACTCCATCTCAAAAATAAATAAATAAATAAATAAAAGTTTGCATAGATTTAAAAGTGGATATTCACCAACTTGTTTCTTTTCCTACTTTTTCTGAGAAGGGTAGTAGCAAGCACAGAATTTTCAAAGAGCATATAGTCACAACAGAGTTGTTGTCTCTCTCGAGTTCTCGTAAGACATTACTGAGACCAATAGATCTTCTTTTGATTGTGAACAAGACTGAATCAAAATTATTTTAGGTGGAATGGAGTAAAGCACAAGGGTTAAGGGGGCTTATAGTTTCATACTTCTTTTGGTCACAGGATACCTCGATGCCTTGGAATAAGAAACCAAGCTTACAATCTTCTTAGTGGATTTCTACCCAGACTTACTGCCAGTTCTCAAGTATCACTAAGTGTGTGACTGTGTTTGTTTGTGTGCATTTGTGCTTACATCCCATATGGTAAAGCAATGTTTTTGAAACTGATGGTAATTATGGATATTGGGGAAGTAACAAAAGAAAAATAAACCATTTCATAATTGGTTTGGTTGTATAAATGCAATATTATGTTCTTGTGGGTACTACTTTTATTTATGAATAATTTCAATGCAGTAAAATAATTAGACATACAGTTATATATGTGCCACTTCAGTTTATATGTTTCCTTTGATTATATAATCAAAACTGTGTTCATATGGTCATGTATACACCATTTTTTATAGGTTATTGCTGTTGTAGCAAAGCCATCTGCTCTCAAATTTTAAAAGTTGGTAGCAAAAATAACAGTTAGGAAAAAGTATTCTATAAAGAAAGAGAAATGCAGAAATAGTAAAATTATTAGAACACAAATGAAAAGCCTCAGTAATTTCATGTTACAAAGTACATTCTGATTAAGAAAAAATGTTTTAATTCTTATTTTTAACAAGCATGAGTCCATCTCATCTGTGATAAATTATACAATGGCTATAAATATCAATAAATATTTTAGTGGCTGTAAAAAAATTAAGCTTGACGCTCCCACTTTTCTCAAGATAGTTGATATTTTTGTAGGAAAACTATATTGAACACATAAATAATAGCTAAATTTATTTTAATTAATCATAATTCTAGGATCTATCCACAGCAATAAGTGCACTCTACTAACAATAAAATTATGTGATACAGGGAAGAATGTGTTCATTTATTTTACTTATCCAACTTTTTTTTTTCTTTTTGTCTAATTATTACCAGGAACTGTTCTGGATTCTGGGGATATAATGAAGAATCACACATAAAAGATTCCGTTTTCCCGAGGATTTTCTATTCTACTGGAAGGACTACAGAATTTATAAATGTCCTATGGAAGATGCAAAGAAGAAAGTGCTTCAGGAATTTGGAAAAGTGTGGGATTATAGGTGCTTGCTATATGAATGGACAAGAGAGCTTCACATTCGCAGGAATGCCATAATACCCATTTCACACAATACACTCTGATACTTTTTAAAATCCAGTCCTGCTGTATCCTTTCCTTTCCTCTTTTGTTAAATGCTGGTTTAACATAGTAAATTAATTGGATAAGCCTCTGATTGTAAGCAACATTTAAAAAATATCATATGCAATGGCCCTCAATGAACTGAGAAACCAGGAAATGGAAGGATAGCCTAAGTGGTTATTAAACCCAATGAGAATACTGACAGAATTTTCTAGGGACAGAGTGCTAAGATATTCCCAGAATCCTGTTTTTTATGTCAACACTTTGTTTTCCATCTATATCTTTGACTATTCTTTTCAGGCTACATTCATGGATTCACTTCTTCAGTTCCCACTCTAAATTTGGTAGCACTTAGGGCTTTCTTTTAAGAGACCTTCTCACTTCATATTCTTATTCTGAGCAGTTTTAAGCACCTCCATGATTCCAGTTACCATATGGATGATGATGTGAGGTTTTTTTTTTTAAGACCTACAACTCTTATTTTGGTACTCTTCTGAGCTGCAGTCTCATACATTTAATCCGCCTCTCTTGCTTTCTATTTCTACATACCAAACTTAAATAAATCCAATAAAACTGATTCTCCTTTCTGTAACACTCACTCTGAATAGTACCTAAAAAAGAAAACTCCCATTTCCTTATACATCTCTGTTAATAACTCAGAAAGTCTTCCTGGGTTTTCCTTCTGAATATCATCTAAGTGTGCCCTCCTTTCCCTCTCAGATGCTACAGTCTCACAACTTTATCATCACACCTGGTTTATTGGTAGTAGCGGCCTCTGGTATCTCCTCCCTCTTCCACTCTTTCATAAATCATTCACAGTGGTGACATACTAATCTTGTCCAAATATAAATCTGATACTGTTTCTTCCTGCATAAACCCTCTCAATAGGCCTTCACTACTTAAAGAATGAATTCACAGATATTTAGCATACTGTGTAAAATTCATTACAAACCGGGTGTTGCATACCTGTCCAGTCTCACCTCCCATCATTCCCTCTGCCCATTCCCCACACTCACGTGCGCTGTATATTCAACCAACTATTCAAGTTATTCATTGTTTTGCAAAAACATATTATTTCATGCCTCAAAATCCTCTGTCAGATACAGTGGCTTCTGTCTGAAATGCCTTCCCCCTTCTATTCCAGCTTCTATTATTTTCTCTGTGAAGGTTTTCCTATACTCCACATATAACTGCTCATTCTTTCTTTCCTACTTCATCAGTTCCTGAAATTATTGAGCTTATCATATTACATTTTATTTGTAAGTATATATAGTTCCCTATGTAGACTCTGACTTACTTAGGGGCAGGCACAACAATTTTGTTTTCATCTTTGTATTTCTAGTACGTAATACATGTGATAACTCAGTACATACTTGTTAAAGGTTAAAGCTAATGCAAAGTATAGAGCTCATAAGGCTATAGAAACAAGAACTTATCTAAAAGCAGTGATTTGCAATTGCTTCTGTACATATTCATGAAGACTTCTTTCTGGAAGGAGAGCACATTTAAACTCCACCTTCAGTGATAGGTGAGATTTCAAAAGGTGAGGACTGATTGTCAGGTCATTCTAAATATAGGCAATGATGTGATAAAAATTAGGATGTAAGAGACAAAATAGAAAGACAGAGACTTATATAGAAGATTGAGATCACAAGCCTCCCACTGATTGCATAAGAATCTTGAAATTTACCATATTCAAAAGATGAGGTTTTAAAATTAACTGATAGTGTGTACAAGCATATATGTAAACTACAAAGATAGTACCTTTGTGTACACAGTATAATCTACTCTGCTATGCTATTCATTCATGGGGGAATACTTCATTCTACATATGAATTGTTCATTGAATACATTGAAAACATTTTGTGGGTAAAAACTATATCTTATTGGGATCTATGACTTGTACTTTTTCCTCATCCCTCAGGATTCCATGAAGATTGCTAAATCTCTTATCTCAAAAAATTTACTTGATAAGCATAAACATCCAGGTATTACAAAGAAATTCTCTTATCTTTATAAAGTCAATCTACCTTCATCTACAGAAGGCATTATTTCTAAAGAGAGAAGCTTTAGAAACATCCCATTAAAGGTAGTTTAAAAAAAAGGGGGGGGGCTACTTTCTGTTCTTGTTATTACTCACCATAGTGTTTAAAGTTATGCCCAAGTGACATAAGAAGAGGAAATGAAAAGAGGCGTAAATATTTGTCCTTTCAAATATAAGAATATCAAGAGACAAAACACTAAACCTAATAAGAGAATTTAGCATGACTAGAGGATATAATATCAATAAACTTAATAAGCTTCTTACACCACAGTAATTGCCAATTTAAATGCAGTACAATAAAGTAAATACTATTTACAATGTCTCTATTTATTGTCTCTAGCTCTACCATCCTATGTATCTAGAGATTTTAGTAATTAATCACATAAAGATTGTTTGAGACCTGTGTAGAGAAAAATTTCAGACTAATAAAGAGCATAAAAGATCTCAATAAATGGTCAGTCATATCCATAGTGGGATTGTAAAGATATCAATTCTCTTCGAATTGCTTAGTAAAATAAAATTAAATTCCGATTAAAATTATATTTATGAGCTGGGGGAAAAATAAAATGATCCTAAGCTTTCTATGGAAGAACAAAGTTTAATACAGTGGAAATACAATTTTCCAAAGAGCAAAATGGGAACACTTGCATCACATTCAGTCATGTTACAAATCTATGGAATTGAAACAGCACAGTTCTAAAATAATATTAGATAAATAGAACAAATAAACATAATAGAGTGTATAGAAACCATGGCACTTATATGTCAATTTAGTATATATCAATTTCTAGAGGATGAACTACAAATAGTTTTCGACTTTCAATGGTCTAAGTTTACTGTTTTTCAACTTTTCAGTGGTGCAAAAGTGGTATGCATTCAATAAAAATTGTACTTCAAATACCCATATAACCATTCTATTTTTCACTTTCAGTACAATAAATTACACAAGCTATTCACCACTCTCTTATACTATAGGATTTGTGTCGAATGACTTGGCTGAACTGTAAGGTAAAGTACTTGTTCTGAGCACATTTAAGGTGATCTAGGCTAATCTATGATATCTCGTAGGTTAGATGCACTAGATGAAATTTTGACATCATATTTTCAACTTACATTGAGTTTATCAGAGTATAACCCCCTCACAAGTCAAGGAGCAACTGTATTTAGTAATGCATTCAGTAAAAATTGTACTTCGAATACCCATACAACCATTCTGTTTTTCACTTTCAGTACAATAAATTACATAAGCTATTCACCACTTTATTATAACACAGGCTTTGTGTCAAATGACTTTGCTCAACTTTATGGTAATATACTTGTTCTGAGCACATTTAAGGTGATCTAGGCTAAGCCATGATATATCATAGGTTAGGTGCACTAATTGAATCTTTGACATCACGTTTTCAACTTACATTGAGTTTATCAGGGTGTAACCCCTTTGCAGGTCAAGGAACAACTGTATTTAGTAAATAGTATTGAGAAAATTAGCTCAACATATAGAAGAATAAGAAATTAGATTTCTACCGCATATCATATTTAAAAATTAGGACTAAATAGGCCAGAAATGTAAAAATGAAAAAAAAATTTAAATCTACTAGAAGAAAATACAGGAGACTATATGTGTGTCTTTAGGACTAAAAGGATTTCTTAAAACAGACCTATAAATCAAAAGACATTAAAGGAACAATTTGTAGATTAAGCTTCATGAAAATGTAAGATACCAGTCCAATTTAAAAAGAAAATAGAAAGTTATCAAACAGATATCAGGTTGGAGAAGATATCTGCAGCATTCAAAAGCAACTAAGCTTCAATGTCTGGAATTTATAGAAAATGAGAAAAAGCAAATGGATTAGTGAGAATATGATATGAACCATAATTCATAGAAACCCTAACAATCAATAAATATGCACAGAGGTAGGTAACCTCACCAGCAATTAGGAATATGCAAATTTTAAAAATATCAAACTGAGGTTTCCTTCTGAATCTACCTGTTGGAGAAATTACAAAGTCAGATAATATCAAGCATTGGGTAGAATGAGAGAAAATGAGAATCTTCTTGTAATTGAAAATGCAATTTTGTTCAGCCATTTTTGAGAGCAATCTGGAATTATTTAGGGCAAACTGGATATAAGGACAATATTCATTGGAGTAATGTTAGATACTGAAGCAAAAAAAATACATGTCAAAATTTCAGTTATTTAAATAGAATAAAACTCTCATATAGCAGTCCACTGCCAGTCTTCCTGTCAGTTGGCTTTTCTGTGACCTGTGTTTCAGGAACCCAGGTTCCTTCCAGTGTGTTGCTCTTTCCTCTTCATTACATGGCTCTTAAGGGCTTCCCTGAGCTCATAACCATTTCAGCCAGGAAAGATTAGGAAGAAAGGCACATAGAAGGGCTTTATAGACCAGGCCTAGAAGTGGCTCATGTTACTCTCATCCATCTCTCATTGGCTTGTACTAAGTCACATGGCCATTCCCAACTGCAAAGGGAGTTGGGAAGTACAGTCAAGTTGTGAGCCTAGGAAGAAGAGACAGTTTGGGGAACACTAACATAGATAAAAGTATTATCTATGACCCATCAATTCCATTCTGACTTATACACCCCAGAAAAAGCACCGCATGATGTGGAACGATACATATATGAAAATGTCTAGTGGTGTGTCATTTTTGATAACAAAAATTTAGAAGTAAACTTAAGTGTTCATCGGTGGAGGATAGATAAATAGAATGTGCCACATAGACATTGTAAAATACTGTGTAGTATGATCAGAAAGATGACTTAGTTTTACACATAGCTAGCTAAACTTTATTTATTTTACTATTTTTTAATATTCTGGAGTGCAGTGACATGATCTCAGCTCACTGCAACCTCTTTCTCCTGGGTTCAAGTGATTCTCTGGCTTCAGCCCCCAAAGTAGCTGAGATTACAGGCACCCACCATCACCCCGGGTTAATTTTTGTATTTTAGTAGACACAGAGTTTCACCATGTTGGCCAGGCAGGTCTCAAACTCCAGATATCAAGTGATCCACCCGCCTTGACTTCCCAAAGTGCTAGGACTACAGGCAAGAGTCACTGCACCCAGCCACACATAGATAAATGTATGGATGTGAAAGAATAATAAATGATTAAACAGACATTGTACAAGATTTCCAACTAAATTTCATTTGTGTCAATCTTTCAAACCACATAAAACGGTACTATATATGTATCAGATATACATGAGGATATAAATAAACTATGGATTGTGGAGAGAAAAAACATACATCAAAACATAGGTGTGGATAACTATTGGAGGATGAGCTTGAAGATGATAAACAAAAGTAAAATATAGTAAAATTAAAAAGAGGAGACGTTTATAGACTGCTGATGACCGTGTGCCATGAATTTTGAAATGTCATCAGTTCAGTTCTGTTTATGCAAGCTCTTCCTCAAAACAAAACAGCCCAAAGCAAAGCAATCTGACCCACAAACAACTGTACACAGGAAGCATCATAAAAAAATTAATTGCCTGTTTGGGGATTGAGCACTAAAGGACCTCCGGGTCATTGCAAGTTCAGCAGCTAATATTCAAGAAAATATTCATTGAGTTACTACCCTGTGTATGACATTTCACGGCCCTCATAGAATTTTATATATTAAGGGGTAAAGTGGAGGGGCAGACATTAAACAAAGATGCAGATTTTGATAAGAACTTTAAGGAAGGGAAATATTATAAAAGACAAAGTCATTATAACAAATTTCCCCCTGATTAACTGAGGGACATAAAGTCATTGGAATACAACTCACATTTCCAAGGACTGAGCATGTAAATGAAACTTGATGGTAAAATCAGAGTTACCAGAAAAAAGTTGGAAAAGAGCATTCCAGGGGATGAGGATGACGTAGAAAAAAATATGGAATATTGGAGGAATTAAATGTGGATGAAACAGAATGAGGCAGAGGAAGGTTGTCTCATGATCAGAAGCAAGGCAGGCACTAGAAGGTTGTGTTTTGTCACACCTGTGAAGTACCTTGGATTTTATTCTCAAATGCAACAGCCTTTTTGTGTGATGATACAATTTTTTATGTTTATTCTAAATTTAAAAAAATAAAAAATGCTTACCCTTGTTCCCAGAGATCTATGTAAAAATATGATCATGGCAGTGCTTGTGAAAGAGAGAAAAATAGAAAATAAAATCTAAACATCTATCAATAGAGTCAAATAAAGAAGGGCACATCTGAATTATAAAACACTATTTTAAATTTTAAAAAGACTAAGTAGATAAAACCAGATGAAAACAATGGATTTATTAGCATACTTAAAGAAGATGTAAGCCCCCATATGTGTGTGTGTATATATGTACATATATACACATACACACAACACACACACATATAAACATATATTTTCATATGAAAATGAATATAAAAGAAATATACTATATTTTTATCAGAAGTATCCTTCGGGCTAGGCATGGTGGCTTACGCCTGTAATCTCAACACTTTAGAAGGCCAAGGTGGGTGGATTGCTTTCAGCTCAGGAGGTCAAGACTAGCCTGGGCAACATGGCGAGACCCCGTCTCTACAAAAAATTAGCCAGGTATTGGTGGCTTGTGCCTGTAGTCCAGCTAGAGAGAGTCTCCAGCTGCTCTGAGCCTGGAGAATCACCTGACCTTGGGAATCGGAGGCTGCAGTGAGCCAAGATCTCGCCACTGCACTCCAGCCTGGGTGACAAAGTGAGACCCTGTCTCAAAAAAAAAAAAACAAAAAGTCTCCTTGGGGGAAAAGGGACAATAAGTAGTGAGGAGTAAGGAAAGAACTTTCATTTTTCATAATATATACTTGCTTAAAACATTTATGATAAAAAGTATACTCTATGTTATCAGGTTAATAATAAAAAGCAGAATAGAAAAATTTTAAAAGAAAATAGATTGACAAAATATTGTTGGAATATTTAAATGGTTTATGCAGTAATCATGGAGAAAGATGTTTGTTGTTCAGCGTTGATGCTGGAGGAGACAAAGAGAAATGAATGAATTTTAAAGTATATTTTATACATAGAATCAACCATTAGAACTTGGTAATAGATTAGTTGCGCCAGACAGAAGAATGACATCTATTATTCAGAAATGAAAACAAGGAGGTTAGAGATACCATGAAATGAGATGATGGGGACATTAGCAGGACAAATTTGGAATGAAAAGATCAAGTATTCTCTCGCACATCAGTTAAGTTTGAGATGTCTGCTTACCCCAGTGGAGACGTCAAGTAGGCAGCTGCAATGGTCAGCAGGGAGGTTTGTTCAGGTATTAAGAATAGAAGAAATAATAAATTTTGGAAGCCACTGACAGCATACCAAGCATGACATTTTGCTGTAGTTGTTCCTATGTGATCCGGGAATTTCATCAACACCATTATTTCATCATTTATATCACTAGTACCAATGCAAATGGCATTTCTTCTTCTATACTGACATGTATGTGTTTGTGCTTGTGTGTGTGTGTGTGTGTGTGTGTGGATGTGTTTGTTTAATCGTCTAGAAATTCTCTTAGATTAATGTTAGAAAACATGGCGATCAAGAAATATAGTAATGTTTATACAAAGAATGCTAACAAGAATAGCCAAACACTTTAAGAAAAAAAAATTAATATAACAGTAAAAGCTCACAATTGTTTACATGCCTATTATTTACATATGGAAAGCACAGCCCTATAAAATTTGTTTTTTTCTTTGTGTGTGACTACCTAGGGTAGTGGTTCCCAAAGTATGGTCCCCAGACCAGTATTATTAGCACCACATGTGAACCCTATCCTAGACCCATTGTATCAGAAATCTAGGGTGGAGTCCAGTAGTCAGTGTTCCAACAAGCCCACCATCCCAATCTGAAGTACCTTCAAGTTTGAGAATCACTGATTTAGAAAAACTGTTACTATTTCTACAACCTTGTTTGCATAGAGCACCCGAGACTACTTAGGAGGAGTTTGATGATAAAGTTACAGAGGACTTGGTTATTCAGTGAGGAAATAAAAAGAAGCTATTTCATTTAAGTTTAGGCAGAAGTTAACTTCCATTATGTACATGAATTTTGACTGGCACTGATGCTGACCTTTTGGAAGTCTGAAGCTCCTGGCACAAGTGCTTTTAATCTAGTACAGATTTTTGACCTCATCATTGACAGAAAGTTGGCATTTCTGATACACAAAGACAAGACTATCTGACCTTTTTGCATCGCAATGATTGTCATGATTGGCAGGCCTTGGCCTCTCTTTTGAAGGGATGTGGCACTTGGCACTCTCAAATCATATAAAGAACCTTCATCCTGTCCTCTACAGCTTGAGCATGACAGATTGCCCCATCTGGTGATATTCTGAGATCCTGTTGTTTCAATGAGTTTGTGGATGACTATTGGCTTCCTGATGACAGACAGTGTGTAGGCTGGCAGCTGCCATTCTGATGTCCTTAGCTAGCAGTGACACTGTTTGACAGCCAAGACCTTTACTTGAGCATAGTGAGAGTTGTTATCAACTCAGCAAGGAGGTAACACTGAAATCTAGCCCGCAGATCACATTACCTATGGCATTCTGCTAAGAAAATAAGGCATGTAGGAGGCAAAGCAGGATATACTTACTACTTTTATCACTTGTGAAATCAATATAGACTGAAATACATGCTTTTGTTTAACTTGTACCTCCTTGCTACATCTAAAGAAAAAAATCATCATCATCATCATCATCATCATCATCCTTAGCCAAGAAAGATGCAAAGGAAATAAAACAAGTAAGTTTTTCCCTTAGGGTGCTTATAATCAATTTGGCAAAAAGATGGACATATGTTCACACGTAAAGAGGCAGCTATTCAGCTCTGGCTTATTGGTATCTTAGGGGCATGAATAAACTCTTCCATTTTGCAAAAATTTGGAAATGAATATTTCATGTAAAGCAGCATTCCACTCCAACCTGTAATGTTTTAACTAATTCAAATCTAAAACGATGTGCAGACCTATGTTATGTGGGGAAAACAGAACATATTTGTGTGTTGGAGGCAGCCCTTTGGTTCCATTTTTGACCTCTGAAACAGGTTTTGGTCCTCATATTTCACCATCTCATGGTGTCCTCTTATAAAACTCCTCCTCCTACAACCAAAATAATCCCAACACTGTTTTTTATAAAGTAGCCAATTATCAAGACAGAGAGAAAAATAAGTTTCAATTTTAACTTCAATTATAGAAGTATTTGTGTTTAAGAATCTCTTCTAATAAAGTCCTGGGTCCCTAAAGCCCACTAAACCACCACCAGTTGAAAATATCTCAGATGGGTCCGTATATCCATACAGTTATTCAGGTGCATACATCCTTACTAAGGGAAACTCCACAATTGCATAAATCTTTCACAACAAATAAGGGAAAATGAACGATCACTGCTCTTGGCATTTAACTCTCCTGATTGCTGAGAGGAAGTTTGAAGAACAGGAGAAATGGGGAGATTCAGGATGCCACCCCATTTGACACCTCACAGAAACATAAATATAGAATGTTAGGGAGTTGTATACATGTGGTAGGGAAAAGCAAATAAAGAGGAATGCAAAGAAAGTTGCTTCATTATTGATGGTTGTTAAATTTCCTACATGTGAGAATCACCTGGGAAGCTTTTAAAGCTCTGCTGCCCAGGCCATACCCACATCTATAAAATCATTGTCTCTAGCGCCAGAACACAGGCATCCATGACTCCATATACAGCCAACTTTGAGAATACTACACAGTATTAAGTGTGCTGAAATACAGGATACGGTTGAGCTATAAACCCATTATTTAAAGCAGAAAAGTGAGAGGAGAGGGAACGAAGGGAGGTGTAATTTTCTAATGCCTACAAATCTCACTTCTTTTGTGGGCTGACCCCTCCACCCATTTTATTCAGGCATTCTCGTTTTTAAATTTTCAGCAAAATTGTGATTCCCATTTCAGCCATAAACTCAAAACATTTTATTACCTGACCATTAAATGTTTCACCAACTAACCTCTCTGTCTGCCACTTTTTTTTTCAGGAGTCCTTTCTATATAGATGTCGCTGCCAAGTTAATCTTGCCATGGCTCCACCATTATAATCTTTCATCTCTGCTCGAAATTTTAAATGACTTGTTTATCTCCTCGGCTACCTGAGTTCTCCACAATTACGTTATTCTTTTTTAATAAACAAAAATATAATACTATGTGGGAGGTATTATTCTTAGAACTTTATAACATTAATTTATTGAATCATGCTGGCAATTCTATGAGGGAGGTATTTTTATTATCTTTATTTTACAAATGAGTATACAGAGGCAGAGTGAGCTCAAGTACTTTGCCCAGAGTTACAAACATGGTCAGGGGTAGTTACTGACATTCAGCAAATGAAGTTTGGCTCCAAAGACTACATTCCCATTCCATTAGCCTTCCCTTCTTATCTTTTCTGTTGCAGTCAAATTCTTCAATCACATTCACCTCAATCTATAATCACAATATCAGTTCTGATTTGGGCACTGTAACTTGTTCTCCCTTCTCTGTTTCCCCTCTTTTCTTTTTTTCATATTTTCTTCCGTGGCTATGTCTGAACACTTACATCTTGTGTCAAACACTAGAAAGAGTTTCTGCCACCAAGGGGACATGGACAATAAAGAACTGTCATGCAACAATTTATTTTCCAAGAACCAACTGAAATCCCACTCTCTGCAATAACCTGCTTGGTAACTCAGGTCAGAAGAGATGGCTTGGTTCTCTCAAATTTATACCTCAAATAGTTGATATATTTTTTGGCAACTAATCCTACAGCTTATGTTTTCAGGTAATAATCCATCTCTCCAATAGATAAACTACGTTGGGAGAAGATCACTCTTTTTTATTGTTTTAATATTTTAGCAAATATTAAAATAATAATTAAATATATAAAATAAAAAATTAAATAAAATAAAAATAAATAAAAAGTATTTTAAATATTTTAGCGAATATTTTTGAGTCATGTCTCTGTATCAGGCCTTTTTGTATTTGCCGAGAAAAGTGTTGAGTAAAACAAAATACCTGTTCTCATCCACATGGAGCCTACATGACCGGTAGCTTGTCTTTCTCTAGTAGCTTGTATTTCTCCTTACAGATTTGAAAATAATAACAGTGAAGCTTAGGAAAGATTGAGTAAAATAATGAGAGGAATAAAAACAGAGGAGACCAATAATATGGTCATCTACGTTAATATTGAGGGATGATTACTTGTGCCAAAAGAGCGTTTATTGGAAGTAATATTTTTTAATTGTCTACCATCTTTTGTAACCAAAGGTATTAGGCCATTCTTACATTGCTATAAAGAAATACCTGAGCCTGGGTAATTTATGAAGAAGAGAAGTTTAATTGGCTCACAGTCCTGCAGGCTATACGGGAAGCATGATGCCGATATCTGCTAGTTTCTGGGGAGGTCTCAGGAAGCTTCTACTCATAGTGGAAGGTGAAGCTGGGGCAAGCACATCACATGGGGAAAGCAGGAGCAAGAGAGGGGAGGGAGGTACCACACAGTTTTAAACTACCAAACCTTATGAGAACTTACTCACTATCACAAGGACAGCACTAAGCCAGTCATGAGGGATCCACCCCCATGGCCCAATAACCTCCCACCAGGCCCCACCTCCAACATGGGGATTACATTTTAACAGAAGATTTGGGCAGAGATATGTATTCAAACCATATCACCAGACCACCAGGATCAGGGAAGCTGTATATACAAAATGTGAATATTCACTATTTGGAGACTTTTAGAAAATAAATAAGTATGTCCTATATCTAGGGATGTGGTCCCCAATTATATCACAATTTAGAAAAAAATTAATATTTTAAAATTCTGAATGTTTTGTTCAAGATGGAACCTACTTAATTACAAGGCTGTAAAAAGAATGTGTGACTTTTGCTTGGAATTAAGCTCCTAGTCTAAACACTGGAGCACTTTTTGATTATAAAGTAAAGTTATAGTCATTTCTAATCCTAAATAATTTGGGCCAAATAGATTTTGCATGTGATATTTATGACTCATATACTGTGTTCTGTAAAACTTCCCCCAAAGACTCATTAAATCTGTTTTATGAGTATTTTTCCCAGCCTTGAACTTTCATTAACTGGAAGGAAGAGAATAAAGCCCATTTACAATGCCATCAGATCCATGCCAAGGCCCTTGCTTGACGGATGTCTTCCTAATGAATTATATGTATTGTAAACAGTAGTATGTGCCAGCCCAAAGTTTTCATTAATTTTTCATTAATGAAATGCACCACTTAGCTTGTTTGACATTTAACCAAGCTACATAAATTTAAGCTAGATAGAGGTCCCCATAGAAAAACATTTGCAAGTGTCACTGAAGAAACAAGCTAGCAGCTGCTCCACCTCTTAACACAAATCCTGCCCCAAACCATGTTCCAGTTTACCACCAACAGATTAATAAAACATGGAACAAATCAACGATACCGTAATTAGCTGCTAGTGGCTGATTTTAAATTTAGTTCTCTATGCTACTATTTAAGAACATTGTGTTTTTACTAATTTCTCCTTCCTTTTTAGTTCCCAAATGGACAGCATAGCCATCAGTTACCTGGAGGCATTTTGCTTCTAAATGCTGCAAGTGCTGTGTATTTCAGACCCTCCCTGCTTTCTAATATCTAGCTTCCACCATGTGTTTCAGGTTTCAAAAAATAAAACCCATGTGAATAAGGTAATACAGGAGAAAAATACTCTTAAATTGTAGTTAAATACACTGTGATGACAGGAAATCCACACACCTACATAATCTGCAAAGCCCAAAGCTTTCATGCCAAAGAATTCCCAGAAAAGCGAATAGTAACTAGTCTTTAAACTATAAGGTTTTGGAAAAGAATTCCCTTTCCCTTCGTTCTTGATACTCTTAGGAGTTCAGCTCACTTAAAGCATAACAATTCTAGAGCAACTCAGGTAACTCTAAGTTCTTCTAATTGATACAGGTGTAATTGCTAATGTCTACCTGATAGAGATGGGCTTAGGATCCAGGCAGAGCTGAGCTTACAGGGGACATTGTATCTTGAATTCTTTCAACCTGAAGAAAGCAAAAGCCAACAGAAAATGATATTTTTGTTCGCCGCAGGTTATATACAGTCCATGTTCAATAGAAGCAAAAAACTATGCTTTTGCTTCTATTGAACATGGACTGTATATATCCTGCGGCGAACAAAAATATCAACAACATCACAATGATATTACAATATCATCACAAATGATATGGTTGTGCTCCCTCTCCATGTTGGTCAGGAGGGCAGGTACATTTTCAATTTCACAAAGGTTTATTATGCTCAGATTCTGTGCATAATACCATGCCAGGCACAGAGAATACAAAGAAGTATTCTCTTTGTTCCTACTCTCCAAGAGCTTATTTCAGTAGTGGAAACAGACATAATCGGACCATGTTAGTATCATCAGGTAGTGCGGTAATTATCCTTAGCGAACTAATAAAGGAACAGAAAGCCAAATACCACATATTCTTACTTACAAGTGTGAGCTAAATGATGAGAACACATTGAAACATAGAGGGGAAAAACACACAATGGGGCCTATTGGAGGGTGGAGTGGTAGGAGGAGGGAGAGGATCAGGAAAATTATCTAATGGGTACTAGGCTTAATAGGTGGGTGATGAAATAATCTGTATAACAAACCCTCATGACACAAGTGTACCTATGTAACAAATCTTCACATGTACCTCTGACCTTAAAATAAAATCTAAAAAAAAATATATAACATTCTTACATCATTTTCTCAAACCATAAGATTCAACTAAATCCATCCCTGGTTGCAAGGTAGATTCTACTTGTTACTCGCTTCTTTGAGAGATTCTCAGTTTCATTTCATTTTATCGAACACAAGACATTCCAAAAGTTCCTTTCAGATGTACTAGCACATTTCCACATAAAAATATTTTATATAATAAATGAATAAAGAAAATAAGAATATGTAATATTTATCTAATAAGAGCAATGGCTTTCTTGAAATTCTGTTGCTGAGAACCACGGTTGAACCACAGAGACTTTCTTTCAGTTATCCTCTGGCCATCAATCTTACATCCCCAAGCATGTTTCTCTCTTCTGGAGATTCTCCTGGGATTCATTTTTATTTCCTTCCTTCTTTCAATCTATCATCATTCACTTTTTAACCTAAAGTTTATTACCCCACTTTAGCCCCCTCCCCAGCAATACTGCTTCAGAGAGATCAGCATTTCCCCAGCCTCTAATTTTCTTGCTATTCCTCAATAGAACACAAAAGATGTCTGTTTTGAGAGTACCTCTGCCAATCGTTTAGTAAGGCAGCCTCAATTTCATTAACAATAAACTTTCCTTAGAGCAATGTCAAGGAGAGAAGAAAACAGTACAAACTAAATCTGTACTGGTGATTCTAATGAAAAAAGGGGGTGGAGAGCAGGGGTGATTTAAATACAGAGTTAAGAGAAACACTTACTAAACCCTTCACATATTCCTGAACCATCTTTGCATCACCCACTAGTTTTCTCACTCCATGCAGTTATTCTTTTGCCTCTCAAGTGAGGGGAAAGAACAACTCAAGTACTAGACTATCAGGTTTTTCTTTCAAATCACCTGACCACTTAAGTAATTTGTTATACAGCTATACATTGTCTTTAAGTCATATCCTTTGATCTCGCTCAAGTCTTTATTACAGGTATATTTTAATATTATTCAAATACCAAAGATGTATCCTGCTTTATCTTCCTTCTTCCTGTCATAAAGGTTCCTTTCTCCTAGAAAGCCTGTCCTACCCACCTTAAAAAAGACGTGTAAGCCATGAGGGCATGGGAAAGAAGTAGAAAGTAGAAGTAATTTAAAGCTATCCTATTACTATATTATGATATCTACCTGGAGAACTACAGGACAAATGCCATCCATCTCTATTTCTTCATAACTCTTGTCACTCTCTGACTATAGAATTAGTTCATATAATTATTAAAGAATAGGTATAACAAAACTGCTTGTTTTATGTATTTAAATTATCAGGTTTTGATAACAGAAGCCTGAGAAATTTTTTTGCAAACCAATTAAATTTAGAAATCGGATTTTTCAACACACACACACACACACACACACACACACGCACACACACACTTAAAAAGTAACCTTCTGTTTTTCTCTCTTCTCTTATATATCCATCTGGTTCCTCATCTTGGATGACTCACTGAGACTTGTGTCCTCATTCCCAGTGAAAGATGACATCTCTAAATAGTTCCTCATCAAATAAAATGGAGAGTGGTGATTTTTGTATCTCCCCCTTCCTATTACCCAAATAATAAAAACATTTTAATTACTTCCTAAATATGTATTGAATCCATTCTCCCTATCCTTGCCATTATTGCCTTCCTGTAGGCCCTCATTATCTTTTCCCTGCTTTGTCTAATTGCCTCCTCAAAATTTTGGTTCCCAAAATACTCATGATAATCCTCCTGGCTACCAATATAGGATTCTTTTAAAATACAAATATGACCATCTCATTTCCCTCCTCAAAAGTGTTCAATGACTCCCAGACAAATATAAGATAAATAGAAAGCAACTTACCAT
Source organism: Nomascus leucogenys (assembly GCF_006542625.1). NCBI lineage: Eukaryota > Metazoa > Chordata > Mammalia > Primates > Hylobatidae > Nomascus > Nomascus leucogenys. The sequence goes on from NC_044402.1 coordinate 23,289,481, forward strand.
TATCTTTCATGATTTTGCTTCCTGTCCATATTAGCCAGTTTTTTTAAATTTTTGCACTAGTTACAGCATATACTGGTACTTCACATTCTAGATAAGCTAAACAGCTTGGAATTGTCCTAAGTTCCATAGTTTATATACCCCAAATCTGTTCTTCATTCTCATTTATTTTGCAAACTTATCTCTCCCAAAAACTATGCAGATAGTTTCCCCTATAAATCTTGCACTAACACTCCATGAAAGCTTCAATCACTTCTTCTACTGTACTATTTCTATATCATATATAAACATACACCACTGTTGATTCCAAATGCATTATACATATTCATATATCGCATTTTGCTAGGCCTGCATTTTTTAAACCAAGGTTGCAACATATTGGTGAATCATGAATTAGAAGAAGAATGCAAAGGACAGGATAGGGTTGGATAGAATGTGGTATATTACATACAGCAAGGATATAATTGCTTCATTAAATTCTTATTTCAATATGAAGAGAAGGTGAAGAGTAGAGAGGAGAGAGAGACACAGAGAGAGAGAGGGGTGTCATATACTGGCAAGTGATATATAAAGAATTTCTGTGGGTCATAGTGAGAAAAATGAATGTGACTATACTGGTGTGTAAGTATATTGGCTATAGGATTAATTTTGTAATAATTTAAATCATAACAATGTCATTCATGTATAAGTACCTACTTAAAACCAGGTGCTGGCCTTCATGCCAAATAAAAAATTATTTATATTGTAACCATCATCCTGCAAAATAGAGACCATCATTCCCATTTTACAAATGAAGGCATGTTTTGGATCTTTTAATTTTATTTGTCAAATTCAATTCCACTGATATGGATGCATATCATTTCTCTCTTTTTTTTTGTTTTTATTTTGAGACATGGTCTCACTCTGTCATCCAGGCTGGAGTGCAGTGGCATGAGGATGGCTCACTGCAGCCTTCACCTCCCAGGCTCAGGCAATCCTCCCACCTCAGCCTCCTGAAGCTGTGACCACAAGCATGTGCCATCATACCTGGCTAATTTATTTTTATTTTTATTTTTTGTAGAGAGAGGGTCTCCGTATGTTGCCCAGTCTGGTCTCAAACTACTGGGCTAAAGTGATCCTCCTGCCTTGGCTTCCAAACTGTTGGGATTACAGGCATGACTTACCACGCCTGGTCCATGTCTAGTTCTAACCCACTTCTTTGATAAGTGCATTTTCCCCAGTCATATACAAACAACTTGATGCATTAAAGATTAGAGAACCACCCATGAAAGATAAGTACTTTTTCCTTAGACAAACAGCAATGTTGAAATTTACACCACGTCTACACGGTCCCCAAATCTATACCCTTTCCACCACTTCATACTGCCTTAATTTTCTAATCCTATTAGACTCTAACCCTATTAGATTCCTATTAGACACCTACCATGTAAGAGCTTATTAAACTTTCATGATATTCATGGAGTTTTAATATAATTTGATTGAGCTCTATTTGAATGTGTAGAAGTTACTAAAACACAGCTGGGCGAGCTCTATTTGAATGTGTAGAAGTTATTAAAACACGGAGCCGGGCATGGTGGTTCACGCCCATAATCCCAGCACTTTGGGAGGCTAAGACGGGCGGATCACGCGGTCAGGAGATCGAGACCATCCTGGCTAACATGGTGAAACCCCATCTCTACTAAAAATACAAAAAATTAGCTGGGCGCGGTGGCGGGCACCTGGAGTCCCAGCTACTTGGGAGGCTGAGGCAGGAGAATGGCATGGACCCAGGAGGCAGAGCTTGCAGTGAGCCAAGATGGTGCCACTGCACCCCAGCCCAGGTGACAGAGTGAGATTCCATCTCAAAAAAAAAAAAAAAAAAAGTTATTAAAACACCTTCTTTGCTCTCCAAAGGCAAGGAATAAAAATGACATCAATAAAAAGGACAAAATATTAATAATACAAGTACATGTGCAAAAATGTGCATTATGACCCAAGTATAGGAATTGGCCTACTTGTAGAGGCACAAAGAGAAACATATATGGGCATTCAAAACCACTAATAATGCTGGCTTTGGCTACTAATAAGCCTTATAAACAAACCCCTGTCAAACTAGAAATCAACCCAGATTCACTATTGTTTAAACTTTTTTCTGAAGCATCATTAAGGTTTTTTTTTGAAAAGTAATTTTTTGATAGTTAAAATTTTACTAAAATTTTTATTTGTGTAGATTTATGGGGCACATGTTCAGATTTGCCACATGCATGTATTGCATAGTGTTTCAGTGGTGAAGTCTGGGCTTTAAGTGTAACCATCACTCAAACAGTATGCATTGTATCCATTAGGTAATTTCTCATTCTTCACCCCCCTCACTTTCTCACCTTCCCAAGTCTCCAAAGTCTGTTCCATTCTCTATGCCATGTGTACACATTACTTCAATCCCACCTGTAAGTTAGAACATTCAATATTTGACTTTCTGTTTCTGAGTCATTTCATTTGAGATAATGGCCTCCAGTTCCATCATGTTGCTACAAAAGCCATAATTTTATTCCTCTACAGTCTTGTTTTTTTAAAGAAAATAAAACCTTTGAACTTATTAATATCAAGTGCAAGGAGGTTTCCAAATACATTCCCTTGCTTAACATTCTTATCTCAAGTATATGAAGTTTCAATATTGTGTTGGCTATTCTGGGTCATTGGCCTATCCATATAAATTTTACATTCAGCTTGTCAATATTCATAAAATAACTTGCTGGGATTTTTATTGAGAGTGTGTTGAATCTATAAATCAAGTTGAGAAAAACTAACATTTTGACAATATTCAGTCTTTCTATGCATGAACATGGAGTATCTCTCCACTTACATAGTTGTCCTTTGACTTCTTTCATCAGAGTTCTACAGTTTTTCTTATACAGATCTTGTAACTATTTTGTTAGACTTATTGATATGGTTTGGCTCTGTGTCCCCACCCAAATCTCATCTCAAATTGTAATCCCCATATCACTTGGTGTTGAGGGAAGGACCACATGGGAGGTGACTGGATCATGGGGGCAGTTTCCCCTATGCTGTTCTCATGATAGTGAGTGAGTTCTCATGAAATGTAACTGTTTTATGAGGAGTTTTCCCTGCTCTTGCCCACTCTTTCTCTTGCCTGCTACCATGTAAGATGTTCCTGCTTCCCCTTCTGCCATGATTGTAAGTTTCCTGAGGCCCACCCCCAGCCATATGCAACTGTGAATCAATTAAACCTCTTTTCTTTATAAATTACCCAGTCTCGGGCAGTTCTTTATAGCAGTGTGAGTAAAGACTAACACACTTATACCTTAGTATTTTATTTTTAGGGTGTGCTACTGTAAATAATATTGTGTTCTAAATTTTAATTTCCATTTGTTCATTGCTGGTATGTAAAAAAGCAATAGATTTTTGAATATTTACCTTGTATTCTGCAACCTTGCTGTAATTGATTGTTAGTTCCAGGAAGTTTTTTTTTTTTTTTTTTTTTTTTTTTGTCTATCCTTCTGGATTTTCTAGATAGACAATCAGGTAATTCGTGAATGAAGATAATTTTATTTCTTCTTTGTGAATCATATACATTTTCTGTCCTTATCTTATTGCATTAAGTAGGACTTCCAGTACAACCCTGAAAATCTGTGGTGAGAGGAGATAGTCTTACTTTGTTTCTGATCTAGATTCTCACCATTATGTAGAATGTTAGCTGTAAAATGTTTGTAGATACTATTTATTAAGTCAAGGTAGTGTCCATCTATTCCTAGCTAGCTAAGAGTTTTTGTCATGAGTGAATGTTGGATTTTATCAAGTGTTTCTATACCTATTGATATGATTATGTGATTTTACTTTTTTATTCAGTTCATGTGATGGATGAATTAATTGATTTTCAAACTGAACCAGCCTTACATCCTCAGGATAATTGCAAATGGTCATGGTGTATAATTCTTTTATACATTATTAGGTTTCATTTGCTAATTTTTTATTGTAAAAGGAAACTATTAATTTTAACTTAAATATTTTAAATGGGCAAAAAATCTGATTAGATATTTTATAACAGAAGATGAACAGATGGCAAATAAACACATAAAAAATGCTCACCATTATTTTTTGCTAAAAAATTATAGGTTAACTCCACAATGAGATACCATGAAATACCAATTAGAATGATCAAAAATTAAAACCAAAATCCATCCACAAGGAAAGTAATCAAGTGATGGCAAAGATGCAAAGCAACAAGAACCATTTTACCTTCCAATAGGAAGTAAAATGGTATAATCACTTGGATTATGGTTTGGCTGTTTTTCATAATGTCAGATATCATACAGCCCAGCAACACTCTGTGGGCATTTACCTAGAGCAGTTATAATTAATGGTCACACAAAGTGTTTAAACAAGCTTTAAACATAACCACTCAAAACTTGAAGCTCTTAATATCTTTAAACTGGTAAACAGATAAACTGCTAGATATTTATACTACAGAATACTATTAAAGAAAGAAACAAACCAAAAAAAAAAAAAAACCCAAATTATTGGTTCACAGAAAAAATGTCGGTGAATATCAAATGCATTCTGCTATTTGAAAAACCACGTATTATATGATTTCACTTATATGACATTCCAGAAAAAGCAAAATTATAGGGATAGAGAATAGATCAGTGAATTCCAGGGGCTAGGCATGTGGAGTAAAGGTGATTACAATGAGGCAGCAGAGGAATATTTTTAGAAGCCAGAAGTGTTCTCTATCTTGACCATGGCAGCGGATACACAATTGTATGAAGTTCTCAAAACTCACAGAGTTGTACATCACAAAAAGCAGATTTTATTAAATGTAAATTTCTAAAAATTGCATAAACCTATGACTGGGAAGGCCTTGAACTCTTTCACTTCTCTTAGAAACAACTATAAAACATAATCTTTTTACTAAATAACCTATTTAAAACAAATCATAAATTATCATTTGGCTATAGTGTCCAATTATATATGATAAAGAACAAGAATGCTTAGAATAAAGAACTCATTTCAGATAAGAAAAAAATGTGGTGTCAGGATCCCTGTTAGACTTATACCTTAGCATTTAAGCAAAAACTCAAAATAAACTTATATCATTGGGTCTGCAATCAATTCCTTTTTAGTAAATGGTTCTGACTTTACACTCTGGTCATAAACATATTTTGTGTTAGTGTATCAGAGCTACAAGCAATGAGTAAATTCAGAGAATAAATATGACTTAATTTTCTTATAGTGCCATATGCTATACCTCTTTAAATGCCAATTATTTTACACAAATCACAAAGTATACGTGAGTTGATTATACAAGGAAAAACATTGCTATCTTGAAAACAGCACAAGTGCTATTCCTATTTCTCATAGACCTTTAGTAAATAATTTGTAATAATAAACATAATGACAATAAAATTAGGAAAAAATTAATTTACCATATATAATTTTAAAGCAATATAATCAAACTGTCTATCTATAAAACATAGCTAAAATCTAAAAGTATTTATTAGTGGTGAAGGGGGATATTCTTAGAAATAGATATTCATAGAAATGGATATTCTGTTAAAGCCAATGAGAGTTTTTCTATGAATTATTATTACCATTATGGCAAGATAATAGTCTTTCATTCTCTGTATCCATATAAACCAAACACAAGACAGGCTTACAGTTTGCTAAGACTTTAACTAGACTCATTTATGAACTATGTACTGTTCAGAATAATACAAATATTAAAAAATGACCAAGTCTCTTTTTGAGAACAATAAGCCCTAGGAATTTAAAAATAAAATTATAAGTATTACAAATACTGATAGACCTTAAAATTTCAAATCTAAATGTATCAGAGTGGGGGTCTGAGGAATGGGAATGTTCTAGAATGTTTTAGTTCTGGAATGAAAAGTATAAATGAAATCAAAATAATAAATGTTTGAACTTCTATACTATAAATTTCGTCACATCCACTGATACAAACCTGACCATTCTATAATGGATCACTCATCTAAACATTTAGTAATATATGTGGAAGCCTGGAATGGTAGTCTAGGTGAAATACTATTACCTATTATGGTAAGACATGCTGCTGATTAGCAAAGGAAAAAAGTTTACACATGGAGTTGAAAATAGTCAGAATATTGGAGTCAAAATGCTCAATACATCAATTTCAGCCACTGAAAGTACTTTATTAGAATGAGGCCCTGGAACATAGATTTTAATAAAATTCAATTCACTTCTTAATTAGGTCATATCAGTAAAGTGTATGCAAATTTATGGGCTTTCAATGAGTTTGGCAGTAAAAGTCTAATACATCATTTGTAGAAGCAACCCAATTGTTCACAAGTAAAAAACTGCATATGTCTGTGTATTTTCATCTCAGATGCATCATTATACAATATTTGTAGTGCCATAGGAAAGCTTTGTCTTTAGAAGATGATGATAATTTTGCCCCTTTAAGATAAATGAAGGTAGGAAAGGAGGATGGGAATGTAAAGGGAACGTGATTCACAGAACAGCACCACCTTAAGCACTACTAAGAGTCAAACAGACTAACCTTGAGGGGCTCCTTGTTTAATTAGATTTTTTTTTCTAAAAGTAAAAAATGTATATTGTATAAACTGACATTTTTATTGTCTACATGTAAAACAGAAACTATTGTAACAACAATCAAGTCTTCATTCTTATACTTGATGTTTTTTGATATATGCATTTTGGTCTGTACATTTATGACATATATAAAGTCATAAATATGATTGAATATGCCCCTTTAGTTACTTCAAAATCTACTTTCAACTCCTTTCTTCCCCTACCATCTCTAGGCAAAGAATATAATGCATACAAACACCTTTAGGCTGATGGAGAAAGAGACAGCAGGCTTATATAGGTGGAGCACAGTGAGCCCAAAGGTTGGTAGGGAAAAGTTCTAAGAAGTCATCAGAGACTAGATTGTATAAAGCCTTATGGGCTATGGAAGGACTTTGGATTTCTTGTATAGCAGAAGTCACTGGGGGATTTTATGAAGGAGTGAAATATGACATAGTTCACAGTTTGAATGGTAATCCTGGCTGCTGAGTGTTTTATGCACTGTAGGTGGGCACAAGTAGAAGGAGGAACCCATTAGAAAATTACTGCATTAATCCAGACAGGGCTCGGGTTAGTGTAGAAGCAAGAGATGTAGTGAGTTATTGCATTTGAAGGGATAGTTTATAAAGATTTGCTAAATAATCGAATGCCCCCTCATTTGTCTTTGGTCACACAGTTGATCTGATGCTGCTTCTAAAATCTCTGCTTCCACAAACCCAGTAAGCCCAATAGTATCCAGCTCACATTCTCTCTCAATGATTCCTCATCATACTATTTTATTCCTCCATAATCTTATCTTCTTCTGAACTTGTACTTTTTTTTTTTCCTTACCAGCATTTCCCAAACTGTTAATAAAGTCCAACAGGCAAAGACAACAAGACCAACCTAGGGTCCAAACAAGTTAGGATTATTAATTTGCCAGAATAAGGAAGAATACTTGAAGGGAAAAAAAGTACCTCACCTAACAAAGGAAGACGTAAGGATTATTACAGAATTTTGACCAAGAGTTGGGTTTAGGTAAAATTTAAATGAAGCAGTGTTTTGTTTGGCACAAAGCAAAGTAGCAAAGTAGCCCTGTTTGTAAAAGGTAAGTATCAGGTTCAGGTTGAGAAATAAGACTCAGGTTCTCATTTTCTTAAAAGCTACAAGTTAGAACACGGAATTGTGCATGCAAAAATCCTGTATCTGAGACACTGAAGCTGGTCTGAAAAATCAAAGCTGCTTCTCTGTATCAAAGTAACCCAAAAAGCTCAGATATTCTAGACAAGATGTTCCATGCTTTCTGATATGATTTGAAATAACAAAGTTTATAATAGTCTGTGATTGTAGATGTTTCTCAAGACTGTATCATTTTGTTGATAAATAAATGCAGTTTTAAGAGCTTTTCACTATGTACTATAAAACCCATGTTTAATAATAGTTTATTGATCATTTTGGGGAGTGGGGTGCTGATTATATTATTTGTAAAATTAATCATAAAAAGGAGTAAGTACATTTTAGTTTTTTTAAAAAAAATATGCATGACGTTCAGAACTAAGAAATAGTGAGATGTGCCTGGAAGTTGTATGCTGAATCACTGGAGACATGAACTTGCAATGTTTACTCAGTAAGCTATTAATTACTTCATATGTACTCGGGAGAGTTTGTGTTACCCATTCCAAATATTCTCCCCAAAATGTATTAAGATTTATAGTATTCCCATTTCTTAAAGAAATTGTTGAAAATACACAAACATGGGTCTCACTGTAGATTTATTTGAACTCGAATCTCCAGGCCTATAAACCTGAATACTTAAAAAGTCCCCAGAATTTGTGATCTGTTTGGTTTACCATGTGTATTAGTCTCACAAGGCTGTTGTAACAAATCTCCACAAACTTGGCAGTTTAAAAACAACAGAAATTTATTGTTATACAGTTCTGGAGACTAAAACTCCAAAATCAGATTGTCAGCAGGGCCATTGTTCCTCAAGTATTTAAAGGGAGGTGTTTTTTTGTTTCGTTTTGTTTTTTTCATTCCAGCTTCCAGTGGCTGGTTAGCATTCCATGGCTTGTAGCTGCATCTGTTTGTGGCTCTGTCTTCACATAATCTTCCCTTTGTGTCTATCTCAAAACTTTCTCTGCCTATCTTACATAAGAAAACATTGGTTGCATTTAGGGCCATCAAAGATAATCCAGGATAAGTGCTTTCTCTCAAGAACTTTAATTTAATCACATCTTTTGCCAAATAAGGTATTTACTCTTTGCCATATAAAGTAATATTCACAGGTTCCAGGGATTAGAATGTAGACATAATCTTTGTAGCATCATTCAGCTGACTAAATTTTCTATCTTATAAATTAGGAATCTAACAATTGAATGATTTGAAGTTTATTGTAGTTTTACTACTTAAATGATAGTTTGATTACATTATCCTTACCAATTTTCCAAGAATATGTTTTGTGCTCACTATTCTAATTAAGGCATATATTACATCTAATAGACAATCACTATTTTCTGCTAATAAAATTACAAATACTTACTTGGAAAATGTTTATATATGACCTGTAATTGTCAATTATGTGGCTATTACTCAATTAGGCATAAGTGCTTTTGTTCTGACACACAGCTCTGAACACTGAAAGGTAACTTTATAAATGGTGAAGCACATATTATGTGATAGCTTATAACAATAATAATTTCTTTTTTACATTCTTATCTGACTGGGTCAGAAATGATTTCTTCTACCTCCTGTTTATTTTGAGACAAGAGACGAAGGAATAGCCACTATAAGGAACATATTGATCTTATAGTAGAAACAAGAGAGAGACAGAATCACAGAATGGTTCCTATTGCTACTTGAAAGGGGCACACATCACTTCTGCTGACATCCTATTAAGCAACATGGCCAGTTCAGATGTCAATAGGATTAGAGGTGTGGGTGGAGGCCCTGGGGGAGTCGTATAATCCCCCTTCAGTATACACTGCACGTATTTTTGAAATAATAACTCAATCACATCTAGCTCTCTGTTCTTTGTCATATCAAGGGTGGGGCAGAGATATTGATATTGCCTTAAATAACCGTGCTCATGTTTTGCCCTTAAATGCATCGTCCCTGTTTATCAAAGCCTTGGCTCAATTATCTGGGTCATGGCAGACTTGCTGTGCTCTATTACATTACATCTTGATATGTGTGCATGTATGTTGTGTACCTTAGTTATACAGAACTTTTAATAGTAAATTTTTTTCCCATCAAAATGTCACACATATGTACCCTCCTTTGTTTCCTAGATTCCTGGTCCAATTTATTCACTATTCAAAAGTCCTAGGTTGGTAGGCATGTTTCTCATTGTTCAAGACATAATTCTTTAATCTTTAGCTAATACAATTTTATGTGAGGCAATAAACAAACACATGGGGAAAAAAGAAAATTATTAAAAGAATCTTATAAAAATTAGGTCATTAACTAAGGGGCACCACTGTGGCAGGTTACAGTTCTAATGATGGAAGATGTGATTCATAAAAAATAATTCAAGCTTATAATATACCAGTAGAAATCTGTAACCAGCTTACCACAGATGAATAAATAGATATTCACCAGACACTGGTGGATATATATTACGGAAATACATTAAACTTCTAAACATTAGAAATATCACAGCAGGATTGCTTAATGGAGTAGCTTACTCTAAGTCTCCACAGCATAGCACAGCAGGTGATGTTAGATCAGGTAAAAATTAAGTTGAATAGATTGCAAAATGCACTATCAATCTCCACTGACCATGAATTCCTGGTTAACAAAAGAAATACAAATCAGGCTAAATGTTCTTTAACTCAAGGGTCATAATTCTAGCTAAGTAGACCTTTTGGTTTAGGCATGATGTTAATTTTCTCTAAGGCACCATAAGTAAACAGTAGATTTTTTAGGTGATAGATTTGTAGGGTACATTTTGGGAGTGGTGGTAATGGAATTAATAATATAATAATTTTATAAACCAATAATAAACATATCTATAACGTTTTAATCCATTTCAGAATTTTTCCAAATATTACATTAGTACTACTCTCTGCTGTTCTGATTACTCATGGACACAAGGAGAGAGCTGAACTCAATGGAATATTGTAAGTTAAAGACATATGAGAGCTCTTGGATTTAAGTTCAATATGTAGCAACAATATGATTTGCTGGCCAAAATCTAATGAAATCTTAGGCCACGATAATAGAAGGAATGATTCCATCACAATAAAGCAAATACTTTTGGTCTACTCTAGGAAAGTCAGAAAAAAATCTGGGGCATAATGTTTCATTCTGGGCATGGTATTTTAAAAGAAACATAAAAATAAAATATTGTATGGAATCCAGAAGAAAGAAAAGTGGAAGATGGAGGATCTAAACCATGCCATATGTATTCACTCCAAAAACAAGCACTAAGAATATGTATTAGAGAAGGAGGAATCACATCTATTTCACTAGGAAAAGAGTAGATTTGGATACAGAATCAAAAGAGTTCTTAAAGTTATTAAAAGTTTGTAAGGGAAATACAGATTTGACTTATTCTGTGTGTCTTCATGGAAAGAATGAAGACCTAGATAGTCACTGCAGAGAAAAACATTTATACTTTTACATTTAATCAGGGAAACGTTTAACAATTAGATTAATCCAAAATATGGGGGAGCGACATAGTCATAACTTCAGAATGACATCAAGATGGTTGCCTAGAGGTGTCTGGCACTGATTTCATCCCCTAAAAAATGACCTAAACAACAAATAAACAACTACATTTCTACTGGCGTTCCCTACAGAGAGTTCTGGAGTACAGCAAGGTAGTGGCAGAATTCCTATGGAACACAGAAACCCATAATGGCAGTATAGAAAGGAGAGCAAAACACCCTGCCTCTGCCACACCTCTCCTCCACTAGGATTGACTTCAAATAAGGAGGAACTTTTCTTTGCAGAAAAAAGATAAGCAGTAGGCTCCCAAAAGCCCCTGTTAGCAACAGAGACACCTGCAGTTCTTGCTACAGGACATCCCACAGCCCTCACAGGCCATGGGCCCAGACTGGGGAGCATTCAGGGGTTCACATGGCTGCATTGCTCTGGAGTAGGATCATACACTGTACACACCTCTAACCCCCAAGCTGCTAAGGCATGGTGATATCTTGAAACTGGCGTCACTGCTAGACGGTATCCTGCTCTGGAGGCAAATAGCCAGAATGTCACTCCATTCCTGAGGCTCCACTGTCATTCCGGGACACTCACATGGGTGGCTGCAGTGTCATCAGCTACTCAGAGCTTAGGCCCAACAGAATGACCATGATCCTGATGTCTGAGCTCACATAGCACCCCCCTCCTAAGGAAAAGGCAGTTTTGAACAACAAAGAATCCAAACTCAGCCAGGAGAACCACCATGCATGTACACCCTTGACCTGAAAACCAGTTCAGTAGCTCTGACACTGAGCCAGCAAACCTACCCTGTGTGCATACCCTCAGCCCGAGAACCAGCCCAGTGGCTCTACCTCTGCAAAGGCATGCCACTGCCAACACATACTCTTGCAGCCTAGGCCACTGAGGCACTCAGACATCACTGACATTGATGACAAATGAAAAAACTGCACAAATCCTATACTACTACATCCACCCAGAACCAAACACAAAGCATCCTACCAACCAACCAACACCCTATAACTCTTCCACAGAAAAATGCCTTTTTATATGAAAGATACTCCATAAAATTGGAAGAGGTAAGTATTCCACCAGACACAGTTATTAAGTTAGCGACATAAGAAACATAAAACAAAAACAGGAAAACATGACACCTCCAATCAAACACAGTAATTCTCCAGTAATTACCACAAAGAAAAGAAAATTTATGAAATGCCAAAAAAGATATCACCAATAAACAAGTAGAAATCTTGGAGCTGAAAAAAATGCAATGAGAGAAATTAAGAGTACAATCAAAAGCTTCAACAGACTAAATCAAGCAAAAGAAGAAATTTCTGAACTTAAAGACAAGTCTGTTGAAATAACCCAGTCAGAGAAAAAATAATAAATAAAAAAGAATGAAGAAAGCCTACATAGCTCATATGACACAATTAAACAAATATTCAGCTTATAGGATCTCAAGAGGGAGAAAAGCTAAAGAAAGGCACAGAAACCATGTTTAACATAATAGCTGAAAACTTACCAAGTCTTTGGAGGTATCATTGAACATCGAGGTTTAGTAAGCTCGAAATTTCCCTAACAAATTCAACTAAGAAACTTATAATCAAATTATCAAAAGTCGAAGACCAAGAGGAAATTCTAAAAGCAGCAAAAATGTCAAGTAACATGTAAGTAAATCCCCATTGTACAATTAGCAAATTTTTCACCAGAAACCTTGCAGGCTAGGAGAGAATGAGATGATATATTCACAGTGCTAAAAGAAAAAAAAAAACTGCTATCTAAGAAGACTATACCCAGCAAAGCTACATTTCAAAAATGAAGGAGAAATAAAGTCCATCCCAGCAAGACCTGAAGGAATTCATCACCACTAGAATGGACTTATAAGGAATGCTTAAGAGAGTGCTACAACTGAAAGCAAAAGGACAATAATTACTATCTTCAAAACACACGCAAATATAAAACTCAGTAGTACAGGTAAATTCATAATCAAATTCAGAATACTCCAGTATTGGAATGGTGCTATAGAAATATTTCAATCCTCAAGTATGAAAGATAAATGTCAAAGGATAAAAAATAATTACAGCTACCATCAGTTTTTAAGAAACAGACAATATATAAAAATGTAAGCTAAGAAAACAAAAATATAAATTACGAAGAGGATAAAAGTCTAGAGCATTTTTATGTTACCAAAGTTAAGTTGTTGTCAGCTTAAAATAGTCTACTATTTCTAAAAATTTATTGTTAGCACCATGGTAACTACAAAGAAAGGAATTACAACAGATAGGTAAAAAATTTTTAAAAGAATGAAAGCTTTCCACAACAGAAAACCACCAAATCACAATGGTAAACAAGAGAGGAAAAAGTAACAAAGAATTTTAAAAACAAAAAATCAGAAAATAATTAACAAAATGGCAGAAACAAAATCTAACTGTATTTGCCGACTATAAGAGATCCACTTCACCTGTAAGGACACACGCAGACAAAAAGTAAAGGGATAAAAAAGACATTCCATGCACCCGGCAAATGTAAACCAAAAGCAAGCAGAAGTTGGTATGCATATATCAGATAAAATAGACTTTAAGAAAAAAAAACGCAATAAACCATAAATGATCATTATCAAATGATAAAGGGACCTGTTTAGCAAGGTAATATAATGAATGTAAATATATGCACCTAAAATCAGAGCACTCTAAAATATAAAACAAATATTATTAGATCTAAAGGAAGAGGTAGATTGCAAACAATATTAGTAGGAAATTTCAACATCCCACTTTCAACAATGGACAGATTACAAGAAATATCAAGAACACAAGCATCAGGCTTAAACTGTATCACAGACCAAATAGACCTAACAAACATTACCAATACATTCCATCTTACAGCTACAGAATACACATACTTCTCAACTGCACATGGCTCATTCTCCAGGATAAATTGTACATGAGGCCACAAAGCAAGTCTTAACAAGTTTAATAACATAAGATCATACCAAGCATCTTTTCTGACCACAATGCTACAGAACTAGAAATGATTAATAAGAGGAATTTCAGAAAGTTTACAAATATATGGAAACTACATGACATGCTCCTGCATAACCAAAGGGTTAATGAAGAAATTAAAACATAAATTTAAAATATTTCTTGAGACAAACTAAAATGAAAACACAGTATACCAAAACCTAAGGATATAGCAAAATCAGTTCTAAGAAGGAAGTTTATAGGCAATAAATATATACATCAAGATAGAAGAAAGATCTCAAACAACACAACACTACACCTCAAAGAATTAGAAAAACAAGAACTAACCCCAAAATTTGTAAGAAGAAGGAAATAAAGGTCAGACAATAAGTGAACAACATAGACAATAGAAAAACATTACAAAATATGACCAAAACAAACAACTGATTTTTTGAAAATATAAACAAAATTGTCAAACCTTTGAGCTAGTCATAACTTCAGGGATCAGGAATGGCAGGGTTTATGGAGACTTCTACCAATTTCTGAAACAGGCAAGAAAAAGAATCTATTATTTGGCTGAAATATTGAACTAGATGATCTTGAAAGTCTTTTTCAATTATGAGATTCATTGAATCTATGATAAGGTTTGCATTGGCTCTTACATCTCACAAAATAACAACAGCAACAAAAGATCAGGATGTGGAGGGCATGTGTGTGGCAGCAGCACAGTGAGACCACACAAAGAAGAGGCAAGTATGAGTTTGTGTTTCACTCAAGCTCCTCAGTTATTTGTAATTCACAGGTGCCACTGTAAAACATGAAATGCTCCCAGTGAATAGTTAGCCCAGAGTTAGGAAAGGATTACAAGACTTTATCAGAATTTTGAGTTGACATATGCAATGACATATCACTATAATTCTTGCATAGTTAACTCCCTGATTATTACAAGCTGCCACTCATACAGAGAAAAAGTAGTCCAGAATAGATAAACAGTATTTCTTCACTTCCAAGCTTGCTTTCCATTTGTAATCTAAGTCAATAGAGAACAATACAATATTAAAAAGACACTTTGCTTATGGAAAAGGAATTTCACAAAATGTTAGTCTTATATGTGTCCTTAACACCATTTGTAGCCTTCTTATCCCAGAATCATTGAGTTTCTCGTATGTGCCCTGCTTCAGCTATTTTAATATTTCATGGTCAATTCTGAATGCAGTGTTTTATCTGCTTCTAAGCTCCTCCAGACACAATCTCTGGCTTTCTTGTCCTGCATATGTGTTCAATTGTGTGCTCTACTTCTCTGAATTGAATCACTCATCTATCATGCATTTATAATATTGTTCTAAAAAAGTAAAATGGCTCAGTTTATCATTTTGGTATTTGTTTTTCTACTATCACCTTTTCTGAGGAATTTTCCCTTGTTTTCAAAATCAGGAAGTATATTTTTTTCCTAGGGTCCTCCAGTTGCATACTTTTAAAAAAACATCGGTTTCCAGGGCAAGATGGCTCATCTCACTGCAATTGGTTAGACAGTGGGTGCAGCCCAGAGAGGGCAAGCAGAAGCAGGGTGGGGCATTGCCTCATCCAGGAAGCACAACGGATGGGGGAACTCCCTCCCCTAGCCAAGGGAAGCCATGAGGGACTGTGCCATGAGGGACAGTGCTATATGGCCCAGATACTATACTTTTCCCACAGTTCTCACAACCTGCGGACCAGGAGATTCCCTAAGGTGCCTATACAACCAGGGCCCTGGGTTTCAAGCACAAAACTGGGTGGCAGTTTGGGGAGACACTGAGCTAGCTGCAGGAGTTTTTTTTTTCCACACCCCAGTGGCACCTGCAATCCCAGCGAGACAGAATCATTCACTCCCCTGGAAAGGTGGCTGAAACCAGGGAACTAAGTGATCTTGCTCAGCAGATCCCAATTCCACAGAACCAAGCAAGCTAAGATCCACTGACTTGAAATTCTCGCTGCCAGCACAGCAGTCTGAAGTCTACCTGGGATGCTCCAACTTGGTGGGGGGAAGGGCGTCTACCCTTACTGAGGCTTGAGTAAGCGAATTTTCCCTCACCGTGTAAACAAAGCTGCGAGGAAGTTTGAACTGGGTGCAGAATAGACCACAGTGTGGCAAAGCTGCTGTATCCTGACTGCTTCTCTAGATTCCTCCTCTCTGGGCAGGACATTGCTGAAAGAAAGGCAGCAGCCCCAGTCAGGGGCTTATAGATAAAACCCCCATCTCCCTGGGACAGAGCACCTGGAAAAGGGGCAGCTGTGGGTGCAGCTTCAGCAGACTTAAACATTCCTGCTTGCCGGCTCTGAAGAGAGCAGTGGATCTGCCAGCACAGCACCTGAGCTCTGCTAAGGGACAGACTGCCTCCTCAAGTGGGTTGCTGACCCCCGTGCCTCCTGACTGAAAGATACCACCCAGCAGGGGTCGACAGACACCTCATACAGGAGAGCTCCAGCTGGAATCTGGCAGGTGCCCCTCTGGGACAAAGCTTCTAGAGGAAGGAACAGGCAGCAATCTTTGCTATTCTGCAGCCTCTGCTGGTGATACCCAGGCAAACAGGGTCTGGGGTGGAACTCCAGCAAACTCCAGCAGACCTGCAGTAGAGGGACCTGACTGTTAGAAGGAAAACTAACAAACAGAAAGTAATAATATGAACATCAACCAAAAGGACACCCATGCAAAAACCCCATCCAAAGGTCATCAGTATCAAAGATCAAAGCTACATAAATCCACAAAGATGAGGAAAAGCCAGTGCAAAAATGTTGAAAATTCCAAAAACCAGAATGCCTCTTCTCCTCCAAAGGATCCCAACTCCTCATCAGCATGGGAACAAAACTGGATGGAGAATGAGTTTGACAAACTGACAGAAGTAGGCTTCAGAAGGTGGGTAATAACAAACTCCTCCAAGCTAAAGGAATTTGCTCTAACCCAGTGCAAGGAAGCTAAGAACCTTGATGAAAGGTTACAGGAACTGCTAACTAGAATAACCAGTTTAGAGAACAACATAAATGACCTGAGGGAGCTGAAAAACACAGCACGAGAACTTCGTGAAGCATACACAAGTATCAATAGCCAAATCTATCAAACAGAAGAAAGGATATCAGAGATTGAAGATCAGCTTAATGAAATAAAGCATGAAGACAAGATTAGAGAAAAAAGAATGAAAAGGAACAAACAAAGCCTCCAAGAAATATGGGAATATGTGAAAAAAACAAAACTCCATTTGATTGGTGTACCTGAAACTGACAGGGAGGATGGAACCAAGCTGGAAAACACACTTAAGGATATTATCCAGGAGAACTTCCCCCACCTAGCAAGGCAGGCCAACATTCAAATTCAGGAAATACAGAGAACACCACAAAGATACTCCTCGAGAAGAGCAACCCAAAGACACATAATCGTCAAATTCACCAAGGTTGAAATGAAGGAAAAAAATGTGAAGGTCAGCCAGACAGAAAGGTCAGGTTACCCACAAAGGGAAGCCCATCAGACTAACAGCAGATCTCTCTGCAGAAACCCTACAAGCCAGAAGAGAATGGGGACCAATATTCAACATTTTTAAAGAAAATAATTTTCAAACCAGAATTTCATATGCAGCCAAATTAAGCTTCATAAGTTAAAGAGAAATAAAATCCTTTACAGACAAGCAAATACTGAGGGATTTGTCACCACCAGGTCTGCCTTACAAGAGCTCCTGAAGGAAGCACTAAATATGGAAAGGAAAATCCTGTTCCAGCCACTGCAAAAACATACCAAAATGTAAAGACCATCACAACACTATGAAGAAACTTCATCAATTAATGTGCAAAATAACCAGCTAGCATCATGACAGGATCAAATTCACACGTAACAATATTAACCTTATATGAAAATGGACTAAATGCCCCAATTAAAAGACACAGACTGGCAAATTGGATAAAGAATCAAGACCCATCTGTGTGCTGTATTCAGGAGACCCATCTCATGTGCAAAGACACACATAGGCTCAAAACAAAGGGATGGAGGAATATTTACCAAGCAAATGGAAAGCAACAAACAAGGAGGGGTTGCAATCCTAGTCTCTGATAAAACAGACTTTAAATCAACAAAGATCAAAAAAAAACAAAGAAGGACATTACGTAATGGTAGAGGGATCAATGCAACAAGAAGAGCTATCTATCCTAAATATATATGCACCCAATACAGGAGCACCCAGATTCATAAAGCAAGTTCTTAGAGACCTACAAAGAGCCTTAGACTCCAAAACAGTAATAGTGGGAGATGTTAACACCCCATTGTCAATGTTAGACAGATCAATGAGATAGAATATTATCAAGGATATTCAGGACTTGAACTCAGCTCTAGACCAAGTGGACCTAATAGGCATCTACAGAACTCTCCACCCCAAATCAACAGAATATACATTCTTCTCAGCACCACAAAGCACGTATTCTAAAATTGACCACATAATTGGAAGTAAAACACTCCTCAGCAAATGCAAAAGAATGGAAATCATAACAAACAAACAGTCCCTCAGACCACTGTGCAATCAAATTAAAACTCATGCACACGTATGTTTATTGCGGCACTATTCACAATAGCAAAGACTTGGAACCAACCCAAATGTCCAACAACGATAGACTGGATTAAGAAAATGTGGCACATATATACACCATGGAATACTATGCAGCCATAAAAAATGATGAGTTCATGTCCTTTGTAGGGACATGGATGAAACTGGAAATCATCATTCTCAGTAAACTATCGCAAGGACAAAAAACCAAACACCGCATGTTCTCACTCATAGGTGGGAATTAAACAATGAGAACACATGGACACAGGAAGGGGAACATCACACACCGGGGACTGTTGTGGGGTGGGGGGAGGGGGGAGGGATAGCATTAGGAGATATACCTAAGATATACCTAATGCTAAATGACGAGTTAATGGATGCAGCACACCAACATGGCACATGGATACATATGTAATAAACCTGCACATTGTGCACATGTACCCTAAAACTTAAAGTATAATAACAATAAAATAAAAATAAAAATAAATTTAAAAAAACTCACTCAACACGGCTCAACCACATGGAAACTGAACAACCTGCTCCTGAGTGACTACTGGGTAAATAACAAAATTAAGGCAGAAATAAGTTATTGGAAACCAATGAGAACAAAGACACAACATACCAGAATCCCTGTGACACAGCTAAAGCAGTGTTTAGAGGAAAATTTATAGCACTAAATGCCCACAGGAGAAAGCAGGAAAGATCTAAAATTGACACCCTAACATCTCAATTAAAAGAACTGGAGAAGCAAGAGCAAACAAACTCGAAAGCTAGCAGAAGACAAGAAATAACTAAGATCAGAGCACAACTGAAGGAGATAGAGACACGAAAAACCCTTCAAAAAATCAATGAATCCAGGAGCTGGTTTTTTGAAAAGATTAACAAAATAGATAGATCGCTAGCCAGACTAATAAAGAAGAAAAGAGAGATGAATCAAATAAACACAATAAAAATCATAAACGGGGTATCACCACTGATCCCTCAGAAATACAAACTACCATCAGGGAATACTACAAACACCTCTACACAAATAAACTAGAAAATCTAGAAGAAATGGATAAATTCCTGGACACATACACCCTCCAAAGATTAAACCAGGAAGAAGTCAAATCCCTGAATAGACCAAAAACAAGTTCTGAAATTGATGCAGTAATTAATAGCCTACCACGCAAAAAAACCCAGGACCAGACAGATTCACAGCCAAATTCTACCACAGGTACAAAGAGAAGCTGATACCATTCCTTCTGAAACTATTCCAAACAATAGAAAAAGAGGGAATCTTCCTTCTTTTTATGAGGCCAGCATCATCCTTATACCAAAACCTGGCAGAAACAGCACAAAAAAAAGAATATTTCAGTCCATTGTCCCTGATGGACATCGATGCAACAATCCTCAATAAAATACTAGCAAATTGAATCTAGCAGCACATCAAAAAGCTTATCCACCATGATCAAGTGGGCTTCATCCCTGGGATGCAAGGCTGGTTCAACATATGCAAATCAATAAAGGTAACCCATCACATAAACAGAACCAATGACCAAAACCACATGATTATCTCAATAGATGCAGAAAAGACCTTCAATAAAATTCAACACACCTTCATGCTAAAAACACTCAATAAACTAGGTATTGATGGAACGTATCTCAAAATAATAAGAGCTATTTATGACAAAACCACATCCAATATCATACTGAATGGGCAAAAACTGGAAGCATTCCCTTTGAAAACCAGCACAAGATAAGGATGCCCTCTCTCATCACTCCTATTCTACATAGTATTGAAAGTTCTGGCCAGGGCAATCAGGCAAGAGAAAGAAATGAAGCATATTCAAATAGGAAGAGAGGAAGTCAAATTGTCACTGTTTGCAGATGACATGATTGTATATTTAGAAAACCCCATCGTCTCAGCCCCAAAACTCTTTAAGCTGATAAGCAACTCCAGCAAAGTCTCAGGATAAAAATAAAAGCAAAAAGAAACTCTCATCAGACTGAACAGGTAACCTACAGAATGGGAGAAAGTTTTTGCAATCTATCCATTTGCCAAAGGGCTAATACCCAGAATCTACAAGGAACTTAAACAAATTTACAAGAAAAAACAAACAACCCCATCAAAAAGTGGGTGAAGGATATGAACAGACACTTTTCAAAAGAAGGCATTTATGCAGCCAACAAACATGAAAAAATGCTCATCATCACCGGTCATTAGAGAAATGCAAATCAAAACCAAAATGAGATACCATCTCACTCCAGTTAGAATGACCATCATTAAAAAGTCAGGAAACAACAGATGCTGGAGAGGATGTGGAGAAATAGGAATGCCTTTACACTGCTGGTGGGAATGTAAATTAGTTCAACCATTGTGGAAGACAGTGTGGCGATTCCTCAAGGATCTAGAATCAGAAATACCATTTGACCCAGCAATCCCATTACTGGGTATATACCCAAAGGACTATAAATCATTCTACTATAAAGACACATGCAATGAGAACACATGGGCTCAGGGAGGTAAACGTCACAAGGGCCTGTTGGGGGTAAGGGTCAAGGGGAGGGATAGCATTAGGAGGAATACCTTATGTAGATGACAGGTTGTTGGGTGCAGCAAACCACTATGGCACATGTATACCTATGTAACAAACCTGCACATTCTGCAATGTATCCCAGAACTTAAAGTATAATAAAAAAAGAAATAAATAAAAATAAGTAAATAATGTCCTAATCATCTTTACATTGCAATTGAGGCTCACAACACCCCACTTTACAAATGAGAAAATTAAGACCTAGAAAAGTTAAGTAGTATTTCCCAATTAAGTACAATTGCAACTTTATCTGCTTCCAGAAACTGTGAGGGTCAATATATACCCACACGAAGGAGAAACAAATCCCAAGCTATTATCATGTTGAACTGTAAACTGAAAAAAAAAAAATTAGAAAAAAAAATGCTCTTAACATAGGCTTTTATTTCTATGTAGGTAGATTATTTTATAAAATGAAAAAAGAAAATAGGCATGACTTATTGGAAAACCCTGTTTAGTTGGAATAGATATTGAAAATTTATTCCACAGCATTGACAACTTGCTTTAAAAAATGAGATGAATTTGGTTACCTTTTTTCTGTAGTTGCCTTATAAAAAAGCCAAATAAAACAAAGTGGCTTCATGAGGTATCCTAATCATTTCAGGATGCTATAATCAAGAACTTAAGGCTGGTTAATTCCAGCAGATATGGTCTCTGGTGACTGCCTATTTTCTGCTTCAAAGATGGTCCTCCCATGGCAGAAGGAGAAAGCAGCTCTATGAGCCTCTTTTATAAGGTCTTTAATCCCATTCACAAGGGTGGAGCCATCAATGACGTAATCACTTCACAAAGCCCTACCTTGTAAGACCATCATCTTGATTAGGTTTCAATATATGAATTTTAGCAGGGACACAAACATTCAGACCACAGCATTAAAATAGGTGACATAAAAAGATATGTTCATGTTGCTAATCCCTGGAACTCAATGTGGCCTAGGAGGACAGGAGTTAACACTGCAAAGTGAACACTGCTATTATTCAAAGCTATGGCTGAAAACTGATGCCTATTACTGAGGATCATGGGATGTCAGAGGACGCTAAAGGAGATCTTCACATTAATAGTATTGATGTTTTTGGATGAGAAATGAGTTTTGTTTGAAGATTAGAAATTGCTAACAAAAAGGATACTATCCCTGAAATTAAAGATGAAATACAAGGATTAGCAATAGTCATAAGTATCATGTTCCACGTATTGCCAAAGTGTCATTAGGATTTTAGACTTTGTTGCTGTTCTGCCCCAAGGTGCCAAAATATGAATTATAGATAATATTTCTATAAAAATTATTAATCTAATCATAGTGGCACTGCAGCCTTTTCCATTTAAGTTTAGCCAGCCCAGCTCTCACTGCCAAGCTCAGCCTCCTCAGTGAGTATTGAACTACAGCAATAATGGCTGAAAAGAGCCTCCTTATTTCATAGAATTAGCCTGGTTTCATATGTGTCCAGCATTCTTTATATCCAGCACTAATGTCAAAAGCAGAAACAGGAGGCCCTGATCCCTTCAATTCTTTCTAATTCATTGTTCTCTACTTTTACTTTAACTAAATAAATCTTATAAAAAAATCTATGATTATTCTGTTAAAGAAATATTTGAAACTTTTTAAATAATCTAGAAGTTGTTCTTTCTTCATTCAAAGTAATAACAATCACACTTATTTCTAATTAATATTACAAACTCACCTAAGATTCCAAACGGTCCACACGACCATAAACAGAAGCCCAAAACTGCATAGAACTTTCTCCATACTATTACATATATATTATTGCAAAACACAGGTCCACAGCAATTAGAAAGTTTTTCTTAACTGTGCAGCTGCTTCTTAGAATTTCTCAATGAAGTTTCTAGTTAAAATTGAGGCATTTCAGGAAATGTGTTTAATTTTTCTGCCTTTAACATTAAAATCACTTTCCAAAGTTAGACCATATAAACACTTCACCGCATGTAACAATCAGTTGGATTCCTGTCTTCTCAAAATATATACTCCATCCATTTATACCCTTATCCTTTTAAAAAGACGCCATTATAAAATATTAGATAATAATATGCCAATGTAAAACTTCAGACTTTATGTTTGACATCTAACTAAAGGTCAGGCAATTATACTTTAAGAGAGAGGTTTTTAGAAATTTTACTCTTAACTGAAATGAATGTAGAACTACTCTTCAGTATCCTCCTTACCTATACTCACAGTCCCAGCCTTACGAGGGCAGTTAATACATGTTATTGGCATATTTAATTCAGGCTTATAATTAGACGTTGTGTATTTGAATTCACTTAAATTTCTCTTTACCTGACTTCTAACTGGAAATCAGCTTGTTTGAAATGAGCTGAGGTTTTCATCCAGAGGGTTTGGCTAGAGGAACACTAGAAACTCAGGAGCATTCACAAAGGGTCTTCATAATTTTTTCTAGGAGATAACCTTTTCTGCTGAAAATACTGTTCCTAAAAGAGTAATTCTCAGACCATACTTCCACTCCAAGTTGAGTGTGTTTTTTTTTTTTTACTAGAATAAGGAAACCTACCATTTTCCCTTTATAGTCACTTACCAGAGCACATGATATGTGAAAATAAGAAATACACAGTGAATATGAAGGGCTAGCCTTGCTCACCTGTAATTTTTGTTAGCAAATAAACTGATGTTGCATTAACTTTGTGCCTTTGTTCCTAGCACCTAAATTCTGAGGATATACTGAGAAACTAAGTGCCTACAGACTCATTTACATCTTCTTTGTCATTTCAATAACCAAGATATGACGACTACAAATAGTTGCCAAATCACACATGAAAGCTACAAAATTCAACTTAGCTCATTGTCTGTACAGATTATTTCTAATCTACATACCTACATTTGGGTTCTTTATCTATTCATCCCTAAGTCAGGTCCATTATCAATCTAGTTCTACTTTAGATTGTCAGGATTCACCTTCAATATGATGCTAAGAGTTAAGATTAACCTCTTCTCAAATTTTGTTTTTTATCCAGTCTTCTTCATTTTGGTTTATACTCACTTCTGAAACTTGACTTGGTTTGATTTAGCCAAAGGATTGTCAAGCTTGTAAAAAGCCAGAATAAATATTTAAGGCTTTGCAAGCCAAACAGTCTCTGTTACAACTACTCAGCACTGCAATTTTATCACAAAGCAGCTATAGCTGATCTGTAAACAAATGAGCGTTGCTGTGTTCCAATAAAATCCCATTTATAAAAACAGGCAGCTGGCCAAATATAACCCACACACTGTAGTCTGCTGACCCTTATTCCGGCCAAACACACTGTACCACACACAGAGAGCATTCATCTACTTATCCATAAGTACATCAAACATGTGGCTGTTTGCACATTAATCCCCCTGGAAAATCTACTTAAGAAGATACTGCTTGGGATGTGTCTCATTCTATTTTCTCTTCTAGCTTTTCTCAGAATACCTGAAATCAGGACAAGTACTCTTATCACTGAATTATATTAATAGTTTTAAGTAACAGAAAAAATTATATAAATACATAATGCCCATAACATTTGCAGACAGATTTCATGTAAATGCGTAGAATTTATGGGCAATTTTAATCTGCAAAGCCAAAAGACCTTACCTATACCATTAGCCATTTACTTCCTTTTCTAGGTAGATACAAAAGATTTGAGATAAACTGCTTCTGTGTTTTACTCTCCACTTTCCTGCATCTCCTGAATAGATGCAGCCAAATATTGCTATTCCTAACTTAGACTAATACCCGTATAACCCAAATCCATAGACATGAGCCCTACTCTGGGGTTACTTTGAGTGCCCTGCTGCTATTTACTATCTTCTGTGAAGCCATAGAATGAATCTTAACTGATGCTTACCTACTCTACTCTCCACTAGAAGCACATGCATGGTCAAATCCTTCCAGTTGTTTAAAAAAGGCAAGAAACTATAATTACGTTTGTTGGCCAGTACCTCTCTCTACCTTCTTTAATAACATTTTTAGTCTTAATCAGATACATGTTTCTCTTACCCAATACAGCTTTCAATGGGCTTTTGAGATTTAGTACTCCAAATGAAATGTGTACCTGAGCTACTAAAATGTTAAATTTGCAAAATGTTACATTAAAAAGATATTGCTTGGGATCTGTCTCATTCTACATGGGTAGAATCACTTGCTTTCATTTATACATACATAGGTAGCACAGGAGCATCACTTGCTTAATTGGACATCAGACTAGGGGAGCAGTAAGCATAACATACCATAGAGGCTTTGTTGTTTGTATTCTTTTCCCAAATGAGAGGTTATAAACAATTTCATTCATTTTTAAAAAAGAAAAATGGTCCTAAGAAACACTGCTGAAAGAAAACAAAATAGAACACATAGGGAATATAGCAATTGTGCAAAAAAAAAAAAAAAGATGTGTACAAGTTTTATGACAACCAAAACAAATAATTTTTTTAAAAAAATCATATTTGGAATATTGCCTAAGAGAAAATAAATAAACAAATGCATAAATAAAATACAGAGGTTCATTGGCAGATCTGGCAGAGCCTTACTAATGCTCCAGGTGCTAGAGGAATAATAATTAACTCAATCCAGGGCACCTGAAGTTAAAAGTAAATACATAAAAAAATTTTTTTAACTATGCTTTATATGCTGGAATGGTCTGTTAATTAATCAATGTACTTTCATGTTTTCTTACAAGTAACTAGCAAGACATTACTATTATTATTAATAATTAAAGTGAGAATAGTTGTTTCAGCCATAATGGCATATCATTATTAGTTGTTAGTTGTAACAAACCTACCACTGGGACTGCCTATGAGAAATTCAATTAAGAATCATCAGAGCCATCAAGAGACTCAGTGAGTACAAAATATTAATGGACTACAAAGATTTAAGAGAAAATGGTTGCAGAGATGGGGGTCTAGTGACACATAAACTACCACATCCCAGCATGTAAATGGTTTCTAATTTTTACCAGAACTCTGGATAGAATTAATTTCATGTAAATTACTGCAGAACATCTATTTTGTATTATAATTTGAACATCTGACACTGGGTGTAAGGTTTTTTTTTTTTTTGGTATTGAAACATTTAAAACAACCAAAGCATTAATTATTGAAAGAGTCATGCAAGGAATTATTAGAACTATCCAAGTGCTCCAACTGCAAGGCTGTGAATGGTGAACTGGTACTCAGGCTTAACTTCCAGGGCCTCAATAGGAGCTTTGCTAAAATCAAAGTCACACGACTTGATACCACATTAACGTTTGTTTGCCAAACTGAATTTATTTTAGCTATAATCAATATCCTTTGGAAAATAGCATGTTAGAGGAGCCCCAAAATAATAACTCACAATCTTTTCAATATCAAATGGTTTATCATGATAATTTTCACTGACAGGGGTGCAGATTTAATATTTAAAAATAGAAAAAACAAAAAGAGAGGGGAGTATATTTGTTTGGTAGGGTTGCCATAAAAATACTACAGACAGGATGGCTTAAACAATAGAAAATTATTTCTCACAGTTTAGGGGGCTGGAAGTTCAAGATCAAGATGCTAGCTGATTTGGTTTCTCTTGAGGCCCTTCTCCCTGGCTTACTGATAGCCACCTTTTCATTGTATTATCACATGGTTTTACTCTGTTCATGGACAACCCTGATATTTATCTATATACCCTAATCTCTTCTTTTTATAAAAATATCAGTGAGTCAGATTAGATTAGGGCCTACTCTAGTGGCTTCATTTTAAATTAATTACCTCTTTACAGGCTCTAATTCCATTGCAGTCATTCTAAAGTACTGAAGATTAGGGCTTTGGCATACGAATTTGAGGGAAGAGGAGGGCACAATTCAGTCCATAAGAGGGAGGAATAAACAAAAAGAAGAAACCTGAAGCTAATAGGGAAAATGCAACCATCTGATATGTGGGAATTAGCCAAACATGACTGGTAGATTGTAATAGAAACTGCTGGCCAGAGTAACCTCTTTATGATGAACATGGACACATGAATGATGAATTTAGCCACCTACTTAATGGATATTTCTTATTACTGGAATAAAGACCAAACTATTAGCATGGTTTACGTGACTCTGTACTATCTTTGATTAACTCTAAAGAATTATTTCTTTCCATTTCCTCTTCTCTCTTTAAATTCAAACAATACTGGATCCTCTTCTTTTTTTTTTTTTTTTGAGATGGAGTCTCACTCTGTTGCCCAGGTTGGAGTGCAATGGCACAATCTTGGCTCACTGCAATCTCTGCCTCCCAGGTTCAAGTGATTCTCCTGCCTCGGCCTCCCAAGTAGCTGAGACTACAGACACATGCCACCATTCCCGGATAATTTTTGTATTTTTAGTACAGAGCAGGTTTCACCATGTTGGCCGGGCTGGTGTTGAAATCCTGACCTCAGGTAATCCACCTGCCTTGGACTCCCAAAGTGCTGGGATTACAGGCATGAGCCACTGCGCCCAGCCTGATCCTTTCCATTCTTTAAACAGGCCATTCTTCCTTCTTCATGGAATCTTTGCCAGTGCAATTTCCGCTACTTGCACATATTATCACCTATTTATGAATCATTCTTACTTTGAGTGTCAAACACTGGAAAAAAAAATTCTCACCTATGTCCCTGGCTTAGTTAGGTTTCATTGATATATAGCCTTGTATTAGTCCATTCTCACGCTGGTATGAAGAAATACCCAAGACTTGGTAATTTATAAAAGAAACAGGTTTAATTGACTCACAGTTCCACATTTCTAGAGAGGCCTCAGGAAACTGACAATCTTAGTGGAATGCAGACATCTTCTTCACAGGGCAGCAGGACAGAGTGAGTGCAAGCGGGAGAAATGCCAGATGCTTATAAAACCATCAGATGTCACGGGAACTCATTATCACGAGAACAACATGGGGGAAACTACCCCCATGATTTGATTACCTCCAACTTGTTCTGCCCTTGACACATAGGGATTACGAGGATAACAATTCAAAATGACATTTTGGGTGGGGACACAGCCAAACTATATTATTCCACCACTGGCCCCTCCCAAATCTCATGTCCTCACATTTCAAAACACAATCACGCCTTTCCAACAGTACCCCAAAGTCTTGACTTATTCCAGCATTAACCCAAAAGCCCAAGTCCAAAGTCTCATCTAGAACAATGCAAGTCCCTTCCACTTATGAGCCTGTAAAATACAAAGTATGTTAGTTACTTCCTAGATACAATGGGGATATAGGCATTGGGTAAATATACCCATTCCAAATGGAATAAATTGGCCAAAACAAAGGGGCTATAAGCCCCATGCAAGTCCAAACTCCAATAGGGCAGTCATTAAACCTTAAAGTTCCAAAATGATCTTTGACTCCATGTCTCACATCCAAGTCATGCTGATGCAAAAGGTGGGCTCCCAGGGCCTTGGACAGGTCCATCCCTGTGGTTTTGCAGAGTCCAATCCCCCTGTGCCCCCTGGCTGCTTTCACTGGCTGTCCTTGAGTATCTGTGGCTTTTCCAGGCACATGGTGTAAGCTGTCAGTAGCACTACCATTCTGGGGTCTAGAAAACAGTGGCCCTTTTCTCAAAACTCCACTAGGCAGTGCCCCAGTGGGGACTCTGTTTGGGGGCTCACACCCCACATTTTCCTTTGCACTGCCCTAGCAGAAATTCTCCATGAGGGCTTCATCCCTGCAGCAAACTTTTGCCTGGACATCTAGGCATTTCCACACATCCTCTGAAATCTAGGTGGAGGTTCCCAACCCTCCATTATTGACTTCTGTGCACCCACAGGCCCAACACCACATGAAAGTTGCCAAGACTCTGAGGTAACACCCTCTGAAGCAATGGCCTAAGCTGTATCTTGGCTTCTTTTAGCCATGGCTGAAGTTGAACAAACTGGGATATAGGGCACTATGTCCTGAAGATGCACAGAGCAAGAGGGCCCTGGGCTTACCCCACAAAATCCTTTTTCCTCCTAGACCTCCAGGCCTGTGACGGGAGGGGCTGCCACAAAGGTCTCTGACATGTCCTGGAGACATTTTTCCCATTTTCTTGGCAATTAACATTTGGCTTCTTATTGCTCATGCTAATTTCTGCAGCATGCTTGAATTTCTCCTCAGAAAATGGGTTTTTCTTTTCTATTGCATCATCAGGCTGCAAATTTTCCAAACTTCTATTCTCTGTTCACCTCTTGAATGCTTTGCTGCTTAGAAATTATTCTGCTGGATACCCTAAATCATCTCTCTCAAGTTCAAAGTTCCACAGATCTCTGGGGAAGGGGCAAAATGCTGCCAGTCCCTATGCTAAAGCATAGCAAGAATGAGTTTTACTCCAGTTCCCAACAAGTTTCTCATCTGCATCTGAGACCATTTCAGCCTGGACTTCATTGTCCATATAACTATCAGCATTTTGTCAAAGCCATTCAACAAGTCTCTAGGAAGTTCCAAACTTTCCCAGATTTTCCTGTCTTCTTCTCAGCCCTCCAATCTGTTCTAACCTCTGCCTGCTACCCAGTTCCAAAGTCACTTTCACATTTCCAGGCCTTACAGCAGCACCCAACTCCCAGTACCAATTTACTGTATTAGTTCATTCTCACACTGCTATGAAGAAATACCCAACACTGGGTAATTTATAAAATAAAGAGGTTTAATTGACTCACAGTTCCACATTGGTGGGGGGGCCTCGGGAAACTTAAAATCATGGTGGAAGGCAAAGAAGAAGCAGGCACCTTCTTCACAGGGTGGCAGGACAGAGTGATTGTAAGCAGGGGAAGTGCCAGACACTTATAAAACCATCAGATGTCATGAGAACTCATTATCACGAGAACAACATGGGGGAAACTACCCCCCATGATTTGATTACCTCCAACTGGTTCTGCCCTTGACACATAGGGATTATGAGGATAACAATTCAAAATGACATTTTGGGTGGGAACACAGACAAACCATATCATTCCTCTACAACATAATGACTTTTATTTATATTCATTGTTAAAGTTTGTAACTATACATGTATTTGTGTATGTGTGTATATATATATTTTTTTCAATTAAAGTTAAATTTTTCTAACTCAAAAAAGATAGACTATTAATAACACAAGTTAGTAATTATATGACACATACCCTGTAAAAGGCAGAATTCATTTTATACATGTTAATTCATTTAATTATTATAACAAGTCTAGGATATATTTAAAATGAGTGTCATCATCTTTACATTTATAAATGAGAAATCAGAGGCACAGAAAGATTTTTTTGTAAATTAGTTAAGGTTGTGTATCTAAAAGAGTGCTGGGACTTCAACCCAGGTAACTATAGCTTAATAGTTTGCTATTAACTAATATCCTATTTCATATAGTAAACCCATTGCCAATTAATGACTATACTAGTTCTGCTATATTGTATATCTCAAAATGTGTTTGCTTACGATATAAAAAGCAAGAAAATTAAGAGAAAACTCCATATGGTTAGCCTGATCACAGTGGAGTAGGGAAAGCCAAGATACTTTTATCTCAGTGAAACAGGAAAGATCCAGCTTTTCCAACTTCATAAAATAATAAAGTTGGCTGGCAGTAAGTATGCAAAGTTTAGGACTTCAGCAAGGTTTATATTGGATACAAATGAATGTAGGCCAAATCCTGCACTAAATCATGGTAGCTGGCAAATAAAGGAATCAAATGAGAGAGAGAGAAGAAGAAGAAAATACTAATTGAATATCTTAATTTTTGATTAGTAAGCCCAATTGTGATATCTTATAAAACAATGCATACATACATACCAGTTACTGTAAATATCTACCAGCCTGTCTATTCTTGGACAAAGCATCAGATAACTGTCTTTGGAACCGAAAACCAGAACTTTAATTGAATTCCCCTATTACTAACTTTGAGGAAGTTGAGTGTAACAGTTAAGAGAGTACGTTCTGAAGTCATATTATATGGATGCAAATTAATAACTTGTTGTGTGACCTAAGGAAAATTAACCTCATCCAAAATATAGAACACCTATCTTGTGGTATGGTAGTAAAGTTTAAAGAAATTACTATACACAAAGTACTTAGAACAATGTAGTAACAACTGCTAAAGGTATTAGGCATCATAATTTTTGCCCTGATCAAGGAATTTGATTTTTAAGTTTGCCAATTGTATGACTCATTAATGTCACTGTAGGTTTTTCATTTATGAGTTATCTTTTGGGAACAGATACAAGAAGTTACAATTCACATAGAGCTCAAGATAAAAGAGTGTTGAGAATGCCCTCAATCTTGAAACAGAGGGCACAGATCTAAATTTCCACTTCTCATGGATCATGGATCTACATATACAGATGCTGATGTGGAAACAGAAACTTCCACAATGCAGACCTGGAAACAGAAACTTCTACAGGGGTAAATGCTAGAAAAAATAGATCTTAAAATACATGGTTCATCCTCTCTGGCATAACCAGTATGTATATAGTTAAGTAATACAAAATCCTTTAACCAGTAATTTATCAACTTGCGCAACCAGTAACATGAGATAAATACTTATTTTATTTTAACTTTTCTATTTGTTTTTGGTTTATGGTAAATATGCACTTAAAATGGAAATGGTTTTGATAGTAAAGGGGTAGAAGACAAATGATGAGAAGAGAAGTAAAAGAGCCAAAGTCAAAAGACAAACAACCCCCCACCAAAAAAAAAAAAAAAAAAAAAAAAACCACCTTAGGAGATAAAAATATTGCAAGATGAGTAAAAACCCAGTATCCCCAGGGAAAAGGAAAGGGTCTTACAACTGAATACAATCATTTCAGGTAATTGTTAGGAGCAACAAAATTTTTCAGCATAACTATGCAGATTTCAGCATGTGAAGCAAGAGAAAAAATAATAAATCCAGATGATCCTGAGGAAAGATGGCTATAAGAAAATAAGATTAAATGTTCATATATAATTAAATTTAGTAGATTATTGTTACATGAAAATATTAAAAATTCTGTACCAAGTGGCACTATGGAAAATGGTGTCTAGTACTATAGTGATAATAACAATGTTTTTTTAATTTCTTAGCAACCTTTTCAATAGCAAGTAAGACATATACATGGATTTTTAGTATACTGTTTGAACTTTTTTTCTCTTTTTAAAAACCATTTGCCCTTATTTCTATTATTCAATTTGGAGAACAGAAATATAGCATGAAAACAAAAAACAAAGACAAAACAAGAAAAACAAAAAATACTGAAATTCAAATGCCTAATATTAATAAATATAAATAGACAAAATTAGAAAATAAAAATATCAAATGTCAGATCAGCTGGACAAAATCATCTATCTTTATGATGTTTTAAAAAATATATCTAAAACATAAAAATAGTCAACAAATAAAAATAGCTACATTCTTAAAACTTTGGAAAAGAAAAAAACCAAACTATTGCAAATGAAATAAACACCCTCCCCAAGAGGTACAGACAAAATAACAAGTTAAGAGATTAACAAGATAACCACATGTAACATTAATAAGAAAAATTAATTGTGTTTTCATATATTGGCAACAAAAAGGTAGAAAGAATTATCATTGTCATCAAGGTAAATAAATGAAAAATATGTAAGGTACCTAGAAGTAAATCTAATAAAATATATAAATAGATGATATTTATGGAGAAAACTCATGTTTTGAAGAAATGTAAAACATTGTCTTAAAAAAAAGAAGTAATATGCCACATTCATTGAAAGAACATAAAGACCACTTCAATATATGAGTAATACACCACAATCATTAGTATAAAGACTTCATATTACTCTCTTCACATTACTTACATAAAGTGCAATTATAATCAAAATTTTGACAGGAATATTTTTTGGGGGTTACATAACAAATTACATTAAAATGTGTGTAGAAATAAAAGACCCAAGAAGAAACACATAAGAATAAGAATATAGTTGGTCCTACTCTACCAGGTATCAAATCTATAGCTTCATTAAGCTACAGTAATTTAGATACTATGAGTCCTTAAAAAATACTGACCAATGACATGAAATAAAGAATACACAAATAGACATATGTATTTTTAAACATTTGCATGACAAAGTTGATATTTCAGATAATGTAGAAATTTTGGACTATCCAATAAATAGTCCTTATAACAACTGGTTATCCACATGAGAAAACTGAAACTGATTCTTCACCTTGCATCTCAAACAAAACCTTATTACAGATGTATTATAAAGCATAGTAGTTATGATAGTGTGGTATCAGTGCAGCAACAGAGAAATAGACTAATGAAATAAAAAAATCTCAACACATACCATGTATATATTAATATTTAGGAAAAAGATGACACTGCAGAACAGTTGATAAAAAACAGATTTAATTTATTTAAAAAATGATTATAGGATAACTGGATATCCACATGTAAAAAAATAAAAGTGGATGTTTACTTCACATCTTATACAAAGTCACTTCCAAGTAGGTGCAGATCTACTTGTGGAAGTCAAAATAATGCATCTCCCAGAAGATTGTATATATTTAACATTTAACATACAATATGTGACATCTAATATATGATATAACATCTACTATCGTTGTCAAAAATTCTTAATCAGAATCAGAAAGCACTAACCAACCTTAAGACACTAGAAAAAGAAGAACAAATTCAATCCAAAGTAAGCAGAAAAAAAGGAATAATAAAAATTACAGCTGGGCTCACCAAACTTGAAAATAAAAAAATAGAGAAAAATCAATGAACCCAATAAATAAATACATAAAATAAATGAGACACTAAACAGGCTAGCTAAAACATAGATAGGACACAGATTACTAATATCAGAAAAAAAGGGGACACCAACACAGATTACACAGATTTCATGCACATCAAAAAGATAAAAAGAAATACTATCAAAAATGCTATGCCCACAAATTAAATAGCCTTGGAGAGATGGGCCAATAACTTGAAAAACACAATCTGTCAAAACTCACCCAAAAAGAAACAGACAATCTGAATTGACCTGTATCTATAAGAGAAATTGAATCAATAATTAATAACTTTCTAAAGCAGAAAGCAGCAGGCCCAGATAGGTTCACTGGTACATTCTACCAAAAATTTAAGAAAAAATTGTACCAATTCTCTAAATGTTTTTGAGATGGTAGAAGCAGAGGAACTGTTTCTTAAGTCCTTTGATGAGACCAGCATTACCCTAATACCAAAAACAGACAAAGACATTACAAGAATCTAAATGATCATTGTCTTAAGACATTATCTAAAGATAAATATCTTCTACAAACATACATGCAAAAATTCTTAGCAGATTAAACAATGTATAAGAAATAATTATACACCTGATTGGCCTGGAGTGGTGGCTCACGCCTGTAATCCCAGCACTTTGGGAGGCCAAGGCGGGTGAATCACAAGGTCAGGAGATCAATACCATCCTGGCTAACACGGTGAAACCCCATCTCTACTAAAAATATAAAAAGTTAGCCGAGCGTGGTGGCGGGCACCTGTAGTCCCAGCCACTCGGGAGGCTGAGGTAGGAGAATGGTGTGAACCCAGGAGGCGGAGGTTGCAGTGAGCTGAGATTGCACCACTGCACTCCAGCCTGGGTGACAGAGCAAGACTTGGTCTCAAAAAAAAAAAAAAATAGAATAATTATACACCTGATTAGATGGGATTTATCCCAGGCATGCAAAGCTAATTGAATATTGAAAAAAAAATTCATCTGTTATATCAACAGGAAAAAGAATAAAAAATAATATGACCATACCAATAGAAACAGAAAAAACATTTGACAAAATCCAACACTCATTTATGATTAGAAAAAAAAAAAACACTCAGTAAACTAGGAATAGAGGGAGTCTTCCTCAAGCTAATGAAGAATATCTACGAAATACCTACAGCTAACTTATTTTACTAACCATATTTACTTAATGGTGAGAAACTCCAAGCTTTTCTGACAAGATCAGGAATAAGGCAAGAATACCCTCTCTTCATTGTTTTTCAAAATCACACTGGAAGTCTTAGTTAATGCAATAAAATAAGAAAAGGAAATAACAGATTTACTGATTAGGAAATAAATAAAGCTGTTTGAAAACGACATGAATTTATAGAAAATCCAAAAGAATTGACAACATTCTCCTGGAACTAATCAACAACTACACATGGCAAGGTTACATGATACAAGGTGAATATACAAAAGACCAAACTTTTCTACATACATTTAGTCTTAATGTTGTCAATAGGTTTTTTGAAACTGTGACTTTAAGAGAAAAAATGTAACATCATTTCATTTAATATAGTTTTGTTAAAATGTTCATGAGAGAAAAATTTTTTTTTAATTCATATGTCCTTTCACTTAAAGTTGCAGTTTCAAAGAACCTATCAATGATGTTAATTGAAGACTTACTGTACCTGCAATAAAATTGAAATTTGAAATAAAAATAATATCATTTGTAGTAGCACACTCCAAAAATAAAATATGTAGATATAATTTTAGCAAAATATGTACAAGGTCTATACAAGAAAAACCACAAAATTCTGATGGAAGAAAACAAAATATAAAATAAATGGAAAAATATTTTATGTTCATGAATAAAAAGATACAATATTGTCAAGATGCCATTTCTTCCCAACTTGCATTGACATACATAACTCAATGCAATCCCCAGTAAAACGGTAGTGAGTTATTTTGTGAATATTGAAAAACTGATTCTAAGGTTTATAAAGACAGGCAAAAGACCCAGAGTAGCCGAGGCAATATTGAAGGAGAAGAATAAAGTTTGGGAACAGACTCTACTCTATTTCAAGAGTTAATATGAAGTTTCGCTAATCAAACACAGTATGGTATTAATGAAGTAACAGACAAGTAGATCAATGAAAAAGAACAGAAGACCCAGAAATATGCCCACATAAATATAATCAAGCAACCTTTGGTAAAGGAGCAATGGCAGCACAATGTAACACAGATAGTGTTTTCAACAAATGGTACAGGAAGAACTGAACATCCACATGCAAAAAAATAAACCAAGACACAGACTTTACACCCTTCACAAAAAATTAACTCAAAAGATCTCACAAATCTAAACGCAAAACATAAAATGATAAATCTAGAAGATAAAATAGGAGAGAATCTAGATGATCTTGACTTTTGGTGGTGACTAAAGGCACAATTCATGAAAGAAAGAAAGAATTGATAAGAAGTACATCATTAAATTTAAAAATAAATGCTCTGTGAAAGACATTGTGCAGAGAATAAAACAATAAATCACAAACTGAGAGAAAATATTTGCAACAGACATATCTGATAAAGGACTGTTATCCAAAATGTACAAAAAAACCTTTAAACTTTACAATAAGAAAACAAAAAATGTGATTAAAAAAGGAGCCAAAGGCCTTATGACAACTCACCAAAAATATAAATGACAAATAAGCATAATATATTCTGCATCATATTTCATCATGGAAATACGAACTTAAACAATAATGCCATACCACCACACACCTATTACAGGGCCCAAATCCAGAATACTGACAATACCGAACATGTCAGTAGAGAATGAGGAGAAACAGGAATTCTCATTCATTGCTGCGGGGAATGCAAAATAGTACAACTACCTTGGAAAATAATTTTGCAGTTTCTTACAAAACTGAAAATGCTGTTACCATAAGATGCAGCAATCATGTTCCTTGGTACTTACAGGAATTGACAACATGTCCACACAAAAATCTGCACATGGAAGTTTGTGGTAGCTTTATGTATAATTGTCTAAATTGGAAGAAACCAAGATGTCCTCCCTTTAGTTAATCAATACAATAAACTGTGGTACATCTAGATATCTGGTGAAATATTATTCAGCACTAAAAAGAAGTGAGCTATCAAACCATGAAAAGACATAGAGAAAATTTAAGTGCATATTACTAGGTTTTAAAAAAGGCCAGTTTGAGAAGGCTATATATTGTATGATTCTAATTATATGAGATTCTGGAAAAGGTAAATTAACTATGGAGACAGTACAAATATTAGTGGTTAGCATGGATTTGAGGGAAGGAAGGAATGAATAGAGGGAGAACCGAGGATTTTTAGGATGCTGGTTTCATCCGTATGATACTACAATGGTAGTTGTATGTCATTACCATAGAATGTACAACACCAGTAGTGAACCCTAATGTAAACTATAGACTTTGAGTGATAATGATGTGTCAATATAGTACGTACCACTCTGTTAGGAGATGTTGATAATGGGAGAGACTATGCACGTGTGGGACACAAGAGGTATATGGGAAATCTGTGTACCTTTCTCTCAATCTTGATATGAACCTAAAAGTGTTCTAAAATAATAAAGTGTTTTTTTAAATGCATTAACAATTAAAGATCCAATCTCTAGCTTGGCTACATTAAAATTTAGAAATTCTACTCCTCAAAAGATACTAGTAAGAAACTTAAAAGGCAAAAAAAGGTAGACAATGTTTATTTGCAACATGTATAACAAATATACAGCTCATATCTAAAATGTCTAAAGACAAAAAGCAAATAAAAAATAACAGCTAATATAAAAATACCCAAAGGATATAAGAATCCACTTAACAAAAGAGAATACAGACCAACAAGACCTCCTCTGCAGTGCTGAGTGGAAAGTAATTGGTGCTACAACTTGGAAAAACAGTTTAGCATTATTCAGTTTCATTCCTACATTTCTTCTATGAGGAAGCATAACTATGTTTATAAAAAGAAGTGCACAAAATTGTACATAGTTGCACTTTCCTTAATAGCTCCGCTATAGTTAATTTCATGTCAGCCTGACTAGGCCAGTTATCTAGTTTTGGGTTAAACAGCAGTCTAGATGTTGCTGTGAATGTTATTTTTTAGATATAATTAAGTCAGTAGGCTGAATGAAGCAGATGAATCTCCACAATCTTTTGATATTCAGTTGAAAGCTTTAGGATAAAAGAATGAGATCCCCATTAAGGAAGAAATTCTGCCCCTAGATCACCCGCAGACTAATACTGCAACAAACTTTCATGTGGGTCTCCAGCCTGTAAGTCTACTTTGCAGCCTTTGGACTTGCCAGTCTCCATAATGATGTGAACCATTGCCTTCGAATCCACCAATCAATCAATTTCTCTTTTTCTGCCTCCTCCCGGCACCCATATGTATATATGTCTTACTGGTTCTATTTCTTTGGAAAATCCTAACTAATATAAACTTCAAACTGAACACTATTTAGATGTTCACTAACAAAAAATAAATACATGAATACATGAATTGTGAGATAATCATATAGTAGAATACTAAATCTTAATGAAAATAAAATGCAACTAGGAAAACATGGATAAATTTCACAAACAAAATGACGAGCTAAAGGAACCAAACACAACACCACACATATAATATGGTTTAATTTAAACAAAGTTCAAAAATAATTAAAACCAAATTTTAGTGTTTAAGTATGCTTAAGTGATTACATGAGAAAGAAAGTAATTACAATTAACAACAGTAATAGTTATCTTTGGAAGGGAAGGAAAGAGAGGATTGCAAAAAGGCACAAGAGAGCTTTCTGAGGTGTTAAAATATACTATTTCTTGGTTTGGGTGATTGTTATCCTGGCTTTATTTTGGGGATAATTTAGTTATCTATTTTCATTTTATGCATTTCTGATGTGTGTTATATTTTGCAAGACAAAGCTATAGCAAACAAGAATGAGAAATACAGTCTCAGAGGGATGGGAATGAGATCACATAGAGAGAGACATTGATAACTGTCTAGCTTTTAGGTTATTTCTGTTGATTAGAGCCTAAAACTGTTAGACATTAATGCGGTCGCTTAATTTACTACTAGAAAGGTCTCACGTTAGAAGTGAAAAGTGAGAAGACTGAGGTTTAAACAGCCTGCTTTTCCTGGGCTGGTGGCTGAGACACTGCAAAGGCAGATTTTCTTAAGAAACCTCTTCTTGCTGTGATAGTAGTATCAGCCAGCATGCAAGATTGAGCATTTGGAATAATCATTCTGTGTTGCTTGCAGGCCATGTGGAAGCTGAGCAAAGCTGAATCAATGATCCAAGAACACAATGTCTGGAAATGATCCCATCCTGAATACCTTTTTCATGCTTTTGCAGCCAATTGATCACCCAACACTGCTGCATCCATAAGGTTTTACTAATAGATTTGCCATTCACTGATTATATTACTGTTTATACGACATTGGTAATGCTCAAGACATTTTATGAGAAACCTTATCCTATCCAAGATGGTATATTAGAAATGCATGGCTTGTGACTTCTGAAACAGGCCAAGGGTATGGCAAGGAATATGCTCTGTTGAGTTCCAGGTATCTTGGTAGCCAAATGTTTATTCCAATTAGCTCAAGCTTTGTTTCCTTCAATTAGAAACATTCTATTTATAACACTCTCTTGCCAATTCAACGGATAACTTCCTGAGCCCGAATAGCTCTCTTCTTTATCTTGTAATTTAACCCATGCTCATTCAACTCTACACCTTACTTTACAATCACAGTCCCTGTTGTGCTCTTTGAAAATCAAGCAGTTGTTTTGTGTCATGAACAAAATCACACTATGCTTTCAAATAAATAAATAACATGAAATTTTAAAATGACTCTGGTTAGTAGGGATATAACTGCAATAGAATGACCTAAACACTAAGAAGCACATCTACTGATACTATTTTCTTTTGTTTTGCTCCTGAAGTCATAGCCACCAACACTTTTAGTTAATGTGCAAAAGCCAAGCTACCTGTATAGGTATACCTGCTGTCTCTAAGTGCTCTTAATAGATAAAATTAGATTGCTGTTATAAGGGAGCTTCTTTATACCTGAAGTTTGGTGCCTTAAAAAATTACACGCACATAAGTTTTGTTAAAAATTAAACCTCTTTCATGCTTAATAATACTGAAGTCCAAATTTATTTTCTCCCCTCATGGGAGAAATGGTGCCAGGCCTGTTTTCACTAACTGTAATCTCTAATAAATGAAGAAGGCTTCCAGTGATACCTGCATTAGTGATAATCAAATAAATTACTTGGACCAGATATTATAATGTTGACATGATTCAAAGATAGTTTTTAACCTAAATCAGTATTTTACTTGGAGCTCAATAGGGTTGGGAGATAGTAATTTTTATTAAAAAAATAAAAACTGTGTATTCCAGTTACAGCATAATTTATTCAGATATTAAATTTATTTTGCCAGTATTTCTTGCACTCTCTTGCAACCCATAACACAAAGAATCCAATATCTCAGCAGATAGCCAGGTCCTTTGCAACTCTTTCACTCTGGGATTTTGCAAGGCAGGAAGCAAGAGCTGCTACAATTTCTTGCTCTGATAAGAGAATCTAAGTTCAATAAAGAGATTATTCTAGGTGTCCTTGGAAAGAAAGGGCAGAATTTGTGGGCAAAGCAAAGACAGAGACTGGAACATTTCCTGGAATCTGAGCAAGTTCTGTATAGCAGAGGATTTCTTGCTAGTGAATGAGGAAGAGAAGGGCTATATAGTACATGGATAAAGTGAAGACTGAATAGATATTCACACCTCATAGTGAAAAGTTGAGCTTTCGGTCATTTAAGTGAATCTTTCATTTTGAGAAAAAAATCTGACTCTAAAAATCTTATTATCCCAAGGATTCCCAGCTCCTGAAATTATTTCCATAATGCCAACCATGACATAAAAGCCCAATGAAATCAAGGAAAAATACAGATGTAGTTTTTAAATTACTTGAGTCCAATAATGATAAATTTATGTCAGGGAAGACAAAAAAAAAAAAAAAAAAGAAAACCTAGGTTGATCTGCTCTCCTTCTCCCTACTCTTTAAGAACAGAGAAAGACTATGACCAAGGCCTCAGCATACTTAGTGTCAAATGTGCGTGAATTTCTCATAGTTGCATTAATAAAAATCTATTTTTCCTTTGCCAACCACTTAACCTCTTACCTATTTTCCAGTCACTATTATTTCTCTTCTAATTATCCTTGATCATAATATTGACCTTTGAGGGTTCCAGAGTCATGAGACCATTTATGGCATTTTTCTGGTTTGATATTAAGAGATACTCCTTAGTGAGTTTCAGTAGTACTCAAAGTACTTAATTAGGATCTTTACATTACTTCTTAACATAAACAACATTGTTAGGAAATTATCATTATCACCAATTCTCATGAAGAAACTGAGGCTCAACACAGTTAACTGACATACATGCATAGATATGCAAATATATAGAGCTATGCATTGCTTAAGCACAGGGAAATGTTTTGGGAAATGTGTTGTTAGGTAATATTGTCATTGTGCTATCACAGAGAATATTTTATGCAAACCTAGATGATATATGGTGTATCCTTTGCTCCTAGACTACAAACCTACACAGTGTATTACTATACTGAATATTGTAGGCGATTGTAGAACAATGGTAAATATTCATGTATCTAAAAATATCTAAACATAGAAAAGGTACAGTAAAAATACAGTATTGTACTCTTATGGGACCTGATGTGGTTTGGCTCTGTGTCCTCACCCAAATCTCATCTAGGTTTTCAATCTCAATAATCCCCATGTGTGGAGGGAGGGGCCAGGTGGGAGGTGATTGGATCATGGGCACAGTTTCCCCCATGCTGTTCTCATGATATTGAGTGAGCTCTCACAAGGTCTGATGGTTTTATAAGGCAGTATTCCCTGCTCTTGCTCTTGTCTCCCTTGCGGCCAGGTGAAGAAGGTCCTTGCTTCCCCTTCACCTTCTGCCATGATTGTCAGTTTCCTGAGGCTTCTCCAGCCATGCAGAACTATGAGTCAATTAAATTTTTCCTTTATAAATTACCCAGTATCAAATATTTCTTTATAGAAATGCAAAAACAGAATAATAGAGGACTACCACCATATATGCAGTCAGTCATGGACTGAAATGTCATAAGGTAGCACATGATTGTATACATATTTATTCAGAATGAGATTTATTATCAGGAATTGGCTCATGCAATTGTGGAGGCTGAGAAGTCCCATGATGTGCCATCTGCAAGCTGGAGACCCAGGAATGCCTGTGTTGCAAACCAGTTCAAGCCTGACAAACAGGAGAGACAAGGGTGTCCCAGTCTGATGGCAGAAGACCAATGTCTAACTCAAGGATTCAAGCCAAAGGAGTGGATTTTCTCACCTTCAGCCTTTTCTTCAATTCAGGCCTTCAACAGACTAGATACCCACCCACATTGGAGAGAGTGATCTGCTTTACTCAGGCTACCAATTAAAATGCTAATCCCTGCCAGGCATGGTGGCTCACACCTGTAATCCCAGCACTGTCAGCAGTCAACATGGGTGAATTGCTTGAGTCCAGGAGTTGAACACCAACCCGGGCAACATGGCGAACCCTGTCTCTACAGAAAATATGCCTGCTGGGCGTGGTGGTGTGCACCTGCAGTCCCAGCTACTCGGGAGGCTGAGGTTGTTTAAGCCCAGGAAATGGAGGTTGCAGTGAACTGAGATTGCACTACTGAAATCCAGCCTGGAGCCTGAGTGACAGAGTGAGACCCTGTCTCAAAACAAAACAAAACAAAAAAAAACAATGGAAAAAAAACCCAGCTAATCCCATCCAGAGACACCTTCTCAGACACACCCAAAAATAATGTTTAGTCTAATGTCTGGGTAATTCATGATCTAGTCAAGTTGACATGTAAAATTAACCATCAAAACATGCCACTAGGGTTTGTCTGGATCTTTCTACTGTGTCATTTATCCCATTACTAGCATGGTCACAACAGTAGAACACACTAGTAATTATATTCTAAACAAAACGTTGGATCTTCTGTACCTTCTATCAGTAGGTAGAACTCTCTGTAAATAGC
Source organism: Nomascus leucogenys (assembly GCF_006542625.1). Taxonomy (NCBI): domain Eukaryota; kingdom Metazoa; phylum Chordata; class Mammalia; order Primates; family Hylobatidae; genus Nomascus; species Nomascus leucogenys. The sequence continues at coordinate 23,332,523 of NC_044402.1, forward strand.
CAGCCAAGGGGATATTTAAGCATTATTTTGACAGTCAAACTTCAAATAAACCATTCAATTTGAAAAAAGACCATTGTTTCTTAGCATAAGATTAATATTATCACAAAAAGAATCCCTCCCTTCAAAGCATCTTTTGAATAAAACAAGTATGCTGATAACACAAAAGTAGGGTAAAGACACAATTTTTAAGGGAAAGAAGGAGAATTTGGAATTTCTGACATGTAATTCCTAAGGCAAAAATGTATAAGCTAATCTATTTCACTAGGGTTCTAAAAATCTAAGAGTAAAATCCCTAAATAATTACTAGATTGAAGAAAACCTATTCACTTTATTTAAAACCAACAAATGACACACACATACACACACACACACACACACACACACACACACAAATATTTCTAAGCTTTGAGACCATGAGAGATAGCGGAGAAAGACTTTTAGATGCATGTTAAATTCTCATCTAGGCCCATACTCCGATATATGCTTGAAACCCTGGCTCTTCCTTTCAGATTACCAGAAACTTTGACATATAAATAGCCCCAAAAAAGCATATAACAAGTTGGGAAATCTACCTTGCAAATGAAAATATTTCCAGAACAATCAACATAAGGCCCAAATGAAGAAGTGACACGTTTAGGCAGTAGAAACATGGTAACTTTAGATGCTTTACTGTCAATCAGTAATCACAATCACATATTCAAAACACTTTTCCCTTGATATAAAAAGATGCCACTGGAGAATTTTGATGCTAAATATAACTGTGGGTTATAAAATATATAAAAAATTAAACCCATTTGAAAATTATGTCTATACCAGCAAAAGTATGAATAAAAACTGAAAATAGAATCAATCAAATAGCAATTTAACAAATTCAATTTTGCCCACATTTCCCAGCAAGTTGTTCCATTCATTCCTGATGACATTTCCTCTCTGGCTTTTAAGTTTCTGTAACTCCTTCCTTAAAAATCCAGTATATAATTTACTATTTCACAACACACACTCTCAATCCTAGCCATTTATATCTGGCTCTAAGTTTTTTTCTTTCCAACCATAGTTCAATCTTTTAAACATGATAGACTGTGAGTTCCATTTATTTACTACAGAGGATGTGCTTTCCCTCTAGGAATTCACAATTCTACGGAATAGGGAGTAGAATTAAAATCTATGAGCCAAGATTGAAAGACATACCCCCTCACAAAGTCCGTAGGAAATATGAGAAGCTCTGTTTTAACTATGTAAAAGAGAAAAATTTCCCATAGCACAATGGGGAATCTCTATATCCAAATAAAATATATATTTTATAGAGGAAAAAATTATGTATTTATTTATACATACACACATATGCAGCCCCCAACACACACCCCTTAACAGAAAGGTTATGTGAAAATAATTCTACTCAGAGGATCACAGAGTTGGTAAAATTACTGCAAAAACATTTAAATAATTCAATTTTTTTCATGTATCATTAATATTTATCTTGCAACACAGTTATTTAGTTTACATACATATTCTTATTGTCAGGAGGGGAAAGATTATTGTTCAAACATTCTGAAATCTATTCATAATATTTTTGAAGATAAACATAAAATTGGGAATCAAAGTATACACACTCTGCCTTTTTAAAAGGCATTTTATAGCATGCAAGCTTCGTCTTTAACCCCAAGCATGTAGACAGTAATGAAAGTGTCACATAGTTTGCTAGAGTGTATTATTAAAAAACTAAAATATAAATCAGAGGACATACGAATATTGCTGTAGAATTTACTGGCTGTAAGCTGTGTCTCATATTACTCATCAAAATTGAAAAAGTCATACTTATTCTCATAGGAAATTAAGGAGACTTGAAATGACTTAATGCAAGTGATTTTAACTTACAAGGCAGTTGTGTAAAAGTGAGCAGATTAAATTCCCACTTTCAGAGGAAGCTGGAACAGAAATGAACGTAGCTAAAGGGAAATAATGGAGTGATGAGATGGCTTGAGGGCTTAAAAAGTAATTCTTTTATAACACTATTTTCATCAAGTTTTTCAAATTCACAGATGTTGGGGTCAGTACCATTAGTTGGGCAACAATCAGAAGGCAAACCTGGTGGGTTGCCCTTCCAGAGGCTAAAAGAATAGTAGGCATTAACCAGTCAGAGCAGGCAATATTCATCAAGATGTCACTGATACACAGCTTTTAATTACTTCATGAGAAGCTCCTAGACCTGGCCCCCAATACACTAAGGACAGGATAGTATAAGGAAAGTGGCCTGAGCCTTGTACTATCATGTCCTTAGTGAGTTCTCAAGCCATCAGACCAAATTAAGCCAAAGTATAACATAATCACTCATCCAAAATCCTAAAGTACAACCTATAGATATATAGTATACTTGAAAAAAATATTTTTAATCCATTCAGTGAACTGAAAGTCATATAAAGAAGAATTTATACTAAAAATATATTTTAAATACATTAGTCATCCTGGCACAAGCACAAATTCCTTAAAAGAAATGATGAAATAAACTTATATAAAACAAACAAACAAACAAAAATACTATAAATATAAAAACTACAAAAGCAGGCCAACAAGGCTGTGTCTTTCTGTAACTTAAATTCAGAAGTCTTTAGTGACACTATTTTCCAAAATTGTTGAGAAATCTTAAGAAGGTTCTATCCATACACATGACATCTTTTCTCCATTGCATAGGAATTGCATGTATTGAAAATTCAGTGTATACTAATTCTACGCAAAACATATTTTATGTTTTTATGTAAACTGGGGTTAGGTAACAGCTTCAGATATTATAAATAGGTCCAGTAGAATATTCACTTTCAGAATATCAAGTGTTTCTATCCCCCAACCACAGAGCCAGTAGTGGCCTCCAAACGTGATAATAATCACCATGACCCACAGACATCCAGATTTAACTTAAGGAGACATGCCTTCCCAGTTGAGAAATACTATCCCAACACTGAAGGAAAGGATTAACCATAGAATTTCTTGCAGAAAAGAATAAACAAGAAAAACACTAATTGAAAACCTATACCAGCTAGTGGGTATGTTATAAACTTCATGCAAAACTTTTTATTTCATTTTTCTAACAATCATGCAAAATAGATGAGGTTATCTCCATTAATAGATACATAAACCAAGTCTCAAGGGGGGCAAATAACATTTCTTTGATACATAGTGTGTAAGAAGCTTGGGTATATTTGGAACTTTCTCTTAGACTATGAGTCCTGTGTATTCCACAACACTTTGTTCTTAACTGTTAACAAGAAATGAGACTTTCACAAGGGAATCTCATTTAAATGAGACTATTAGTGACATTATTTTGAAAGGAAGTATCTTGTATTCTATATAATAAAAGTAAACTCTATGAATATATTGAGATGTATGGTACAATATGAAACAATATGTTTATGAATAAACAAGATTGAGCTCCATAAATTCTAAATTCTGGAATGAATCAGGCATACATAGGCATAACATGGACCAAAAATTAGAAACCAAAGTGGCTAGGACTGTTGAAAAAACAAATGAAAAGTAGTGGAGAAAGACTTTTAGAAATCACGTTTAGTCTCATAGTTTTCCTTCTTTCCACCCTACCTCAAAGTGATCGAGTAAAAAAAAAAAAAATCCCCAGTCTACTCAAATTTCTTCCACACAAACTCTTGGTGCATGAGTTTATGTGCAAGAGAGTGTAGCCATGCTTAGGTACTTTTATATTCTTTGCAATAATTGTTAGAGCTATTTTATAAAAAGGTGTGGTTGAAGATTCATTAATTAAAGTCTGATTTTTGAATAGCTGCAGAAAGAGAAAGACAGAGTTCTCTCTATCATACCATCCTTGATAAAAGAAAATAACTATATAAAATTTTTGAAATTGTGTAGGACAAGAGAAAAAAATTGTATAATGAAAAATGCCTATTTATCTCTGTAGAGCAAGCTCCTGTTACCACTATCAGAAAAAATTTAAATAATTTCTCACATTATAGTCTTATATATATATATATATACAATGTAATTTTTTAGTGGAAGTATATAAAATTTACACCATAATATTGGCCCAGCCATTCTCTCTTTTAGATTTGTAAAATTCTAATTTTAAAGACCCTCTTCAGAAAAACAAAAGGCAGATCAACCCAGCTAAAATTTGCAGTCAGTTTTTCCCCCATAAAGAAAAAAAAAACAAAACTAAATACTTCACAGTGATTCTACCTACTCAGTCTCTCTCTCATCTTTTCTCCTCTTCATACTCTTGGAAACTGCTTTCGGTTAAGCACTCATTGTGTATCTCCTCAATGACTGCAGAAATTTCTCAGCTGGTCTTCCAATTCCAGTTTTACCCCATTTTAATGTGTCCTTCTTACTATTACCAGAGTGTTATTTCCAAAAGTAAACATGATTACTCTCATGCTTAGCATCATCCAGTTCTCTCCATCATTACAAAGCTGCGATCCAAATTATCTCAGCACAGACCCTGCTGATGTGGATCCTCTCTAGGCTCAACATTCATAGTTCCTCAAAAATATCCACCATCATGGAATCACTGTAAACTTTCTGTAGTTTCTTAAATGAACCAGGTCTTTTTTTAACTCCTTCCCATAGTTTCTTGTATATGCTGTTTTTCATTTCCAGTAATACGTTTCTCTCCATGATTTACTTGGGAGCTCATGCTCATCGTTTAAGAGTTAACTGATGCTTAGCCTCTTCTGGGAAAACTCTGAAGCTAGACTTGTCTCCTCTGTATTTCCATTGCCTTTTCTGTACATATTCCTAACGTATTATTTAACAGAGTATATACAGTTATAGTATAACTGTTGACTGATTTGCTCCTCACCTCTGCCATCATTAGACTAAATATCTCAAGGACAAAAATTCTATATGTGATTTCTATGTTACCAACATATAGCACATTGTAAACAATGCATTTTTATTGAATAAGTGGTAAAATAATATCGCCCTTTTTATCCCAGAATGAAGCCATACATACCACTCTAACATTGGCTCATTTTAAATGTAGTTTCTGGTTTTTTGTTTTTTTCTGACGGAGTCTCGCTCTGTCGCCCAGTCTGGGGCGCAGTGGTGCAATCTGAGCTCAGTACAAGCTCTGCCTCCTGGGTTCACACCATTGTCCTGCCTCAGCCTCCCGAGTAGCTGAGACTACAGGCACCCACCACCATGCCCAGCTGATTTTTTGTATTTTTAGTAGAGATGGGGTTTCACCGCGTTAGCCAGGATGGTCTCGATGTCCTGACCTCGTGACCCGCCTGCCTTGGCCTCCCAAAGTGCTGGGATTACAGGTGTGAGCCACCGTACCTGGCCGTTTCTGTTTTTAAGACAATTAGGAAATAGTGAAACTCTTCACTCCAAGAAGTGGTATAGGATAATATTGTAAACACAAACAATAACAAGTGACATACATTTTTTTGGTAGATTTATGATGAATTATCTCTTGACTCTCTAATCAATCCACAAAATAAAATGAACACACATCTTTGGAAAGTAACTAAGTGAAAGACCTGTGTTCCATAGGATAAAACGCAGATTTTCTGTTAAAAAGTAAAGTTTTCATTTCAAAAATGTGAAGAAAATAGTGCTATAAAAATAATTTCAACTGATTAAACTTAATCAAAATAAAAGTTTTCTGTGCATCTATTGCCTTTTCATTGTATTTTGATTTGATCTAATTTTCATTCACTTTAAGCCTTTGCCTCTTATTATCTCTATTTAAGGTGGTCAAACAAACGTCAATAGGAATATAGGGATTAGTAATGACTCGCACCCTGTTTAAATCATCAGTTTTGCTTGAATCCCTGATTACAGATATACTTACTGACAGATTTTCATGATTAAAAACCATAAACTGACACAGTCTGACCATTTGTGTCCAGACTAATGATCCCAGAGAATCTATACTTAGAGACATTGTATAGTCTATTTGAATCTAAGTTGACTTTACAGTTAAGGATGCACAGTGTTGTCCCTAGGGAAACCACTAAATAATGGCATAAAAAGTGTAAGTAAGCATCCATGAGAGAAAATAAAATTGAAGAATGAATTAAACAAATTTAACTTAAAAGAGCACAGTAAAGGAGCAACAAATAAAGAACCAAAGGAACCAATGGAAAATAAGTAGCAAAGAATGCCCTTAAATTCAAACTTAAAAAATTACCAGGGCCAGGTAATTTTACCATATGAAAAATTAAATGCGCCAGGTGCAGTGGCTAACGCCTGTAATCCCAATACTTCGGGAGTCCAAGGCAGGGGGATCAGCTGAAGTCAGGAGGTCGAGACTAGCCTGTCCAACATGGTGAAACCCTCTCTCTGCTAAAAATACAAAAATTAGCTGGACGTGGTGACAGGTGTATGTAAACCCAGCTCATCAGGAGGCTGAGGCAGGAGAATCACTTGAACCCAGGAGGCAGAAGTTGCAGTGAGCCAAGATGATGCTATTTCATTCCAACCCGGGCAACAAGAGCAAAACTCCATCTCAAAAAAAAAAAAAAAATTACACTAAATGTAAACGTAAATGGCCTGAATACCGCAAACTAAAGGACAAATACAGACTGAACCAATAACCCCAACTCAACCACGTGCTGTCTACAAGAGTGCACTTTAAAATTAAAAATACAAACAGGTTGAAAGTAGAAAACATGTAAAAAGATATATCATATTAATGGCAAGCATAAGGAAGCTGTGTGGCTATATTAATATTTTTAAAAGTAGACTGCAGAACAGAAGCTGCCAAGGATTAAAAGAGTCATTGTATAATGATAAATTGGATAATTAATCAGTAATGGAATTTAAAGTGGACATGAATTGTGGCAGACAGTATTCAACTTATTATACAATACTAATCAAGTAAAAAATAGAGAAAACTTTAAAGTATTAGGCATAATAGTTCATTACTCCAGAAACTACAAATGTTAAGAGGATAATATGGAATTTTATGAAGAAACACGTCAATAAATTTGATAATATATTAAATAATTCCTAGAAAATGTAATCTGTCAAAAATGAATTGAAAAACATGGAAAATTTAATAGACTAATATAATTAATTAATAATATACAAAATATATTAAAGAAATTACATTTACAATCAAAGGTTTCCCTTGAAGCAATTTATTAATCCATTTGGGTTTTGTGTGAATTTCACGAAACACTAAAGAAAAATAACACACTATACTTTACACACTTTTAAAGTGCCTAGAGGTATAGAGATGGCTTCCTAATTCATTTTGTGAGGCCCTGTTATTGAAATCTGGCGAAGATACTGTTAGAGACCAACAAGTGAATGAATCCTCAACAAAACATAAGCAAATCCAATTCAGCAAAATACAAAAAATGATCTTACTTTAAGATCATGTAGGCTTTACACAAGGAAAGCACATATGAAGGTGAAAAATCATATAATCTCAATTGATGAAACTATTTGATAAAAGTCAACACTCATTTATGACAAGAACTCTCAGCAAACTAGGAATAGAATACAATTTTCTCCACTGATGAAGGTATCTCTGAAAACTTAGGTACCACATATAATGGTGAAAAACTAAATGCTTTTACACATATTTGAGAACAAGGCAAGAATGTATATTCCTAGCATATCTTTTAAATATTGTACTAGAGGTCTCAGCTAGTGCATTTGTGCAAGAAAAATAAGTCAAAGGCATATGCAAAAGTATATATATATATATATATGTATGTATGTATACACATGTCTGTTTGCATACACATAGAGATATCTACATAAAATATTTTAAGAAATAAAAAAAAACCCTACTAGGATTGACAAGTGAACTTAACAAGGCTGAAGGACACATAGCTAGTATAAAATAAAAGTATTTCTATACATAGAAATACAACAAATACAAACAAATAATTGGAGAAGAAAATAAAATTACTATTTTAAATATTATTAACAAAATAATGAAAATTAACAGAATATATACAAGATTTCTAGACTAAAAAACTACAAACATGGCTAAGAGCAACTAAATAAGACCCAAATAAAAGGAGAGACTTGTCATGTTTATTGACTGACTCACTCATTTTGCTAAAATGTCAATTTTCCTCAAATTGATCTATGAAGTCTATGCCATTCCAATTACAATTCTAGTAGGCTTTCATAGGAATGAACAAGCTGATTCTAAAATGTATATGAAAATGTCCTATAAAATAGCCAAAATTCTTTCGACTCAACAATCAGAAGACAAACAACCCTATAAAAATAGTGTAAAGTCTTAAATGACATTTCACAAAATAAGATATGCAATTGACATATCCACATGAAAATCTGTTGAATATCATAAGCCACTGGGGATATGAAAATTAAAATTACAATGAGATACCACTTTACTCCCACTAGAACCACTAAAATAGCTAAATTTAAAATATCTATAATAATACCAATGGGCTGGCTAGGTTCTGGAGCTCCTGGAACCTTGAGAGTGTACAATGTCACAATACTTTAGAGAACATTTTGGCGTAGTCATATGTTAAACATATGCCTATTGTTTTACCCATTAATCTGACTCCTAAGTATTTATTCAAGAAAAAGGAAAAGAGATACACACATAAATTATTGTACCTGAATGAGCATAGTAGCTCCATTCATAACAGTCCCAAACTAGAAGCAAACAAAATGTCCCCAAACAACTGAATAAACAAAATGTGATATATCCATACAATATAATTCTACACAGTAACAACAACTACAGCAAAAGCATAATCAAACAAGCAACATCATAAAACATTTCCAAAAAAATTACCTTGAGCAAAGAAGCCAGGTACAAAAGTGTACATACTGCATGCTTCAACTTATATAAATTCTTAGAATTTTAAAACTAATCAATAGTGATAAAAATTAGATCATTAGGTGCCAAATATTAAGGATGGTAAGTGGGATAACTTCAAGGTACACAAGAAGACTTTCTTGATCTATCTTTATTAATGTGTCAATTATAGGTGTACATACATTTATCAAAACACAAACTGTACATTTTAAAAATGTAAATTATACTCTTTGTTAATTACACTTCAATAGAATTGATGAAAAAATAAATTAGAATGGTCAAACTATCTTGAGGACATATTGGGACTGATGCTGCCAAATTACCCTCTTACTGATGCCTAGTATTTCAGAGCAAAGATAGAAGTAAAATTACTAGCAGAGAGAAGTTACAAAGAAACTGAGACAAAGTGACTATGGGTAAATTTAATGAAAGTAGAGCATAAAAACAAAAAGGAAAGAAATAAGGTGGCTGAAGAGATAAATTAAAGAATAGGAAGAGCCTAGGCATAAATCTCTAAAGAGTAGCCTGGTGTAAGAAATAGAGGAGATTTGAGATTGCTGCTGAACATGATTTTATAAATTTTAGGTAGCTAAATTTTAAGTTTTTACACCTCCTCAGACAAGGTGGACATAACATCACAGGCGATGGATGGAGAGACACAAAATGTTCATAAAAAACTAGAATAGAATGTAGCTGAGTTGATGTGAAAAAGGACAGGGTAAACTGAGCAATGGTAATTTGTAACCCATATACTGAAAGGTTCCATAAGGCTGTTCACTGGGATTTGACTTCATCCTGTGGGAAATGAAGAATCAGCAGCAATTTACAAGACAGGCAGTAACTGATCAGCTTAGTTTTTCACATACTTTACAGTGCCTTGGCATAATGAAATCATCAATATTTTATAGAGGACTATATCAAAAACTGCCCTTTGAAAGGGAAGCCTGTCTTTTTTGTTGTTTTGTTTTTTGTTTGTTTGTTTTTATTATTATTATACTTTAAGTTTTAGGGTACATGTGCACAATGTGCAAGTTTATTACATATGTATCCATGTGCCATATTGGTGTGCTGCACCCATTAACTCGTCATTTAGCATTAGGTATATCTCCTAACAATATCAAGGATGTTTTTGCTCTCAACAAAAGATATGGCCAAAAGATATGGCCCTTTTACATAATATGATATATGTATAATATTTTATATCATCACATATTTGGTCTAACTGCTGAATTAGAACCCAAGGGATCTCAGCATTGAAAACCTTAAATCTAATCTTTAAGGATTGGGGAAGATCAAGAGATTCAGGCTTTGAAAATAGAAAAGAGGAGTGGTGAAGGATATGAAGAATTAAATTCAAATATACTTATGCATTGGAACCTGACCAATTTGAGAACATGGAGAAGTGTGGAAAGATCCTGTTACAAAAAGGCTCTGTCCCAGGCAAAAGAAAAAATGTTTCTTTCATCTTAAAATGAGAGAACAGTTTACCTGAAAGCAAGAGTCAACTTGATATTTAGAACCATTAAAAAGAATATAAAATGACTTTAAAAAAATAATAATAAAAGAATGTCAGCCATTGCATTTACTGTCCAAGGTCACATACCAGTCACTGATAAAGCAAAGACAACCAAATATATGTTCTTTTGGCCTCTCTACATTTGATCCAATTTTAAGATGGATTGAAACATTGAGTCAAGTTGCAGTCGGCATTTCAGGGAATAAGACTTTCATCATGTCCTCAGAAAGGTAATTTTAGTCTAATACATTTCATTAGACTCTGCATTTTAGGTTGAAAGCATTTCTAAATGCATTGCTATGGAGTAAAACACAACATAGTAAAAAATGTTCCCAAGTTCCTTGTCGATACTTGGCATAGTCTCATTATTTCAGTTATATTCCTTTGGACCACCCTAAAGTATTGTGCTCTTCTTTCATGTTTACATCCTTTTGACAATTTAAATTCATTTAATAAAATCTACAGGAGGGAGAGACCTTTCTTGTTAACATATTTAACCTCTGGGGAATGTCTGCTTTCATATAATTATGCATAGACTTCATATTCATATAAATATTTTTTGCCTGCAGGGGGGTAAAATGGATCTCTCTCATGAATATTCAACAGTGCCATTTCTTCTAGTAAGACACAGACATCTTTCTTCATGGTTATTAAGCACTAGGATGTCTATATATATTTTCTCCTTCATGTTTTGTTTGCATAAAACTGATGAGATATAGGAACTGCCAAAGCAGACATTTATTATTCCAGGTACCTCAATATTATAGTGCCTTCATCCAAATAACTCAATAACATTTTTCAGATTCAAATCTTCAGTATTATATGGGTTGTTCCATACACACACACATACGCACACACACATATAATTCCAGAAGCACAAAATGAAATTATAAATTATGAAGACTTGGCTTAAAATTGTGGTGGAAAGGAGCTGGCAGAGACAAAGATACTTCTATTTTCTTTGTGACATGACTTCTTGCAAGACAATCTTGTACGTGCTCAGATTTCAAATTCTGATAGTAAAGAGAAAGGTGGGCAACCTCTAGAAGGAAATTGGAAATTGTTTTTTTGAAGTGAGTATTGCTGGGCACGGTGGCTCAAGCCTGTAATCCTAGCACTTTGGGAGGCCGGGGTGGGCAGATTGCCTGAGCTCAGGAGTTCGAGACCAGCCTGGGCAACATGGTGAAACCCCATCTCTACTAAAATTAAAAAAAAAAAAATTAGCCAGGCGTGGTGGCGTGTGCCTGTAGTCCCAGCTGCCTGGGAGGCTGAGGCAGGAGAATTGCTTGAGCCAGGGAGGCAGAGGTTGCAGTGAGGTGAGATCATGCCACTGCACTCTAGCCTGGCAACAGAGTGAAAGTCCATCTTAAAATAAGTAAGTAAATAAATAAATAAATAAATAAATAAATAAAACAAAGTGAGTATTTTTCCTTCTATAATAATATTGTTCACATAAAAAGTTGTCATCCTTTTCTTTATGCATTCAATAAATATGTATTGAACATCCAGTATACCAGAAAATATTATAGACTCTGAGAATATTGTTGGGAACAAAACATAAAATAGGCAGAGTTCCAGCTATAATACAGCTTACTTTCTAGAGAAGGGAGATAAATAAATGAATAAACAAATAACAAAAATGGATAAATGAATGAACGATATATTAAGTAGTGTTGAGCACTATGTAAAGGATAGTTTCAGGAAACTATTAACCTCATATGTTAATGTATTTGTCACACATATCAGACCTGTGTGTGTTTGTGTGTATGTTATTTTAGAGATTGAGTCTGTGGGTGTGCACTGTTTTATTTTATTGTCTCAACAATAGTATGAAATGTTTGGTACAGGTACCATCATTTAAAGATGATGGAAATCACTAACAGATAATAAACCACTTGCTCCAAGTCACACAGCTGGAGTGTAGCAGAGTTATGAATTCAATTTGGTGTCTGAATCCAGCTTCATGAGCTTCCTACTGAAAGGACCATTCTCTTAGGTGATGGTTCTAATATTCATCCATTTTTAGTCCACAATTCTCAGGAAAGTGACCTGGAGAAATTCAAGACATATTGGAGGGAAAAAAGTTCCTAGACTAAATGTTAACATTTAAAATGGATTTAACCATGAAGAGAAAATTATAGTCAGCTAAATAAAGAATGCTCAGGGTAAAACAGAAGAAGAATATTGCAAAGGAGGAGAAATAATATCCTTCTCTAGAAGAGAAAAAAGAGAAGATATACCTTTTCTTCTTTTCTTACCAACTTCAGATAAGTACATCAAGAATATGAGAAAGTGGGTGCTTTGGGGAGAGGTAGGATGAAAATGTAATACTAAGAAATTATTGGGAGCCTGAATTTCAAGCTTCCTTCTAGCTTATTCCAACCTAGTTGTTGCAAGTAGAATGGGAAGCCTTAATCATCAATAAAGATTACGATTATGCATCTTTCTTTTTAATTTTATTTATTTTTTTGAGACAAAGTCTCACACTGTCACCCAGGCTGGTGTGCAGTGGTGTGATCTTGGCTCACTGCAACCTCTGCCTCCGGGGTTCAGGCAATTCTCCTGCTTGAACCCAAGCAAGTCTCCCAAGTAGCTAGGACAACAGGTGTGTGCCACCACGCCTGGCTAATTTTTGTATTTTTAGTAGAGACAGAGTTTCACCATCTTGGCCGGGCTGGTCTCAAGCTCCTGACCTCAAAAGATCTGCCTGCCTTGGCCTCTCAAAGTGCTGGGATTACAGGTGCGAGCCACTGTGCCCAGCCAAGATTACGCATCTTTCTTAAGATTGTGTGTGTGTATACATATGTATATTTCCTTCTGGGGAAAGTCAAGGTGAGAGAATTCCAAAGGGGAAATACAAGCTCGTCAAGTTTTTTCAAACTATGAAGAAGGGTTAATAAAAAGAAAGGGGCCTGGAAATGCTCTCTATACCATTTAGAGAAACTTGACTATGTAGCACCATGCGTTTGCAACACACTTGAAGCTGGGGAAATGCCTTCACAGTTTTCTTTGGGCCCTTTGCTCCCTAGAATAAGCTGGCGGAAATGCTGATCACAGCCTTTGTGTGGGGATGATGATTTTTTTTTTTCACTCAAGGCTCAGACCCCCTTGATTGGCAGACAGAGGGTGATATGTGTAAATGTCAGTATGTGCTCCCTCTTCCCTATATCAACGTAAGCCAGTAATATATCACATTAACAACCAGCTTAGAGATAAATAAGAGGAAGTTTTGAGATCAAATCATCAATCTTAACCCACTGGTGGGGGTCCTAGATGCGAAACACAACTCCTGTTGTGGCACTGATTATAACTACAAAGACAATATCATATTGTTCCTTCCCTAATAATAACAGGGAGCTTCTGCCTCCTAAATCAGAGCTTATTTTCCTCCCCAAAAAACAGCAATGCCATTATTTAAACAGTCACTTTGAAAAACACAATGCTTTCTGAGATAGAGGAACTCTCCTTGATTTCTTACTCTTAGCATATTCTTTATCCAACTCATGAAAATTTCCTAAGGTTACAAATAGCTTTAAAATAATTCCCCCACAAGTTCTTTGTAGATATTTAAATTCTTTCAAACCTAAAACCACCCTGAAAAAGCATGCGGAGAAAAATGAACTAGATGATTCAATTGAGTGAGCCTGTTCCATCTCTACAAGCAATTTTTATGAGAACAATGTTAAATCTACAGAGCTGTGAGTTAAAAAAATTATAATCAATGTTGAATCTGTCAGTCTAGCTTGAGTTGGCTTTTAGGAAATCCAGAGAAGGATGAATGCTTACAAGAGGAACACTAGCCATTAAGTCTAAAGGCTTCAAATAAAAAGTTTGTGTTCTTTGTTGGATAGCTGTGAGGTTATGATCTAGAAGAGATAAGATTTTTTAAGTTGGATATTGTTTCATCAAAATTCTCTTGACGCTTGGAATTCTCAAATACGGAATATTTCTGAGATCTTGAAATTCAAAGGAGAGTTAGCTAGAAATTAACCTTCTAGAAAGTTAATTCAATGATCTAAATTGTCAAACTTGATTTAGATGAACCTTTTAAAAATTAGGTTTTAAATGGACATTGTAAAAAATTCAAGTTATACAAGAAAGTAGAGAATAAAAGCTAATTGTCCCAGCCTTCTTGTCCCCAGTCCTGATATTTGACCTCCTCTTTCAATATGAGTCTAATTAGCTCACCAGGCAAGGACTAATGCATTCTTTTAATCTAGTATATCCTTATTTGAAATGTGTGAACATGGCCATCAAAAAGCTTTCTAGACACACAAATCTCATATCATAAATTCATTCTTGAAACTGCCAGAAGTCAAGAAGTCTAGCCATTTGGAAATTATAAGAGGTTACAGCCCGGACCTTGAAACTAACCCTGGGAATCTGATTGCTATTTGTCTTGAATTTTTCTTTGAACGGTGCTCAACCTTCACTGAGACCTGCACTTGAGTGCAACATAGTGTTAGGTAGTTTGTGGCTCAAGCCTTTCTTATAAGAAAGCAAAATACACACTGTTTTTCATTGTCTTATGCATCCCTTCCTCCATTTTGCTGCTTTTCTTATGGATGCTATGATCTTAGACTCTGAATATGAGGACCACTACCCAAGGGAAGATAAAGTAGCAATCTGGAAAAATTGGGGTGCCTAAGGACTTTGTGAAACAGAAATATCTCACTAGTCCTAAATTATGTACATCTGTTTTCCATCTATGTGAGACAGGAATAACTATTTTGTTTGTATCACTGTAGTTTCATGTTTTCCATCAATTGCCAGCAATATTAATTTTTAAATATGTAAAAGGTAGTTCCAGTAAGCAGAGTACTCCTATAATGGAACCCAAAATACACAAAATTGGCTGACTGGGAGGGACACAGCTGTGGATGGCAAGGACTCAGATATCGCAGACTGAGAAACTGATGACCTTTGTTATACAATAGCAAAGCATTTGATTAAATTGTTACTTGTCCTTTGAAAGGAGACCATGAGCTAGTCAGCTGTGACATTAGAGTAAATTATAGGAAAAACCCAGCATGTATATGTGAGTTTACTACTTCTTCCCACTTTTAGCAAAGCCCTGCATGTAAGATATGAACTCTGGCTCAAGCTAGATGGCCTGAAAAGAGAAATAGGATTTCATAAAGCCTCCATATCTGGCCTAAGACTTGTGTTAACTGAGAATCCAATTATTTGAATCCTTACCTCACTATAAAGGCCAATTTCTTTGTTACCTGAAATTAAAGTTTATATGGAATATCATGAAAATATATCTTGAACAGAAAATAAGATGTGTTCCCACGCAAGATTTTCAAGCATCTTCTGTTAAGAATTGCAAGATGCTGTGTTCCCACGCAAGATTTTCAAGCATCTTCTGTTAAGAATTGCAAGATGCTGTGTTCCCACGCAAGATTTTCAAGCATCTTCTGTTAAGAATTGCCCGCTCAACAATGTAAGTCATCACACAGGCAGAGATCAAATTAAGAAAATTGCCTTATCATTTAAACCCATTGTTATACATGGTATAATAGTCATTAGAGCTGTTCACCTTAGATGCATATAGTAGGATTGCACTTCTCCATCCTTTGTGAAGTTAAGTGTCAGACACAACGACTTTTTTAGGTGAATAAAATGTGAGTAGATTCACATATTTAATGACAATATCATAAAAATGAATCAGTAGTTTGGTATATTCCCCTTCTTTTGCTATAATGGTCCTAGAAACGTATTAAAAGGGAACTATACCAGCCCAGGTCCCTGAAAGACTACTGTGATAAGAGCTTGTTGCCAAATCTTTGTTTTTGTTAGATGCTGTACTTTTAGAGTTATGTGCTTTTATCATTTGCTGACTGACACTGACACTTTAAACAGAGATTACATTAAATTGAAGGGATGAGGGAGAAATGAGCAAAGCCCAGATGGCTGGCAAATCAAAGACTAGAATAATTTAGCTTAAAAACTATATACTTGTAGATGAGAAGAAAAGTTCTCCTTACCCTCTACCCTGCTCTCAACCTGAAACTGCCTTTGCAAAAATTATAAGTGAGAAAATTATGACAGTGAAATAAATCTAATCTAATCAACTCCATCCAGCTTGCTTCTAACCTCCAAGCTGTCCTTGTTCATTCCTGGGCATAGGTCAAACTAATTTGGGGAAGAACTTAGTGTATTAGTCAGTTCTAGCATTGATATAAAGAAATACCTACGACTGGGTAATTTGTAAGGAAAATAAGTTTAATTGGCTCAACGTTCTGCAGGCTGTACAGGAAGCATGATTCTGGCATCTCCTTAACTTCTAGGAAAGCCTCAGGAAATCTTCAATCATGGCAGAAGATGAAGGGGAAGCAGGCATATCTTACATGGCCAAAGCAGGAGCAAGGGTAGGGTGGAGATGCTAACACTTGTAAACAACTAGATCTCATGGTAACTCACTCACTCAATATCAACAGAACAGCACTGAGGGCATGGTACTAAACCATTCATGAAAAACTGGCCCCATGATCCAATCACCTCACACCAGGCCCCACCTCCAACATTTGGGATTACAATTGACCATGAGATTTGGGTGGGGACACAGATCTAAACCACAGCATTCTGCCCCTGGACCCTCCATATCTCTTGTTTTTCTCACATTTCAAAATACAATCATGCCTTCCCAATAGTCCCCCAGAGTCTAAACTAATTCCAGCATTAAAAAAAAAAATTCCAAAGTCTAATCTGAGCTAAGGCTAGTTCCTTCTGCCTATGAGCCTGTAAAATAAAAAAACAAGTTAGTTACCACCAAACACAATAAGTACATTCCAAAATACAATGGGAATACAAGCATTGGGCAAATATTCCTATTCCAAAAGAAAGAAATAGGCCAAAAAAGGGGGCTACAGGCCCCATGAAATTCCAAAACACAGCAGGGAAGTAATTAAATCCTAAAGCTCCACAACAGTCTCCTCTGACTCCATGTCCTACATCCAGGGTCCACTGGTGTGAGTAGTAGAGTCCCAAGGATTTAGGCATCTCTGCTTCTGTTTCTTTGCAGAGTTCAGACCCCATGGCTGCTCTCACAGGCTGGTGTTGAGTGCCTGCAGCTTTTCCAGGTGCAATGTGCAAACTCTTATTGGATCTAAAATTTTGGGATCTGGAGGATGGAGGTACTCTTCTCTCAGCTCCACTAGGTGGTGTCCCAGTGGGGACTCTGTGTGGGGGCTTCAAACTCACATTTACTCTCTTCACTGCCCTAGTAGGGGTTCGCTAAGAGGGCTCCTCCCATGAAGAAGGCTTATGCCTGGACATCCAGGCTTTTTCATACATCTTCTGAAATCTAGGTGGAGTCTCCCAAGCCTAAACTCTTGCACTCTGCATGCCTGCAGGATTAACACCACACAGAAGCTGCCAAGGCTTATGGCTTACACCCTCTGAAGAATCAGCCTGAGCTCTAAGCGCTACCTGGGCTCCTTTGAGTCACAGCTGGTGCTGGAAACAGCCAGGATGCAAGGAGCAGTATCCTGAGGCTGCACAGGGCAGTAGGGACCTGGGCCTGGTCCATAGACTCATTCTTCCCTCCTAGGCCTCTGAGCCTGTGAAAGAAAGGGGCTGCTGCAAAGGTCTCTCAAATGCCTTGGAGACATTTTCCTATTGTCTTGGATATTAACACTGAGCTCTTCTTTCTTCCTCCCAGAGGAGGCTAAGCATCAGTTAACTCTTAAAGGATGAGTATGATTTCCCACGTAAATCATGGAGAGAAACATATTGCTGGAAATGAAAAACAGCACATACAAGAAACTATGGCAAGGAGAAAAAAAAAACTGATTCATTTAAGAAACTACAGAAAGTTTACAGTGATTCCATGTGAGGAATTATAAATGTTGAGCCTAGACAGGATCCACATCAGTAGCATCCATGCTGAGATATGATCCAAATACCTCCTACCAGTCCCCACCTTCAATATTGGAGATTATAACTGAACGTGAGACGTGAGTGGGGACACCAATTCAAACTATATTACTTAGTTCATAGTTTAACTTTGAACAAAAATAACAGCCCTTTCCTGAAACAAACCCCATTCTTGTCTAAAGACCAGTCTGCCTTTGTAGACCAATAAATTAGCCACAAGATTAGATATTATGGTTTAGGAGTCATGCAGCTGGAGTCCACAAGATTCTGAACATCCTCAAATTGCTCCTAGGGATGGCATTATTCATAAAAACGAAGCTCAGTGTTCAAGATATTTCAGAGACCCTACATTCTGATGCACCAGCTGGCACCACCAAAATGGGTAATCTGGCTCAACCAGTTCTGTGATCCCACCCAGGAACCAATGACAACAAGAAAATCCACTTCAACCCCCTATGACTTCATCTCTGACCCGACCAATCAGCACTCCCCACTTCCCAAACCCCTACCCATCAAATTATCCTTAAAAACTCCAGTCTCCAAATTTTCAGGGAGACCATTTCACCTAACAATAAAACTAATCTTCTGTATAGGTGGCTCCGTGTAAATTAAATTCTTTCTCTATTGCAATTCCCATCTTGCAAAAACAGTTCTGAGAAGTTCTCTGAGAAGCAGGCACAGAGAACCCACTGGATGATTACAAACCACTGAATACAATCCAGCTAAAGTGATCAGTTAAAATATGTTTAAGAATAGAAGATTATCTATGGCTTCCATACAAACATTGATTGTTGATCTTGCTTTTGTGTATTGGCTGGAGTTCTGTTGACTTAGTTTGAACTTGATTCTAGAACACAGGGTCAGATCGGGTCAACTCCACAAGTCTCTCATGTCTTAGTTAGCCTTTCAGCCAAGGAGCATATCTTTTCATGGAGAAAGGCAGGAACACAAGAGGAAAGCCCTAACATGCAGTGCATGTCAGACCTCAGAATGTAAACCAAAAATACAATTCTAAGCCCCCAAGCCAAGGGCATTCCAAAGTTAACTTGAAAAACTAGCTCAGGCCATGGTGGAAAGTGAGGGTCAAGCATGACTTACTATATCCTCCTTCCTCTGGAATTTAGGCACAGCTGAGCAGCTTTACCATTAAAAGAGAGATGTTAAGACTGATGAAGTAGACCTTTTATAGCAATAAGGCACCAAATTCCAGCCTGACTCTAGTATAGTATCACGTAACAGATAGCAGACCCTGAAAGAAATCGAAGTATTTTACCCCAAAATATATCTTAATGACATATTTTGAAATGGCCCTACAAAGCTGCCTCTTGTGGGGAAAATCTATGTTCTGTAAAGAATTGATCCCCTATCCTTTCCAGGACTTTTTCCTGATCCAGGAGAGAATTAATTAACAATCTGGTACCTTTTTACGTCTGTTAAGACTTCTAAAGCCTGCTACCTGGAGTCTTCAACTTCATCTGCATGATAAAACCTAATTATAGCCACAACCCCTTATCTTAGCACAGACATTTCTTTCTATTGATTCCATGTCTTTAGGTAATAACTTTTACAACCAATTGCTAATCAGAAAATCTTAGAATCCACCTATGACCTGGAAGCGAGACCTGTTTGTCTCGCTTTTCTGGACCAAACCAAATGTACTTGATGTTGTCTTATTGTTACAGTTGATAGCTAGACGGGCATGAGCAGGGCAGGAGAGGGCTCCTCTCACCACCCACCAGGAATGTCAGGTGACCATCAGGTGATGGTCAGGTAGTTGTTAACTGTCTCTCTAAAATAATAATTGGTTGCAGCCAGTGCCAGGGAAAGGGAGTTTCCCAATAAATAGAAAAAACCCTGAAACTGGTGATCAGAAGCTTCCTGATAAGATTGCAGTAGTTGGGCGAGTGGGCTCAAGCATGCATACTAAGAGGCAACATGGTGGAGTTTAACTGATATATGACCTTCTAAGGCCATTCACTGGTAAGGCAAGAACGCCTCAAGTAAGCATGCATAGAACTCCAGTAAACAAACCACACGTGCTCACCTCCCAAGTGCTAGCAGGCCACTGCACATGCAGTCAGCTCACCCCAAGGGAAGAATCAGGAAAGAAGGAATGCATGACTCCGGAAGTATGCCAACCTATAAAACTCTAAGTCAAAGGTCAAACATGCACTTGATCTCTCAAGTTGCCCTCTTCCAAGTGTAGTTTTCTTCCTTTTGTTTTCATTCTAAGGTTTTTTAATAAACGTTCACTCCTGCTCTAAAATTTGCCCAGTCTCTCCTTCTGCCTCATGCGTACCAGCTGAATTCTTTCTTCTGAGGAGGCAAGAACTGAGGTTGCTGAGGACCTGTACAGATTCACCACTGGTAACATTATGTCGCCCTAAAATGTGTAAAACCACGCTATAGCCCAACCACTTTGGGCACAAGTTCTCAGGATCTCCTGGGGTTGTGTCATAGGCCATTGGTCACTTATATTTGGCTCAGAATAAATCTCCAAATATTTTACAGAATTTTACTCTTTTCATCAACAGGATCAACTCTCATTTGCTAACATCCCACCAAATAAGTCACAAGACCAACACCAGCCCATGAATGGGGAGGGAAAACAACCACAGAGGTCAGGGAGATGGAACAAATCAAGGACCCTAGCTGTATCTCTATATTTTCTTCAAGGAAATAAATTCAAGTTTATGAAAAGCTTTGCTGAGGCTTCTCAGATTTTGATGCTGAGTTCCAATATTTTCATCTCACATCACACAGTACACGGATAAATTACCTGATCCATAGAAAAATTAGACTGTTGAGGGTTTAGGCGTTTGATCATTACAGAAGTAAAAGACTTCAAAATTCTTTCTCTTGAGAGACCAACGAAGACAGAGGCGTTGTTTATGCCTTCTGTGTCTGAGGCCTGGGTGATATAGGGCAACAACACTGATGCTGCTGCTGAAAGAATTAACCACCCACACCTCCTCAACTCCAACAGTCTGCTTTAGATTTACATTCTTTACTGCTGCTTTTCTCACAAATGCTAATGAAGTAACTTAAGGAAGCTGGAAGGCAATTTTTGGCATAATATAGGTAAACTTCTTTGTAGTGCCTCAGTAAACAGAAACTAGATCTTCAGATTTACATACTCAGTGCTTGAATTGAAAGCAAAGTGCTTGGCTACTGGTTCTCTTCAGCCCACTGTTTTCAGCAAATCTCTCCTGTTACCTCATTTATTTGCTGTGAGAATTCCAGCAAATGCAATCTCTCTTCTGTTCATTTACTGATGTGCGTGGAATTGATACCCCAGCTGTGTTTCTGTGCCTGATCTTCCCTTTAGCTCAAATCAAACTGTTTATTTCTTAAAAGACAGAAGCTTCCACCAAAAATTAAGCAACCATTTCTAAGCATCCAAAGAATTGTGTGTTTTTATGCTGTAAAATTCATGAGCATCTAATAGAAGCTGAAGGACTTTCACCCCAAAAAGTTCTATTAAGTTATAGCTTCAATCATAAGTTTTCCCCTTAAACTGTAAGAATAATGCTGAGCCACACTAACTTTAATTGCAGTGAAGTCAGCCTTTAGTTATAAGAACTCAAACTATCCAAACCTTGGTTAATTAAAATTTACACTAAACTTGTATCTCAAACAATGTATGCAAGTGATAAGACTCCTCTCAAAATTTTTTCAAAATGTCCAATTGCAGTGCAAGCCTTAGGGTCAGAACACATTTTAATTATATTCCAGTTAGCTCCAGGGATCTATGAGCTTAAATGATTCAGCTTTGCACAATGTTGTTAAGGCACAGTCCCTATACCACTACATTCCTAATAATATATACAGTCATGCCTCATTTAATGATGAAGACTCATTGTGAGAAATACATTCTTATGTGATTTTGTCTTTGTGGGAACACCACAGGGTATACTTACACAAACCTAGGTGGTGTAGCCTGCTACACCACCTAGGCTATGTGCTATAGGCTATTGCTCCTAGACTGCAAATTTATACAGCATGTTACTATACTGAATATTATAGGCAATTGTAACACAATGATAGGCATTTGTGTATCTAAACATAGTAAAGGTACAGTAAAATATAGTATAAAAGATTTAAAATGGTACACCTTTATAAGGCCCCTTACCATTGAAAACCAAAAATAAATTCTAAGCCCCACAACAGACTGATGGACCCTTCCCTTGGCCAAGGGCATTCCAAAGTTAATCTGAAAAACTAGTTCAGGCCATGATGGGAAGTATGAGTCAGACATGCCTCATTATATCCTCCTCCCTTTGGAATTCAGGCACAGCTGACCAGCATTAACATTAAAACAGAGACCTTAAGACCAATAGAAAAGACTCTTTAAGACAGACAAGAGACATCCCCTTCTATTGATACTACCTGAGAAATGGGCACCTTGGTCTGCACAGCCCCTTATCTTAATCCAGTTATTCCCTTCTATTGATTCTAGGTCTTCTGACAATAACTCAACTCTTTTGACCAATTGCCAGTTAGAAACTTATTGAATCCACCTATAATCCGGAAGCCCCCACTTTGAGTTGTCCTGCCTTTCCAGACCAAACCAGTGTACATCTTACATGTATTGATTGATGTCCTATGTCTCCCTAGAATGTATACAACCAAACTGTAGCCCAATCAGCTTGGGAACATGTTCTCAGGATTTCCTGGGGCTGTGTCACAGGCCATTCACACTCATATTTGACTCAGAATATATCTCTTTAAATATTTTACAGAGTTTGATACTTTTCATTGACACTACAAATGGGGGTTACAGGACTGGAAGTTGCTCTGGGTGAGTCAGTGAGTGAGTAGTGAGTCAATGTGAAGACCTAGGATATAACTGTACACTTTTGTAGGCCTTATAAACACTGTACACTTTGGCTACACTACATTTATTTAAAATCTTTTTTCTTCAACAAACCTTAGATTTCTGTAACTTTATAACCATGTTAAGATTTTGACTCTTGTAGTAACACTTAGCTTAAAACACATTGTACAGCTGTACAAAGACATCTTTATACTCTTATTCTATATGCTTTCTTCTGTTTTTAAAATTTTTAAATCTTTTACTATTTAAACATTTTTGTTAAAAAAAATAAGACACAAACACACACATTAGCCTAGACCTGCACAAGGCCACAATCATAGGTATCTCTGTCTTTCACCTCCACATCTTGCGGCACTAGAAGGTCTTCAGAAACAATAACACACATGGAGCTGTCATCTCCCATGATAACAATGCCTCCTTCTGGAACACCCCTTGAAGGTCCTGCCTGAGGCTCTTTTACATTAACTTTTTTCTTAACAAGTAGAAGGATTACACTCTAAAATAAGGATAAAAAGTATAGTATGGTAAATAAACCAGTAAGTCATTTATTATCATTACATACTGTACATAACTGAATGTGTTTTACTTTTATGAATGGCAGCACAGT
Organism: Nomascus leucogenys; assembly: GCF_006542625.1. Taxonomy (NCBI): domain Eukaryota; kingdom Metazoa; phylum Chordata; class Mammalia; order Primates; family Hylobatidae; genus Nomascus; species Nomascus leucogenys. The sequence goes on from NC_044402.1 coordinate 23,356,149, forward strand.
AGGTTTGCTCACAACAGCATCATCAAAAACATGAGTACTGTATTGTGCAACCACTTTATGAAAGCTACATCACAAGAAAATAGGAATTATTTTAGCTTCATTATAACTTATGGAACCGCCATCGTATATGTGGTCCTTTATCGACCAAAACATCATGATAAAATTCACAACTATAATTGGCACATTTTTTTCCAATATCCAGAAGCTGGTTATGTTTCCAACAATTTCTTCTGGCTGCTATACAGACAATTATTAGTAACTTTCTTCCAGGGTTCATTGATGAGAAGTATGCTCTTCAAAATGTTAAAGGATTGATGGACTTTACTGTTTACTTCTACCACTACTTCATTCAAGATGCTGGCATCTCTCCAATCAACATAAAAATTTCAACATCAAACGTTGTACGCTTTATTTTAAACGTTTATGCCAACTTAGCACTGTATAGCCAACAACACTTCTCATCCAGTATGAATCAAATATGTTTGTGAGATCAAGTAATGCCCAAACAGAATCTAAATGGAACAAAGTAGTGCAGTATATCAACTGAAGCAGATGCAGAAACTCACGAGGTACAAGCATGTGCGTGTAATGGCATCTACTCTCTTGGCTTACAGACTTTGAAAATAATGCATAGTATATTAGACTATTTATTACTAAAATGGTGTAAGTCAAAGAAAAAGCACCAAGGCAAGTCTCAATCATTTTAGGAGATTTATTTGCCAAGGTTAAGGATGCACCTGGGAAAGAACAGAGATCCACAGGAAACTAGGTGGTTCATGCTGTTTCTGAAGAGGGTCTGGGGACCTCAATATTTAAAAGGAAAATGGCAGGTATTGGAGAAAGAGGAAGACTTTTTTTTTAAAGGGTGTGAGTAGGTAAGACACAAGTGGTTGCATTCTTTTGAGTCTTTGATCAGCCATTCACATGTGGGGTGGGGGGGGGGTAGAGGAATAGTCACTTATGCATTCATCTAGCTCCCTGAATCTGAAATTTTACATAAGATAACATAAACATAGGACAGAGGAAACATCAGATATACATTTGTCTCAGGTGAGCACAGAGATGACATTGAGTTCTGTCTTTTGTCCTATACCTGTGAAGATAAGCTATCAATTTACATTGTCAGAATGAAATTCCACAGAACTATTTTAGGGTAAAGACCTTGGGGCCCAGAAGATATGTCCTTTTGAGTAAATTGTGAGGGAGGGATGGAGCTTTTTTATCTTTGTTGCTATCTTATTTAAGAACACAATGAGAGGCAGGTTTGTGTGACCCAGTTCCCAGCTTGACTCTTTCCCTTTGGCTTAGTGAGTTTGGGGTTCTGATATTTATTTTCCTCTCACAATGGAAAATAACATAAATATGTATATGTGTATACATTTTCTGTGTATGTACATGTATATCTGCACACACGTGTGTGAACATGTGTGTGCATATGTATATACATGTGTATATGTGCATATGTGTATGTACTTACATCTCCCATATACTATTTCAAAATTAACATTCTATATCCTGTAACTATGTTCCAGGACAGTGACAAACAAGGTATGTCCTAACACCAAACTCCTTCATCTCTTCGCCTAAACAATGAAATTTCTGATGAGAAGAGTAAATGTTTCCTATTCCAGTTGTGTTCTGCCTTGGTTCTATGTGTCTCAACTGATGCTACAGCCACTGCACAAGGACCAGCTTCCCACAGGCAATGTGGAAGTAGCTCCCACTTTTTGACTGGTGACTTCTTTGACTCTAGGGAATGGGAAACTGCCAAGCACTTGGCACACATTCGTGGCACCCCACTGCGTGGCACCTCCTTCCCTGTCTTCTCTCCTTCCCAACTCTCATTCTTTAAGATCACTCTCTGAATGAACAACCTGCATGGAAGCCTTTGTCTCAGGTGCTGTTCTCAGGGAAACACAGGCTAAGAATTAAGCCCTTTGTAAGGATGTCAAATGAAGAAAGACCTAATGCTATTCACCATGTTGCTTTTATCCAGGCAGAGATATAGATACTTTAGAACAGTTTAAATATGAGATAAAACTGCTATTTTTGAGTCTCTTTTGTTAAGCAGATAATTCAATTATAGACTATTGTCATTATTTAAAAACCTATTTTGCAGCAGATATTCTATAGTGATTTTAAAATATTTTATTTGGAATCAAAGTTTTTTCTAGAAAAAGTACTTTTCTAACGTTAATGTAGCATGTTGTTAAAAGAATATAATTGAAGTATTTATTTGCTCCTTGTCTTTTCCAATTGAACCCCATGTGGAGATTTGGAGAGAAAATGTGCTCAGCTACAAGACTATATTTATCCTTCTTGCACGCAGCTAAGCAGGGCTGTGTGGCTAAGCTCTGGCAGAGATGAAAGAGTAAAATACAGAACTCCCAGAAGTTCCCTTAAGAGGGAAGCAAATACAGCCTTCTCAGATGCCTTTGCCCTTCTTCTGGATGCCTATCTTGAAAATGGTTCTGATGATTGGATGGCCAGCAGTAATTTGAGCAATGAGGTGACTTCCAGAAAGGAAGCCAAGAATGGGAAATAGAAGAGCAGAAATTTGAACTCAGGGTCCCTCATAACCACAGAATCACCATGCGAGATGTGAGAGGCTCACCTCCAAGCATCTGTTACATAAGTAGAAATAGTCTATCATTTTGAGTCATTTTATCTGTCACATGCATTAAAAAAAATCATAACATGTAGAAATTGCAGGCAAGTGTTAAGGTAGTGGTTCTCATCAGGGGTGATGTTGTTTCTAGGAATGTTTGAAAACATTCAAGCACATTTTTGGTGGTCACAACTTGAAGCGGAAAGAGTTACTACTGGCATCTAACAGGTAGAGGTCAGAGATGATGTTAACCATCCTATATGCACAGGACATCCCTCACAATAAGGAATTATCTGGTCCAAATATGAACAGAGCCAAGTTGAGGAATTCTGCATTAAGTGAATCCATACCACAATAATCCCCCACCCTATCCCTCTGCACTGCCCCCGTATCAACTGATTCTTCTATACAAGAAGTTGCCCAAATGGTTCTTCAAATAAACCTGCTTTGTTGGTTTGCCCTTTTGATTTTAGCCTGATTGGTGTTATTTTTCCCCCAGAGTAGCAGAAAGATAGCAGTAACTTTCCAATGTCATAAAGTACATATTCTCCTGACATTTTTTTTTTACTTTTTTGAGTGATTTTACTGACAGACAACAGAGCAAAGTAGGAGTTTAATTTTAGAACAACTAGATGAAATAGCAGCTATAACCCAACTGCACACATTTCATTGTTTTCTTTCTAAAGCTAAAAACATTTGCCACCGTGGGAGGTGGTATAACACATATTCAATTATCTTCCTTGCACTTTGTTAAGACTTAAAAATATTTTTTGTTCATTTTATTATTAAAAAATAAAAGATGTTCATCATAGAACATTTAGAAATCATTATTACTGAGCAAAAGGAAGAAAATTACTACCATCTATAGTCCCAACAGACCCAGAAAAACTATTAAATCCACAAAATATATGTGTTCAGATCTTTTCTCTATGGACATATATTATATTAGCACATACATGAGATCAATCTCTTATTCTTCACAACCAGCATTTTTCTCCCTACTTAGAAATATACCCCACTTTTAACAATGACTATCAATCTATCTTTCCAAAAGCCCAGACTTCCCTTTTAAAAGGGAAAAATAATTTGTTATATTTCTAAATGACAAAGAGTTTCACACAGATTCACTCTCCACTTTAAGGATGATTAGACACTCTAAAAACATGGGGAATTTTCCTTACACATTAGCAAGGAAGGCCATTGTTCCTCTATTGCTTGAAGCATTCTCTACTGTTTTAGAAATCACAGCCTCCATCTATCTCCCTCAAACACTGACAAGCACATGCATATACATACATATGTACATATATATATATACACATACACACACGTTATATTTTAGATATAAATATAGTTAATGTTTTATATATTTAATATTTTCCATTGAGGCCTATGAGAATACATACCTTAAAATATATAATCAAAGCTCCTAGTAGGGAAAGAACTTCCCAGTTTGCTATTAATTTAAATAACAAATTGAAAGTTGTTTGAAAAAAGACAGCTTAGGAAAAGGAGCTGTCCTGCCTGGAGAAACAGAAGGTTAGGGATATAATTGGTACTTACCAAACTGATATGCTTTGTAAAGAAAAGAAAGTCATAAGGTTGGAAATCTGTAATTTTGCGAATTGACATTATATTCCAAAATATTTTACATGAGCTTACCGGGGAGCATTTGTTGCCCTAAAGAATTTCAGCTGGCCTGCTGCAGCACTATACCCAAGGAGATGCCAGGTTTGCCTTCTCTGGCCTGCACTACTGAGCCAACCCCATCTATGTGTTCATACAGTAAGAAGAAAGGAGTTAGGTCTGCTCCTACTAGCAGTTTATCTGAATATGTTGTCTCAGTCAAGAAAGGAGATAATCAAGCTTATTGAAGCTTGAGTCTACACACTGTTGCTAAAGATTTAGTCATTATGGAATCATTTTCTTTTTATTTTGAAATGTACTGACATCTATTTCCCCAATTGCCTGTGATGGATCCAGAGAAGTTTAGTTACGTGGAATAAGCACTGTTTTGTGAATGATGTGTTACTTTCTGATGTGAATAGGGCCATGAACTTCTCTGGGCTATTGTCTCTCCTATATGAAAGTGATGCTCTCTATTAATCCTGAATGCAGAAGCATGGGCTGATACACACTCTCATGTGTGCACCCACACACCAGTGAAAGAGATATTAAATGTAGGTGAACAGAACTAAACCAATTTCACCAATTTCATTAAAGCTATGGGAGAGAGTTATGCTTCAATAGAAAACTATACATTGTCTGTAACACACTCTTCAGTGTCGTCTGATTCTGAACTGTGTACATTGTGGATAACTGATAGCAATGCAAAATAATTATTGTGTATAGACATAAAAATGAATTCTGTTTGGTAGAAGGACAACCTTTTCTCCCTCCATGGTAAAGCTAGCTTTGATTCTAACACAGCAAAGGGTTAACTCAGCAGGCCTAGGTTGCTCCAATCCTGCACATTTCAAACAACAGCCCTTATTCAGGACTGGATCTTGGTCAGTTTCTGCGAGATAACCTCTGAGCCCTTAGAATATTCTGCCTGATAAGAATGTTTTATAGGCAGGCGTAGTGGCTCACGCCTGTAATCCCAGCACTTTGGGAGGCTGAGGTGGGCGGATCACGAGATCAGGAGATCTAGACCATACTGGCCAGCATGGTGAAATCCTGTCTCTACTAAAAATACAAAATATTAGCTGGGTGCGGTGGCGCACGCCTGTAATCCCAGATACTCGGGAGGCTGAGACAGGAGAATCACTTGAACCTGGGAGGCAGAGACTGCAGTGAGCCGAGATCGTCCTACTGCACTCCAGCCTGGTGACAGAGCAAGACTCCGTCTCAAAAAAAAAAAAAATGTTTTATATACTTTTTTGTGCCCTCGGCCACTCTAAACTGGTTTGCCCAGATAAGCTTATCCTAACAATGTGATTTATGGTGAAAGTCTATTTTTACTCTGGGGGCTGGAGTCTGAGTAGCTGAGGTAAGTCACATGGCCACTGCATGCCTACATGATTGACCATCTCCTCCTAAAATCCATGGACACCAATACTCACGTGAGCTTTCCATCACATGTGTTGTCACATATCATTGCTAGCAGACTTAAGTGAATCCCTATGCAAATCCCCTTGGTGGGAAGTGGTTACCTGGGAGCTTGTGTCTGGTTTCTCCTGGACTTTGTCCATTATACCTTTTTTTCCTCTACCTTCACCAATTTTAATCTGTATCTTCTTGTAATAATCTATAACCACACAAATAATAGCTTTGTGTCCTATGAGTCCTTCTAGCAAATAGAGCCTAAGGGTGGTCTTGGGAACCCCCAACACATGTCCATTTGCACATTATTTTCAATAGTCTGTGTCTATAAATGTGTTTGTTTTTTGCATATTTTTTGAAACAGTTAAAACATTTTCCTGATGTCTCATTAATTAGTGAGTTAAAGAAAATCTAACATGTGTTTTAAATCTGTAAATCATTTTTACCTTTTAAAAAATTATTTTGTAGCACACTGAAGTATTTTTAAAAATGTATATTTGAGTCTCTCAATACAGATAAATAAACACAAACATCCATCTCTCTTACAACTTTGCTTCTGGTTAGTATGTTAAATCAAAGCAAGTCTAAAACTAAATTCTTCCATGTACCATACAAGTACTTGCCAGCAAACGGAAACAAAGGAGAATAAGTCATGTGTTCAGTAGTTAAGATCTTCCCAATAGCAGGCTCATGTGAGGCTCTCAGGGGGCAGACCATACCAGTTTACAGCAAGGGCCAGTAAAGCAGAGGGTCACAGGATCCCCACAACTGCACTGATGTTATTCTACTATCAAGTTTTCTGAATTTTATAATTCATTCATGCAATTGCCTTGGGGGAAGTAGAAACTTACTAAGCAACTACCCTTGTTTAACACTTTTATTTCTCCAATGGAAAAATTAATTCTAACACCCATTATGCTACTAATAAACAACCTAGCTTGTGTAAATTTCCATATCAGAGTGCTAAGTTACCACTTCTAGAGGTGTTGATTTCTAATTGGGGTGCTTCCAGTGATATGCTGCTTAGCTGTGAAGTGTGTATTCCTGAATAGGGTGCTATGTGGAAACTTACACTAGGATATAAATTCGAGTTAACTTGTATACACAAACATCTATCACACTGTTAATACCAAAATAGTCTTAAAATAAATTCTACACAGACAACAAAATGGCAATGTTAGGCAAAACAACACAGAAACTCAAAGCAATTATCATCATATGTTTTTCTTTTCATTGTTCTTTAGGTGTGCTTTGTTTTCCTTATTTCATAAATAATCATTAATAAAAAATGTGTTGAGCGTCCATTATACATAAATGGTATTGTCAGGTAATTGAGTGATCTTAAAATGATTAAGTCTTAGTTCTTCAAACAGAATAGAAAGAAAACAAAATATTATCAAATGTACCACCAGAGAGTAATGACTTTATAAATAATGTTGTCTTTATTTATTTATTTTTTTTTTCTTTTGATATGGAGTCTTGCTCTGTCCCCCAGGCTGGAGTGCAATGGCGCAATCTCGGCTCACTGCAAGCTCCACCTCCCGGGTTCACGCCATTCTCATGCCTCAGCCTCCCGAGTACCTGGGACTACAGGTACCCACCACCATGCCCGGCTAATTTTTTGTATTTTTAGTAGAGATGGGGTTTCACCATGTTAGCCAGGATGGTTTTGATCTCCTGACCTCATGATTTGCCCGCCTTGGCCTCCCAAAGTGCTGGGATTACAGGCGTGAGCTACCGCGCCCGGCCTGTTGTCTTTAATTTTTATAACATTGAAAGGTTGGTATTATGACCACCACTGCATAAAGATAAAACTGAGGTTCAGACAGTAACATATCTTGCCACACAAGGTGGTGAATCCCAGATTGTAACCCAGATTGTATGGTGAATACCTCCATAACCCATGTTCTTTTCCCTAGAATATAGTAAATGCATGTCTTTTTCCCCAAAACTGACCTTGGACTAATAAATACATAAGCATCACTTCCTAGGCATCTCTCCCAGAGAAAAATAAAATTAATATTCAACAAGTGACTTTGATTCACAACCAGCGTGACAGATTTTATGCATGCCTTATCTCATTTTCGCAAAAATTTCAAAAGCTTTGATAGATTAGTACATAGCTGAATTGATTTAGACTTAGGATATTAAGTTGATAGTCTACTAAGTTTATTCATTTTTTGGAACAAAGTTTCATCATATTATAAATTTAATCTACTCTATGCATATGTTTTTTTAAAAAAATAAACATTTTGTTTTATGTAGTTATAGATTTACAGAAAACTGTAAGGGTAGTACAAAGAATTATCATATGACCCACATCCAGTTTTCCCTGTTGTTAACCTCTTACATTAGTATTGTCGACCCAAATGAGGAGGAGAAAGAGAGAGAAGGGGAGAAATAGAGAGACAGAGACTCTTAAAGGAAATGTTAATTTGGGAGTAGGTATTGCAATGAGAATACAGGTGCCATAGTAAAGTATGTGCAAATTCAGGAAGGAACACAAAGGATTTTAAAAAAAAACAACCAAGATTACATTCTTGTTTTGAGATAATTATCCTTGGCTACAAAAATTAGTAACAACAGTGTTGCCAGTTCAAGGTAGATAGGCAGCTGCTGGGCAGATGTCCTCACAGAAGTACTTTTTAAATGTAAGGTTGCAATGGCCCTTTAGCAAGGGTGTGGCTTTTGCAGAGTCTTTTGTGATAATTCTTGTTACTGGGCTTTGTGGATATGAACTCTCCCTTCATGACTTTTCCCAGCTCTATTTGTCAGAATTTTTATTAAAGTGACTCTATTTTAATTCTGACAACTTGCACAATATGGCACATTTGTCAAAATGAATGAATCGGTATTAATACATTATTATTAAAGTCCATAATTTCAGTCCAAATTTCACTAGTTTTTACCTGACATACTTTTTATGTTCCAGGGTCTCATCAACAGATTACATTTAATCATCATGTCTCTGTTAGCACCTGTGACAATTTATTTATGATGATACTGGAAGTTTTGAGCAGTACTGGTCAGGAATTTTATAGTGTCCCTTAATTGGAATTTAGCTGATGTTTTTCTCATGATTAGATCATAGTATGGATTCTGGGGAAAAACAGCACAGAGGTAAAGTGCTATTTTCATCACACATATTATAAAACTGACTTATCACTGTTGATGTTAACTTTAAGCACGAGGCTGAGGTAGTGTCAGGTTTCTCCAATTGCTATGCAATACAACATATTCCCAGATTCTCGTGATTGTAATTTGAAGGTACAATAATATTTCTGGATAGAGAACCTAAAAAAACTCAAGCAGGTAGGTAAAAGGTATCTATTATAATGTTCATTATTTTTTATGGCAACAAGATTTAAAACAAGCTAAATTTCCAACCAGAAGAGAATAGGTAAATTGTGCTATAATCATACAGAAAAATGTTACGTAGTGACTAAAATGTGTAAGACAGATTTCATGCACATATCAACATGGATACATGTCATAAACATAATATAAATTGGTAAAACATGCAGAATATTAACATAATTTATGCCACTGCTTAAGTGCATATGGGTATAGTTTGCTATACAATTCATGGGGCCTTTCAAGAAAATAATACAAAATTACACATGAAAACTGAAAACGTAGATACACAAATAAATATTTATTTAGATTGTAAAAAGAAATCACAACTAATTACTCATCTTTTTTTTTCTGAGATTCCTACAGGGCAATATTTCAGAAATGCTACTTAATTGCATCCTGGCTTTCCTTTGATATTGATCATTCTCCAAGACACACAGAGAGCCAAGTATGGGGTGGGGGACTCTGGCACTTTGCTTTATTAGCTTCAAGAAAAATGCACCATCTTATCTTGTACATGTAAAAGTGTAAACACACGAATGTTTATTCTAGCTATAACACTTTCTTCCTTTAAAATAAATGAATAAACAAATAAATTAAAAACATCCAAATAACAGAATTACACATTTCTCTCCTTACAGATCCAACATCCTTTTTTTTTTTTATTTATTTCAATAGCTTTAGAAGTACAAGTGGTTTTTGGTTACATGGATAAATTGGATAGTGGTGAAGTCTAGGATTTTAGTGCATTTATTATACCAATCCATTTGTACTTGTGTACCCATAGCTTAGTTCCCACTAATAAGTAAGAACATATGTTATTTGGTTTTCTATTTCTGAGTTACTTCACTTAGAATAATAGCCTTCAGCTCCATCCAAGTTGCTGTGAAAGACATTATTTCATTCTTTTTTATGGCTGAGTACTACTCCATGGTGTATATATACCGTATTTTATTTATCTGCTCATTGGTTGATGGGTACTTAGGTTTGTTTTGCGTCTTTGCAATTGTGAATTGTACTGCAATAAGTATACATGTGCAGGTGTCTTTTTGGTATAATGATTTTTTTTCCATTGCAGACCCAACGTCTTAAACTCAACAGTTTTACCACCATTCATGATCTTTCCGACAAACCCAGTTCCTCCACTTGACTGTTCCCACTACTTCTCCAGAGCACCTGGATGAGGATGGTGATGATGATGATGATGATGATCAGGCTTGCTACCTGCTCTTCCTGCTTTCATCCTTGCTTTCCATTTCTATTTGGTACAGAGAAACACAGATGATCTTCTAGAATGTAGATCATGTTGTGTCAGTTATTTCCAAAACTCTTCAATGGCTTCACCTTTCACTTAGAATACAAGAGTTTTCATGTGACCTGACTGCTGCTCCAGTTGGACGCTTATCAAGCAGTTGCACTTCAGGCAGCCCCCTAGACATATCTGGAGCTCATTTATTCACTCACTTGGTCCTCATGTAAAATGTCATTTAGGGAAGAAGCATCTCCAGACAAAACTACCCTATTCAAAATAGCTCTGCACTATTCTTGTCTTTCAGCTTCTTTCCTTCTCATTATTTTTTCTTATTCTTACTAATTACCACCTAACACCTGTTTTAGTTGTTAATTATCTGTCTCTCCCAAAACAATATAAGCTACAAGAGAATGAGGACTCCTGGTTCACTGATGTAGCCCAGTGCATATAGAGGACACTATTATTACTGGTTGCATGTGAATTGATTGAGTAAATAAATGAATAATTTGAGTTAAAGTATTTTAAGGTTATTAAAAAAGTGGGCTCTGAGGAAAGAGGGCATTTCTAGATTTACAAGGAGAGGGAAAGGGAGGGAAGAATTGCATGTAGTTTGATTGACCTATAAGGGAGAGATAAAGACAAATACCAGGTCACCGAGTAAAGGCAGCAATTGATATACTTGGAAGACAAGGGGATAAGGAAACGAGTGTAGGTTGGTTTCCTGGGTCTCAAGTTTGTATAAAGAAACATTGCTCAAAAGATCTTAAAAGTAGATTAGAAAAAGGTTGTGTTACATCTTATATACCAAGATAAGAAATATATATTGTTCAATTGTCAATGGTTTATGCTGAAGTTTTTAAAAAGACAATTATACAATCAGAGACATGCTTCAGAAAAAGTAATGCACAGTTGTAGAAAAGATGAATTAGTGAAGCCATGAGAATCAGAGAATGGATTACAAAACTAAGGCAAACAGTCATAAAGGCTTAAATTATCTGTACCTTTATGCTGTCCACAGAGAGGCTCGGCAGAAGTATACACAATTAGTCATAATTAACCCTGCCTGCAAGTTAAAATCACCGCGGAAGCTTTTTAACAACCCCAAGCCTGGGCCACACCCCAGACCAATTAAAGCAAAGTATGTGGTATAAGACTCATGTATCAGGTTGTTTTTAAAAGTCTCCAGTAGATTCTAGTATGCAGCCAGGGTTGAGACCTACAACCAATAATCAGGGAAATTAAATTGAATAAGTGATTCTTAAAGTGCTGGTCTCTTCAGCATTAACTGGGAATTTGTTAGAAGTGTAAATCAATTTCTAATTTGTTAGAATTAAAACCTACTCAGACCTAGTGAAATGGGGGAGTGGGGAGCAGCAATATGTTTTTTCACAAGCCCTGCAGGTGATTTTGATGCACTGATAAGGCTGTCCCATTCAGAAAAAAAAAGAAGGAAGGAAAAGAGAAGAGAAGAGAAAGAAAGAAAGCAAAAGAAAGTAGAGTATCTTTTTTTAAATTTTATTATTATTATACTTTAAGTTTTAGGGTACATGTGCACAATGTGCAGGTTCGTTACATATGTATCCATGTGCCATGTTGGTGTGCTGCACCCATTAACTCGTCATTTAGCATTAGGTATATCTCCTCATGCTATCCCTCCCCACTCCCCCCACCCCACAACAGTCTCTGGAGTGTGATATTCCCCTTCCCGTGTCCATGTGTTCTCATTGTTCAATTCCCACCTATGAGTGAGAACATGTGGTGTTTGGTTTTTTGTCCTTGCGATAGTTTACTGAGAATGATGGTTTCCAGTTTCATCCATATCCCTACAAAGGACATGAACTCATCACTTTTTATGGCTGCATAGTATTCCATGGTGTATATGTGCCACATTTTCTTAATCCAGTCTATCACTGTTGGACACTGGGCTGGTTCCCAGTCTTTGCTATTGTGAATAGTGCCGCAATAAACATACATGTGCATGTGCCTTTATAGTAGCATGATTTATAATCCTTTGGGTATATCCCCAGTAATGGGATGGCTGCGTCAAATGGTATTTCTAGTTCTAGATCCCTGAGGAATCGCCACACTGACTTCCACAATGGTTGAACTAGTTTACAGTCCCACCAACAGTGTAAAAGTGTTCCTATTTCTCCACATCCTCTCCAGCACCTGTTGTTTCCTGACTTTTTAATGATGGCCATTCTAACTGGTGTGAGATGGTATCTCACTGTGGTTTTGATTTGCATTTCTCTGATGGCCAGTGATGATGAGCATTTTTTCATGTGTTTTTCGGCTGCATAAATGTCTTCTTTTGAGAAGTGTCTGTTCATATCCTTCACCCACTTTTTGATGGAGTTGTTTTTTTCTTGTAAATTTGTTTGAGTTCATTGTAGATTCTGGATATTAGCCCTTTGTCAGATGAGTAGGTTGTGAAAATTTTCTCCCATTCTGTAGGTTGCCTGTTCACTCTGATGGTAGTTTCTTTTGCTGTGCAGAAGCTCTTTAGTTTAATTAGATCCCATTTGTCAATTTTGGCTTTTGTTGCCATTGCTTTTGGTGTTTTAGACATGAAGTCCTTGCCCATGCCTATGTCCTGAATGGTATTGCCTAGGTTTTCTTCTAGAGTTTTTATAGTTTTAGGTCTAACATGTAAGTCTTTAATCCATCTTGAATTAATTTTTGTATAAGGTGTAAGGAAGGGATCCAGTTTCAGCTTTCTACATATGGCTAGCCAGTTTCCCCAGCACCATTTATTAAACAGGGAATCCTTTCCCCATTTCTTGTTTTTGTCAGGTTCATCAAAGATCAGATGGTTATAGATATGCGGCATTATTTCTGAGGGCTCTGTTCTGTTCCATTGATCTACATGTCTGTTTTGGTACCAGTACCATGCTTTTTGGTTACTGTAGCCTTGTAGTATAGTTTGAAGTCAGGTAGCGTGATGCCTCCAGCTTTGTTCTTTTGGCTTAGGATTGATTTGGCGATGTGGGCTCTTTTTTGGTTCCATATGAACTTTAAAGTAGTTTTTTCCAATTCTGTCAAGAAAGTCATTGGTAGCTTGATGGGGATGGCATTGAATCTATAAATTACCTTGGGCAGTATGGCCATTTTCACAATATTGATTCTTCCAACCCATGAGCATGGAATGTTCTTCCATTTGTTTGTATCCTCTTTTATTTCATTGAGCAGTGGTTTGTAGTTCTCCTTGAAGAGATCCTTCACATCCCTTGTAAGTTGGATTCCTAGGTATTTTATTCTCTTTGAAGCAATTATGAATGGGAGTTCACTCATGATTTGGCTCTCTGTTTGTCTGTTATTGGTGTATAAGAATGCTTGTGATTTTTGTACATTGATTTTGTATCCTGAGACTTTGCTGAAGTTGCTTATCAGCTTCAGGAGATTTTGGGCTGAGACAATGGGGTTTTCTAGATATGCAATGATGTCATCTGCAAACAGGGACAATTTGACTTCCTCTTTAAGGCTGGGAAGAAACTGCATCAACTAATGAGCAAAATAACCAGCTAACATCATAATGACAGGACCAAATTCACACACAACAATATTAACTTTAAATGTCAATGGGCTAAATGCTCCAAGTAAAAGACACAGACTGGCAAATTGGATAAAGAGTCAAGACCCATCAGTGTGCTGTATTCAGGAAACCCATCTCATGTGCACAGACACACATAGGCTCAAAATAAAGGGACAGAGGAAGATCTACCAAGCAAATGGAAAACAAAAAAAGGCAGGGGTTGCAATCATAGTCTCTGATAAAACAGACTTTAAACCAACAAAGATCAAAAGAGACAAAGAAGGCCATTACATAATGGTAAAGGGATCAATTCAACAAGAAGAGATAACTATCCTAAATATATATGCACCCAATACAGGAGCACCCAGATTCATAAAGCAAGTCCTGAGTGACCTACAAAGAGACTTAGACTCTCACACAATAATAATAGGAGACTTTAACACCCCACTGTCAACATTAGACAGATCAACGAGACAGAAAGTTAACAAGGATACCCAGGAATTGAACACAGCTCTGCACCAAGCAGACCTAATAGACATCTACAGAACTCTCCACCCCAAATCAACAGAATATACATTCTTTTCAGCACCACACCACACCTATTCCAAAATTGACCACATAGTTGGAATTAAAGCTCTCCTCAGCAAATGTAAAAGGACAGAAATTATAACAAACTGTCTCTCAGACCACAGTGCAATCAAACCAGAACTCAAGATTAAGAAACTCACTTAAAACCGCTCAACTACATGGAAACTGAACAACCTGCTCCTGAATGACTACTGGGTACATAACGAAATGAAGGCAGAAATAAAGATGTTCTTTGAAACCAGCGAGAACAAAGACACAACATACCAGAATCTCTGGGATACATTCAAAGCAGTGTGTAGAGGGAAATTTATAGCACTAAATGCCCACAAGAGAAAGCAGGAAAGATCCAAAATACAGTATGTTTTATGGGACATATTTATGCTAAAACAGTTTTTGCTGCTTGTCTGAAATTTACATTTAATTGGACATCTTGTACTTTACCTGTCAATCCTAAATTAAAGGATAAGATGACACTGCAGTAAAGCTAGTTTTTTAAGCTTAAATGCTTAGGAAAAAATGGCATCAGCAACTAAGAAAAGGAAGACGCTAACAGAATATACTGGCTTAGTTGAACATTATGAATCTGGTTGTATACACTTTGGGATGAAGTTGTCTTTGGGTGAAAGTATACAGGCTATATTGAAAATAGTCAGATGGAAATATCTGCTTAAATACTGTAATTAAGAAAGTATCAAAGGAAAAGGTGTCAAAAGAATGAAATGTAGGGAAAATATTTCAATTAGAGAAGAGAAAGGAGCAAGCAAATGAGATGAGAAAAGAGGTATTTCTTAATGTATTCACACCGTGTTTTGTGTGTATGATCATTATAGAATATTAATTAACTGTTCAATATATGTACAAGGTACCAGTAAGCTCTTTGAAGACAGGGACTATACATATTATATCTTTAAAAAAATTTAATCACCATAAGCCCTAGCATAGTAATATACACAGAGAGGCTATTCAATTAACCACCAATTAACCCTATTCAAGAGAATGACTGACTGGATTAATATTTTGGAGTTAAATGAGAAAAAAAGGTGTTTGTGTTCTTAAGATATGATTTGTAATGAAAATGTGCCTATCCCAACAGTGTGCAATAATTTAAGAGTTAGGCTCAAAGATGGAAATGACATAGCAGGAAGTAGTTTTGTTTCACTATTAAAACAAAAACCATGAAGAGAGGAGAAGTTAATAGTATATTTTCTATTAATATGGTATACAGTAACCTAAATAGCTTAAAAAACAATGACATGAGTTATTAGAATGGAGACCAGGTCTGAAAGGACATAGGGAAATTATAAAACTGCCAAGCTGGAAAAACAATGATATATAAAAAGTGCTTAGTATTGCTTTATTTCCTAAATATACTTGCATTTTAATGGACAATAAAGGCATTTCTCACAGTAATCAATGTATTTAACGGAATGCTTTTTTTCACTTGAAAATGCAGATGTTGTACTTCTGACCACTCAGTCTCAATTGGCCTCATGGTAGGTTGTACTATCATTAAAAAAGGAACTGGTTGTAAAACTAAGTCTTCATCTCAGTGGAAGAATTTATGGCTCCAATAAAAGAAAGGACCCCAAGGTTCACTGACTGGACTCTACTGAAGAAAGGGAAAGTAATGCTTAGGGGGTCTTCTGTACTACATGACTAGGTCAAGGTAACAAAGGTGGGTGGATGTAGTGAATAGCTGAAGATACTAAAGGAAATAGTTTAGCATAAGGGGAAAAACAGGGGATGGACATTTGGACTGTTGAAATAAAAATGAACCTCATTTGAGAAGGTGCAAGGGAGAAGTAATTTGTCTATTTTACTCAGCAGGATCTTGGTTGGACATTTCTACTGTTCCAGTAAATCACTTATGGAAACTGCCTCTTTGGACAATGTATTAGTTTCCTATTGCTGCTGAAACAAATTGCCACAAGTTATAGTGACTTCAACCAACACAAATATGTTATCTTATAGTCCTGGATGCCAGAGTACAGGATGAGTTTTCCTGGGGATAAAATTCCGGTGTGGCTATGCTGTGTTCCCTCTGGAGGGTCTAGGGGAAAATCTGTACTCTTGTCTTTTTAAGCTTCTAAAGACTGCCTGCGTTTCTTGGCTCATGCTCCTTCTGCCATCTTCAAAGTCAACGAAGACTGGTGTTATCTTAGATCAAGTCACAAAGACACTGACCTCCTGCCTCCCTTTTTCACTTATAAAGATCCTTGAGATGACATTGGGCTAACCTAGATAATACAGGATTATCTCCCCCACCTCAATATCCTGAACTTAATCATGTCTGTAAAGTCCTTTTTTGTGTGTGTGTGTGCCTTGGAAGGTAACATATCCATCAGTTCTGTGGATTACGATATAGACATCTGTGGGGGCCATTATCATGCCTACTACAGACACACAACACCTTTTTGATCTGTATTGAAATGTATATGCTCCACAGTAAACAGATTCATAAGGAGTTGAGCATGGTGAGACTTCCCAGGTATGAATGATCATTTTAAAGTGTGTCTGTGTTCTTTCTGCTTTGTGTCTCATCAGCAGTAATAAACCTGGCTATTAGTATTTAGGTGGTGATATTTTTACTTACTCAGAGGGCAAGAAAGAAGGCATTATAGTCCTTTTATAGATCTCAAGGCTATTGAAAAGTCACCACAACTAAGGCCTTATTATATCCATGAAATATATTTCACATAAAAATGTACAAGGAGAGGTATATAGTGGAAAGAGTAACATTTTTACCTGGTATGATTTCTTACTATCCTCATTCTTCATGAAAAAAAAAAGAATTGGGGGGCAAGACTCAGAGACGCAGAACTACAATAGGAGAGATAAGATGAAGCCATCTGCATTGTTGAAAGGATAGAGAACACCAGTGAGATCACAGAAGCATCACCAACATGTAGAGAAGATCTGAGTGCAATAATTAAACTTGGCAGGGTGCGTAAACAATAGTGGCATGTATCCAATAAGAAACAGGGTAATACGATGGCAGATAGATGCCTAGTTGGGAGGAAGGGAGAAAGTGGGTAGCATTAAAACAGAAGAGAGGAACTTATGAGTTGGTCACTTAGAACATGAAGTACAGCTTCAGACCCTCAGCGGTTGTTAAATTAATGAAATGAGATAACCGAAGAGGATGACCTTTGGATAAGTGAAAATGTCCAGCCTCTTGACTTGATGAGTGTATCCAGCCCTCAGGTGAGAATCAGATGTGTTATGAAAAGAAGTACACATAAGGAGGTAAGATGGGAGTATAAAGGGTTTAAAGAAATTCAGAAGGGAGGGCAACATCCATTATGGCAATGTGGGGGCTGAGATGACAAAACCAGCATAAAAGAAAGACAATTACAACATGAAAAGCATGTTGTTGTTAATGTATTATAAAAGAAAATTAAAGAAGGGGACTCAGTGTTTCAAGGGGCCACCTGATAGTGACAGCTCAGCACACAGAAGGCTCTGTTTTTGAAGTATGCTCAGTTAAACACTCATTGTAGATGATTATACAGAATGAGAGTCGGCTGGGAAAGCTAGACCAAAGGCAGAATAAAAAATGTGAGATAACAGACACATTATCTGACTTAAAACAACAACAAATTTTTTTTGGTCTTATTCAAAAGGCTCATGAACAGCAGCGAAAAGTAGAATAACAGTAAAAAATGTTTTGTTTTCTGTGAAATTGAGAAGCAACTTGAACATGATTTTGTCTGAGAAGCTATGTTAATATAATAATGTAAAAGTACTCAGTCTTCAATTTCACAAAAGCCAGTTAAAGAAATAATGTATTTATCCCAATTAGAATTCATAGCAGTATGGAGCCATAAAAAATATTCTGGAAGATGAGTCCTGGGAAGCTGTTTACTGTTGTCTTTGTGAATTGTCACTATAACAAACAATCTCTGTGTTTAGGCTCCCTCTCAAACTTTCTCAGTCTTACATTGTTTTGGGTGTTTAGATTGCTTAATTTTTAATTACACAATAAATATTCCAAAGCATGTTTGTTGAGACGGAAATCCAAGGAATAGAAAAATCCTTAAAACATCCCTCTCTACCTACTCCCTAGTCCTCCAATCCTAACATTCTCCCCAAAGGTAAACACATTGATGAACCTAGAGTGTTTTCTTTCAGACAACTGCTGGCATATTTATAAATATAAAATGCATATACAAATATTTAGAAGGATTTTAATAGAATTATGCATATTTTTCTATTACTTTATCTTTAAAATTATGTACTACATATCTTTCCATCTTTTTGTCTTAAAACTTTTATATAGTAATTCCACAGCACCATAACTCACTTAGTCATTCCTCTATTGATAGACATTCTTAGATACTTTCGATATTTTCCATTACACAAAAAATTCTACGAAGTGTCCTTTATATTTATCTTTATACATGTACACATTTTTTTCCTTGCAGGGCAAACTGCTAGGAGTATTCAAGTCGAAGAGTATGCACATTTCATTTTCTTTAAAAAATAAGAATTTCTCAAATTTCTCTTCAAAATCATAGCAGCAGTTTACTGAAAGAAACTGTCCTCCCAAGTACTTTTGCACATTAAATATCATCAGCGATTTAAATTTTCAAGGATCATAAGTAAAAATTGGTATATTATTGGAATTTAAATTTGTATTACATATTTATTAATGAGGTTTAGTATCTTTTCAGATGTTCATTGGCAATTTGCATTTTATTTTCTGAAAACTGACTTCTTTATATATCACAGATTTTTCTACTAAATTATTTGTATTGCTTTATTAATTGAGAGGAACCTCAGTATATCATGGATATAAAATATTTGTCTATTTGTTTCAATTATTGATTTCATTCTGTCATAGCTTAAGTTAAAGATATTTCCTTTTATTTTTTGCCTGCTTATTTTTTTTAAATCAGTACTGTATATTGTATGTCCTATAATACTTTTTTTATATCCATTAAGTAAATCATCTGGTTTTTCTTAGTCTGCTACGATTAACCCAATCTTTCTTTCCTAAGATAAACCCACCTATTACAATTTTTACTGCTGAATAAAACATTATGCAAAAAAAACAACAACCATTTTATTATCCTCATGAATTCTGTGGGCTGAAGGTCTGGGAAGAACTTGGCAGAGCAACAAAATTTCTTTGCTCCTTGTAACATCAACTGAGGTCACTCAGTGGTACTCAGCCAGCAGATGGGCCAGGCAAGAGGTTTCAAAAAGGATTCCCTCCATGTCTGATGTCTGGAGAGATGGCAAGAAGATTAAACTTAGTTGGGACTGTTGGCTATTGTCTTTCACATGGCCTCTCCATCATGATAGTCTCAAATAAATCATGAGGTTCCTCTCCAATTGTTTTGATTGCTCAGCTGCACTTCATTTTCTATTTATGTTCCCTTGACTTGCCAATGTAGAAGACAGAAATATTCCTGAAAGTGTTGCTTTTAAGCTAAAAAATAGAATTATATTTCTTTTAATATATTAAAAAGGAAGGTATTCAGAAAGATGGAGGGAGTCTTTCTTTCTCCACATATATAAATAACCATATAAATGAATGAATAGAAAACAGAGAGAGCTTGACTTTAGATTGTTTTCTTTATTACCATGATGTCCCAATAATGCTAATAATAATGCTAATAATACATCACGGCAATCAACAGGGCATTAGAGAAAGACCACTGGTCCTAGCATTAGAAAATCTAGGTTGCAGCCCATTTCTGCCATTATTAGCTCTGGATCTTTCCAAACTATTCCAGCTATTGTTGAATCTTTCCAACAATTTTCCAAACATCATGCATTTCATGTTCACTATTTTAAAAAATTGACAGAATAGCTTACCCCCCAGATCGGTTGTGGGAATCAAATTCGTTCTTTAGTAAAAATGTGCCTCATAAATTTTTGTGTAGGCCAGGTGCAGTGGCTCACGCCTGTAATCCCAGCACTTTGGGAGGCTGAAGTGGGTGGATCACCTGAGGTCAGGAGTTCAAGACCAGCCTGGCCAACATGGCAAAACCCCGTCTCTACGAAAAATACAAAAATTAGACAGGCATGGTGGTGGGTGCCTGTAATCCGAGCTACTCTGTATGCTGAGGCAGGAGAATCGCTTGAACCCGGGAGGCGGAGGTTGCAGTGTAGCGAGATCACACCACTGCACTCCAGCTTGGGCAACGGAGCAAGACTCCATCTCAAAAAAAAAAAAACAAAAAAAAAATTGTGCAATTATAAAGTATCTTTATGATTTTTATTTTATTTCATTTTGATTTAAAAATAAAGACTTTACAGAATCTATGTCAGTTAAGATTATCTTTTGCACGTGTACAACAGAAAATCCAACTATCAAGGGCTTTAAAAGAATGGATTTTCTCATCCTCACATGCCATTAGCTGATGAGTAGGCAGTTGCTAGTGTTGCTTCAGCAGCTGTGTGATGCCATGTATGTCTCAAACTATTTCTCTGTGCCCTGCTACTGTCCACAGGCTGGCTTGCAGTTTTATGTTTGTGAGGGAAAGCTGCAAACAACTGTTACAGCTCCAAAAATCACATCATTGTTCAAGGCAGGAGAACAAGGGAAAAGGCCATCTTTAACCCTTCTAACAGAAATGCAGAAGCCTTCCTATGGCTTCTCTGCAGATACTGGATTAGGACTCTCACTGATCACAACAGAGGCATATGTCCTTCTCTAGATGCGTCTGCTGGGAAACTGACCAATTCAAACACCATCCAGTTCTAATTGAGATTCAAATGGAGATTCTATTAGCAAGCTGAAGGGGAAGTGGGAATTGCGGACGCAACTGTGTCTACCACAAGACTTTTAAGGTGAGGCAGTATCTCTCTCTCTTCAGGCCCTTACCCACTCTCACAACACAACCACCCCATTCATAAATAATAATAATAATAACAATAACTAGGATAAATATCTAGCTTCAGCCCAGACAACTCTTTGCAGCTCACCCCTTTTTGTTAGGACCATTTGCTAAACCTGAATATTATTTAGGATCTTCAAATTTTTAATCAACTGGTCTTCAAGTACCAAATTTACTGCTTTATAGCATACATGCACTCCCTGGATCTTTTGCAGGAAGAGGGTCTAATGTAATATATAGGTGAGATGTAGAATACAATCCATAATGTAAAAATTATGACAACCATAAATACTGTTGCCATCCTGTAACATTTCTGAAAAATTATTTCTCAGGATAACACTAATGTAAATTGTATTATATGTAGGAAAATGGAAAGCTTTACAGGTGCTACAAGGGGCCTTAAGGCCTTCCCTACATCCTACCTCCACCCACTTTCGTAACTTAATATGGCTCAGATGGGCCACATCATCTTTTTGAGCACTTATTCCAACCTAGGTATTGAGCCAATTATGCTACCATTTTGTCTTTCACAACCTCATGGTAAAATACACATGGAAAAATACACAATTATTCCAATTTTATTAGGAAGGAAAAGACTTCAAAAAGTAAAGTCATATAGTAAATTCAGTTAAAATTCAAATAATTTTATTATTAAAAGTCATAAAGCCAAGAATTCCTACCCACACCTTCCTGAATCCAAATGTTATTTCCTTGCCACTGTTAACAAAGTTATTAAGAAATTATTTTAGGCAGATAGAGAGGAAAAGGAGTCCTTAGGAAGTTGTTTTTTTTTTTTTTTTTTTTTTTTTGACGGAGTCTCGCTCTGTCGCCCAGGCAGGAGTGCAGTGGTGTGATCTTGGCTCACTGCAAGCTCTGCCTCCTGGGTTCACGCCATTCTCTTGCCTCAGCCGCCCAAGTAGCTGGGACTACAGGCTCCTGCCACCACGCCAGGCTAATTTTTTGTATTTTTAGTAGAGACAGGGTTTCATCATGTTAGCCAGGATGGTCTCAATCTCCTGACCTTGTGATCCACCCGCCTCAGCCTTCCAAAGTGCTGGGATTACAGGCGTGAGCCACCGTGCCTGGCTGGAAGTCTTTGTTTCTTTTAAAGCAGCTCCAGAAATGTTTCTTGTGTAGCAGAAAGCCCTAGCTCTTAAGAGTTGGGCCAGCAAGCTTTGATATGCAAATACAAGCCATTAGAAACTGGGTCTACCCAAACATGGAGATTCCAGCTGTCTTCTTCCTTGCCCATGTGCCTGGAAACATAGCCTCTGCCCGTATATCCCCACGTGTGTAGAACATCATGGCTTCCTGTACTTGCATATCAAAAGGCTAGGGTGGGAAGGCCAGTTTTTTCACGGGCTACGTGAATGACATACCTGGTCAAACCAATCCCGAGCCCTATGCAAATCAGACACTGCCTCCTCCAGCCTCCTCATAACTGGCTGATTTCCGTGGCACTCAGGGTGTCCTCTCTTGGCTTTAGAGAACCCTCCCTCTGTCTCTGTACGGGGGAGCTTCTTCCTTCTTTCTTGCCTATTAAACTCTCCGCTCCTTAAAACCACTCCACATTCATCTGTGTTGTTTTATCCAATTTGGGGCGAGACTAAGGACCCTGGCAGTCATCAGAGCCATATCACCACTATGCAGTCATACAAGGGAGAATATAAGTACAATATATAGTTTCATATTCTATGTGTTTTACCTTAATATTCTCTTAAATATCCCATAAAGCTTTCTATTTACCAAAATGCCATTTTACCTGAAGTTAATTGCCTGCAAAGAGGTTAAAATGACTTTTAAGGAAAAATGGAAAAATTATGTTAACACTTGTAACTATCAACACTTACTTACCAAGATTGGTATTATTATCTATAGAATTTATATCACACAAACCAAAGATAATAATTAGAACATTGAAAAATATTCTGATATTACTAGAGATTTTGTGAAACCTTAAGAAATGTTCTCAAGCCTTAATAGCCATCCTTATGTTGTGAAAATTTTGTTTTGTAAGTGAGTTGACTATTTTATCTAGTAGTCAATAGCTAGATTTCTAAAAGCCAGTATAAAATCCCAAACATTGAATACCTCCAAAACAGCTACAACTTCATTTGGCAAACACTTGTTACCAGTAGTCTCAAAGTGCTGAATGGTAACAATACATTTTCAAACATGACAAAGACAACAAAATCCATTAATTTTTTTTTTTTAAAAAGCAAGAGTAAATAAAACTTGTTTCAGATGTGATTCAAAGGTAACTTCTATCTCTCATGTGGAAGGTGAAAAAGCTTATTCAATGCAAAAATCTGAGACAGGAAGTACAAGGATATACAAGGCTGTGCCTTGTCTTTTAGTAGCCAAGTCCAGCTCACCCCACTCTTTGAAGGTGGCAGGATGGATGTAGAAGTGTAGTGTCGAGTGGAGTGGATGAGATGTATCTGTGAGACCATTATACACTAAGGGACACTCTGAAGTGGAAGACTGTGAAGGAAAGAAGCAATCTGGAGATGCAGGTAATTAAAAAATAATGCTGCTTTTCACTGAAAACCACCGGGAGAAATAAAATGTTTTAAGAGCTTCCACTTTTTAACTAAGGTGATGTTTGCAAACTAAAGAATTGTTAAAATATTTATATCTTTAAGTGCTTGTGTACAGATTCTCTCCTTTTGACATTATCCCCAGAGAAGACAAGAATATGCTGAAAGCATTACTAATGTAGTTGATTTTAATTTCCAAAAGCAACCCATGAAGACAACTTCTGAAGAAGAAAGAGTGAGACGGGGCGAGATAATCAAAAGTCATCCCTCCTTTGCCTGAACTGCATGAAAGAGACTTTATGTGGCCCTTGAGCCAGAAAGATTTCTTTGCTACTGTTTATTCCATCAGTGTCACCAGACAGCAGTTATCTCATAAATAAAGCTGATTTACCATGTTTGGTACTGAAAAATTATTTGGTTATGTTAGGCTCAAATTAAATAGCAAATGTATATTGCTTCTTAAAAATGAGCTTAAGATGATGATCTCATTGTTCATGAATCCATGCGGCCAATATTTTTATTAGTAGCTGTTTTATAATATAATATTTATAATATTTATAATAATAAATATTTATTTTCTATCAATATATCAAGGGTATGAATTATATTTATTGATATAATTTATTTTACTTTTATAGCCATATTCTTAAAGATATCAAATTTCCTTCTTAATAAAAAGAAGTTAGCCAGAATTCTGTTTTACTTTTCTAGAAAATTGATTCTGTGTCCATGATTGAGACAAAACAACTCTGTCTGTAGAATGACAGGCTCAGAAAATCAAATTTGGTTTGTGTCATTTTCTCAGACACAGCAGACCTCATGCTGACCCTTTTGCACATTAAATCTTAGTCTTTGGGTTTAAGCTGCCTATAGAAAGTACAAGGATTTCAAGCTTTGCCACTGTTCTGCCTCACATAATATATTCAGAAAAAGCACAGAAATCGCGGTTTTGTATTTACTAACATCATGTAGGTACCACTAGGATGTCATCAATTAATGTCATATTTCATAGGCATCAGCAAAGCAAGGTCCCACATTCTGCCTCATAAATTACCCTCTCGTTCCTCTTCTTCTTCAGACATTTGCTAGTGACCTTTATACCTGATGAGCTTCCAACAAGTAACCGTGTGTCAAAAAAGCCTAAAGATAAGCTTTGTATTCACCATCAACTTCCTTCTGTCTCGAATAAATACACTAAAAAACGCCATGAAACCAACATTGTCTAAGCTTTGACTTCTCTGACATTGGCATTGTAGAAGCCAAAGGAAAATGTTTCCTTCTCCTTGTGAAGATTCAATGAAAAACTCAACTGATAAAAGGAGATTAACAGGAGAAATGGAATACAAATTTATTAACGTGTATGGAGGGGAGAACCACAGTGTAATTATCCCCAATGCTCCAGTGGGATTCAGAAGATTATACACCATCTTTAGGTCACTGAAAAAATGGGAATTTGGTTTGTGGCAAAACAAAACATGCTATTGAAGAAAAGATGTTCAATCAGCTCACAGCTCTGTGGGCTGTACATGAAGCATGATACTGTCATCTGCTAGGCTTCTCAGGAGGCCTCGGGAAACTTACAATCATGGCGGAAGGTAAAGGGGAAGCAGGCATGGTTTTCACAGGACTGGAGGGAGGTGGAGGAGGGAGACGCGACACACTTTTAAACAAGCATATCTTGGGAGAATTCTATCACAAGAACAGCAAAAGGGAAATCTGCACCTGTGATTCCATCACATCGCACCATGCCCCTCCTCCAACACTGAGAATTATAATTCAACATGAGATTTGGGTGGAGACACAGGGCCAAACCATATTAGACTCTCAGTTAACATTTCCTAGATCTTTTGAAGGGAAGGCGTCAGAGAAAACCTGGATGCCTCAGTGCAGATTTTCTCTACAGATGCAAATCTCCCCCATGAAAGGTAAGTGTTGCAGGGCTATTTCTATTTGCAGGCCCTATGAAAAGTCATCTCAAAATATGATGAAGAAATATATTTTAGGGTGAAATACTTTGATTTTATTCAGCATCCAAATTGCATTTTGACATTTTCTTTCTCTTGCAGTTTTTATACTTATCTTAAATTTTCTGCAGTGAGAGCTCCCTTATTTTCCAGCAATCTTTTTTGTATTTGCTTGCTACTTTTGTTTCTCCTGTGGAAGTACTTCTTACAAATCCCCAAATTCTGAACTATTTCCTTTCTTATGATTATTTCCAAATTCAAATGATATCACAACTGATAAATTTTGCCATTCATTTAAAACTGTGGGTTTGTAACATAATAAAATAAAAAATTTACATCACAAAAGTCTCTGTTGGGCGAGGTGTGGTGGTGTGTGCCTATAGTCCCAGCTACCTGGGAGGCTGAGGCAGGAGAATCACTTGAGCCCAGGAGTTTGAAGCTGCAGTGAGCTATGATTGTACCACTACACTTCAGCCTGGGCCACAGAGTGAGATTCTGTCTCTAAAGTGATAATAATAATAATAATAATAATAGAGTCTCTGTTGGATAATTTTTGTATCAGTAATCTCAGCTCTACCATTTGTATGTGGACAGCTTCAAGAATCTACGTTCAGGTTATCCAGTGTAGGAAAACAAAGCATTATTTAGAGCACTCCTTTCTTGTTATCTGATAGTAGATTTTCACAGCCTTGAAGCTATTTCACAATTCTATAAACTGTAGATAACTGATAAAAATGCAAAGTAGTACTTGTCTATACAAACATGAAGACATTCTATCTGGTGGAAATTCAGTTGACCATCCTTTTTTTTTTCCATTGTGGAAAAAGCCAGTTTTCTTCCATTTCTAAATGTATTTCAGCATGGTTTTACTTCATATACGTGTCTGCTTCTTTAACTTTTTTGAACTGATTGTAACTGTTTCTGGTTTCTTCATTAATAATTAGTTAAATAAAATCTCCAATATGTGTCCATTTTATATCTGTATGAGAATTGAGATTTTTACCTTTTTGGTTTTTAATTTTCTTTTAACACTAGGCTTTACAGCCCAAACAACACTGTAGAATTTGACACCATAGACAATGGAGAGATGTGGAGTATGTCCATTTAACAGTTAATGCATTTGGTCTATGTATGTGAAAATGACAGAAAACCTTTTTAAAATTTGTATGTAATTTATAAATTTCTTAGAAATGCTGTCAATTAAATAAGTTAAATAAAAAACATTGAAACATTAAAACAATGAAAATGAAGTATTTAATTTCCTCCAATTTTCTTTTCTTTTTATAGTTATTGACCTGCAAGAATTTAAGAAAAAAAAAAAAGATTAAGGAAAATGGCAAAAGAACAATTTCTTCTGACTGTATTTAGAAAGAAATGCTAGGTACAGGAATTTTACAGAATCTGTAGCTTTCCAAGGTGGAGTCTTACTTTTGATTCTTCTCTTTCCTTGCTGTGTCTAGGCTGAATGTGATGAACAGTGATTCTATCCTGGGATCCTCGGCACCACAGCATATGGAAGGTGAGTGGACAGAGGACAGAGTCTCCAGTCATGAACAGTGAGAGTTTAGATTCTGGCTCCATGACTTACTAAACATGTGAATCTGGTCAAGTCATGTAACTCCTCTGAGCTTCAGGTAGCTCATGTATGAATCTATGATACTGATAATAATAATATGCTTTACAGGTTTGTCTGATCTTTAAATAAGAAAACATTTCTAAAGCACCAAGAACTGGGTCTGTTGTGTGGTAGTGGGTCAATAAACACTCTTATTACTATTCCTTATTTGATGTACTACCGAAGAGCTGTTCTACTTTTTACCTAAATGCCAACATTGTCAACTAGATTCAAGAATTACCTAATGTAAAGAACATCTCATTATGTGCCTACAAGAAGGAAGATCTGTCTTATAAACATAAAACCAAGAAATAAGGCACCTAAGACAAAGACATATATAAAATTATTTAAAATACTCTGTTTCACAAGCATAGTATCAGTTGATTAAATAAATTGACCATTTTGGTAAACTTCTATATCACCTACTCTTACAATTAAAAAGATCTTACCTAAACAGTAGACTTTACATGTGTTAATTCAGAAATCAGCCTAAACATAACTTTCACCTCCTAAATATTTTATTATAAAATAATATATAGTCTCCACTGGACTTAATCTCCATTGCACTTAAATATATGTGTGTTTCTGTGTATGTATATATACATATATATGTAGTTTATGTGTGTGTTTGTATACATGTACATTCATATAGGCATATATGTGTGTATATGTCTATATGTACATACATATTGTATATATGCATGTACATGTGCACAAATGTACATACATATATGTACATGTACACAAACACACACACACTACCACCACTGGAAGCAAAGCACCTACCTATTTGGATTATTAGAAAATGCAAATAATAGTTTACTGTCACAGAAAAAACCCGAAGTCTAATTAACTGCATGATTTGGAGTCAGTAATGAACCCACTCTATTTTAGTCTATTACCTCAATGGCAATAAGAATTGTAGATGGTCAATTTCTTTTATACAGTCATGTAGTAAAGGCAAATGAGACGAAGTATGAAAAACATCTAAGATCAATATGGAAGACAGTATGCTGTACAAATCCAAACTGGTACTGCTCTGAAAAACACAAATTTAAGCAATTCTGATGTGGTAACTAGATTGCTGATGCAAAGATGGCTCTACTTTCCTACCTGTTCATTCTACCTACACACTTTCCAGGTGCTGCTGTATAATCTTTCTCTCAACCAAGCAATTACACCTAGTGAATTGTGTGGTTAGTCAGCTAACCATCTGCTTTCTAGGAAAAATCATGTACTGTGTTCACAATTTTCTTGATTCAAGCCACAAGGAAGATGCAGAAACCTGAGGTGTAATATTTGAGACACTCTTTGTTTTTTAAAAAATAAGCCATATGATTGATTAAGAAGATTTTAAACTGCCTTCCTTGATGTGCATGTATAGTTTTTGCTGGCAGTTGAAAACATGTGTGGGGAGGCAAGGTGAGTCGAGATAATGGTCACTTAATATGTAAATATAAATAGACATGTATTGCTATTTTTTTCTTGACTGTACTTTCCCCCAACACCCCAAACTATGAACAGGCTGTAAATGTATGCCTCCAGACACGCAGACAAAAGCAGCAATCTTAATTAGCCAAATTAAAACAGTAAGACACATCCGATTATCCCTTTTTAGTTTAAACCAGCTCCTAAAATGACAACTGATGTGAAAATAATTAAACCAAGACAGACTGGAAAAAGAGGAGAAATAATGTATTTAGATTTTGAAGAGAAGTAATTAGCTTTGGCAGGTTATTTATTTATGTAAATTGAAAAATTAGCTCTACTAGGCAGAGGCAATACATTCAAGTGTCTGCATTTCTGGCACGACATGGAAGAAGAAAAAAGTTATAATGAAAAGCAACAAGATGAATTTCAAGCAAGAAAAGACTCCTTAAATTGTTACTTTTTTAAAGGAAGACAGATTCTCAGAGAATAAAATTCATAAAATCTGTCTCGGTAGTTCAGCACTACTGTGCATGAAAAAAATCTTACTAATTTCCTGAGATTGCTTTTCCTCAATACAGATACAGATTTTCTTGATTTAAACAGCTGTCTTGGCTTTTCTCAGTCTATGTTACATTCATAAGTTATTCTTCCTTCAAATTGTCATTTTATACAGCTCTATTTCGTTAAAACTGCTTCGTTTTCAGTAGAAATCTAGACTAGTCCTTCTCACTTTGTCCTGAACTTTTTATATGCCATCTATGCACACACCCTTTGCCCAGTTTCACCTACACAACGAATTCAACCATCTCCGATAAATTGAAGACTTTTAGATCTGTGAATCTAGCACTGTCATCCATACTTAAATATATAGCCACTTACACTGTACTTAAATATACAGCTTTTCATGCATGCTTTAATTTTTCCATCTTTCCTGCAGAAACTATTTGTTCATTGCTTTCTACGTAAGAGGAACCATGCTATGATTAGGCACTTGAGCACTACGTATAGAAGAGTACTTCTAGAGTTTAAGTATTGCACAAGTTTATCCTCTAGAAGTAATAAACACAGAAAATAAATGCAAGTGTTTTGATAGAACAATGTACAGAGTATAACGGAGATACAAAGAAGGGCATGGTAAATTCTAGTGTTTGGAGTCTGGATTTGGAGGAAGGATGGTTGCTATGAAAAGATTTCTTTATAAACAGTTTATCCTCTATTCTCCCAACGTCCAAAAAACATGCTTTCCTTAATTAAAAAAAAAAACCATTTTAGATAAATGAAAGTACTGTAAATACTGTTGCCTGCTTTAATTAACCATGCTAGTGAGATGTGGCTATTACACACACACACAAATACACACACATACACACACTCACAGCATACAGTATACAAATAAAGTGCTAGGCTGCATTACATAGTACTGGTAAAGTAACTAGAAACTAGTAATTAAAGCCAAACCACTCCTTAGCTAGACAAACCTTTAGTTAATGTGATGATTTTCAATCTTCATATCTAAAATATACTCAGAAGTTTTAATGTACACGATGTTATTGACAATCCTTATTATCCTATAATTTATGTGTGCAAACTGGCATATCCATTTGTGGTCCCAGCAGAATTCAAGGAAGCTACTAATTTCAAATTTTTATTAAATATTAACTTCAGCAATCTCACATTCTTCTATGATTTTCTTCTGTGCAATGAGACATGCTTGAAGAAAAGGAATTTCAGTAGAAACAAATAGCTGTGATCTGAAGCTTAAGGAGAAACATACTATGTATTCACCATTGTCTCCTCTTTCTCTTCACAAAAGAGGACTACATTTCTCAGTGTCCCTGAATCTAAATTGACAGCATATGACTGCAATTTCATCAATAAGAATATAAGCAAAAAAGGCAGTTAAGAACTGGTATGCATTCTTTTTGGTATCCCTCTCACATCTGTTCAACTGAAAGCAAAGATCTTCAGCACGGTGGACAGAAACGGCTCAGACCTTGAACCATAATTTGAGAACAGCCAAGGAGTACCACCCAGTACCACATACGAGTGAGAAATAAACAATTTTTTAGGTTAAGCCACTGAGATTTGGAGATTTATTTGTAATCACAGCATAGATTAGTTTATCCTGACAAACACAATAAGAAACTATTTGATCAATCAATGCTTTGTCTCCTAAGTGAAATGAAAAATTAACATAAAAAACTATTGGTTCTTTCCCAACAGCATACAGTTAATATGAATCAAATACTGCATAGTATTAATATTTAAGAATTAGGGCTCTGAGGACAAATGGCCTGGATTCAAATCTTAAGTTTGTCTTACTAGGCAAATGAGCTTGAGCAAATTTTCCTGTGCCTCATTTATTTTATCTATAAAATGGAAATGTTAATACTATTTCCATAAGGACTAAATGAAGTAATTCTCATAAAGAACCCATCATAGTCTCAGCATATAGTAAGTTCTATTGAGAAATATTTGCTGCTATTATTACATGTAGATAGAATATTTATATAGTTCTGAAGGGGTATGCTTTTAAAATTTAAACTACTATTAATATAGTTGGCCAAAATCTTTTGCAGTTCTTTACAATAGTCTCCACAGAGGTTGACTGAGATGTGTCATGTGACAAAAAAGGGATGTTTCTTTTCCTGAGCCCTGAATCTCTCTGACAGTCCCTGACCAGGTACCTGCCAAAACTTTACTTGTGCAGCCATGCAATGTATTAGATAAATGGAGACATCTTTCTAATGCCAATGAAGTTTTACGAACAGTGGAAATGCCCATTTACAGTCTCAATAAGCCAGTATACAATTCTACTGATGCCTTTTACTTTGTACGTTTATGTCAATAGAATGGCTCACAATGATAGGAAGAGCATAAGAAGCGATTTGGGTTGCCACAAGGCTAATCTAATAAAGAACTTATGAATATAACATTTTCTTAAATTCTATACCATATTTCATACAATTATGCCCATATGCAAAAGATAGGTATTCTCGTTTACATCTCAAAGAAACTTGGAGCCTGTATACACAAATAACCATACCTATGCACTTCAAAAAATAGGCATATATTGAAATGCACGGATTTATGAACAATAGTGCCAGGTATTTCATGATACATTTAAGATACTGCTGGACAAAAGCGCCAAATGTAGGCATCTTAGACTCTACTATAGCAGAAAGGAAAGTATTTGTTTAAATATGTTTAGGCAACTTGTTCCTCGGTTGTTTTCTTATATATCTGAATACAACTTTTTTCATAATTTTGGCTTATAATTATAACCCTTGATAAGAGCTTCCTGTCCTATTTTATTAAACAGTGTCACTCTGTGACTCTGAGTTTGGCAAAGCCTGATCTCCTAATGTATGCCTATGTTAATGACGATTATGATGGTGATAATATGACAAGATTAACAAATATGTTAAATGCATTTATTTTATAATTTGCCAGATAATCTACTAAGCTTTTTCCCTTAATCTTTAATTCTAACACCAGAATAAAATGCTATCATCATCATTGTAGAGATTTTTTAAAATGTGGCTTTCAGAGATTAAGAAACATACTGAAGTTCCACAACTAGAGGTTAGATATGATAGTGGTAGAACTTGAACCCCTGAGTCTATCTCCAGTCTCTATTGAACCACTGCAATATACTACTTCTCATTCACTTTATTTTCCATTCATGCTCTGTCATGTTATATTTCTTCATGCATAATAGTTGTGACTTATCTAAATTACACAAAGAATCCATGAATCATGTCTTCATAATTATGCTATTTCTTAATTCAAGTAATATCTCTTTCACTATGCTTTGTGCAAGAAAAGAAGGTCCCTCGCCTCTCCTTGCTTCAGTTTTCTCAATCGTTAAGTGGATAGATAAATAATTCCCTCCTTACTTAAGATTGCTCTTCTTTTTAAAGCAATGTTGATCAGAAGGAAAGCATAGATTGGAGGTAGAATAATTACCAGAATCCAAAATAATCTCAAAGCAAAACATAAACATTTATGAATTTAACAAATATTCATTCAATTTCTCCTACTGCTGGGCACTATTCTAGATACAGAAGTAACAAGAATTGGAATTAGGGTGGTAGTGATAGAAATGAAGAGAAACAAATAACAAGATTTTACAAGTGAAAGTTTTCTTCATCTGTAAAATCATGTCAGAACTGGTTTCCATCAGAATTGCTATAGCTAAGAAAATCAGATCCTTGAGCAGTGAGGCCCTGGACTTTTGTTGTTTTGTTTTGTTTCATTTAATAGAGACAAGATCTCACTCTTTTCCTCAGGTTGGAGTGCATTGGTACAAGCAGAGCTCCCTGCAGCCTCAAATTCCTGGGCTCAAATGATCCTCCCACCTGAGCCTCCCAAAATGCTGGGATTATAGGCATGAGTTACCATGACTTGTATTTTTATTAATTCTGATGATTCTCAATTAATTTCAATGGGCATAAAGTAATGCTTAAAGTTCTCTGCACTGCAGGTTTCTTTAGGGGCCCTTCAACACTCATGGCCAATGTGCCTTAGATTCAATATTGATTTTAATTCTGTAACAAGGAAAGGAAAAGAAAATCTCAAAGGTAACATGAGCTGCTCAGTAGCCTATCTGTGAAATGTCTCCAGCTTGCCGACAATTGCAGCTTGTCTCTCTGGTACTCAATCTGTGGAGATAGGATTTTGATATTTTTAAAATCTTATTTTACATTTCCTTGAGAAAACTGTTTCTAAACCCAGCACCTCTAGTTTTTTTTGTTTTTTTTTTTTTCTTTGAGACGGAGTCTCACTGTGATGTTCAGGCTGGAGTGCACTGGCGCAATCTCAGCTCACTGCAACCTCCGCTTCCCCACAGGCTTCAAGCAATTCTCCTGCCTCAGCCTCCCAAGTAGCTGGAACTACATGCATGCACCACCTGGCCCAGCTAATTTTATATTCTTAGTAGAGACAGGGTTTCACCATATTGGCCAGGTTGGTCTCGAACTCCTGACCTCAAGTGATCCACCCGCCTCGGCCTCCCAAAGTGCTAGGATTACAGGCGTGAGCCACTGCGTCCGGCCATAGTACCTCTATTTTTAATTTCTAAGTTACACTCACGTTCTCATTCTGTTGTGATACAGTTTTAATGACGCTGATTAAGAAAAATGCCAGAAAGCCAAT
The DNA here is from genome assembly GCF_006542625.1 of Nomascus leucogenys. Classification (NCBI taxonomy): domain Eukaryota; kingdom Metazoa; phylum Chordata; class Mammalia; order Primates; family Hylobatidae; genus Nomascus; species Nomascus leucogenys. Next base: position 23,390,083 of record NC_044402.1, read on the forward strand.
AATACATGCAGGTAGATAATTTATAACATTTGTTTTACAATAACCTGGTAAGAAACACTAGCACACACAAACACGATTTATTATAGCTCCCATAACCTCCATTTCCAGCTGTACCACCCTAATGTATGTGACTGTCATGATAATTGTAGACCCCCTTCCTACTAACATGGCTCATTACCTACAAACCTGGAAGGCATTTAGCTTTATTACCACTGATTTTACATATGATTGAGTGCAATAATATATAGGATGGTATTATGTAAAGTGGAAAGCATTACATGATATACACTACTATTATCTTTAATTACTGTGCATTAAAACTTTATTACTTGAGCAAAGTTTTATAATTTTTCAGTTTTTAAACTTTGGAAAAATAATTGTCAAGATCCATGGTGTAGGTAAGAACTATGGTTTTAAGGATGTTTGTACAGCAAATAGCCTTAGAAGATAGAGTGTCTCCCTTCAGGGTAAGAAACAGATTTGCTTGCGGTTGAGGATAATATAGATAATGTCTCCCTGCAGGGAAAAAATTAGGCAGGTTTGCTAGCAGTCCCTTATAAAATTGAGGGTTCACTAAGCTCAGGATTTTTCAGCTAACATATGAACGCTGTGTGTGTGCAGCATTGACCTGGGCCCATTTCCATGTTTCCTCTGTGGAACTCAGAGGCGGTGGGAAGCAAAGTTGTTGTAAACATGAAGCTCACACTGCCTGGTGTTCTCTGAGTAATAACGTCCTCTGTCTCCGACCCAGGAATCTTCTATCTTCTGCCAGCATCCATGAAGCTGTACAGGCTAAATTGTTGGCTTGTAAGCAGAGTAAGATATCGGACCCTTCACAGTTCTTGACAGCGCATGAATGTATTATCATTTTTAGGAAAGGGAACAGATATTTTCCCAGAAGAAAGAAAGAAAATAATGTAATTTGCTGTAAAGGTTGACGCAATAACACTATTATAAAAAAAAAATCAGGATGAAAATGTGCTCACTTGTTCTCATGCTCTCTCTCTCTCTCCTCTCACTGTTTTTCTCTCTCTTCCACCCTTTCTCCCTTCCTTCCTTCCCCCACTATTGCACTGTATTTTCTATGCTTGTTGAAGTGTGTTCTACAGTTCCAATATCTGTCTGCATTAGCATGTTCACTGTTCCAGGAACAGCATGTCCCTGAAAATCTCTGCTGGATATAAAACTTTCAAGCATAACTAATATGACAGCAAAATGAATTTCATTTAAAAGAACAATACATTCCTTGGCCTTCATGGGTCAAGGTTACAATAGAGGAAACTTCCTTTGTTTACAATCATTTGTTTTCCATCCGCAAAAAACTAGTTAGCCCAGAGAGCCTGTATGTACATAGGGATGCCTTTATTCTTAATAGCATATCGTTTTTGGAAAACAAAACAGAAAATAAAAAAGAGATGACAAATTATAGTTCAGGTCAACCCACTGAGTTTGTTACCATAAATGGAAGGAATAGTAAAGTGACTACTAAATTAATACCCTTTTAAAAATACTTTAACAAAATTAGAAATATGATAAAGATAAGGAGTAGTTGTCTGGTCAAAGGGAGTGAGGGTATCAGCAGAAATTGACCCTAAATTCTGAGGTTATCAACTAAACCATTGACTGTTGACTGCCTGGCTGGAAGACTTCAACCTTATCACATAAATTTACTACACCATGCTAACTCTCTGATAAATGCCATTGCTTTTTCTGCCTCTTGCCCCTGTAAAGTAGGGTTCTGTTTTCTTATAAATCCTTGTTTTCTACATTTTCTTTCAGGAAAAACTGAAGCTATGGATGTCACATACCAAGCCTGTTAGCCCATAAAACTGGCATAGATACAGCAAAATATTACCATCAGTCCCTGCTTTTCAGTATTTTTCATTCATTCATCCATACATGATTTAACTGTACCCTGAGCCCCTGTAATGCATATACTAGGCTAAGAAATAGGAGATTAAAAAATGAAAACAAACAAATTATATTCTGGGAAATTTTAAAGTGATGTTACCTAAACAAATAAAAAATTTTAAAAAAAACCGTGTGGGACAACAGAAAATAAATGAAAATCACACTTGCTGGGTAGTCTTGAAAGTTTTCAACCAATTTCAATCAATTTGCCAATTGATCTGCCTCTTGAAGAAAAATTGGGTATTTTCTTAGATTAAAAATATGCAAAGGTATTATAGGAAATAATATACCAAGATTCTTATATTCTAGTGTAATGAGGTAAGATGTAATTTTGAAGGAGTCCATATGGTTTTTGAAGCTGGAAATTTGCATGATCATCTTTATTTATTAGAAAATAATTCTGGTGACAGTATGGTGGGTGTTAGGAAGAACCAAAAAGAAGCCTGTACGAATTTTCAAAAGTTAGACAATAACAATGAGAATGCCATATTTGAAAGGTATTATGAAATAGTTACTGTGATTGCAACTTACTGTGGAGCATGAGCGTGAAGACCCAAAAGTGTCTCCATGTGTGACTAGGAAGCTATTAACTTAGAATAAACAAAAAGCTAGAGCATGTTGCATGTTGTAAAAGAGTGAAAAAACAAAGAGTTCCTTTTTTTATGTCAAATATTTGTTGAGTATGCTACATTCCAGTTAAAAAAAATTCAGTAGACAATATTAGTTAGATATGTGAATATGAGACCCAGGAGGAAATCTGGGTTTGGAGATGTAATGTAGAATTGTGAGTCTTATGTAAAAGAGCGGTAACCACTGATTATATGATGTGCCTTAGGGGAATAGCCGAGATTTGGAATAATATACAACCCAGGAGGGACTTCTATGGAATGCAGCCCTATAAGGAGAGGGCAGAGGAGGAAGTTAGGCAAATTCTTTTTTTTTTTTGAGACAGATTCTGGCTCTGTTGCCCAGGCTGGAGTGCAGTGGTGTGATCTCAGCTCACTGCAACCTCCACCTCTTGGGTTCAAGCAATTCTTCTGCCTCAGCCTCCCGGGGCACATGCCAACAGCCCTAGCTAATTTTTGTATTTTTAGTAGAGATGGGGTTTCACCATGTTGGCCAAGATGGTCTCGATCTCTTGACCTTGTGATCTGCCTGCCTCGGCCTCCCAAAGTGCTGGGATTACAGGCATGAGCCGTCGTGCCCGGCAAGTTGGGCAAATTAAATAGCAAGATCAGTGGTTATGAATATAGAAAGTCACACAGGAAGACAAAGGAAAGAAGATGGTCAGAGAGTAGACTAAAGTGGTCAAGTAGTATATGCCATTAGCTTGCCAATTAATAGGTCACTTATGACATTAATGAAAAGTGTTCCACTAGAGTGATGGAAAAAGAAGCTAAGGCTAGGCTGAGAAGTAAATTGTCTCTCCTCATGAGAGGAGAGACAGCAAACACTTACCATATTACAGGCTACCACATGTGGGACATGAGATCACCCAGGCTGATCTAGTCTGTGGGTAAAAAAACAAAAAAATTCTCAACTGTATCTGTGGCTGTTCTTGCTCCCGTAATCTATTATAGCACCACAATTCAGGCTCATTCTTGGTATGGGGGATGAAGAGAAGAGAGAATGGAAGAAGGATTATTTCATGTGTGTTTCACTTTCACAAAAGACTTCCAAATTATCTCAAAAGCTATAGTGCAATCACAGAGACACACTGACAGGACTAAAAGAAAATAATACAGGCATGCTTCGAAAATATTATGGGTTTGGTTCCAGGCCACCACAATAAAAAGAATATCTCACTGAAGCAAGTCACACAAAATTTTTGGTTTCGGGAGGCTGAGGCAGGAGAATGGCTGAACCCGGGAGGCGGAGCTTGCAGTGAGCTGAGATCGCGCCACTGCACTCCAGCCTGGGCGACAGAGGGAGACTCTGTCTCAAAAAAAAAAAAAAAAAAAAAAAAAATTTTTGGTTTCCCAGTGCATATAAAAGTTATGGTTACACCATACTGTAGTATATTAAGTGTGCAACAATATTATGTATAAAAACCATGTACATATCTTCCAATATGTACAATAAAGCAAATACTTTATTGGTAAAAAATACTAATGATTATCTGAGACTTCACAGAGTTGTCATATTTTTGCTGGTGGTAGAACTTGCCTCGATGTTGACGGCTGCTGATTGATCAGGGTGGTGGATGCTAAAGCCTGAGGCAGCTGTGAGAATTAGTTAAAATAAGGCAACAATAAAGTCTGCCATATTGACTGACTCTTCTTTTCATAAAAGAATTCTCTGGAGCCTGTGATGCTGTTTGACAACATTTACCCACAGAATTAGATTCAGACTTCTCAAACACTGCAGTTGCTTTATCAGCTAAGTTTTTATAATATTCTAAAACCTTTGTAGTCATTTCAACACTGTTTATATATCATCTTCTCTAGGAGTAGATTTCTTCTAAAAAAAAAAAAAGAAAACACTTTCTTTGCTCATTTTTAAGAAGCAACTCCTCATCTGTTCAAGTTTTATCATGAGATTGCAGCAATTCGTCTTGAGCCTCCACCTTTCATTCCAATTATCCTGTTATTTCCACCATATACAGTTAGTTCCTCCACTGAAGTCTTGAATCCTTCATAGTCATCCATGAGGGTTGGAATCAGCTTCTTTCAAATTCCTATTAATGTTGCTATTTCCACCTCCTCCCATGAATCTTGAGTGTTCTTAATAGCATATAGAATGGAAAATCCTTTCCAGCAAGTTTGCAATGTACTTTTCTCAGATCTATCAGAAAATCACTATCTCCAGCAGCTGTAGCCTTACTAAATATATTTCTTAAATAAGAGAAAGGTGAAATTACTCCTTGGTCCATGGGCTGCAGAATGAATGTTATGTTATCCGTGTGAAAGGAACATTCATCTTCTTGTACATCTTCATCAGAGTTCTTGGTGACCAGGTACATTGTCAATGAGTAACAATAGTTTGAAAGGAATGGTTTTCTGAGCAGTAGGTCTTAAAAGTGGGCTTACAGGCCGGGCACGATGGCTCATGCCTGTAATCCCAGCACTTTGGGAGGCCGAGGCGGGCAGATCATGAGGTCAGGAGATCGAGACCATCCTGGCTAACATGGTGAAACCCCGACTCTACCAAAAATACAAAAAAAAATTAGCCAGGTGTGGTGGCGGGTGCCTGTAGTCCCAGCTACTTGGGAGGCTGAGGCAGGAGAATGGCCTGAACCCAGGAGGCAGAGCTTGCAGTGAGCCCAGATTGCGCCACTGCACTCCAGCCTGGGCAACAGAGCAAGACTCCATCTCAAAAAAAAAAAGGGCTTATATATTCAGTAAACCATGCTGTAAACAGATGTGCTGTCATTCAGGTTTTGTTGTTCCATTTATAGAGTGCAGGCAGAGTAGATTTAGCATAAATTTTAAAGGCCATAGGATTTCTTTTAATGAGCATCAGCTTTAAATTAAAGTCACCAGCTGCAATAGTCTCTATCACAAGAGCTGGATTGTTCTTTGAAATTTTGACGCCAGGGATTGTCTTCCCCTCTCTAGGTATGAAAATCCAAGATGGCATCTTATTGCAATATATGGCTGTTCCATCTACATCTAAATCTGTTTAGTGTAGCCACCTTCATCAATTATCTTAGTTATATCTTCTGGATAACTTGCTGCAGCTTCTACATCAGCACTTACTGCTTCACCTTGAACTTTTAGATTATGAAGATGGCTTCTTTACTTAAACCTCATGAACTAGCCTCTGCTAGCTTCAAAGACTTCTGTAGCTTCCTCACCAATCTCAAGCTTTATAGAACTGAAGAGAATTAGGGCTTTGCCCTGGGTTTGGTGTTAGCTTAAGGAAATATTGTGGCTAGTCTGATCTTCTATCTAGACCTCTAACACTTTCTCCATATCAGCAATAAGGCTCATTTGGTTTCCTATCATCTGTGTCTCAGTTGAAGTAGGACCTTCAATTTCCTTCAAGAACTTTTCCCTTACATTCACAAGTTAGCTAATTGTTTGGCTCAAGAAGCATAACTTTTGGCCTAAGTCAGCTTTTGACATGCCTTTCTCACTAAGCTTAATCATTTCTAACTTTCAATTTAAAGTGAGAGATGTGCAACTCTGCCTTTAACTTGACCACTTAGAGGCCACTGTAACATTATTAATAGGCCTAATTTCAATATGGCTCTATCTCAGGGAATAGGGAGGGGCAAGGAGAGGGAGAGAGATGGGGGAATGGACAGTAGGTGGAGCAGTAAGAACACACATCATTTATTGATTAAGTTCCCTATTTTATATGGGCATGGTTTCTGGAGTCCTAAAACAATTATGACAACAACATCAAAGATCACTAATCATAGATCACTTGTAACAAATATAATAATAATGAAAAGTTGAAATATTGCAAAAATTGCCAAAATCGATGCACAGACATGAAGTGAGCACAAGCTATTGGAAAAATGGTGCCGATACACTTGCTTGATGCAGTGTCCACAAACCTTCACTTTGTAAAAAATGTAGTATCTGTGAGGTGCAACAAAGTGAAGTGTAATGAAATGAGGTCTACCTGTACTTTAAAACTTTATCCTAACACTGGACCCCATTACCATTGTACACTATAAATGATTGCTTTTTGTACATTTTATAGTAGAATTTTCTTACATTGTTATTAATATTTTAAAATTATTATTTATATTTCCAAACTTTTGAAACTATGTTTCATCATTAGAAATATGTAGATGACTGGGAATCACCAAAAGAGAAATAAAATGTGTCTCTCAGAGAGACCTAAACCCCAATCCTTTGGTAATTTCATCCCCATGGGTATTTCTGTGCAACCCTAGGGTAATTTATCCCCCTGGATGTCTCTGTGCATCCATGTTCTGCATTTATAGGCTAGTCCACTACAGCTACTATATGAGGACTGGTTTTTATTTCCTCATCTCCTGCTTTATGCATCCTAAATCTCAGCACCTTTTGGTTCTCAGGTCCTCAGGGCATGCCTATTGTCTCTTCCAAACAGCTGCTGACTAATGCTTTCACTAAAATTTTTACCGGAATCACAGCGGTCTCCACAATGCTGCATCCCATCTTCTTTCTTTGAGCCCCAGTGTCAAAAGTGTCAAAACGGGGACTATGGGAGTTAAAAAGAGCACCTCTCCCTCCTCTGAGTTTAATTCTGTTAGAGAGGTAGCAAGTGTTTTGCTATTCTCCTCCGCCATTCAACCATACACAGCAGAGGATTCAAGACATAGCGCCATGGAAGTTGGGCTGACAGGCAAATCCCAGTACCAAGCATCCTGACATATTGAATCTTGCCTTGCCACTCTGAGAAGCAAGATTTTCTCATTGCACCAAGAAAGGAATTTTTGTCCCTTCTCCTGGTATAGGCCTCTTTTAAATGGCTTGTTCAACGCTTGGAATTGTCCCCCTCTAAGGCCAGTGCTCCCACCTTGGCATCATCAATGCCCTTTCATGCTCTTTCCTGTCCCCATGCAGTTCACTAATCATAGTAGCTAATATGTGTTGACCTCTGGCTGTGTACCTAGCACTATATAAGTGATCTGTTATGCTTATTTTATTTAATTCTCAAAAATAAAATTACAAAATATTAATATCACCATTTTTACAAATAAGAAAAACTGGTGTGTAAAAAGTAATGTAAGCTTGCCAGCATTTCACAAAACCAGTCCTGGAACCAGGGCCCCACATCTGCTGGGCTCCCAAGCTCAAGCTCTTCTCATCATGTCATTCTCTAAGTGCCATCAAGGCAAGGGCTCCATCTGCATCACCCTCCACTGCACCTGTAATTCCTAGTGCTCAACATGGCAATAGAGTGAGTGGGAGTGTCAATTAATATTTGTTGAATGAGTGAATCATGATGGGAAATAAATCTCTCCCTGTAGCAACATTCATAATGGATGTTGGAATTTGTTTTGGGATGCAGGCTGGGACATATTTTATGAACCTCCAGCCAATCAATAATGTAGTACATATTTATTGTAATATATATAGCCTTATTCTTCTGGGTTTGCGAAAGAAATAAAGAAAAAGAAACACAATCCCTAACCTCTTGGGTTTTATTATTTTATTTAAAAAAAAAAAAAACACCTGTTTGCTTAGCCAGAGCTTCTCATTTTGAGACCCCCACCAGAAGCTAAAGGTCTAGGGAGTACCGAGATGTAATCAGAAGTGGTCAGTCTCCCAGGAGACAGTGCAAGCCAGAGCTGTGCTGAGAACGAATCTGAGTATCCAGGAATAACAAGTGTGCTACCATAAACGTTCACCAGGCAATGACTAAAGATCTCTTGTTCAAGCCTTTTCTTTTGGGCTGCAGAGAATAACTTACCCAAATCAAACTATGGACTTTTGAAGTTCCAGTGGATGTGTAATGAGCTCCTAATTACAGATCTTTTCAGTCCAGTAATCAAGCCATTTGCTGTGCACTCAGCCTTGTTGGCAGTGGCAGCAGAGACCAAAATACATTCACCCTGTGCATTGATTATCTTCCATTTGCTCCTTCAGCTTTACTTTTTGCATTTTTCCATCCTGCTTTACTCTAGAGAGCTGATCTACAAAAGCTGCATCAACAGAAACAACAGGTCCCTTGTCTTCCAGGCTGGAGTGCAGTGGTACCATCTGGGCTAACTGCAACCTCTGCCTCCTGGGTTCAAGCAATTCTCCTGCCTCAGCCTCCCGAGTAGCTGGAACTACAGGAGCACGCCACCATGCCTGGATAATTTTTTTGTATTTTAGTAGAGACGGGGTTTCACCATGTTTCCCAGGCTAGTCTCGAACTTCTGAGCTCAGGTAATCTGCCTGCCTCGGTCTCCCAAAGTGATGGGATTACAGGCATGAGCCACCGTGCCTGGCCCAGGTCCCTGGTCTTTTATCTGATTGGTTCTTCTGATGGGAAGCAACTGCAGCAGTTTTGAGAGAGGAAAGGAAGAGAGGAAGTTCAGAGAATACATTAATTGCCCTGGCTTCTCTCTCTTTTCTGCATCCATACTATTTGGAATAGTGATATAGAGTGCTCTCTCTGTCCTCTCCCTACCTCCAGTGACTCTCCTTTTGCAGGGGTGGAAATGCTGCCTCTGTCACTTTCCCATAAGCACACTTCATCCTGTGTTGCCTTTTTATAGTCTGTCCACACCTTTGTGGATGTTCTTTCTAATACACTTTCCTCAAAAGATTCAATTTGAGGTATAAGCATCTGTTCCTGCTAGGATCCTGCCTGACTGACAAGCAAATACTACAGAGATATGCTTTATGGAGAGAACAAAAAAGAAATACTCTGCCCACAGGAAATGAAAGCAGACCTTTAAACGTTTGAGAAACCACTCGAGATGAAGCTATAAATTAAAAACTAAAGCCATACATGGACAATATTAAATCCTAGATAAGTCTTCATGTGAAAACCAAAAAAACAAAATTCTAAAGCATTCTTTCCCTAGTCCTGGAATTTTGTGCTTTATCCTGCCTTACATTCTGAAACAGGAAAAGAAAAAAAAAAAAGTCTTCATTTTTCTTAAGAGCCACTACAATCATGCAAGGAAAAGACTAATGAAGGATTATGCACACACTGATCCACAATCTCCTAAGACCGTTTAATAGAAATCGCATGTCATTTATTACATGCAAGCACTCTCTAAGGAGTATTCTTAGGAGTTACCTATAGGAATGTTGTGACCAGAAGGTGACGGCTTACAACAGAATGTGGAGGTGCAAGTTGGAATATGTGCAATGCGCAGTTTGAGAACAAAAATATGGGAACTAGGAAACTGTCCTAGTAAATCACCACAAAGGAGAGGCAATGCTATAAAAGTGATAGCCAGTCAAGGCATATTCACTGTTCTCCAGGATGTCAATTTCAAATTTTGCCCTGCAAATTCAGCAATTCTCAATGTATTACTTGATATGTTTATAATTCTTTCTTTATTACATAATCTACACATTTTACATTTAACCAGATGTCTTCTCCATTCAAAGAGACAACTGTCTTCTATCTTCTCCTTACACTGATTCAGTAGAATTTAGACAGGTGAGCAAGAAAAGGTTTGCACTTTCATCTTTATAGGCAAGAGCTGCATGCTGGCTAATTTGCTATTTCCACATCTTTTGTTTGTTTGTTTTTGTTTTTGTTTTGTTTTGTTTTGAGACGGAGTCTCGCTCTGTCGCCCAGGCTGGAGTGCAGTGGCGCAATCTCGGATCACTGCAAGCTCCGCCTCCCGGGTTCACGCCATTCTCCTGCCTCAGCCTCTCCGAGTAGCTGGGACTACAGGCGCCCGCCACCACGTCTGGCTAATTTTTTTGTATTTTTAGTAGAGACGGGGTTTCACCATGGTCTCGATCTCCTGACCTCGTGATCTGCCCGCCTCGGCCTCCCAAAGTGCTGGGATTACAAGCGTGAGCCACCGCGCCCGGCCTTGCTATTTCCACATCTTAATGGAAACAACCGCTATCCGGAGAAGTTTTAAGAAAAGTGCATTTAGGTGACACGTGTATAAACATTGAGACTGCTTGGAATGGGCAATGATTTCATGGGGGAAGGGAACTCAGGATTTGTTTGATTTAGGCCATAATAAAGACAACTTAAGAATCACAATCTGTACTGACAACTAGTCAGGGACTAAATCTCTCTGAGGCATATGACAAAAGCATTTAAACAGTTCAAAGCTCTGTTAAAATATCAGTAACAAGTCACTACCTAGGAAAATGGAGATAATACACCCTCAGATTGGTTGAAGTTGGAAAATTGAAGTTTACTGAGTTTGATTCATTAGAGATCAAATAGGTTTCTTAATGAAATTATAGCTATAGCCACAATAAAACTTGTGCTGATTAAGGTTATTTAGCTATGTCATATCTTAAAATTATAAGTTACAGAATTTTATCTTAATTTTAATAGATATTTTAAAATATTTTATTTAAATTTTATGAAGCCATTGCCTTTACTTTATTCCTATATTTTTAGTGTCACTTATACTGACTTAGCTAGCAACAAAATTCAAAGTCAAGTCTTTCATATCTAGATTATATCCCATTTTGATAATATATGCCTTTTCTCCTTTATGTTGAGGTACGTATCTTCCAGACCTATATTTTTGAGAAGTCAAGCCATCAATTCAGATATAAGTTCAACACAATTATAGGCAAAAAAAAAAAAAAAAAATCTCATTAATTTTCAGGATGTAATTGCAACGTGCTGATTGAGAACAGAATCTAATATGCAAAGAGGTATAATTTCACTCTTTCTCCCCTCTACTCATTTTCTCACACAACTCAAAAGAAAATCTTTTGGCCTAAATCTTAATCTTCTCATGGAAAAAAATATTATCTCTGCACTTTGAAGGTATAGTAATGTAATAAAATAAGAACTTGGAAGATAAGGCCCAGATGCATGCTGTTCACTGTTTTAAAAGTTCAATTGGCCTCTCAGCTACTGGCTTCACCATGTTGAAATGCCTTTTACAGAGATAGATGGTCCATTGAGTAGTCATCTATTGCTGGCTATAGCTTGTCATTATGATCCCCCTGGGTAAAATGCATTCTCAAAGTGCATCTTCCCTTCTAATTCTTCCTAGCAAATGGGTAAGTGGGTAGTTTTATCTGCCCACTTGCCACTGGAGTATGATCATATGCTGCAACCTCTGAGTCCCAGGAGAGCTCGGAAATCCCATCATTGAAACAGGCATTGAGCCAAGGCAAAAAAAGCAGCAGAGGTAATAGGAGAAAGATAAGACAGAAAACCCTGCTTTATGATGTCCAGCTCATCTCTAAAGACTTTAACGTTCTAATGGGAGTTGAAGTCCATTAATGTTCCTTCTGCTTACCTCTAGGAATGGAAAAAGAACAAGGAGGTGTTCCATAGCTTCTCATAATTAAAGAAAACTAAAATCTGGTATCAAAATCAGAAATGATGGAAGCATCAAGAGGCAGCACAATCCTGCACAGGGAGTGCAATCATGGCAAATATTCAGTTCTGCTTCAGGTTTTTAGTAATTCAAATTTACAACAGTCTCTAGAGGATGGATTACTTTTCTTATCAAATACTATGGACAAAGGATAAACAATAAACTTAAGGTGAATTTCTAATCAAAAGCTAAGACTCCCAGATGAGGATACAGGTTCACAAATAACTAGTAGAAAAGAATAGTCAATGGTCTCTTTGAAGTAAGAAAATATTAAGGTCAGCTATCGATTTTTTTCCTTTTCTGTGTAAAGGTGTCTTCAGACAGAAGCAAATGCTCTTTAGACTCAAGAGCTAAGGGTGTTTTAAATTAATTCTCAGGACTTTCGGAAATAAAAGTTCAACTCATATTCAAAGGACAATGGGCCAATTTCTTAAAATTTAAAGTGTGTAGGAGCATCTGCTGACAAATCATGTTTAAGATATTAGGAAATAACTGTCACTCTAAAGAATACTGGAATATACTAAAGCTGATCAAAGGTGTCCAAGCCTATGTGGATAAATACATACAGCATGGATGTGAAAGACTGATGGATAGGAATATTATCCAGGAAAACTTGCGCATATAGATACTTTTAATATCTCTTCCAAAAGCATGTAAGAAACCCTCAGGAAATCATGACACAAGAAAATCCAAATAAGTGGTACTGGCACCAAGCCATGCATCCAGTTGGTGTCATGGACCATGAAAACAAGAAAAATCTTTCTCTACTCCCATGTTCCTCTTTCCTAACGACTAGGTTTTTAAATATGTTAATAATAAGCAAGCCTTAAGTGCTGTTCCCTATCATGCTATTTGCTTTCTAGTTCAATATAGTTTGAGAATTACATCAGTGTCAAAAACTAGAAGAAAACAAGGAAGTATATCATTACTCAAAATGGAATCCTTATTGTTCGGCATATTCATAAGAGTTCCATTTTTTCAATTCATACAACTATTTACACAAGCCAAGCTCCAAGAAAAAATATTTTATGGGAACTTCTTTTTATTCTACTTACAATTATTTTTAAAAAACTTTTATTATAGTTGTTCCTGTCCTAAAAGTAATTCATGTTTATTATTTTTATCTTGTAAAATACCGTACAACTGAAACATATTATATAACCTATAATTGCATCACTTATTGATTACCATTGTTAATATTTGTTATACTTCCTTCCAGTATACCTTTTGTTTATATATTTAAAGAGTATATTCTGCTTCCCCAGCTTGGGATATCAAATGAGATTTACATCCTTTTACATGATCATATTACTCAGTCACCCAAGCTAGAGACTTCAGACCCATTCTAGATTCCACACTTTTCCTCACACACCACTCACTCAATATGTCATCAAATACTGTAGATTCTATGCCCTTTCCATTGATCATATCTAATTTTTGCCTCCCCTGGCCACAGTGCTATTGCCTTGATTCTGTCTATAGCACTTGTCATCTTGGCTGTGGAACTTCAACTTACGTATAACTCTACTCCTTCACATGGTGTATAGAGTTATCCATCCCCCGGCCCTGTCTTAACAGTCTTTACTCTGGCTGTGTCTACTCCTCTGTCTCCCCTTCATGCTCCAGTTATTCTGATCTGCTTCCATTTCCCTAAACCACCAAGCTAATTCATATCTTGCCTATTGCTGACTTTGTCTGCTCACTTTATTTCTATATCAGTGATACCCTCATCATTTCCTCTCTGAAATTCATTCTTGCTCTTCCCATTACTTTCCAGGTAGAATTACTATACCCTCATTTATGCCTCACACCATTTGATACCTTTGTCTATCTAGGTCTGCCTTCACCTTTTTCATGTTTGTCTCCAGCTCTGAAAACTGCAATTCCTGACATCAAGATCTCACCTTATCCCTCTTCATGCTCCCAGGATCTAGAATTCAAACCCCAATACAAAAGAGATGATGTTCAAAAGTTCTTAGAATAAATTAATAAACAATAGGGAAGAATAATGATCTGGTAAATGCCAACCAAAAACTTTAGTTGAATATGATTTAGACAACCATGTTCTTCCCGTTCCTGTGCCATCTTCACTCTACATGTATCCATTTCTGACTTGGTTGCACAACCACAAATGAAGCGCAAATGCAGCCTGTTTAAAATCCCCATAAAATGACAATTCATAAAATGCTGTAAAGAGATGAAACTCAGCAAACACCACAAAGCCATTATGATAAAATTGTCAAGCACTAAATCTGCTCAGGACAGCAGGGAGCTTATGAATAGTCACATTTGCTTTGGGATGTTTGTTTAGAAATGTTCCTATAATAAATGTACTAAATAAGATGCATAATTTAGCTCCTCTATAACTTCCTGGCTGGCTGCCAGCTCCAAGCTCCTGCTCCACCTCTCCCCTCCACTCTTCCATTGATCTCTCACCATCTTTCTCTGGAGTTTGACTCAGCACCCAGGTTACCTGCTGGCCTAGTATAGTCTCATTAAAAGCCATCATAGTTGTACCTGATGGCTTCATTTCTCCCACAATGGTTCGATTCATGTTTTCCTTTGAAATAAGGAAGTTCTCCCCAGGATGACTTTTTGCAGCTGTATTACATGCATACCAACAAAGTAAAATGAAACAAAGGCAACTATTTCCTTTATTGGGTAAATGAAAAAAGGAGAGTCCTCAAGTCTTCTTCTACTTATCACCACCATGAGATTTGTTAAGGTTTCACTTTTTTCATGAAACCTATCATAGTCAATGTTTAAGCTTGCTTTTTTTTTTTTTGCTCCTACGGAGCCTCAAGTAAAACTCAATAAGCTGACAATTAAAAGACCTTGTTTCGAGGTAGACAATTAAAAAATGATTTGCTATTTGGTAAGATTAACTTTCTTGACTTTACTTTCCTTATCTTAAAAAAATGAATAATCACTGTCAACCCATTTGAAAGTGCAAAGCCCCCTTTCTATGCCCAGCCCCCTGACACAGTACTTTGACTTCCTTACAAGATAATACGGCAAAGGAGTTCAAACATCGTTCTCATTTTTCTTAAGGGAGTGTGTAATTCTTGAGTTAGGCAACTATAAGTCTCTAATCTTTTCTTTCTGCTTGACCCATTACAATCTATATTCTATGAAATTAATAGGCTTGGAATGTTAGGCATAGTCCAAATCTAGGATAACTTCTGGGGAATACATATTATAGTTCTGCCACACCAATCTATTATCTGGTTAAGAGAATTGGGCTCAAGAGTCTGGAAATCTATGAAAGCTGTCTAGAATACTGATTTAAAGTAAAAATCAGCTTCTCGTTTAATAAAAATGACTCAAGAATTGTCACTTATGATAAAACGTGCTTAACATGCTTTCGCTACCTTAATCCTTATAGCAACCCTATGAAGAAAACACTACTGTTACTGGCATTTCGCAGTTGAGGAAGCTTAACCATTGTAGCTGTGAGACCTTGGCCATATCACTTTGCCTCTTCAAGTTCCAGAGCTAAGACCCAAACGTAGATTTTGCACTCTCAAAGTCCATTCTCCTACACACAACAGCTTCTCTTCCCAACACCTAAGTCATGCTCTGGCTTAAGAACCAGGAGTACAGGGATAAAGACTGAGCCTTCTGTCAGAAATTATACTGTAATGAACGGTATCAACTCAGTGGCTATTAAAGCACAATACTTTTTTCTCCCGGACTATGAGTCTCCTTACTGGCTTGCCATGATTTCTTTTCCACCTGCTAACCTTGTACGCTGTGACTCTGCATGCTGTCTGGCTGTCCCATTGAGAGGAGACTGTGCAGAGCATGGCATCTGACAAAATGCAGGTCGTTTCCCTAAATGAGTATGATTCATTCCTGTCAGTTAAATTCAGAGGCAGGAGCCTGCGCTTCTCTCACTGGAGTGCTAAGAGGAACTGCAGGGCATGAGGAGACATTTTAAAAATCAAAATATTCGGGCTGGCATGGTGGCAATGGCCTGTAATCTCAGCACTTTGGGAGGCCGAGGCTAGTGGATCACCTGAGGTTGGGAGTTCGAGACCAGCCTGACCAATATGGAGAAACCCCATCTCTACTAAAAATACAAAATTATCCAAGCGTGCTGGCGGGCGCCTGTAATCCCAGCTACTCAGGAGGCTGAGGCAGGAGAATCGCTTGAACCCGGGACGAGTTGGTTGAGATGAGCCGAGATCACACCATTATACTCCAGCCTGGGCAACAAGAGCGAAACTCCATCTCAAAAAAAAAATCGAAATACCATGCTTAATTCCATATTGAGAAGGGCATGCTACTTCATCTCAGGGAGGCCTTGGGGGCAGAAGTTTTGTAAACACACTGAAATGGTCCTGGGTCCTGATTTAAAATGTCTCTGTTCAATTTTATATGAGGGACTTGCTTTTTGCTTGTTTTTGTTTGTTTGTTTTCTCTGTTCCTGAACCAAACTCATAGTTTGTTTTTAGTACAGAGGGGAGGGAAATCATGGCCATTTTATATTTATTCTTCCTTGAACTATAATCATTCTCAGCCTTAAAGGTTCCTAAAGTTAAAGAAGGGTCAGGGTAGAGAAGAATCCAAAATATCATTGTTTCCTTTTTATAAAATACTGTTTTGTCACTCATTAAATTTATTTTCATTCTTTTCATTTCCACATGAATTTTAGGATCAGTTTCCCAATTTCTGCAAAAAAAAGAAAAAAGAAAATGCATTGAATCTGTAGATCAATAGGGGAATGAAGCCTGAAGCCATCTTTATGGTTTTATCTTCTAATCTATGAGCATAGCATGTCTTTCCAATTTGTTTACCTCTTTTAATTTCATCCAACAATATTTTGTAGGTTTTAGTGTAAAAGTCTTGTACCTCTTTAATTTATTCATACATTTTATCCTTTTTCATGTTGTTGTAAATTGTTTTTAATTTTCAAAATGTTCATGGCTAATGTATAGAAATATAATAGATTTTTGTATGTTGATCTTGTTTCCTAAAACTTTGCTGAAATTGTTTCCTAATTCTGGTAGTGTTTTGTGGCTTCTTTAGGACTGTCTACATATATAAAATTACCATCTGAGAACAGAGGTAGTTTCACTTCTGTATTTTCAATCTGGATGACTTTTAATTCTTTTCTTGACTAATTGCCCTGGCTAAAAAATTTAGTGTAATATTAAATAAAAGTGGTGAGACTGGCCATTCTTGATATGACATTTATCTTGATGACATTGAAGAAGTCCTATTTGTAGGTCACTGAGTATTTATTTCACAAAGAGTCATTTATTTTTTCAAATTCTTTTTTTACATCTGTTAAGAAGATCACTTTTTTTTAGTCCTTTATTAATGTGGTATATTACACTGATTTTCACATTTTAAAACAACCTTGCATTCCTGGAATAAATCCTGACTGGTCGTTGTGTATAATACTTTTTATATGTTGCTGGATTCAGTTTGCTAGTGATTTGGCTAGTAATTTGCTAGTAATTTAGTTTCTTCTTTTTGTATCATCTTACATTATGGTATCAAAGTAATACTGCTCCCATAAAATGAATTGGTAAGTTTTCTCCCCTTTTTATTTTTTGGAAGAGTTTGTAAAGAATTGCTATTATTTATTCTTTAAACCTTTAGTTGAATTCATCTGTGAAGCCTAGACTTTTAGTTGTAAAAAGGTTTTAATCTACTCATTTTTTTTTTTACTTGTTTTGAATGTATTTCAATTTTTTGTTTCTTCTTGATTTTTGGTAGTTTGTATCTTTCTATAATTTGGTCCATAGCATTTAATTTACCTAACTTGTTGATATATAATTGTTCATGGTATAGTAGTATCTTATATATATTTCCATAAGGTCAGTAGCATCCTCTTTAGGTCTTGATTTTATATTCCATATTTTTTATTTCTGTATATTTTCTTTGACCTTCTAACTAAAGATTTGTCAATTTTGTTGGCCTTTTCCAAAAACCAAATTTGGGTTCCACTGACTCTTTTCTGTTGTTTTTCTATTCTCTATTTCATTTATTTCCAGCCTAATCTTTATTGTTTTCTTATTTCTATTTGCTTTGTATTTAGATTTTTTTTCTAGTTTCTTGAGGTAATGTTTGATATAAGATCTACCTTTCTAATATACACATTTACAGCTATAAATTTCACTCTGACCACCACTTTAGCTGCACTTTCTAAATTTTGATATATTATCACTTTTTTTCATCTAACAGTATTTTCCATTTCCTTTTTCCATTTCTCCTTTGACCTACTGATTATTTAGAAATGTATTGTTTAATTTCCACATATTTGTGAATTTCCCAAATTTATTTGTTTTAATTTCTAATTGCATTTTATTGTGGTTATACAATACACTTTTGTATCATTTTGATCATTTTAAATTTATTCTGGCTTGTGTGATGGCATAACATATGGTCTACCCAAGAAGGCTCCATGTGGTGTGGGATGGGATGTTCAATAGATGTCTCTTAAATCTTGTTGGCTGATAGTGTTGTTCACATAATTTATTTTCTTGTGATTTTCTACCTGTTGTTCCAGCTATTGTTGGAAGTGGAGTATTGAGTTCGACATCTATTATTGTTGAATTGTCTATTCTTACTTCGATTTTGTCAGTTATTACTTCACGTATTCTGCAGCTCTGTTAGGTGTTTACCTGTTTATAATGTTACAACTTCCTAATGGATTGACATTTTTATTATAGATGTCACTGTTTATCTCCAAAAATAAATTTTTTATTAAAGTCTTTTAAATTTAATATTAACACAATCACACTTGTTCTCTTTTATTTACTGTTTCCATGCTAATTTTTTTCCATCCTTTTACTTTCAATCTCTTTTTGTCATTGAATCTAAAGTATGTCTTTAATAGAGAGTATATTATTGAATAATACATTTTTCCAATTTCTGCCTTTTGTTCTGAGTATACAATTCATCATTTATATTTAATATTATTGTATATTATTATATTATTATATTGATATAGTAAGATTTACATCGGTAATTTGGCTGTATTTATCTCATGTCTTTCTGTCCTTTCTTCTTCCATCACTGCCTTTTGTGTTAGATTTTTTTTTTGGTGGACCATTCTAATTATATTTTTGTTTTCTTCTTTACTACATATTTTTATGAATTATCTTAATAATTTCTCTAGGAATTATTATTATCATCTAAAATACTCTAGGTAAGATTAATATCAACTAAATTTCAATTGTATACACAAACTTTGCTGCATAACAACATGTTTCCTTCCTCCTTCTTATGTTTTATGTTCACAGAATTACATCTTTTTATACTATAAGATCATTATACATTACACAGTGATATGGTTTGGATCTGTGTCCCCACCCAAATCTCATCTTTAATTGTAACCCACACATATCCAGCAAGGGATCTGGTGGGATGTGATTGGATCACGGGGGTGGTTTCCCCCACCCTGTTCTCATGATAGTGAGGGAGTTCTCATGAGATCTGAAGGTTTAAAAGTGGCAGTTTCCCCTGCTTTCTCTCTCTCTCCTGCCACCTTGTGAAGAAGGTGCCTGCTTCTCCTCCCCTTCTGCCATGATTGCAAGTTTCCTGAAGCCTTCACAGCCATGCAGAACTGTGAGTCAATTAAACCTCTTTGGTTTACAAATTACCCAGTCTCATGTAGTATATTTATAAAAGTGTGAAAACTGACTAATACACACAGTATAGGATCATTATATATTATATAATCACAGGTTTTTAATTATTACTTTTTGTAGTTTTTTGAATCAAATAGAAGAAAAAAATTATCAACAAAAATAAATTTGTTATCTTTTATATTTACCTATAAAATTACCTCTACTAATGCTTTTTATTTCTTTATATAGATTCAAGTTACTATCTAGTGTCTGTTCATTTCAGCCTGAAGCCTTTAGTATGTCTTGTAGGGAAGTTCTGCTAGCATTGAATCCTTAGTTTTTGTTTGTCTTCAAATGTCTTCATTTCTTTTTAGTTTTTGATGGATAGTTTTTCTGAATATAGAGTTTTTGGTTGCAATCTTTTTATTTCAGAAATTTGAATATGCCATCTCATTGCCTTTTAGCCTCTATGGTTTTTGACATAATGTTAGCTGTTAGTCTTATTGATGAGACAGTTTTCTTCTTTGACTTTTAAGATTCTGTTCTTGCCTTTGGTTTCAAGAGCTTGACCATGATATATCTAGGTAGGTGTATCAGCCAAGGTTCTTCAGAGAAGACCCAGTAGGACGTGTGTGAGTGTGTATAAACATATTCATTATATGTAAAATATAGATACATGAAGGCTGGTAAATCTCAAGATCTTCAGGGTGAGTTACCAAGTTGGAAACTCAGGCAAGCTAAAGACCTGAACACCAGAGCCAGTGGTATAGTTCCTATCTGAAGGCCAGGAGTCTTGAGATTCAGGAAGAGACAAAGTTTCAGTTTGAGTACTAAGGCAGGAAAAAACCCAATGTCCCGTTTTGAAGGCCATCAGGCAGGAAAAGTTCTCTCCTACTTTGGGGATGGTTGGCTTTTTTATTATATTCAGCCCTTTATTGGATGAAGGCCACGCACATTATGTAGGGCAAACTCTTCTACTCAGTCTACTGATTTAAATGTTAATCTTATCCAAAAATATCTTTACAGAAACATCCATAATAATGTTCGACCAAATGTCTCAGCACCTCATGGCCCGGATAAGTTGACATGTAAAATTAATCATCGTAGTAGGAAAATCTTAGAGTGTATCCTACTTGGAATTTGTTGAACTTCTTCAATGTGTAGATTAAAGTTTTTATCAAATTTGTGAGGTTTTCAGCCATTATTTATTCAAATATTCTTTCTGTTCCTTTTTCTCTGTCCTTCTGAATTTGATTATTAGTACACATGATGGTGTTCCATAGGTTTCTGAGGCAATTCATTTTCCCTCATTTTCTCCCTGTTTCTAAAACTGAATGATATCAATGTACCTATCTTGACATTCCTCAATTTTCTCTCCTGCCTGCAAAAATATGCTGTTGAGCCTCTCTGGAAAATTTTTAATTTAATTTATTGTACTTTTCAACTGTAGAATTATACTTGACCTTTTAAAAATACTTATCTTTTTATTAATATTCTGTTTGTTGAGGCATTGTACCACACTTTCCTTTAGTTCTTTCTATATGGTTTCCTTTAATTCTTTGAACATATTTAAAGTAAATAAATACTGTGTCTAGTGAGTCCAACAAACAGGCTTGCTCAGGAACTGTTTTCATTGACTGTTGTTTAATTTTGTTTGGCTGTTCCTGTGTATGGGGACTACTTTCCTGTTTCTTGTATGTCTCATAGATTTTTGTTAAAAACTGAAAATGTTGGTCAGGTGTGGTGGCTCATGCCTGTAATCCCAGCATTTTGTGAGGCTGAGGCAGGTGGATCACCTGAGGTCAGGAGTTCGAGACCAGCCTGGCCAACGTGGCGAAACCCTGTCTCTAGTAAAAATACAAAAATTAGCCAGGCATGGTGGTGGGCGCCTGTAATCCCAGCTACTAAGGAGGCTGAGGCAGGAGAATTGCTTGAACCCGGGAGACAGAGGTTACAGTGAGCTGAGATTATGCCATTGCACTGCAGCCCAGGCAACAAAAGTGATATTCCATCTATAAATAAATAAATAAATAAATTGAAAATGTTAACTAATATAATGTGAAAATTCTAGGCATCATGTTCTACCTTCTCCCAGTGTTTCTTGTTGTTGATGTTTGCTGCTCTTTGTTTGTTTAGTGACTTTCCTGTATTAATTTTGAAAAGTCTTTCAATGTAGTATGTAATCAGTGAAGTTTTTGTTTGGTCAGCTCAGTGGTTAGACAATGATTGAAGAGAGATTGTTTTAAATAATGTTACTGTAAGTCTTTTACCCTTTGCTCTACCCTTTGCATGTTAGGGCATATCTTCAATTCTCCAGCAGTTTATAACTCTGCTTTAGACTTCATGAGTTGCTTTGAAATCCCTCAAGGTTAACCAGAACTGAGATATCAGGTACTTCTAAGATCTTCCCTAGGCATGCACACATCCCTGCACATGTGTGTGGCCTATGGGTATAATTGAAGCTCTCCAAAGCCTCCTATGGACATCTCATTTTCCGGATTTTCATTTTAAAATTTTTGATCAGCCTCTTGTCCGCCCCAACTGTTATAGCTACCTTAGGCAACTGATGTGTTAAATAATTGCCACTAATGGGTTTGTCCAAATGTCTTGGAAGTAGGTGTTTGCTCATTATGTGAGCTCTGAATCAGGTCAAATAAACACAAACTCTGCAAATAAAGACAAGTTCAGGAATCTGCCAAATACGTCAAATAGCAACAGTTCTCTGGGGATGGGAGCTTTTTGAGGCACTCTATACCTGTTCTTCTCCCTGCAATGATTGCTATACTGCTAATTTCCATGTTTCTTGTATTTCTGAGCTGTTATTTCTCAAGGCTATTATTGAATATTTTACTTCCACCATTCTTCTTTTCTGGAGAAACTTTTGCTAACATTCATTCAAGTAACTATCCAAAGATATTCACCCTTACAAACCTACTTTCAATTTCTAAATAAGAAAAATTTAGCTAAAAACAAATCTGTTTATACATTGTCTTTACTCAAGTCCCCATGAAAGAGTCTCCTGTCAAGTTAGATTTACTCAGTTCAGAAATTTTTTGTGAGCTGTATGAACTGTTTTAAAACTTTTGTCCATCAAGTTCTGTAACACACATTCTAATTAGAATGTAAATAACGCACTTTCAAGCTTTAAACTAGTTTTCTTGAATGTCTAGTGCTTAAAGGTGAGGAAATAACACTGTATCCTTGGAAATAGTATATTTTATGCTCTTTTTTTGAAAATAAATATCATTTACTCTATAATAAATTGTGGTTCTTAGTACATCTATACTTTCTTCCAATTCATTGTTAAGTGACCTTTTACTACCTGAAGTTAAAAACTTTGGGAAATGGTATTTTTAAACAGTATTTTAAAATACCACTGATGTTAAAATATAACTCAGCTTTTCTCAAAGTGAACAAATTTAAAACTTAAAGGAAATATATGAGTACTTACTTCTAGTTGATTCCTGTCCAAAGTACATAAATTTCATAATGTTCAGTAATATAATCTATACCTTCTAGTAGAATACATGGCCCATCTTAAATATTACTACATTTTCCAGCCTTCTTGCACATAGATGTGACCATGTGACTAAGGTCTGATGGATGATATATAAATAAAAGTGATATTGGCAACTTCTGGGTAGTAACCTTGCTGGGGTGTAAGGGTATGGTTAGCATAAGAATCCTTACTCCTTCCCTCTGGGTGGAATATAGATGTAAATCCTGGAATTGTAACAGACAATTAGATCATGAGATCTCCATGGGAATACAAACTATACATGCTTCAGAGCCACAAAACCCTAGGTCCCTGATGTGGTGGAGCCACAACAATCATTCCCATCCAAGTGCAAATCTCAATACCTTTACAAGACAGAGAAGAAAATGCCATCTTATTAAAGCCACTGTTACTGGGGCTTTGCAGGTACTACCAGATGAATCTAACCTTACCTGATACAGCAATTTGCAAAGCTTCAACTTACTTCTCTGAGCTAGTGAAGCTATTAAATACGTTGCAGAAATTCAATTAAGTTACTCATTGATGATCAGTGTTGCTCAGTCAGAATAAGCTGGAGGAACTCTCTCTGCCACATAATAAAATAAATATTCTAAGATAGAACTATTTCTCCAAACACTAAGGTACATTCACCCGTATACCAGTTAATTTCCTATAAAATTGAAGTTTGCCTTCTTTGTACCTTCAGCCAGTTTGTAGAGTTGTGAATATTCATGCATTAAGAATTTGTGTCTCTTTTTCTCAGCAATATTATGTGTCTCTGTTATATATTATTTTTCATTATAGGATTCAACACTCGTAGTCTCTGAAAGGTCTCTTCTGATTTCTCTAGGCAGAATTCACTACCGCATATAAAATGCTAAGGGTACCCATAGCATTTTAGAAACAATTCCTATCACTGAATTTAATACATTATAATTATATTTGGTGTTTATGCATCTGTCTTGCTCACTATGCTGTAAACATCTCAAAAGAAGTGATAGTATTCTATTCATCTCGTGTTTCAACACTTCACACAGAGTTTACGGTATATTCTATTCGTTTACTATTGCTGAATAACAAATGACCACATATTTAGCTGCTTAAACAACACCCATTTATTATCATACACTTTCCATGGGTCAGAAGTCCAGGTGCATTTGACTAGGTTCTCTGCTTATGGTATCACAGGCCAAAAGCAAGTTGTCAGCCAGGCTGAGCTCTGGGATCTGGGGATGAATCTGCTTCCAAGCCAATTCAGACTGTTGTCATAATTCAGTTCTTTGTATTTGTAGGACGCATAGGTCATCATTTCCTTGCTGGTTGTCAGCAGGGGGGCACTCTGACCTTCTAGAGGCTGTCATGTGGCCCTTCCTATCCAGAAGCCAGCTATGGCACCTCAAATCCTTCTCATACTTTGACTCTCTCTACCATCCATCTTTTAAGATGGAAGAGCTTGAACAAAAAGCTCTTCCATCTTAAAAAGGCTCACATGATAGATTAGACAAGTGCAGATATTTCCCTTTTGCCGTGTAATGTAACATAATCCTGGGAGTGGTATCCTAATATTTTCACAGGTTCCACCCACGCTCAAAAAGGTGGAGATTAGACAGGTGATGGAATGTTGGGGAGTCATTCTTAGAATTCTGCCTATCATGTAGACAGTAAAAAATGCATTTAATAAGAGAATGATCTTCCATATGTTGAATTTCCTTAGCATGTAGAGATCTAAAATGGTAATGTTTTAAATTTTATGTTCTTTTTCAGTCACAAAAAGCCACAAGCACGCAGGTACAATTTCATCTGGTAGTATATTCAGTATTCTATTATGAAAGCCTTAGGAGCTTCAGTGACAAGCCATTAATAATTGCATCAATAACAAAGAAAAAAATTAAAGCTAAGAATGAAATATGTAAGGTCCTAACAACCCATTTCCTAAGGCAATAGACGTTTAGTCACTCTACACTAAAATAACTATTATAAAAGGGCTATGCGACCTTTCTAGGACAAAAAGACCTCCTCCAAGGAGACCTTCTGTCCCTGCCTCTACAGAGAGCAACTGACACCTTTTTCTAAATAGCAATAAACAAGCCAACAAGAAACCACAAACCTGTAACTGGAAAAAAACAAAAACAGTAAACATTAATAGTAATTATGTAGATGAAGTATGATTAGAAAAAGGTAATTTGGATGTATATAGATTATATTTGCATCAGAGTTCAATGACATTTTGAATATAGGAACATAAGCTCTTTGATCTGTGTATGTGTGTGTATATATATATATATATATATAGAGAGAGAGAGAGAGAGAGAGAGAGAGAGAGAGAAGTAATCTGCCTACCATAGAATGTGAACCTAGACTTCTTTCTGCCAAGGTCTACCTAATTCCCCTGCCTCTACTTTCACTTCTGTGTGCAATTCTGTGTAGCTGGACCTTTTGGCCTTGCTCTAGTTTCCAGACACTCTGAGATGTGAAATCATGTTAGTTAATATCTTAGCATTAAGCAACCTCCAACAGAAGACAATGGTACCTCTAGGCTTTCATTTTTTCTCTAAATCAAAGTTCTAGTCACCATGAACTTGTTTCTAGAGATGCCATACGTGCTAGTAGCCTGATCCAGAGCCCAGGAACCAACACACATGGAAAGAATTCTCCTCCCCACTGCCTGCTGTAATTACCTCTGCTCGTGATTCCGTAGGACCTGCTTCCCTTGTCTACGTGCTGCCCACCTTCTATGCTGCTCGGTGGAGACAACTTGGAATTCTGATACACATTTAAAATCACCATTGTACCTGGCTTGTCCTCTGAATATTGTGTCTGACTGTGGCTAGGCCAGCATTTAACCATGATCTTCTGCCAATGCCAAACTCCTTTCTTCTTTTTTCTTTTCTAAGCTGTCATTTCTTAAATGGCACTCAAATCTCAGAATATTATATTTGCCTTTCAGGTACAAAATATGTATGTAGGCAGTGTCATAATCTGTACACGCTTTTAAGAATTCTTCCAGGTATGACTTTCACGTATTCTTTCACAATTCTTTCTGGATGACTTGTATGTATGTCTCCCTTTTCTAGAAACATAGAATATTTAAAATGTGGGGAGAAGCTATCTCATACAGTAATAGTAACAATTTTAGCTGAAATCTAAATCTATACACACACACATATATATAAGACATTATATGTGTACACTGGATATCTATAGAATCCTTCCCTGCAAGAGGAACCTGAATATGTGTGCTGTTTCCTAACATAGAATCCCATGAAAATGTGTGAATTTCAGCCTTATTGATGGCTCACAATGAATGTGTCCTCATCAGTATATATGGTTCCCTTCTTTCCCTCACACAGAGGCTATCAGGAATCCTGAAAGCAGATAAAACACCTCTTTAGTGAATCACCTTCCTGCATATTTTTTTGCCACCGGCCAAGGCTCTTGGCTGCGTGTGCTACAGTCAGCTAAGATTACTACCTTCCACAATTCCAGGAGTTTTGCCATCATAAATTGCAGCTTGATTGATTTTTTTCAATCCTTGCTAATTCCATGGAAAGAAGACAAATTTCTGGTTTTGTATTTGTCATCATTTTCCCTCTTTTCCTATTATTTTTCTGGATTGAACAGAAAGTCAGTGCGTCTTCACATTTTGATGCCTAGGTTTCAGTTGTCTTCCAAAATGTTTCTGTTCACTCAGCCTTTGAGTGCCTTTCTTCTTCTGAGGTTGTCTTAAGCAATTGTAATGTTAAATGTCTAAGGCATGCTTTCCTGTTGTTTAACATCTATCAAAAATAGCCCTCCTAAAATAAAATAAAGTAAATGAATGGCTTAAAAGACTTGATATGACCTGCAAGTATTGCTCCTTTGTAAATCACAAGTCTGATTTTTGGCATCTGTTGCTAGTGACTATAGCTTATGATAATTGAACAGCTTTGCCAGAACTCACATAGGTTGAGGCTATAAACCAGAGCCCGATGTGAGGGTCAACACACTGTCCCCTGAGTAAATATCCACAGTCATAACTTAGCATTTCCTAATTATCGTAATGACAAAAAAAAAAGAAATCAAGATCCTCAGCTCTATTGAGCAGTTTGTCTTGCACCTGGATGAGACTATGCTTCTTGAAATTATTTTCCCCAAGACTCCCATTATTTTCCACTGGAGGCTGTCATTTGGAGATTTTCCTGATACTATCCATTTTCTTCAAGTCAGCATCATTTATTTCTATTGCTTAAACAATTTTAGCTCACCCTACAACAATTCTTCTACTATAATATTTCTAATCCATTTAAGGATTAAAGGATGGTTTTTCACTCCCTTTAGCTGAATATATTTTTTTCTAGATATGCTAGTTATTTCTTTAATAACAATGTTATGTCCAAACATGTGAAAGAGGCTCCATCTAATTTAATCAAACTTGCCTGCATTTATTTTCATATTCCAAATATGTTTCTTCAGTTTGGTCTTCAGAGGGCAGTTATTGTTCAGGTCAGAAAAAAAATTCTTATTTCAATCATTTCCCACTAGCAACTGGGAATCCAAAGGGGGAAAAATGAAGATTCTGTTTCTCCACCTTTAGAATTTAGCCTCATATGACATAGTAGAAAACAACTATCTTGAGAAATATAAAGATATGTGTGGTCGAATGGAGATGCTAACTTCATCTATCTGTATTGTCTTAGTTTGTTTGTGTTGCTATAAAGAAATACTTGATTCTGGGCAATTTATAAAGAGAAAAGCCTTATTTAACTCACAGTTCTGCAGGCTGAACAAGAGCATGGTACCAGCACCTGCTTCTGGTGAGGGCTTCATGGTGGAAGGTAAATGGGAGCCAGCATGTGTGGAGATCACATGTGTGGAGAGAGAAAGCAAGAGAGAGAGAAAGAGGTGCCAGGCTCTTTCCACAACCAGATCTCACAGGAACTAATAAGAACTCACTGACTTCTGAAAGAATGGTGCCAAGCCATTCAAAAAGGATTCATCCCCACAATCCAAACACCTCAAATTTCAACATGAGACTTGACAGGGCTAAACAAACCATATCCAAACCACAGCACATATAGATTGGTTGCTTAGATAAAATTGAAGTCAAAACACATATCAAACAACATATCCTTATCCAATGGAACAAAAAGCGCATGCATTTTTTAGAATCAGAAGGCAAAGTTCAAAAGTACATAAGGTATTGATAAATCCATGAACTTCAAATTTAGCTCAGTTGAAAAAAACTACACCACATTTTGAAATCGAATATGAACAGAAAACCTGAGAAACAAAACAAACTCTTTTAAAGCCATGTGAGTATGTATTGATTCAACAAATAGACTCAGCACTTCTAGTATATATTATGTTATATACTCAAGTATTAATGAAGATAACTCACAGCCATAAAACTTATTAAGCCTTTTCACTTACGAGGGCATCCTATGAACAGCTTTTTTATATATAAAAAATAACAAATGCTGCACTTTATAAAAAAAAAAAATTGTTGGCTGGATGTGGTGCTCACGCCTGTAATCCCAGCACTTTGGGAGGCCAAGGCGGGCAGATCACGAGGTCAGCAGATCGAGACCATCCTGGCTAACATGGTGAAACCCCGTCTCTACTAAAAATACAAAAAAAATTAGCTGGGCGTGGTGGTGGGCACCTGTAGTCCCAGCTACTGAGGAGGCTGAGGCAGGAGAATGGCATGAACCTGGGAGGCAGAGCTTGCAGTGAGCCGAGATAGCGCCACTGCAGTCTGGCCTGGGCGAAAGAGGGAGACTACATCTCAAAAAAAAAAAAAAAAAAAAAAAAAAAAATTGTTGCAAGTTTGGCAATAAGTCTTTATTCAAAAACCCACCCTGGGTTATCAAAGGTTCAAAATGAATTTTAGTTTTCATCCTACATACTCAGCCTCATCAATACGCATAAATCATTATGTTCTTTTGACAATTAATACAAATAAGTTGATAGGGTTTTTGCATGTTCCACTTGAGTTGAATGATGCTGGGTAATATGGCTCAAATTTTTTAAAGTGTGCCTGAAGGTCTAAATGAGATTGTGTACACATATAAGCAAAACACTTTGCTTTTTCAAATTTCACATGGGAGTTCGTAATTTTAAAAATACAGCTAAAACAAAAACCTGGAAGTGATTAAATAAATTTGCAAGCAGCCAAAATACATAATTAAGGTTCATAATCTTTATGGATATAAGAATATCTCAGAGGCCATGTACTCTTAATTCAGACCAAATTCTACTACGTCACGTCAGAAGTTTTGGTTTCTAAGCTAATATCAGATTGTAGTAACACACTGAGGTGCCAGTGAGGTTGTTAGAGGCAGCCACAATAAATGAAACAATGGCTAAAAACTGAGAGTTTAAAATGGAGAGAAAGGTCAGAAAAAATATAAAAAGCAAGCACGAAAGACTTCTGTGTCCGGTTGTGGCTGATATGATTCTACTGTAGTGAACTATCTTTAGGTAACATCTATAAATTCTGAACATAATGCAGAAAATACTTGCCTAGAGGAATAGAAGAGTGAAAAGAAACAGGTATATTCTGGTACAGAGTCTGTATTTAGAGTAGGAGATTTCTAAGAAATGTGTTCCTATTTTCACATCTCCCCTCCCCTTTATCCATATGGGATATGTTCCAAGACCTCCAGTGGATGCCTCATACTGTGGATAGTCCTGTACACTATACATATTATGTTTTTTCCTATACATATAAACTTATAATATACAAAAATGTCCACAGCAGCTTAATTTGTAATAACCAAGAACTACAAAAAGTTTTCATTAAAAGGTGGGTAAGTCCTTGTTCTATTTAGTGGAATAGTACTCATAATTTAAAAAAAATAGAATGAGTAATTGAGGTATGCTACAACATGGAAGCATATCAAAACAAATATGCTGAGTGAAAGTAGCTAAATTTAAAAGGTTATATGCTAATATGATTTAATTTATATAGAACTCTAGATACGCAATGTAATCTACAGTGTAAGAAAGAAGTTTGCCACCGCATGTTCTCACTCATAGGTGGGAATTGAACAATGAGAACTCATGGACACAGGAAGGGGAACATCACACTCCGGGGACTGTTGTGGGGTTGGGGGAGGGGGGAGGGACAGCATTAGGAGATATACCTAATGCTAAATGACGAGTTAATGGGTGCAGGAAATCAACATGGCACATGGATACATATGTAACAAACCTGCACATTGTGCACATGTACCCTAAAACCTAAAGTATAATAATAATAATAATAATAATAATAATAATAAAAAGAAAGAAGTTTGCATGGATATTGGGAAGAAAAGCAAAATATAAGAACTAAAACGGGGCGAATGGTCATGAAGAAACTCTTGGGGTTGACAGGTATTCCCAGCACCTTGATTGAGTTATTGGTATATATATATGTATAAATTATATATCTTAATTGTGTAAAAGTTATTGTCAAAATTACATTTAAATACAATTGTCTACAAAACCAACATGTCAAAATTTGTGGAATCCAGCTAAAGTAATTATTCAAGGGAAATTTGTGGTTTTCAATTTACATATTAGAAAAGAAGAATGATCTCAATCAATAATTAAAATTTCTCCCTCCAGAATCTAGAAAAACTAGAGCAAATTACAATACAATACAGGAAGTTAAGATAGGAGCAAACGTTATTGACCACTTATAAAAGCAGAGAAAGTCAATGAAACCAAAACTTGCTTCTTTGAAAAGAATCAATCATACTGATATACTTCTAGCTGGACTAATAAAAGAAGACATGCCTACACACATGTTTGTGTGTGTGTGCGTATGTGTAGAAAGAGAGGATAAAAATTATCAATATCAAGAATGAGAGAGCGAACATAACCGGAGATCATCCAGACATTAAATATTATAAACAACTTTATGAAAATAAATTAGAAAATTTAGATACAAAAAATTCCTTGGTAGATGTAAACTGCAAAATTGTATTGAAGAAAAAAATAGAAAGCTTTGATAGACTTAAAGGAGTCAAAGAAATTAAATTTGTGACTAAAACCTCCCCACAGACAAAACTTTACACCCCGAAGGCTTTACTGGTGAACTCAAACATTTAAGAAAAGAGTAATACTAATCCTACATAACATTTTTCAGAAAATAGAGAATAAAACACTTTCCAACTCCTTTTATGATGTCAAGATGTGACAATGACAATACAAGAATAGAGAAGTGCAGAGCAATATCCCTCATGAAAATATACATAAATTTCTTTCCCAGAATATTAGCAAATAAAAATGCAGCAACATACACAAGTAATAAAATATCATAACCAAGTAGTGTGTATACCCAGAAAAAATTTCATTTCGATCTGAAAATCAGTACAATTTGCCATGTTCATAGAATAAAGAAAAACTATCATATGATTCTATCACTATGCAGAAAAAAATTGACAACATTAAACACTGATTTACATAAAGGTTCTCAGCAAACCAGTAGTAATTGGAAAATTCTCCAATCTGATAAGGGGTATTTATGTAAAACCTACAGCTAACACCATAGTTAACTGTGAAATACTGAATGTTTTTGTGAATGATCAAGAAAATGTAAGGATGTACAATAACACATTTTCTATTCAATATCCTATTAGAGGCACTAGACAGTGCAATAAAACAATAACAACAAAAAGGCATACATTTAATAATTATTCTGCTCTTGACCTTTATCACAATTACCTAAGCCTACCTGTCACTTGACATATTTGTTAAAATGGCATTCACTTATTTAAAATTCACCTAGAACCCTAGGTCCCATAAAACTAGAACTCAGGTTTTTCTGTCTTCCCTTCTCAAAGTTTTATTGAACTTGACATGTATATATGTCTATATATGGTAAACAGACTTTTCAAGGTAACATTAGACATTAATAGACAGACCTGTTAACACAACAAAAGTCATAAATTACTTTTCAGGATACAGTAGAGCCTTGAACAACACAGGTTTGAACTGTGTGGTGGTTCCACTTATATGAAGATTTTCTTTTGCCTCTGCCACCCCTGAGAGAGCAAGACCAACTCCACCTCTTCCTCCTCCTGCTCAGCCCACTCAACTTGAAAAAGACTAGAATGAAGACCTTTACGATGATCTACTTCCACTTAATTAATAATAAATATATTTTCTCTTTATTTTCTTAATATTTTCTCTAGCTTACTTTATTGTAGAAATATAGCATATAATAATCAAACATACAAAATATGTGTTAATTGGCAGTTTATCTTATCAGATCATTATATAATAATTAAACGGTAAATTCAGCAAGAGGCTATAACAATTGTAAATATATATGCACCACAAACTGGAGCACACACATATATAAAGCAAGTATTACTAGAGCTAAAGAAAGACATCAACTCCAATACAGTAGGAGCTGGAGAATTCAACTCCCCATTTGCAGAATTAGACAGATTATCAAGACAGAAAATCAACAAAGAAATCTTGGACTTAATCTGCACTATATAACAAATAGACTTAATAGACATTTACAGAACATTTTATCTACGGGCTGCAGAATACACATTCCCCTCCTCAGCACTTAAATCATTCTCAAGAATAGACCATATGTTAGGACACAAAACAACTTTTAAAACATTTAAAAAAAAGAAATAATATTAGGTATCTTATCAGACCACAATAGAACAAAACTAGAAATCTATAACAAGAGAAATTTTGGAAACTATACAAAGACATAGAAATTAAACAATATGCTCCTGAATGACAAGTAAGTCAATAAAGAAATTAAGAAAATTGAAAAATTTCTTGAAACAAATGATAATGGAAACACAAAACACCCAAACCTATGGGATACAGCAAAAGCAGTACTAAGAATTTTATAGCCATACACACCATACATCAAAGAAGAAGAAAGACGTCAAATAACCTAACAATACATCTTAAAGGACTAGAAAAGCATGAGTAAACCAAACCCCAAATTAGGAGAAGAAAAAAATAAACATCAGAGCATAAATTAAATTGAAATGAAGAAAACAGTATCAAAAAATCAATAAAATGAAAAGTTGTTTTTTTTTGAAAGGATAAACAGAATTGACAAACTTTTGGCTAGACTAAGAAAAAAAAGAAGACCTAAGTAGATAAAATCACAGTTGTAAAAGGAAACATTAAAACTGATACCACAGAAATTCAAAGGATTATTTGGGGCTACTATGAGCAACTTTATATGCCAATAAACTGGAAAACCTAGAAGAAATGGGTAAATTAGTAGACACATATTAATTCAACCTAACACAATTGAACTACAAAGAAATAAAAAACCCGAAGAGACCAGTAACAAGTAACAAGATCAAAGCTGTGATAAAAA
Organism: Nomascus leucogenys; assembly: GCF_006542625.1. NCBI lineage: Eukaryota > Metazoa > Chordata > Mammalia > Primates > Hylobatidae > Nomascus > Nomascus leucogenys. The sequence continues at coordinate 23,423,322 of NC_044402.1, forward strand.
AGTCTCCTAGCAAAGAAAAGACTGGGATCCAACGGCTTCGCTGCTGAATTCTACTAATCAATTAAAACACTAATACCAATCCTCAAAGTATTATGAAAAATAGAGGACAACGGGAGACTTACAAACTTATTCTGTGAGGCCAGTAATACCCTGATATCAGACAAAGATACATAAAAAATATAGACAAATATCCCTTATGAACATTGATGCAAAAACCTTCAATGAAATACTAGAAAATTGAATTCAACAATACATTACAAAGATCATTCATCATGACCAAGTGGGATTTATCCCTGGGATGCAAAGATGGTTCAACATACACAAATTAATCAATGGGATACGTCAGATTAACAGAATGAAGAAGAAAAGCCATATGAACATTTTAATTAACTCTGAAAAAGCATTTGATAAAATTCAGCATTTCCTCATAATAAAAACCCTCAAAACACTGAGTATATAATGAATATACCTCAACATAATAAAAGGCATATATGACAGACCCACAATTAGTTTCATACTGAATGGGTAAACACTTAAAGCCTTTCCTGTAAAATCTGGAGCATGACAAGCATGCCCACTTTCACCATAATTATTCAATACAGTACTGGAAGTCCTATCTATAGCAGTCAGACAAGAGAAACATATAAAAGACATCAAAATTGGAGAGAAGTCAAATTATCCTTGTTTGCAGATGATATAATTTTATATTTGTAAAAACCTACAGTTTCCATCAAATAACTATAGAACTTATAAACAAATTCAATAAAGTTGCAGGATACAAAATTAACACACAAAATCAGTAGCAACTCTATATGTCAACAGTAAACAACTTACAAAGAAAAAAACTAATCTCTTTTATAATAGCCACAGGTAAAACTAAATATCTAGGAATTAACTGAAGAAGTGAAATACCTCTACAATGAAAACTATAAAACATTTATGAAATAAATTTAAGAGGACACACAAAAAATGAAAGATATTACATGTTCGTGGATTGGAAGAATCAATACAGTTAAAATGGTCCATACTACTCAAAGCTATCTACAGATTCAATGCAATCCCTATTAAAATACCAATGACATTCCTCATATAGAAAAAAATCCTAAAATTTATGTGGAACCACACATACACACACACACACACACAGAGAGAGAGAGAGAATAGCCAAAGCTATCCCAATCAAAAAGAATAAAACTGGAGGAGTCACATTACCTGATTTCAAATTGTACTACAGAGGTATGGCAAACAAAACAGCATGTTACTGGCATAAAAGCAGACACATAGACCAATGGAAAAGAATAGAGAACCCCGAAACAAATCCATACATTTACAGTGAACCCATTTTTGACAAAGATGCCACAAACATACATTGGGGAAAGGATAGTCTCTTCAATAAATAGTGCTGGCAAGACTGGATATTCATATGCAAAAGAGTGAAATTAGACCCTTAACTCTTGCCATATACAAAAGTCAAATGAAAATGTTTTAATGCTTAAATCCAAGACCTGAAATATATAAAACTACTAAAAGAAAACTTTGGAGAAACTCTCCAGGGCATTAATGTGGTCAAAGATTGTTGAGTAATACCCCACAAGTATAGGCAAGCAAAGCAAAAATAGACAAACAGGATCATATCAAGTTAAAAAGCTTCTGCACAACAAGGAAACAATCAACAACGTGAAAAGACAACCCACAGAATGAGAGAAAATATTTGCAAACTATCCATCTAAAAAGGGATTAATAACCAGAATATAAAAGGGGCTCAAACAACTTAATAGAAAAAAAAACTAATAACTGGCTGGGCGCGGAGGCTCACGCCTGTAATCCCAGCACTTTGGGAGGCCAAGGCGGGCGGATCACAAGATCAGGAGATCGAAACCACCCTGGCTAACACAGTGAAACCCCATCTCTACTAAAAATACAAAAAATTAGCCGGGCACGGTGGCAGGCACCTGCAGTCCCAGCTACTTGGGAGGCTGAGGCAGGAGAATGGCGTGAACCCGGGAGGCAGAGCTTGCAGTGAGCCAAGATCGTGCCACTGCACTCCAACTGGGCAACAGAGCGAGACTCCATGTCAAAAAAAAAAAAAACTAAAACTTGATTTTTGTAAAAGGGGAAAAGATCTGAATAGACGTTTCTCAAAAGAAGACATACAAATGCAAACAGGTATATAAAAGGTGCTCAACATCATTAATCACCAGAGAAATGCAAATCAAAACTACAATGAGATATTATCTTACCCCAGTTAAAATGGCTTTTATCCAAAATACAGGCAATAACAAATGCCGGTGAAGACAGGGAGAAAAGGGAACCCTTGTACACCGTTGGTGGGAATGTAAATAGTAAAAGCACTACAAACAACAGCTTGGAGAGTCCTCAAAAAGTTAAAAATGGAGATATCATACAATCCAGCACTCCTACTCCTAGCTGTATACCCCAAAGAAAAGAAATCAGTTTATTAAGAAAATATCTGCACTCCCATGTTTGCTGCGGCACAACTCGCATTAGCTAAGATTTGGAAGCAATCTAAGTGTCCATCAACAGATGAATGGATAAAGAAAATGTGGTACATATACACAATGCAGTACTATTCAACCATAAAAAAGAACGAGATCCTGTGATTTGCCACAGCATGGATGGAACTGGACATCATTATATTAAGTGAAATAAGCAAAGCATAGAAAGACAAACTTCACATGTTTTCACTTATTTGTGAAAGCTAAAAATGAAAACAATTGAACTAATGCAGATACAGGATAGAATAATTATTTTCAGAGGCTGGGAAGGGTAGTAGGAGAGGGGAAAGGAAGTGGAAATGTTAATTAGTACAAAAAAATAGAAAGAATGAAAGAGATCTAGTATTTGACAGTACAAGAGGGTGACTATAATCAATAACTTAATTATACATTTTTAAAAAGTAAAAATATAGTTGTATTGTTTGTAACACCAAGGATAAATGCTCAAAGTGATGGATATCTCATTTAACCCGACGTGATTATTATGCATTGCATGTCTGTATCAAAATATCTCAGGTACCCCAAAAAGATATACACCTACTGTTTACCCGCAAAATAAAAATTAAAAAAAAAATTTAAAAAGGACTCCAGTCAACAATAGACTATTAGTAGTTAGGTTCTGGAGGAGTCAAAAGTTACATGTGGATTTTCAACTGCATGGTGAGGAAGGGTCAGAATCCTCAACCTCCACAATATTCAATGATCAACTATAATTACCTCCAATTACATCAAAGTCTAATAAAGCTTTGCCAATTCCAGAAAAGATTAAGAAGTTACACTAGAGCTCATTTTGGCAGGTGAACCTTATAATTTTAAGTATTCCCTCAGATAACACTTCGCTTGCTTCACAGAAGCCATTTCATGATAGTAACAGTTTTTTTTTCTCACCAACATCCACGGATCCAAAGGAAAAATAATGTCTCATGATCTCTTCTACTCCCATGTTGAAAAAACATTTAATGCTACATTATTTCTTCAGTTTGTGTAACCAGGTGGGTTTTCTGGATTATGTTACCACAGAATTGAGGTTGACAATTTCCCTTAAAAAACTTTAACGTTTTAATTGTGAACCACCAATCATAATTTTTTAATTTATAGCAAAACTTGCTATAAATTTTGGCACAGTAGGTAATGGACCCCATTGTTTTATTCTTGATTGTCATAAATGATGTGATATGTGCAAGTAAAATGTATAAAAAGTGTTTGTAAATTAGCTGCTTGCTACTCAAAGAAAATATTTGGGTATCCTCTTGTTGGTTTAACAGGCTATTAAGGTATAATGTTGCTAATAATTCTTGATATCTCAATTATTTCTAAAAATGTTTATTAAGATGTGCAGTGTGATCTTATGAGGTCAGAGACTTGGTGATATCCTAACATGAGGTATTTTGTTTATTGGATTGAGATGCTTAGCAGAAAAGAGGAGAGGATATACTAGATTAACTTTTTGTGAGAATACAAATAACTTTTCAAGAATAAAAAAAAAATTAAGTGCTTTTTTATTGTGTATGGGTTTCTTTACATTCTGTCCTTTTTTATATAAATCCATTACATAGATTTTGTAATTTTTCAAGCACTAAGACATTGTAGCCTAATTTATCAAAGAGAAACTAATCAAAAAGTAGACAACTTTTTGGTAATGACTTTATCAGGCTTAGGAAGGCAAAATTTAAGAGGAAACTAAATTTCTTCACAAATATCTTTCACTCAGCAAAAGCTCTTATTTAAAGTGTTCGGACTTCCTGAAACACTTCTACAGTTAAAATTCATTAATTTTAGCAACAATGAGAAGAGCTCAAACAACATAATCCATTTTAACTCTCGTCCACAATATCAACTCCTTTTCAGCCCTACCTAGTTGTTAGCTATAGAATGTAGAACTGAAAATTTTGGATTGAAGAGACAGAGTGTTTGAAACCTCTGACTTCATGTTCTAATCAAAGCCATTTCTCATTTCTGGGTTCAGCCATAGTCACTTACACATTTTTGGATGTGGCTAATGCCAAGTCCACTGTCAGAGTTTTCTACCACCAATATCCGTTACCTAAGAAGTATTCAAAATGATGAATACTAAATATGCACATTCTAAGTTGTTTAACAAAAATACTGTAAATTTGTCATAAGTATCAGCACTTATCAGAAATACCAGCATACGCACTCTTCTGCTGTCTTTCTCCCACTAGTCTCTACCTTCTTCAAGAGCCCAATTTCTGAGAATATTAGGGGTAAGTCTAAAGAACTCACTCAAAATCATTACACAGCAGTTATAGTAGCCAAGAGAAAGAAATTTATTTTTGCTTAACGTAAGACTGACAGATCAGGGTAGTCACTGGGAAAGTGGAAACTCAGACCCTTCCTGTAGGAAATTGTGATTAAAGTGGGACTTAAAGAATCAGAAGTGGAATCTTTACAGAAATGATTATAAACGAAACAAAAAGAATCAGAAGTGGAATCTTTACAGAAATGCTTATAAACTAAACAATACATAAAGCATAGTCACTTTTTTCTTGCTCTATTGAGGTATAATTGGCAAATAAAATTGTATATATTCAAGGTATCCACTGATGCTTTGATATATGTATGTATTATGAAAGGGTGACCATAATCAAATTAGTTAACACCTCCATCACCTCACATGGTTGCCTTTTGTTTTATGGTGAGAACATTTAAGTTCTACTATCTTGAATTTCAAGTATACATTACAGTATAACTATACAGTATAACTATAGTTACCATGCTGTACATTATATCCTCAAACTTACTCATTTTATCATAATCACTTATTTTGCAAACCATATCCATGTGTATGTATATATGTATTTGTAAATGTTATTATGCATGTAGGAAGAATATGGAAGGATTACATTTCTATGTCATCTGAATTGCTAAAACTATCATTATAATAAGAAAAAAACAATTAAATGCTAAAAACAGTATGTGTAAAAAACTTTATTTAAAAAAAAAAATCTATCCTGAAGCCATATCAAATCATTTTACTCTCTACTTTTCAAAAAGGTTCAATAAAGGTAGCATGGCAGAGTGGAGAAGAAGACTGGATAAGTGAACCATAAATTTGCATTTGGATGTTGATAATCACCAGCTGGGTAAGCTTGAGTGAGTTAATCCTCTCTCAGCTTTGCTTATTTGTGAAATGATTGAATTCAACCAGGTAACCACTGTGGTCTCTTCTACTATCAAAACACATTTGAGTTTTACAAAATAAAATTTAAGAGTTTACAGAGAAATTTAAATATATTTCAGGTGTCTAAACCGTTATTAAGACACTGTGTTAACTAATTTTATAAAGACATCTATCTTCTTATAAAACAGTAAACCTCAGATGGATGCTGGTGAAGTCCAAGGTGATAGCAATTGCCATTTTTATTTGGGCCTTTGAACCCTAAACCACAGGCTTCTTGGGAACAAGGACCTTGTGGAATTATTGCTGTGTAATTTAGGGCATGCTAAGTGCCCAGTAAGTATATAAAAAATATTTAAGTCCTTTAAGCTCAGAAATCTATTTAAGAAGTGGAGAATTATTTGGCATCGCTTCGAGAAAAAAAAACTAAAATAAATTTAAAAAAACAAAGAAATCTATTTTACTGAATTTTTGTTTTCCATTTAGCAGACTTTGAAGAACTCTGACCTTACTCGCAGCTGGTTAGGAAAAAGCCCTTTACCACCCTTCTTCAAAAAAAAAAAAAACACCTACTCATTTTATAATTGCAATAGAGCATAGCAACGCATGTGGCAACACTGATGGATATATTTCTCCTATGAACTTGAAGCTTGAGATGTATGTACCTGAACTACAGATTAATCAACATGCAAGCGTGGGCTGTTGTGTCTTGCTGATTAATTATGCTGAATGATGGATTCCGGTTTAATCACTTTACCTGATAGATGTAGAGAGCTTGCAAATGACAGTCACTATCATTTCTCAATAAGCTGCTTTCTAACCAGCTTACTGAAGAAACTTCAGGAAGTTGTTCCAGGAAAAAAACAAGTACACACTTTTCCATGAATAACTTCACATTTCTCTAATATCTTACACCTTAACATTTGTCCTCTGACCAAAAAAATCATATAACTACAATAATTATCCAGGAATCCCATTGTCTGGAAGTCTGTCTGTCTCATCCTGGAACTGGAAAACAAAATTTAAAAGGTTAATAGGATTTATAATTGGGTTTATAATGTTAAGAAAATGACTCTTTCCTTAGGCTAGAAAACCATTGACTCATGCATGGTTAAAATTACCTGTCTAAAAATTTAAAAAAAAAAAGAAGCATAACTACGAATAAGCCCTCTGCCCTTAGGAGGGGAATGCTAGTTTGATTCATACAAGAAAAATTGAAGAGTTAATTGATCATTTCTCTATCTGAAAAAAAGGATATGTGACACAATTAATGTTTTCTTCCTAGAAAATTCAGTAGGTGGTCCCTAAGGATAAAATAAATAATATCTGAACCAAGTGAGTTTTAACAAATTGGTAGCAATTCCCACCACCCACCCCAGAAAAGTTAATCTCTTCCTCCCTTTTCTTTCATTGCAGGTACCTTAGCATAGCATTTTTCACACTATATAATTCATTAGAGTTGCCTGAGTATGTTTCTCTCTCCTCTATAACAGGTAGTGATGGCCTGGAAAACAGCAACCATTATATATATATATATATATATATATATATATATACACACACACACACACACAGGACTCAAGGACTCAAGAAGCAGATTTTATATATATATATATTTTATATTTTTTTCATTATATATTTTGTATTTTTTTCATTTTATATATATATATATATATATATATATGTATTTTTTGAGACAGAGTTCACTCCCATCACCCAGGCTGAAATGCAGTGGTGTGTCAGCTCACTGTGACCTCTACCTCCCGGGTTGAAGCAACTCTTGTGCCTCAGCCTCCCAAGCCAGATGCTTGGGATTACAGGCCTATGCCATGGTGCCCAGATAATTTTTGTATTTTTAGGAGAAACGGGGTTTCACTATATTGCCCAGACTGGTCTCAAACTCCTGAGCTCAAGCAATCTGGCCACCTCAGCCTCCCAAAGTGCTGGGATTACAGGCGTGAGCCACCATGCCCAGCCCATTATATCTTTTTTAATACTGTCCTTCACAATGTTTAAATGGTTCCTTATTGGTAGATGCTCAATAAAATCTTATCAACTTACGTTGAAGAAATTAATAGATTACACATAGGAAAAGGTGAGTTTGCCCATTCCTGAAGTCTCTAGTTCCTTTCAACATCAGGTAAACTACCTTAAACCTCAACCCCAGTCAGGTCCTGATTGAGACAGGATACCTGTAAAGGGCTTCCCTCTGGTGAATGAACAGATTCTAGCACTACCTGTAAGTGCCAGGGTGCCTTCCAAGATGCAGTCTCTCTTGCTGTCTGTCTCTTTGTGCAGGCCATTTACGAGTCCTTCCTCCACGAGCACTTCAGTCTCCCTGCAGGGCATTAGGCTGAGTCTAATAACCTCACTGTAAACTGAGATGGCCTTGCTATTGGGCCTAGCTTCCTGCCAATATCCCTCTGCTAAAATCAAAGCCTAACATGAACTTGAGTGATATCGTTTGGATACATGTCCTTCTAAATCGCGTATTGAATTGTAATCCTCAGTGTTGGAGGTGGGGCATGGTGGGAAGTGATTGAATCATGAGGGTCGATTTCTCAGGAAGGGTTGGTAACATTCCCACGGTCCTGGCCTTGTGATAGTGAGTGAATTCTCATGAGCTCTGGTTGTGTGGAACTGTGTGGCACCTCTCTGTCACTCTCTGTCTTGCTCCTGCTTTCGCCATGTGACATGCCTGCTCCTTCTTCGCCTTCTACCATGATTGTAAGCTTCCTGAAGGCCTCCCCGGAGGCCAAGCAGATGTTGCCACCATGCTTCCTATATAACCTCCTCAAAAGCCAAGCAGATGTTGCCACCATACTTCCTATATAGTCCTAAATACCTGAGATTCTGTGAGTCAATTTGTTGGAAATGGGTGCTCAGTGACGCAAAATCAACACTGAGACAAAGGATCTCTCAGAAAGGCTAGTTTACTTTCTGCAGAAAGGGTGCCACTCGCTAATAGTCTTGCTGTGAGAGCACACCCAAACAAAGGAGACGGGGACATTTATAATCTTTGTAACCTCACGCAATGGTCCTGTGGCTATGTCCCATTTCCATTGGCTGGAACGAGACCTCACATTCTAAGCTTGACCCAACTGGCTAACAGCTTGAAACTTTTCTAAATAGGCAAAGGGGAAAGAGGACAAAGAAAAGAGGAAGCTAGTCATGAGAGGGTCAGGAGGGTTTCCAAATAAGGAATGGCGTGCACTATGGTCTGGGGCTCACTCAACCCTGTCCAGGCACGCCAGGTCAAGTCAGAGCAGCTGCATTTGAACATATATAGATACGCATAAAGTAAATAAATGACAAGCTCTTTATGGTTTTAAGAAACTTTGAAGAACTTCATTCCTCACACAATTGAACCTCTTTTCTTTATAAATTACATAGTCTCAGGTATTTCTTTACAGCAATGCAAGAATGGTCTAACACATTGAGTAATGACACTGTCTGAAAATTTCACTTGCTGACACCTGCTCCTATTTTCATACCAAAGCTTAAACTCTACCACGTATACTGTCTATATCAGCCATGCAGAAGTTCCCATAGTCATCATCACCAGCCATCAGCCACCATTCAGGGGGCTAAACCAAGGTATGACTGGTTTGAGACTTCGACCAAGTTGAAGTTGTAAGGAAGATTTATGGTGCTGTCTCTGAAAAGTAGAAGAATTAGTGACAAGGTTTCAGGTTAAAAAGGCTCTTTTGTGGCAATTACAACATTAGTGGAATGACAAACAGTGTTGAAAGTCAAAGAGCCTTGGGTTATTTAGCTAATTTCTTTTTAATTTCTCTTAAGCTTCAGTTACTTCCTCTGTGCAATAGAGACAATGAGTGGGGAGGGAAGGGGAAGAAGAAAGCTTAGTATGTAAAGTGCTTAGAATATTACCTACTTTGTTAATCTTGAATAACTATCAACTGTATTCCTCTTTTCATATAAAAACAAACTACAGTTAACTCAACAAAAACAGTCAGCAAATAGATATAGCCCTGGAGGTTGTCAAAGTAAGTACTGAATTGAACCTTAAGGCTCTGATTCAAAGCAGAATGAAAGAAAAATTGTAAGGCCTCTCTCAAGGGGCATTAACCCTAATAGACTTTGAGTGGTGTAGAAATAGATCCAGCTAGGCTTCTGCCTTTTTCCAACTTTGGTGCTGCAAGGCAAAAACGTTTGTAAGACTCTACTCAAGAGTACAACTGGAAGCCCATGCACTTTATGTCTAAATATTTAAGTTATAAACGAAGCTACACAACTATTAATTAAAATAAGCTCTATCTTCTGACATACAAATATACATTTACGTAACTGGGCAAGTTACATTTGAATTTACTATTGTTGCACGCTGTGGACTTTCCTGCTAGAATATGGTGGTACGGGGAGAGCCGTCTCCAGGCCCTTGTCTGCCCCAGCTGGGGCTTCATGGTGAGATTTCTGCTTCATTACATTGTCTTCAAAAGGAGACTCTTAATAGCCCCTTGGGCATGAGGGTGAGCAAAGTGGAGGCTAGTGCCTTCAAGTGGAAGGACTAAAGAAGCAGGCTTGGATAAGCCCTGGAAAATGATTCGGGGTCATATAGACAAGGACCAGGTACTAAGTGTGGTCTGGAAGGCAAGGTGCTGTCACCAGATGAGGACATTCCCTTGGTCTTATGCTCTTCTGGTTTCAGCTAAATGGAGACGAGAACAAGGCCCTCTAAAGCCCAGGACCTGGAAAAGGAACCCTTCTTGCTCATATCTAAGGACAAGATACTTAAGGTGAAGAACTGCATCCTGAGCACAGAATCAGGAGGCCTAGGTTACAAAGTAGAATGAGTTATACCCACAGATAAAATATCAGACAAGTAGTTACACATGTGTTGCAACAGTGGCACAGGAAAACTTCACATTTGGAACTTTTTTAGTCTTTTTCTTTCTTTCTTTCTTTTTTTATTTTCTTCTCTTTCTTTTTTCCCAGAGTCTATGTATGTGTACTGTTTTATTATACAAAATTAGCTTTTTTGTGGGTTTCTGGTCAATTAGCAGAAAAGATATGTAGTCCTTGAGTCTTTTTAATAGAAAAATTTAGACAGCTTTTACTTAGGTAAGGAATCAACACCTTTACGTGCAAAAGCCTTGAACTGTTCTCACAAATAATACAGCCCACCTAAGACTCTCTGCCTAAAAATCTATCTAAAAGGACAATAAAATCATTTATAGTTTTAAAATAAAGATTTAAAGCATAAAATTGTATTCTGTTCTTTCTATTTCCCACATAAAGGAGCTCTTCAAATCAATACTGGGAAATTAGCTGTCTATCCAGAATTACTACATTTGGGAAAGAAATCTGAATGTTAGGCAGTTACTTAGAAACTAAGGTTTTCATTATTCAGGTTATTGTACCACTAAGATTAAGATGTCATTTCTTTATAATGAGTAAAATCACAGCAATTCAAAGTTGGTAGAGATTTTTAAAATCTCAAATCATTGACGTGGGAGGTATATTAAAAAAAATTCAAATGGTTGAGTGAGCTGTTCAAGACCATAGAGGTAAAAATAGGGCTGGAACTCAGAACACATTCCAGCGAAGTGGGCTTTTCTGTGTAATAAGGTATCAACTATAGGACTGTGAATAAAAAATATGTTCCTAGATTTTCTTGGAAGATTTAAGATAAGGGTAAGAAATGGTGGTAATAAAAGAAGGAGAAGGTAATACAGCATTAGAGTAACTATAGAGGAGATTCTTCTGGGTCAGACACACACACAGAAGCTGCCACATCTTCCAGAACCCAGTGCCTAATCTAGAACTGTTAGTGTACTATTTATCTAAAGAAATTGGCTAATTTAAAGACAGAAAAAAAAGAGGCAGAAAGCATAGTGAAGAGAACTCCATCCAGAATTTAAAATATTTTTAAAAACCCAGTCTGAATTTGATTTTAATCATCATCTCACCTACTTGTAAATTTCCAAGAAGTACAGAACTATAAGGCACAGAAGATGAGTCAAAGTCTTTTCCTCCACAGAAATCACTTTCTGCATAGCTCTTTGGGGAAAAGAGCAGGGTTAAATGAGACCAAATACTTTGCATGTTTGATTTGAAGCGGATCTGACAATGACACACCAAGGAGGCATCTGCAACGGTAGCAAGTGCTGGGGTGGCTAAGCAGCAAGCTAGAGGCTTAGAAATCTATAACAACAGAGAATCAGCCCAAATAGGATTAATTTAGGACTGCCTGTCACTTGTGACTCTTGGACCAGTTGTACAAGGAGGACTGGCTGGGATTATAAAATGGCCTTGAACTTGTTTTTAGGTATACCTAGCTGTCTGGACTTGCCTCCTAAATTTAGCACACAGGGGGATAAAGGATTTAAGGAAAACTGAGAGAGGGTTAGCATATTCTCCACTGAGATAGATTTCCTCTCAAACAAGGAGGTCTCAAGGGCATATGTTCCAGGGAATATGCTTGCAATATTAAGGCACTTGAGATGTGAGCTTCTGTTTTAAAGGAAAGCCTAATTGTCACAAATTGGATACTGACCTGGCATCCTGTCAACAGTAACTCATATATAGCACCTTGAGAAGTGGGAAAGGCTGCATCATTCCAGGAGCAACGTTGAAAGTGAATTCATGGCTGCCCCACAGGAAAAAAAATCAAACGTGTTTTATATAAAATACACTAAAAAATAAATAAACTTCTTTCCCAGAATCATAAAACACTATAGATGATAAAAATCCTTGAGATCATCTGTTTCAGCTTCATAATTTTGTAGAATAGGAATGAAGTTCCAGAAAAATTAGAGGGCAGAACCAATATTAGAGAATTAATAAACAAAGCCAGTACAGACAGTGGTTTAAAAGGACTATGCTAGTGTCAAACTGCCTTAGTGTGAACTCTGGCCCCACTAATTACTGGCTATGTAACTTTGAGTAAAAAGCTTTATGCATGCCAGTTTTCCTATATATGAGTGGAGGGTCATAGTCTCTATAAATAAAGTATGCCATACAAAATGGTTTGCACCATTGCAAGACAAATGATAAATAATTAGAAAATGAAATTTATTAAAAAGAAGAATAATGAGATGATAATGATGACGACTTCAATATTTGGCAAGAATCAGTCCAGGATTTACACTTTTGCCCTCTAATATTCACCAACGATTTCAGAGTCAAAGTTAACTGCAGTCAACTGTAGTTAAAAGACAGACTTTTCTAATGAAAGAGCTAACTGAACTATCAACAGGATGGAGTACTACTGGAAGAGTTGAAGAGACTGAGGTGGATAAAAGGACAATTAAACCTTAGTGGACATGGAGTTGTCAACATCAGCTTAAGACAGAGAGATCCAGCGAAGGGTCACAAAACTCTGCCTTCAGTCTTATTCTAGATAACATATTCATAAACATCCTCAACATAGATATAGAAGATATGCTTATCAAATAGGAGACTGGAATTACATTGATAAGGCAAGATATTAGCAGACAGTAGCCAAAAAATTAATCTAGAAAAATTAGTCATATTAATTTAAAAATCAACTGCACAGACAAAATACAAAGATGACATGTGTTAGCAGTAGAATGTCAAAAACATTTAGAAGTTTAAACCTAAAATTATGCTAAATCCAAAGAGCAGTAAATGTATTGATGAAAAATCCTTGCACTCAGTGAAAATTATGAGCAAACATGTTACCATGAATTTGAAAAGCTAAAACTATTGCCTCTTTGCAATAACATTAAAAGGTAGAATTCAAAGTTCTAAGAAAATAAATGGTAAGAAAGTGAAGGAGATGAAATAAAAGCTGACTTCAAGAAAGAGGTAGACAAAATGTAAAATCAATGCAGCAGTAAAGATGAAACTGGAAAGCACGCAAGAGTGAAAAAAACAAATAGGAAAAAAAGCAAAATTTTAAAAAGAAATGGAAGAAAGTATAAAAATGAATGAGAGAGAAAAATGATAGAGAAGACAGTCAAAGGGAAACCCAGCATATACCTAAGTAGTGACTTCAAAGAAGGAAGCAACCTTATTGGGTAAAAATAGTCACTTTTTTTCTGAAATAAAAATACACTTGAATCTACATGTGGAAAAGGCTGTGCTAGATATCTAGACTGAATACCAAGATGTATGGACTTAAAAGTACAGAATTTCTTTAACAGCCAGAAAAATAAAATATGAATGGTGAGAAAATCCACAAGAACATTCAAATCTATGATTGTTGACAAACATTTAAAATTAACTTGAAGAAAATATAAGCCAAGGAAATTATATCAAATGAAATGATTCTTCAGCCATAAAGATGATACACAAATGGTATTAAATGTATGAACATTAAGTGAAATTATTCCTGTGGATTTTTCTGGGAAATTAATAGAGGACAAGTTCAGCCTCCAGCGATGAGTATGAGGAAACCATAGCAACAGTACAGGGAGAGAACATTGAATGGTAAATAACTGGGAGTCAAAAGATATCATTTAAAGCTGATATATCAAATAATACAAGCTTATTATTTCATTTTTATGCTGCTGATAAAGACATACCTGAGACTAGGTAATTTATAAAGAAAAAGAGGCTTAATGAACTCACAGTTCCAGGTGGCTGGGGAGGCCTCACAATCACGGTAAAAGGCAAAAGGCATGACTTACATGGCAGCAGGCAAGAGAGAATAAGAGGCAAGCGAAAGGAAAAACCCCTTATAAAACGATCAGATCTCGTGAGACTTATTCACTACCAGGAGAACAGTACGGGAAAAGCCACCCTGTGATTCAATTATCTCCCACCAGGTCCCTCCCACAACATGTGGGGATTATGGAAGCTCCAATTAAAGATGGGGTTTGGGTGGGGACACACCAGAACCATATCAATAAATATAAGAGCATTTAACTCTATAAAGATAATAATTTTTAAAAAGACTTAAATTTACTGAAATTGAAGAGTAGAGGAGAAAGGAAGTAGGAATATGCTAGTTGTATCATCTCTTACAGAACAGTGATTCTTCTTTAAAAAAAGGATAAATTTATTACACAACCTTTTAAAATGAAGGCAATCTTTCCTAAATATGAGAACTACAAATAAACACACAGGAAAATGAAAAAAACAAAACACATAGCAAAACACACATAAAGCCGTGTGCAGTGGCTCATGCCTGTAATACCAGCACTTTGGGAGGCTGAGGTGAGAGGATCGCTTGAGTCCAAGAGTTTAAGACCAGCCTGGGCAACATGGCAAAACCCCATCTCTACAAAAAAATACAAAAATTAGCTGAGCATGATAGTGCATGCCTGTAGTCCCAGCAACTCTGGAGACGGAGGTGAGAGGATTGCTTGAGCCCCAGAGGTCAAGGTTACAGTAAGCCATGATCATGCCAGTACACTCCAGCCTGCACGATGGAGTGAGACCCTGTCTCAATAAAATAAAATAAAAATTTTAAACACACACATACACAAAGGTAGGAATATAAAATATATATATATATTTTTTGGCATAACTAATAAGAAAATATATAACATGATTTTATTAAAATAGAAAAGACTAGATTATAGAAAAAGTTCAATGCTTTGTAATATATCCACATTTAATATTTGTATTAATAAAAGTGAAATCTATCAAAGCTTGGCCCTTATCTTTTACTGTTTTCATTTACTACTGACCTCCTTGCTGTTCTGGAACATGTCAGAAATGCTCTTGCCTAGAAGCCTCTGCACTTAATGTTTCTTTTTGCTTTCTCCAGTACTTTCCCACATTCCCATAACCAGCCACCTCATATTCTCTAGGACTTTTCTCAAAGACCTTGTTCACAGAAAGAGACTTAGCCAATGTTTAGAAAGAAATAGGCAGGAGAGATGAAAACAACCTCTGTGTGTCTGTGTGTGTGCACAAACACATGTATATATATTGGTTTGTAAATGGACATAAAATATTTTTAGAACGTTAAACAAGAACTTAATAATTCTTACCTTTAGCAGGAAGGACATTGAGCAGTGGAGAAGCAATGATGAGAAGGGGATTTTATACCTTGTAATAAATTGGATATTTCAATCATGTGCCTATATGATATATGTTTAAAACTGTTTTAACATGGTGATACATTGTGATGAGAACCAAAAGAATGTCAAAAGAATGTTGTAAAGCGACTTTTTAGACTAGGAGAAGAGGTTAGCCAGGAGTGGTGGAAATGACAGATCTCCAGATAGAAGAGAGGGATAAAGACAAGCTTAAAATCAAGCATCAGCACTGCATATGCACAGAAGTACAAGCTGCTTAGTATAACTGAACTGCAAAGGAGAAAGCAGAGTGTGGGAGAGCTGAGGCTGGTAAAACAGGTCAGGTACATATACTACGTTGAGTCTCTTACCTCTCATTCTGGAAGCAATAACAAGCCATTGCAGAGTTCCAAGTGAAACTTTCAAAAACATTGCTACATGTTAGTTGAATTTGTTATATAATGCCACATATAATAACTTACAATATAAAACCCATACAATCAGCTCAATTAAGAAGTCTATAATAACTAGTTTTGTTATGAATGTGAAGACATTCTAACTTTTACAGTGTTCGTGAGACTATAAATTGGTCCAGCCACTTTGGATAGCAATTTGCAATATCTATGTCAGTTGAAAATGGCATTTTATACATCTCAGTAATTCTATATCCAAGAAATACTCATGTAAAAACACAAAGAAGAATGTATAGAAGGTTATTGCAACATGTTTGTAATATCACACCTTGGAAGACAAAAGGGGAGATAAATACATCAGGATATATTCACAACTATTATTCATAGTTAAAATGAGGAAGTGAAAAGTCACAGCATAGCACACAGCAAAAAAAAAAAAAAAAGTCTGAGCTTGCAGTGAGCCAAGATTGTGCCACTGCACTCCAGCTTGGGCAATAGAGTGAGACTCTGTCTCAAAAAACAAACAAACAAACAAAAAAATCAGAAATGTGTTATAGTTCTGAAAGTCAGAAATCTGAAAAGGGTCTCACTGCGCTAAAATAAAGGTGTTGGCAGAACTATATTCCTTCTGGAGGCCCTAGGTGATAATTTGTTTACCCTGCCTTTTCCAGCTTCCAGGCTGCACACATTCTTCGGCTCACAGCTCCATCTTCCTTTTTTGAAACCAGCAACGGCTGGTCAAATCTTTCTCACATCACATTGCTCTCACACTAACTCTTCCTCCTCCTTTTTTAAGGACCTATGTGGTTACATAGCTCTCATTTAGATAATCCAGATGATATCTCATTTAAGTTCAGCTGATTAACAACCTTAGTTTCACCTGCAACCTTAATTTCCTTTTGCCATGTAATACAGTGTATTTGCAGGTTCTGGAGAATAGGATGTTGACATCTTTTGGGGGGCTGTAATTCTGCCTGCCACATACCTCTGGTAAGTGATGCTCTGTTATACACTGTTTCACCATCATGAAATAATATCAGCCCAGAATAATGGTAGGTAATAGTAAAATGCTCATTTATGTAGGTATTACACAAAATAACTCTGGAAATCAAAAAGCACAGAATCAAAAGCAATCTCAACCAGCACTATCTATTAACTATTTGGAATTCAAGCTTTACTGCTTATGAGTTTGAGGTTCACAGCACTTAACTAGGTTCAGTGAAGATTTGAAACAACCTTTTTTTTGAACCCACAATCTATTTAGAGATGTAGCCAGCCAAAGTCAAAATAATATTCATAGAGCAATATGTAATTCACATTGATCAGTGTAGACGAGACTTACTAAAATACCATGCAAGCCCTTTTTTTTTCTCAGTTTTCATGCAGTTGACGTCCAATTGCCAAAATCAAGTGGGCGAAGAAATCAGTGGTTGCTGTTGATTTCCCAGGCTCCTGCTAACCTGAGATGATTTGGAGAGTTGCCATTCTCTCAAACTGATCATGAATAAATGACTGGACACTCAATTCCCTTTAGAATGTCTGTTAAAATATTGATTTGACCTCCGAGTGTACTGGGGGTTGAGTAATATATGTAAAACTGTCATTAAAATTGCATATCATGCACAAGTTACAACGAAGCTAACCATATCTTGCTGGCTAATTTTTTCCCCTGGAGTTCTGAGAGAAAGGAAAGAGACAGCAGTCAGTTATCAATAAGATGAGGCAGAACAAGGAAATTTTAACGTTGATTAGAGAAATAGGCAAGTCTCTGAATTCTACTGAGAAATAGCCTCCACCACCCCACCCCCTGCTGAAGTACTGTATGGTATTTTCTAAAATATTACAGAAAATAACCCTCTTGAAAACATAAGACTACCGAATGCCATTCTATTTTTGCACAGGAAATTAGGGGTGTAGAGAGTGCAATATAAATGTCTTCAGAATTTCACAAGAAACACTCAGCGGAAATCCTTTTAAATTTATTTGGTGGTTTACCTCCCACCCTGAGGGGTTGAAAATCTCAAACACAAGAAGCAGTTACTGATTTGCTGGTTGATTCACAGCCTTTGTTTCAGTGACAGCTCATTTGACCCATTTCATTTCTCTAAATTGCTTTCTAATTTCCTGAGGACAGCAGCGTTGTTGTATTGTGTTTAGAGCATTATGTGTTTCAAAATGCTGAATACTGTCATTTTATTTTATATTTCATCTCAGTTGGAAAGGCAGTTTTCCTATGGAGGGGAAGAGTGTAGGTTTGGAGAGTCAAAGGACTCAAGTTCCTGCTCTGCTGTTTACCAGTTGTATGAGCTCAGAGAATTAACTGTTCTGGGCCTGAGCTTCCACAATCTATTTAAATAAGGGATTGAACTACATTTTCAAAGGACGTTTTCTGTTCTAAGTGCTATACTCTTTCAAGTTATCATTATGGTTGCTTAGCCAAGTAAAATTACTGTTGTCATTATTTATACAACAAAAGGTAGCTTTGTTAGTTACAGGAACATTGTCCAACCATACCTAATCATCTTGAACAAAAAAAAACAGATTTGGCCATTAAACAGCAAATAGAAATGATGTCAGCAAAGCGACCGACTAAGAGGTTCCTAGCTCATAGAAACAATGTGACATCCATCTACAGACAAAAATCTACAGACAACAACTTTATGGGAGTTTGGGGACCCATAGGAGGTTGCAAAACCCTGGTAGAACCTAAGACTGAGGAGGACTGCTTTGAGAAGGCATGTACATGCCCCAGTGTTATGAATAACTTAGCCAACTATGGTCTGCACTGTGGATTGGAAGCAGCCTCATGCCCTCATGCCCTGCCTGGCCACGGTCCTGCTACCAGCCCCATCTGCCAAGTGATCCAGAAGGATTTAAACCCATCCATGCCCACAGTAAATGAGCTAGTAAACTTGGGCTCAACCGGGATCCTGAAATAGCTCTATGACCCAGTGTCAACCTTTTTCTACTGTAGTCCAGGAGCATTAGTCCCCCCAGGAGACTCAAAAAGAGATATGCCCATTTGGGACTGTGTGGCAGACCCACCAAAAACAGTTCCAACTGCAGTCGCTGAAGCAGCCCTATGTTCCAGCTCCAGCTCCATGCTACCACAGGTAGGGGGAAGTCCTCCCCACCTCGAGACCTGGTGGGAAATATAGCCATTCATGCTCCCAGTTAAAAGATGACCAAATTTGGTCTTGGCTGTGGAGACTGAAATAGGCCTGTGACTCAGTTCTAGCTCCCTCTGCCATGGTCTGGGGGCAGTCTGATCTGCCCAGGTTGCTAACAGGACGTACCACTCAGTAACCAGACCACTAACCTCAGGCTGAACTGCAGCCCCTAAAGCAGCCCGGTGACATAGCTCTGCCGAGAGCAGCTCAGTCAGGGAGACCCTAACCCAGCAGCGCTAGAGGAATTAAAGACACACACACAGAAATACAGAGGTATGAAGTGGGAAATCAGGGGTCTCACAGCCTTCAGACCTGAGAACCCCAAACAGAGATTTACCCACATATTTATTAACCGCAAACCAGTCATGAGCATTGTTTCTATAGATATTAAATTAACTAAAAGTATCCCTTATGGGAAACGAAGGGATGGCCCGAATTAAAGCAATAGGTTGGGCTAGTTAACTGCAGCAGGAACATGCTCTTAAGGCATAAATCGCTCATGCTATTGTTTGTGGCTTAAGAATGCCTTTAAGCATTTTTCCGCCCAGGGCAGGCCAGGTGTTCCTTGCCCTCATTCCCCTAAACCCACAATCTTCCAGCTTGGGCGTTAAAGCCATTATGAACATGTCACAGTGCTGCAGAGATTTTGTTTATGGCCAGTTTGGGGACCAGTTTATGGCCAGATTTTGGGGGGCTTGCTCCCAACATAGCTCCTGTCTTCCTCTGCAGTCCAGAGGCAGTTCAGAAATTTGCTTACTGATTAAGAGCCATCATATCCATTCGTGTCTTTGGTAATAAGCCCTCCACCCATGTGCAAACTTGACTAGAGATTCAGAAATAACCCCATGACCCAGCTCCAGCCCGCTCAACTGCTATCCCAAAGGTAGTTTTATCTTTCCAGGGGCCCAGTAGAAAAAAGGTTTTTATTTGCCAAATCAATCTTTAAAAACTGGAATAGATATCTGCTTCTTCAAATGCACAGACACCAATGCAAAGCTACATGGATCATGAGGAATTAGTCAAATATGACACCACCAAATGAAACTAATAAAGCTCCAGCAACCAATCCTAAAGAAATAGAAATTCAGGACCAGGCGTGGTGGCTCATGCCTGTAATCCCAGCACTTTGGGAGGTGGAGGCGGGTGGATCACAAGGTCGGGAGTTCAAGACCAGCCTGTCCAAGATGGTAAGACCCCACCTCTACTAAAAATACAACAAACTTAGCCAGGTGCGGTGGCAGGCACCTGTAATCCCAGCTACTCAGGAGGCTGAGGCAGGAGAATCGCTTGAACCCAGTGGCAGAGGTTGCAGTGAGCCAAGATCATGCCACTGCACCCCAGCCTAGGCGACAGAATGAGACTCTGTCTCAAAAAAAAAAAAAAAAAAGAAAGAGAAACAGAAATTCAAAACTACTTGGCAAAGAATTCAAAATAATCATCTTAAAGAAGCTCAATAACCTAAAGGAAAACACAGATAGAAAACTAAATAAAAGAAGGAAAAAAAATACATGAACAAAACTAGAAGATTAATAAATATGGCAGCCATAAAAAGTAAGCAAACAAATTTCCAACTGAAGAATAAAGTAATGGAACTGAAAAAATCAATAGAGAACTTCAACAGCAGACTCAATTGTGCACAAGAAATAATCAGTGAACATGAAGACAGAGGAATGAAATTAGCCAGTTAGAGGGAAAAAAATAACAAAGATTGAAGACAGCATACAGGACTTATGAGATAACTATAAAGTGAACCAATATATGAATTCTAGGGATACCAGAAGGTGAAAGAAATAGAAAGAGATAAAGATCTTATGTTTAAAAACAATGACTGAAAACATCCCAAATCTATACAGGCAAATGTACGTCTTTATTCATGAAGCCCAAATGTCCCCAAATATATTAAGCCTAAAGAGGTACACTGAGATAGATTATAGTCAAAAGTCAAAGACAGGCCAGGCACGGTGGCTCATGCCTGTAATTCCAGTAGTTTGGGAGGCTGAGGCAGGTGGATCATCTGAGGTCAGGAGTTCAAGACCAGCCTGGCCAATGTGACAAAACCCTGTCTCTACTAAATATACAAAATATATACTAAATATACGTCTCTACTAAAAATACAAAAAGTAGCTGGGCATGATGGCATGTACCTGTAGTCCCAGCTATTTGGGAGGCTGAGGCAGGAGAATCGCTTGAACCCGGGAGGCAGAGGTTGCAGTGAGCCAAGGTCAAGATCACACCACTGCACTCAAGCCTGGGCTACAGAGGGAGACTCCATCTAAAAAAATAAATAAATAAAATAAAACAAAATAAAATAAAATAAAATAAAAAAGTCAAAGACAAAGAGAAAATTTTGAAATCAGCAAGAGAAAAGCAACTTGTCACACACAAGGAAGTACCACAATAAACACTATCAGCAGATTTCTAAGCAGAAACATTACAGGCCAGTAGAGAGTAGATAATATATCCAAAGTACTGAAAACAAAACAAAACAAAAAACTACCAACCTAAAATACCCAGCAAAATTGTTATTTAACAATGAAGGAGAGATAAAGACTTTCTCAGACAAACAAAAACTGAGGAAAATCGTTACCACTAGGACCTGCCATACAGTATATGATAAAAGGAGTTCTTCGAGTTGAAATGAAAACGTGCTAAACAACAACATAAAACATATAAATGTGTAAGTTTCGCTGTTAAAGGTAAACACAAACACAGAATATTATAATCCTGCAATAGTGGCATGTAAACCACTTTTAACACTGATACATAACGTCTGAGATAAAAGTAGTAAAAATAACTGTAAACCCAGAAATTTGTTAATGGAAAAGCAATTTAAAAGACGTAAAACCTTTCCTGCTTTCTCCTGTGGGCATTTAGTGCTATAAATTTCCCTCTACACACTGCTTTGAATGTGTCCCAGAGATTCTGGTATGTTGTGTCTTTGTTCTCGTTGGTTTCAAAGGACATCTTTATTTCTGCCTTCATTTCATTATGTACCCAATAGTCATTCAGGAGCAGGTTGTTCAGTTTCCATGTAGTTGAGCGGTTTTGAGTGAGTTTTTTAATCCTGAGTTCTAGTTTGATTGCACTGCGGTCTGAGAGACAGTTTGTTATAATTTCTGTTCTTTTACATTTGCTGAGGACAGCTTTACTTCCAACTATGTGGTCAATTTTGGAATAGGTGTGGTGTGGTGCTGAAAAAAAATGTATATTCTGTTGATTTGGGGTGGAGAGTTCTGTAGATGTCTATTAGGTCCACTTTGTTTAGAGCTGAGTTCAATTCCTGGATATCCTTGTTAACTTTCTGTCTCGATGATCTGTCTAATGTTGACAGTGGGGTGTTAAAATCTCCCATTATTATTGTGTGGGAGTTTAAGTCCCTTTGTAGGTCACTCAGGACTTGCTTTATGAATCTGGGTGCTCCTGTGTTGGGTGCATATATATTTAGGATAGTTAGCTCTTCTTGTTGAATTGATCCCTTTACCATTATGTAATGGCCTTCTTTGTCTCTTTTGATCTTTGTTGGTTTAAAGTCTATTTTATCAGAGACTAGGATTGCAACCCCTGCCTTTTTTTGTTTTCCATTTGCTTGATAGATCTTCCTCCATCCCTTTATTTTGAGTCTATGTGTGTCTCTGCACATGAGATGGGTTTCCTGAATACAGCACACTGATGGGTCCTGACTCCTTATCCAGTTTGCCAGTCTGTGTCTTTTACTTGGAGCATTTAGCCCATTTACATTTAACGTTAATATTGTTATGTGTGAATCTGATCCTGTCATTATGATGTTAGTTGGTTATTTTGCTCATAGAAAAAGAGGGAATCCTCCCTAACACATTTTATGAAGCCAGCATCGTCCTGATACCAAAGCCAGGTAGAGACACAACCAACAAAGAGAATTTTAGACCAATATCCTTGATGAACATTGATGCAAAAATCCTCAATAAAATACTGGCAAACCGAATCCAGCAGCACATCAAAAAGCTTATACACCATGATCAAGTGGGCTTCATCCCTGGGATGCAAGGCTGGTTCAACATATGCAAATCAATAAATGTAATCCAGCATATAAACAGAACCAAAGACAAAAAACACATGATTATCTCAATAGATGCAGAAAAGGCCTTTGACAAAATTCAACAACCCTTCATGCTAAAAACTCTCAATAAATTAGGTATTGATGGGACGTATCTCAAAATAATAAGAGCTATATACGACAAACCCACAGCCAATATCATACTGAATGGGCAAAAACTGGAAGCATTCCCTCTGAAAACTGGCACAAGACAGGGATGCCCTCTATCACTGCTCCTATTCAACATAGTGCTGGAAGTTCTGGCCAGAGCAATCAGGCAGGAGAAGGAAATAAAGGGTATTCAATTAGGAAAAGAGGAAGTCAAACTGTCCTGTTTGCAGATGACATGATTGTATATCTAGAAAATCCCATTGTCTCAGCCCAAAATCTCCTTAAGCTGATTAGCAACTTCAGCAAAGTCTCAGGATACAAAATCAATGTACAAAAATCACAAGCATTCTTGTACACCAATCACAGACAAACGGAGAGCCAAATCATGAGTGAACTCCCATTCACAATTGCTTCAAAGAGAATCAAATACCTAGGAATCCAACTTACAAGGGAGGTGAAGGACCTCTTCAAGGAGAACTACAAACCACTGCTCAATGAAATAAAAGAGGATACAAACAAATGGAAGAACATTCCATGCTCATAGGTTGGAAGAATCAATATTGTGAAAATGGCCATACTGCCCAAAGTAATTTATAGATTCAATGCCATCCCCATCAAGCTACCAATGACTTTCTTGACAGAATTGGAAAAAACTACTTTAAAGTTCATATGGAACCAAAAAAGAGCCCGCATCGCCAAGTCAATCCTAAGCCAAAAGAACAAAGCTGGAGGCATCACGCTACCTGACTTCAAACTATACTACAAGGCTACAGTCACCAAAACAGCATGGTACTGGTACCACAACAGAGATATAGATCAATGGAACAGAACAGAGCCCTCAGAAATGATGCCGCATATCTACAACTATCTGATCTTTGACAAACCTGACAAAAACAAGAAATGGGGAAAGGATTCCCTATTTAATAAATGGTGCTGGGAAAACTGGCTAGCCATATGTAGAAAGCTGCAACTGGATCCCTTCCTTACACCTTATACAAAAATTAATTCAAGATGGATTAAAGACTTAAATGTTAGACCTAAAACCATTAAAATCCTACAAGAAAACCTAGGCAATACCATTCAGGACATAGGCGTGGGCAAGGACTTCATGTCTAAAACACCAAAAGCAATGGCAACAAAAGCCAAAATTGACAAATGGGATCTAATTAAACTAAAGAGCTTCTGCACAGCAAAAGAAACTACCATCAGAGTGAACAGGCAACCTACAGAATGGGAGAAAATTTTTGCAACCTACTCATCTGACAAAGGGCTAATATCCAGAATCTACAATGAACTCAAACAAATTTACAAGAAAAAAACAAACAACCCCATCAAAAAGTGGGCAAAGGACATGAACAGACACTTCTCAAAAGAAGACATTTATGCAGCCAAAAAACACATGAAGAAATGCTCATCATCACTGGCCATCAGAGAAATGCAAATCAAAACCACAGTGAGATACCATCTCATACCAGTTAGAATGGCCATCATTAAAAAAGCAGGAAACAACAGGTGCTGGAGAGGATGTGGAGAAATAGGAACACTTTTACACTGTTGGTGGGACTGTTGGTGGGACTGTAAAGTTCAACCATTGTGGAAGTCAGTGTGGCGATTCCTCAGGGATCTAGAACTAGAAATACCATTTGACCCAGCCATCCCATTACTGGGTATATACCCAAAGGACTATAAATCATGCTGCTATAAAGACACATGCACACGTATGTTTATTGCGGCACTATTCACAATAGCAAAGAGTTGGAACCAACCCAAATGTCCAACAACGATAGACTGGATTAAGAAAATGTGGCACATATACACCATGGAATACTATGCAGCCATAAAAAATGATGAGTTCGTGTCCTTTGTAGGGACATGGATGAAACTGGAAAACATCATTCTCAGTAAACTATCGCAAGGACAAAAAACCAAACACCGCATGTTCTCACTCATAGGTGGGAATTGAACAATGAGAACTCATGGACACAGGAAGGGGAACATCACATTCCGGGGACTGTTGTGGAGTTGGGGGAGGGGGGAGGGACAGCATTAGGAGATATACCTAATGCTAAATGACGAGTTAATGGGTGCAGGAAATCAACATGGCACATGGATACATGTGTAACAAACCTGCACATTGTGCACATGTACCCTAAAACCTAAAGTATAATTAAAAAAAAAAAAAGACGTAAAACCTGACACCAACTACATAAAGTATGAAGGAGAGGGAAGTAAAATATAGAGTACATGCAACTGAATTTAAGTTGTTATCAGCATTAAAGCAGACTGTTTATAACTATAAAGTATGTGAACCCAGGGTAACCACAATGAAAATTTGTGCAGTAGAGACACAAAAGACAAGAGAAAAGAATTAAAGCACACCACCATAAAAAAATTATCAAACCACAAACAGACAACAGAAGTAGAAAAGGACAAAGTAACTATAAAACAGACAACAAACAACAAACAAAATGGAAAGATTAAGTTCATTCCTATTAATAATTACTTTACATGTAATTGAAATAAACTCGCAGTCAAAAGACAGAGTGGCTGAATAGATACGAAAGCAAAATCAAACCATAGGCTGTCCACAAGAGACTCACTGTAGATTTAAGAACACACATAGGCTGAAATTCAGTGAAAGGATGAAGAAAGATATTCAACACAAATATTTTTGTTTATTTCTTCTAAAAAAAAAAATAACAGGATACACGTGCAGAACATGCAGGTTTGTTACATAGGTATACGTGTGCCATTGTGGTTTGCTGCACCTATTGACCCATCCTTTAAGTTCCCTCCCCTAACCGCCCACCCACTAACAGGCCCTGGTATGTGTTGTTCCCTTCTGTGTCCATGTGTTTCTATTGTTCAGCTCCTACTTGTGAGAACATGTGGTGTTTGGTTTTCTGTTCCTGTGCTAGTTTGCCGAGGATGATGGCTCCTAGCTTTATCCATGTCCCTGCAAAGGACATGATCTCATTCCTTTTTATGGCTGCATAGTATCCCATGGTGTATATGTACTACATTTTCTTTATCCATGCTATCGTTGATGGGCATTTGGGCTGATTCCATGTCTTTGTTATTAAAAATAGTGCTGCAATAAGCATACATGTGCATGTGTCTTTGTAGCAGAATGATTTATATTCCTTTATGTATATACCCAGTAATGGGACTGCTGAGTCAAATGGTATTCTGGTTCTAGATCCTTGAATCTTGAATCGCCATACTGTCTTCCACAATGGTTGAACTCATTTACATTCTCACCAACGGTATAAAAGCGTTCCTATTTCTCCACAGCCTCACCACCATCTATTGTTTCCCGACTTTTAATAATCATCATTCTAACTGGTGGGAGATGGTATCTCATTGTGGTTTTGATTTGAATTTCTCTGATGATCAGTGATGTTGCCCTTTTTTTCATATGTTTGTTGGCCACATAAATGTCTTCTTTTGAGAAGTGTCTGTTCATATCTTTTGCCCACTTTTTCATGGGGTTGTTTTTTTCTTGTAAATGTGTTTAAGTTTCTTGTAAATTCTGGATATTAGACATTTGTCAGATGGGCAGATTGAAAAAATATTCCCCCATTCTGTAGGTTGCCTGTTCACGCTGATGATAGTTTCTTTTGCTGTGCAGAAGCTCTTTAATTAGATATTATTTGTCAATTTTTGCTTTTGTTGCAATTGCTTTTGGCATTTTTGTCATGTAGTATTTGCCCATATTCCACACAAATATTAATGGTAACCAAAAGAGAACAGCAGTTGCTGTACTTATATGTGACCAAGTGACCAAGTAGACTCTATGTCAAAAATTGTCACAAGAGACAAAGACAGTAATTATATAATGATATAAAGTTGATTTAACAAGAAGATATGACAATTATAAATATACATGTACCCAATATCAAAGCATCTAAATTATAAAGCAAACTGACAAATCTGATGGGATAAATAGATAGCAATACAATAAGAGTAGATGAATTCAATACCCTAATCTCTATAATGAATACATCACCCAGACAGAAAATCAATAAGTAAATGGCAGAAATAACACTATAGACCAAACGAAGGTACATTCATACAGCATTCTCCACCCAACAGCAGAGGAATACACATTCTTCTTAAGAGCACATAGATTATTTTCCAGGATAGATCACGTTAGGTCACAAAACAAGTATTAACAAATTTAAGAAGACCAAAATCATTCCAAGTATCCTTTCTGACCAAAATACAATGAAACTACCAATCAATAACAGTAAGAAAATGGAAAAATTCTCAAAGTTGTGGAAACTAACAACACTCATGAACAACCATTGCATCAAACAGATAATCAAAGGGAATTTTAAAAATATTTTGAGATAAATGAAAATGAAAACACAACATACAAAAATCTATGGGAGACAGCAAATTCAATACTAAGAGGAAAATTTGTAGCAGTAGATGACTACGTTAAAAAAGAAGATTTCAAATTAACAACCTAACTTTATATTTCAAGAAATTAGAAAAAGAAGGCCAAATTAAGTCCTATGTTAACTGAAGAAAAAAAATGAACATTAGAAATAAATCAAATAAAGAATAGAGAACAATAGAAAAAAATCAACAAATCTAAGAACTGAATTTTGAAAAAATAAACAAAATTGGCAAATCCTTAGCTAGTCTAACTAAAATAAAGAAAAAAAAAAGACCCAAATAAATAAAATTATAAATGAAAGAGAAGATGTTACAATGGCTACCTGACAACTTAAAAAAATCATAAGGGCCTATTACAAATAATTAGATAACAATAAATCAGATAATCTAAGAAATAAATTTCTAAAGATATATAATCTACCAAAAGTGAATCAAGAAGAAATAGAAAGCTTGAACAGAGTAATAAAAAATAAAGAGATTAAGTAGTAATCAAAAACTTCCCAATAAGTAAGCCCAAGATAAAAAGTCTTCCTGGGTGAATTCTACCAAATATTTGAAAGAATAATTAATACCAATTCTTCTTAAATCTTCCAAAATAGAAACAGAGTAGGTCCAAACTCATTTTATGAACCAGAATCACCCTGATATCAAAGCTAGACAAAGACACCACATTAAAAGAAAACTATAGGCCAATATACCTGATGAAATTAGGTGCAAAAATACTCAAAATACTATTCAACCAAATTTAACATCACATTAAGTGGATTATACACTATGATCAAGTAGGATTTATCACTAGAATGTAAGGATGGTTCAATGTATACAAATCAATAAGGGTAATACACCATGTAAACAGGATAAAAGATAAAAACCACAGTCATCTCAATCGATACAGAAACAGCACTTGACAAAATTCAACATTCATTCATGGTAAAATTCTCAACAAAATAGGTATAGAGGGAATCTATCTGAACATAATAAAGGCCATATATGAGAAGCTCACAGCTAACATTACACTCACCTGTGAAAAACTGAAAACCTTTCCTGTAAGATATGAAACAAGACAAGGATGCCCCTTCTCACCACTTCTACTCAAAGTAGGACTGGTAGGCCTAGCCAGAGCAATTAGACAAGAAAAAGAAGGCATATAAATTGGAAAGGAAGTGGTAAAATTATCTCCATTTGCTGGTGACATGATCCTATCTGCAGGAAACCTTAAAGACTCAACAAAAAATTGTTAGAACTAGGGATGGTATGGGGACTGGAGGAAGAGGTTAGGTAAATGTGAGGAAGAGAAGAAGAGTTATAGAATAACAAAGCAGTTATATTTGATAATGAGCTAAATAATATGGAACTCTGACACACAAATTAGTTTAAAAATAATTGCAAATTCACATATATAAAAAATGAGAATGGAATGTGTGTGTGTGTGTGTGTGTGTGTAATGAACATAACTAGAATAAATAAATGAGAATGAAACTTTATCCATATCCAGAAAGATGGACCAAGTTGTGAAAAATTCCAAATGGCCAAATCTAAGTTTTCTACTTTTAAATAATGTCCCTTCTCTGCACTCCATTGGTTCCTTAATCCCTTTACTCCCTATTACAGACTTCCACTTGAAAAAGGTAATTTTTCTACTATGCTGATTCTCTTTCTCCCAATAATTCACCCAGAAATTTTTGTGCTTTCACTGCTCAGATTGGTAGATGATCAAATAGAGCTTTAAAAAAAAGGCAAGGGAGGTGGCAAAAGTAAGGAGTTGTAAGGGGTCTGAGCTAATGAGTTGGTCTGGCACAGTCTCATGGATGCTGGCGGAAGAGCATAGTACTTTGTTATTCACAGCAATAACAGTAACAAAAAGAGCAGCAACTTTGCTGGTTTTCCAGGCCCAAATTCCAACAGGAAAATGCAAAGTGGGCCTGGTAACACCTACTCTCAAAGTGGATTGCATCACAAAGAAGGTACCCTAAGCTTGTGCCAACTGAATCTTTTATACCACAGTAAATATACCTGACTTTTGACCTGAAGGAATTCATTTTCTTTATTTTATTATATAGTAAATAAACCTGCCATTGGTTCTGAAGGAAAACACAATCTCCATCTTACAAAGCTCACTATGCAAATATTCTTGGGAAAGTAGTCTGGAACAAAGACAGTCTCCTCAAAAATGAGTAGGAAAATGAGACCCATGGAGAACTGTCTTCCAACACAAGGCTTTGACCCACGCCCTGTAATTACTTAACACATACCACTGAGTTTATCTTTACCTATCAACAGTGTGGAGTTGTAAAAAATATATGTGAAGGAAAGTCACTTTTTAAAAGCATAAGCATAGTATCACTGAAGTTTGATAATTAAAAAGTAGACTAGAGAAAATGACATTTTACTAATTCAGATGAAAAGTAATATTAACATATTAATTTGTTATATGATTTAGATTTATTTCATCTTGCTAACTAGAGTTTTTGGCTCTCTTTGAATCCAGAATAGCTAACTATTCTCTATGTCCCTACCACATGGTTAAGAGGGCAGCTGGCACACAATAAATACAATGTGTGATATAATAATTTATTAATTTGAATCTGGGCATCCTAATAACAGTGGAGAGTAATTTTAATGACTGGCTGCAGGAGTATGGCACAGGAAGGTCTGAATTTACTCATACTTATTCATTATATATTTCATTCCCCAGAAAAGAAAACTTCTCTTTAATGCTACTTGCATTTTGGGAATTCCCTTTATATGTAAGTTACTTTATGTTCATGAAGAGCAAGATCTAAGCTGTTGTGGCACACAGTTCCAAAAAGCCAACCTATAGGAGGGTCAAAGTTCAAGCATGTTGCAATGTTCTCATTTTTTTGGGGAACTTGGAAGCTGCATTGCCTTTTTTATAACTTATGTTTTATATCAAGGGTAGCTAAACTGTAGCTGCTTCATAATTGCACAGGAACATTGCTAGAAATTGAATTTCTAATATTGATGCTTTCTATTCTTAATGTTGCGGTTGTGTTTTTTTAATTAATTCAAAAAAATCGTGCTTGTTATAGAGAAGTGCCTAAAGCAAAAACCTGATTCCAAGTACCAGTCAAAAGAAGAAACAAAGCATTCAGTGCTTACTGTGTGAACAATCTCTCTATGAAGGTCAATGCCATAGATGAAACTGCAGTGTTTTGCTGTTGTTTTCTTTACTAAAGTCAGCACTTTTATTTAGAAGCAAATGACAGCATCTCTTATTTAAGTTTAAAAGTTAACCTTTGCCAAATGACTATAGAAATAATTAACAATATTATCTAAGTCAATTTAGCTAATTAAGCTTATGCTGCATCTCTGTCATCTCCTTTGAGTTCTTCAAGGATTTTGGAACCTCAGAAAAAGAAAAAAGGAATTTTCATAGAGGGAAGTTGCATAGCACAATTGAGGTGAAAGGTTGAATAACTCTAGTAGAATAAGTCTTGTAAATGTCACTGGAATATATTGCTTTCTATGTTATGATACCTCGGTACTTTTAGAATGCAATAAATTCCACTATATTGAACCGATGCTGGGGCAAGTGTGTAGTTGTTATTATTTCCCCTGACTCTCCTCATTTTAGAATTAGTATTCATATACTAATCCTCATCAGTATTTTTCTCATTGAATTATTAAATAATTCAATTATTTTTAAGGTCCACCCCATCCTAACATAAAAAAACATATATTTCTCTGAGCCTCGTTTTCACTATGCACTGTGACTTCCCAGGTGACTCTGTACCAGAGTGAAGAATGATTTAGTACAATACTAGTTCTCATCTAAAATTCCTCACCAATGTGGGTTTTTTTAACCAATAAAGACAATAAAAAAAATACTAAAGATTCTAAAGTCTCACTCTTAGAAATTTCAGAACTAACCCTTTTATATTTTGGTTCAATTGGGTAAGAGTCTCCCATGTTGCTGGGTTACTGTACAAATATATAAATGTGTGTATGTATGTGTATGTGGATGCATGTGCAAGTTCTGTAACTTTGCAACTGAGAAACAAAGTCAGTATATATGTATCTATACATGTAATTTTTATAACTTTACCCACTAGAAATAATAAAAACCTTATGCAAATGAATTCATTCACGATGAGACCTTACATTATGTGATTTTGTAGTACTGATTTCTCTTTACATAAATGTTATTGTTAATTCTTGAGTCTTCTTCATTCTGAAAATATTAGTGTCTTTTCTTGGTGAGAGAGCCCAAGAGAAATGAGAAGGAGTGTTCTCTTCAGCTCTTGTTCTCAATGCATGAAATGCTTGCCATTGTCAACACGATCTGGTGCCACAGCCACTGTCACATTCACAGACACCACTGTGCAGAATTTATTAGGTTTACATAAAGGTTATGTGGAATAAATCACCAGCTTTTATCTTTGCCTGGTATCATCTTTGCATTATTTATGAGCAAAGAACAATATATCATGCTGGCCTGCTATAATTCTCCTAGTAAAACATCATTTTCCTGGAGAGCCTGATGCTAGTGTGAAGAGGCAAGTCCTTTTTTGCAGGGCATGTTTCTGACAGTACATCAGAGAGATGTGGACTGCACCTACTATTCATAATCAATTTAAGATGTAGCACAACCCACAGAGGAGGAGAATTTCTCTAGGCTGCATTCTCCAAGGAAGAATGCTTATCTTGTCCATCCTCTGGACACCATACTGTTGCAGTTCAGTGATAAATTCAACAATTTTTTAAAGAGTGTTCACGATATTCTAGGCACCATTCTAAGTGCTTGGAATTCTTCAGGGAAAAAAGAAATAATAATTACAGTCTTAGCCTAAGTTCCCCCTAAAAGGAGCCCTAGAAAAGAATTTAGATTCATGAACTTTAATTTTGAGAAGTAAACACAAGTAACTGGAGTAGAATACTAGAAGGGCAACACAGGGAAGGAGGGAAAGTTAATTTCAGGTTGCATCACTGAGCTGATTGATTACAGCTCAGCAGGCAACTAGAATACAATTCCATTGGGGATCTTCTGAGAAGCCATGTACACAAAAGTCAGTATTGTCCACCCGAAACAAAAAAGAGAAATTTTTGTTCACAGTGGCAAAGGGTTATACCATAGAACATTAGCTCTATGTATCAGAAAGGCTCTCCTCTGCACGTATCAGAAAGGCTGAGCATGATCTTATAGGCATCTCAGAAGTGACAGAGTAAGATGCCAACAGCAAGAAATTTGTGGTAGAGGTAATGCAAAGTGCTGTCAGATTATACCTGCGTAAAACTATAGCACAGCAATGACTGGGGTGAAAACAGTGGCCAAAAAGACAGGAAGTGGGACACAAGAGATGTCCAGTGCAATTCCTGCTTCTGAGGAGCTTACATTCTAGTGACTTTATTTTAATCCAATCCAGATACTTTATTTAGGGCTTTCTTAAAGAAGGAAAAAAAATGATTCAATGAGAATGGTTGTGGCTTACAATACTTTTAGGCATTGCTATACAAGAAAAAAATTAAAATAATAAAATAAAGTTATAAAAACATAAATACTAAAAATAATAAAAAATAAATACATACATTTGTTTCCAATTCCTGTCATGAAGGAATGGATTAAAATTTTCACTGGATTTGTCTAAGAGGACCAACTATAGTGTGTCCTTGTCTAAACAGCTCATGTTTTATTTTTTTAGGTCCTACAGGATGGACTTAGTTTAGAATCAGTTTTAACTGAAATCTTAATAAGGTCATAGATGTCAACTACTACCACATTCTAAAATCAAGACCTGCAAACAAAAGAAGCAATAACAAAGTAGTTTTAAAATCCTCAACTGAAAATTCTTATCCACCTACTAAAGAGGCTGGAGAGGCCAGAGGAGATGCACTTAAAAAATAATTACTGGGGAGAGCGATCAAGGTTCTCTGAGTTCTCTACTATGCCATGGAAAGAGGCTAAGAGGGATTTAAGTTATTTCCAAAACCAGGGAAGGAGGATTCAATGGGATGCCTTGGAGAGTTTTATCTGTTTTCTATAGAACTTGGAAGACATAGCAGACTGATCACATGCTGGGAAGCCTAAAGGGAGAGTGGCAACGGCTGCCTAGCTACTCTGCTGGAAGAGAAAAACAAGTTACAAATTTGGGGACAATGTCTACTCCCAGAATTTTCAGGGTATAGTCAAGAGAGTACTGTAGAAAGGTTGACTTAAATTCTGTCCAAGAAGGATGCCTGGAGAGAAGCAGAGTCCTCAGCCAAAGGAACATCTTGGTTTTGAAGGAGAAATAACACATCATCAGACAGAAGCGATACATTTATCCACATCAAGGGAAATACATTTGAAAGATCCCCAGAAATGAAGGCAAGTATAATAATCTCTGGAAATCTCACAAAATCAGCCCAGAAGAGAATAATCTAGTTTTAAATATCTGCCAAACGTGTAGCTTCCCCACTTTGAGGATTCTAAAAGACCCAAAGTATTCCTATATAGAATTCTACAAGATATCACCATAGACATCCTAAAATATAAATAGGAAGGGTTATTTTCCACACTCAGATCATGTGGATACCAAACAGATATTAATAAAGCATTGACCCTACAGAGAAGGCAGAGGACAAAGAAGAAATGAGGAGAGAGGAGTATCAAAGAAAAACTAACCTTCTAAAAGCACACTCAAGGATTGACAGTACTTGGAATGGAAGACAAGCAATAAGAACATTTCTGTTGTGTTCACAATAGTTATTAGTAATAATTTTTGGTGATTAAAGTCTAGTAATGAGCTGTCCCTGCACATCTTCCAGGTCTTATAGGACATAATATCAGGGACACAGGTAACTAAAGGCAAATAAGGAAAGAATAGAATTAAAAGATATAATAATGCATAAAGCAGGAGAAAGCTTAGAGGTCAGGGTCTTTAGTACCACTTGGTTTCAGCAGACAGAGGGAGGACCTGAGATTATTGACTAGAGAGCATATTCTGGGGTCAATAGTCAACTCAAGTATAAGCTAAGTGAGGGAATGCAATTGTTAAAACCAATCTTTCTTCTGAGTCTCTGAATTCTTAATGAACAAAATGCAGCAAGACTGACTTTTCTTTCTGGACACAGAAATTGTGGATGGAAGTAGCGATTGTAACTGATTTCAAAACAATTCAAATAAAGATCTTCTATCACTCCCCTCAATTTGCTCTCTGACCATAGCTCTTCAAAGGAAATCTTCAAGAGAAGCTGGAAAACTGAGTGGATGATGCACCGTGACTATCAATAAATGAAATCAAAAGAATCATCTGAAAACTGGAAACTTAGGCAATAAGCAATTTTCTTCTTCTTTGTGACATCAGACTAATTTGAGTCATTTCTCCAAAATTACAGAATGTGATGAGGAGGAACTGTGACAACCAGAGTGGAGTACCGAATACATTCTAAGGTGACAGGAGTCAATTTCAACCTGTCGCACAAACATAATTACATGAGCAAGCAAACTAAGTCTTTGGAGAAAAAATTATCTCCTATTTTATCCTTAAAAATTTATGCAGATTTCTCAGATATATGATTCCCCAAAGATACACACAGTTCTAGATTTGGCATGCCTAGAGATTTCACTGAAACCAACATTCTCTTTAAAAAAAAACAAAAAACAAAAAAAAACCTGTTAGTGAAGTTTAGGAAGGAGGGAATTTTCATTTGTCCTGGGAAGGCTTTGTTCTGGTAGTCAGACGCTGATGGATGGTTAACCAGGGCCTCAAGTGAGCAGAGCCTCACAAACCGACATTCATCTTATTTTTCTAAAAGGATTTTAGCAAAGAGAAATTGATGGAAAGTGTTCTTATACTTGTACAAAGAGAATGAGATTGGCCAGATTTTCCTCTGGAAGCTACAAAAACCTCAAAGCAAACAAAAAACTAGAAATCACAGATCAGGACTATTCATATTTGTTTTATTTATTTTAATTAAAACCTACTCTTCAGAAAATAACTTTTCTTTAAATTTACAGATTGCCATTGCAGTTTAACACTTTGTAGAGAGGTGATGTATAACAGAGTTAACTGATTAGTATAATTTCAATTTGCTTTAATATACCAAATCTCCGTTGTGAAATATCCACAGTTAATGACCAGAGTAGACTCAATTGAGGTCATTGTCAGTATTACCAAGTCCCAAATTTAATTTTACAGATGAGGAAAAGAAAAAGGTCATTAAAGTGTATGTCTCTCCCAATTTTAATATTCTATTATGCAGTCTTTATAGTGTTTTATCACTTTGCTTTCTTCCTAGCTTGTGTTTTTCCTTATATGACTGTTTCACTTTACAGGCTTTTAGAATTAAAAGCCGTGTAGCCAATATCATGAGCCTTTTCTCATGCCAGCCAGGCTTCGGGTCCTTGTTTTCAATTACATTTAAGTCGAAATGAAGTTAGTCCAGAAAAATTAGCCCACCCACACTGCTACCTACCCTATCCTCTTGAAAATAGTGGTTCCGAGATCATGTCCTTTGCAGGGACATGGAAGGAGCCGGAAGCCATTATCCTTAGCAAACTAACACAGGAACAGAAAACCAAACAATGCACGTTCTCACTTATAAGTGGGAACTGAATGATAAGAACACATGAACACGTCGCGGGGAACAATACACACTGGGGCCTGTCAGGAGGATCAGGGGAGGAAGAGCGGCTAATCAGGAAGAATTGCTAATGGACGCTGGACTTAATACCTAGATGATGGTTTGATCTGAGCAACAAACCTCCATGGCACATGTTTACCTATGTAACAAACCTGCACATCCTGCACATGTACCTCAGAACTTAAAATAAAAGTTGAAGGAAAAAAAAAAGAAAATAATGATTCATCTCTTTTGCTACCTTCTAGGAGTCTCTCATGTACACAATTTAACTGAAAGCTATACAGGGAGAGGAATTCTGACTTAGAAGATCTTAACTACAGAGCAGTGAGGATGGTGAGATGGCAACAATCAAACACATAGGCATATGAAAATTTGACCTTGATATGGATCCTGACTGATCACCTTACCAATCTGACATCTCCAAGGGATCTCGAAATAATATTATAATCTACTAATGTTACAGGGGTTTCAAAACCCCACTGGAAGCATTATGGATAGACGAAATGTCGTATGCCAGAACATGTGATTATAAGAAATATTTTGATAGTCACTGAGGGAGAAAGGTGAGACCAGTAAGCAACATGATGAAATAGCAAGGGAAGATCATTAGCTCTTTTCTAAGGAGAGTAGACGTTATTAATAGCAGAGTTCCTATTAAATGAGTGGATGAGCTGAGGCCATGTCACCAAAAGTCCTTTTTTCCTATGATTTCCCCACATATCACAGTCTTTCCTCTAAATCAATTGTTGAACACAGATTTAAGAATGTTCTTTTGAAGCATCACCAATCATTGGTCTTCTGCAGGTGCTTACATTACTCAGTTCAGCTCTGCATTCATGAGAACGCAATCAATCAGTCAATAGTGTCCCAGTGGATAAACAGTGAGAGCCTCTGTTCCAGCCCACCTTGTCTACTAAGAAACTAGCTTCGAAACAACATCCTTTCTGAGATCTCAGTGCCACTTTAGACTTCATAACTAAATATTCAGACAACAACCTTCTGGAAACTAATTCCTGACTCTGTATTTGTTATCTTTATTTTTATTTAAGACAAACCCTATTCAGAAAAAGC
Organism: Nomascus leucogenys; assembly: GCF_006542625.1. Taxonomy (NCBI): domain Eukaryota; kingdom Metazoa; phylum Chordata; class Mammalia; order Primates; family Hylobatidae; genus Nomascus; species Nomascus leucogenys. The sequence goes on from NC_044402.1 coordinate 23,460,754, forward strand.
CTTATTTTTATTTACACATTACTACAATAACTAAGAGCATTACGTTGAGTTAATATAAAAATAAACTGATTAACCCATTGCAAGAACCTTAAATATAAAGTGTTTAGTTGAACACAAAGAAAATTCCCAGTGGCTGCTCCATATGTACTTAACCGTAATCACATGCTATATTCATTTAAACTCTATTTTACACCAAAACTCATTAAAGTGTTCAGATGATTCTAGTAAGGAGTCAGAAATAGTCATCATGTTTCACAAGTTTGACCCATTTAGGCTCTAAGATGTTCCTAGTTGCCAGTCATTTTAATAATGCCCAATACAGGATTAAAACAATAATATGTATTAGTAACAGTGCACTTTTTTTCTGTGATCATAGTTTATTTTCTTCTTTATTGATGTTTTGAAAGACATAAAGATCCAAACACTGAATGATAAAACTGATAGCAATAGGATATTTTACATATAAAAATTTTATTTGAAACATAACAAGAGGCTACTGAAGTGATAAGAACAGCACCACAAGAGAGCAACGTTTATCTCAACCTTCCTAGCTTTTCCAGTTTGTTGGTATTCCCCCGAGGTGACCATCTATTACTTCTGTAGTTGCTGCCACTGTACCACTACAGTTCCAAAGAACTCCATTTTTGGTGATGGATATATGACTCGTCCTCCGGATTTTCTAATGCAACCGCAATATGGTTGGGTTATCTGAATTCCAGACTCCATGGTAGTCAGAGTGGTTAAGGTGGGTTAGGCATAAGTAGCCCAGTTTAAAAGAAATTGAATGTATGGTCCAGCTCACAAATTTCATTAAGTCTTACCTTTATTTTCCTAGGATAATAAGTGCTCATGACAGCAAGTAAATTAATAGCATAGAGTTAAGTAATATATTAATACCTTTATCAATCTCCTGGTAATTTATCCAAAAACAGGGGCTCATTTTATGCATTACAGGAACTATGTCCTTGGAAATACTTCAACTTCCTAAAAAACACAAAGTAGAACTCCAAAAAGTATGTTCAATTATGTTATTGACTTCTGAAAAAAAAATTTAACTGTTCATAGTATATCTTTTCAGGAAGTGCCATATGCTATAAATTATTCAATAGAAAATGTCCAAGATTCTGAGTTTGGCCATCCTTTATTAAAAACCATTGTTTATTCTATCATGCTCGTTAAAGTAACAAATTATACAACACAACCTCCCTGATCAAGCCACAAAGAATATTTGCATTTTAATAAAGCCACATGGAAATCATAAGTGAACATTCAAACATTCAAAAGAAAAATATTGTGTTAATTACATGCAATTGAAGAGGGTTTATAGGTATACAAAATCCTAGACATCAAAAGGGGAGGATGGGCTGTGATTAGTTAGATTATGTGCAAATAGCACTCATTATATCATAAATATGTAGACAACACTCATGGGATACGTAATGTTAGGTATATGTCATTCTGCATCCTAAAGCTGATTTACCCTCCCTTGTATAATTAATTTGGCTAGATTTTGTAACTTTTAAGAAATATACATATATACATATATTTTATAGATATATAAACACACATACATACGCCATATATATTTCTAACTCTTAAGAAATATATACATATATACACACCTATATATGTGTGTGTATATATACACAAGTGTATATGTGCATATGTGTGAAAAATACACACACACCAGAATCTAAATATTAGAGTGATTTTCACTTCTAAAAGTGTAGCATTACTGTTTCTTATAACATGATAGCAAAGTAGACACTCTGAAAGGCTTAACTCCTGAGTAAAATGCATACTTAAATCATTTTTCATCTAGTAGAAAGAGAAATAGCTAGTGCTAAAAAAGCTGAAAAAGAATGATTAAAAATTGTGAGCTCAAATTGGATCAGAAAAGCTAATTCGAAACCAAGATTGTCCAACAAGAAAATATTGGTATCAATATTGAGTAACAAAATACAAGGTCTTCTTATAGAACAAAACATATTTTTACCCCACTTTCATCAATGGACAGATCATCCAAACAGAAAATTGACAAAGAAACATCAGACTTAAACTGCACCATAGACCAAATGGACCTAACAGACATTTACAGAACATTTCATCCAACGGCTGCAGAATACACATTCTTGTGTTCTATTACCTAGTGGGGTGATTACAGCTAATATCAATGTATTTCAAGATAGCTGGAAAATAGGATATTAAAAGTTATAATCACAAAGACATGATATAGGTTCAAGATGATTAATACACTACCTTGATTTGATCATAACATAATGTACAACACATATTGAAACATCACACCATACTGCATAAAAATATATAATAATTATGTGTCAATTATAAACAAACAAAACAAAAAATAAACATATGTGTACACAAAAACCTTCACATGGGTATTTATAGCAGCTTTATTCTTACTCATCAAAGCTTGGAAGCAACCAACATGTCCTTCAGTAGATAAATGGATAAACTGTGGTATATCAGAAAATGGAATATCATTTGGCACTAAGAAGAAATGATCAAGTTATGAAAAGACATGCAGAAACTCTAAACGAATATTACTAACTGACAAAAAATCTGGAAAGGCTACATACTGTATGATTCCAGCTGTACGACATTCTAGAAAAGACAAAGCTATGGGGACAGGAAAAACATCAGTGGTTGCCAGAGTTTGAGGAGGGAGGGATAGAAGGAGCACAGAAGAATTTTTAGGGCAATGAAGATATTCTTTATGATACTATAATGATGGACATATGTTACTATACATTTTTTTAATTCACAGAATTCATAACATCAAAAGTGGAGTCTAATGTAAACTTTGAATTTGGGGTGAATATCATGCCAATATAGGCTCATCAAGTTTAAAAAATTTGTCACTCTGGTTGCGGATGTTGATCCTGGGGGAGGCTAGGCATGTGTGGGGCCAGAGATATATGGGAAGTCTCTCTCCCTTCCTCTTAATTTTGCTGTGAACCTAAAACTGATCAAAAATAATTAAGTATTTTTAAGAAGAGAGAAAAAAATAACCTTAGACCTTGAACCAGACACAATTAGAGGAGGTAAACTGAGAATCTAGAGGTAAGCTAAGAGCATTGATAGGGCTACAGTAGTAACAAGTCTGTCACATCTCCTGGCTCCCAGCAAAAGCAAATGCAAATCCTCCATGAAGGACTGCTCCCTCAGTCTATACACTCAGAATTCCCACAGTATAAACCCAGCCAAATGTGAACCCACTGTCAAATATTTTTGAATTCACAAGTAAACAGGTCACCACAAAAAAAAAAAAAAAAAAAAAAAAAAAAAAACGGTTGGCAAAAACAAACACAACACACACAAAAACCATATTAGGACTCAGGCACTGAAATAATCAGAGAGAGTCTATCTATGCCAAAGTATTTATAACATATTTAATAAGATTAAGAGACCAGGCATATACTAATTATAAAATCCTAATGTTTTAGACATGAAAAATTTATTTGAAATTAAAACTCAATATGTAGAGAAGAATAGACATATGTAAAGTAACAGTGAACTGGAGAAAAGATCTACCCATTTTACAGAGATAGGCAAGAAGATGACAAAGATGAGAACTTAACAAATATTGAGAATAGAAAGAAATATAAAATATGCCTAATGACAGTCCTAAAAGAGAGAATAAAGGTTAGACCATGTTTAAATAGACATAGGCTGACAATTATCTAGAGCTGACAAAAAGGCTGGAATCCATAAATAAAAACAATGCTATGATACTAAGAAGAATAAATAAGAAAAAATTCATAGTTAAATACTTTGAAATAAAACTTGAAAACATTAAACAAAGAATATATTCCTAAGAATAGCTCAAAAGAAAACACAAATTATTGAAAAGACAGCCATTGTTCAACAGCAATGATAACAGAAAATAGCACAATAATATAATAAAAGAAACAAAAGATAAAACTAGAAATTTATATCTAATAAAAATATTTTCAAGAATGGGGACGAAGTAGTCACTTTCAGATTAAAACAAGAGAACAAAACAACAAAAATCATGACTGAATGAGTTTGCCACCAACAGATTTTTACTATAGGAACCTTACAAGAAAGATGACCTCTGACATAAAGTGTGCAATGCAAGAAGCATTGGTAAGCAAAGAAATTAGTAGACATCGGATAAATCGAAACAAACTCATCTTGGAAAGTAATATTAGTCCTTAATTTGTTTACTTAAAAAATGACAGAAACAAAGTACTATAAAATGATTGTCTGGTGAAGAGAGGGAGTTATCACAATTACAGTTCTAAAATCGTGCATTATTCTTGAGAGGGGACTTAAATATTGATTAACTGTAGAAATTTCAAAGTATATGTGATTAAATTTCAAGAGCAGTCACTAAAAGAATACAACCAACTTAGTAAATTGAAAAAAATCAAGAAAACAAACAAAATGACTAAATTAATGGATTGCAAACAGTCACTAATATGAAAAGAAAAAAATGAAGCATAGATAAAATGAAATAAATAGAAATAAAATAAAATGAAATGAAATACAGAGAAAATACAAATTAAAATATTTTAGGAAGCACCAAAATGACAGAAATCACATTCAATATTAATGATCTAAACTTGTGACACAGAAGGTAGAAAACAAAGATTTTCAGAATGGGGTGCAAGGGAGGGTGTCGAGAGAGAGAGAGAAAACTCATCAAAACATAAGAAAATAAAAATGAAATGTTGGAAAGCAAAATAATAGAAAAAGGTATACTAGATAAATACCAACAAAATATTGCTGTGGTAGTTATATTACTTTTGAAACAAAAGAAATTTAAGGCAAAAACTATAAAGACCATTACGTGATGATAAAGAATTCAACTTATCAAAAAGTTATAAATTTTAAACTTGTATGCATCTAATTAAGAGGACTCAAAATATAGAAACACACAAACATTTAGTTTTATGGGTAAAAGTGAACAAACCTACCATTATTGTGAAAAATTTTTAAATGAATCTCAAATTTTATAGGTCAATTAGGCAGTAAATTTGTGAATACAAATTTAAACTACACAATGTAAAAGCTTGATATAAGTGAATATATATAGAACCATTCATCCAACAATTAGAAAATACATTTTCTCTTCAAGTACATGTGTGATATTTGTAAAACATGATCATAAAAACATTTATTATATCATAAACATAAAAACATTTATTATATCATAAACATAAAAACATTTACTATACCATAAAGCAAGTCTAAACCAATTTCAAAAAATCTGTATCAGACAAACTATGTTCTATTTCTTTCCTAGTTAATTCAGACTGCTATAAGTGAATACCATAGATTGCGTGGCTTATAAAGTACAGAAACTTATTTCTCATAGTTTTGGAGCCTGGGATGTTCAAGATGAAGGCATTAGCAGATTCAGTGTCTGGTGAAGGCTCACTTCCTGGTTTATAGATTACCATCTTTTTGCTGTGTTCTCACATGCCAAAATCAGGGAAGGATGCTTATAATCACACTAATCCTATTCATGAGGTCTGTACCCTCATAACCTCATTACCACCCAAATGTTCCACTTCCTAATGCCGTTCCATTGGAAAGACCGATCATCTTCAGGGGGCATTGCACTGACCCAGTTCTCCCCTCTGTCTTGCTTATAGTTATCAAAAATACCTGTGGAATACACTGGGAAAGCAATATCTTGAAATGAAAGGGAGCTAGGCAGAGCAGCCAGGGTTGCTCAACTGCAGTGCAAATGAACAATGTGCAGAAAAGACTCTATCTGCCCTGTGCAAGCCTTCTTGATCCTTGAGGAACTGGCTTGCTCTGAATCCTGGGCTTCTGCTGTCCCTTGCTGCCTATCTGTAAGTAATCAACTCATTCCATGTAAGTTATGTGCCTGGGTGTTTTGTCTCACTGGATTCAGACAAGGTGGTAACTAGTACACAGTGAATCTACTTCATAGAAAAAAAAATCCACTCTATAGCACTTACCCAAGGTGTAGTTAGGTTAAATAACCAATAACCCAATTATAAACTTAAAAGAAAGTACAAACACAAGTGTGGGCTTTAAAAATCATACTCCTAATAACTCAAAGAACAAATCATATAGGAAAATTTTAAATATTCAGAAAGAAGCAGCAATGCCTATATCCACACCAAAGTTTGGGGCATAAACTTAAAACGGTATTAAAGGAATGCTTTTATCAGAAAAGTTAATAATATAAGTAACAAAAATTTTTGGGAGGCCGAGGCAGGCAGATCACGAGGTCAGGAGTTCGAGACCAGCCTGACCAACATAGTGAAACCCTGTCTCTACTAAAAAAAAAAAAAAAAAAAAAAAAAAAAAAGAAAAATTAGCCAGGTGTGGTGGTGTGTGCCTATAATCCCAGCTACCCGGGAGGCTGAGGCAGGAGAATGGCATGAACCCAGGAGACAGAGCTTACAGTGAGCTGAGATTGAGCCACTGCACTCCAGCCTGGGCAATAGAGCGAGACTCCATCTCAAAAAAAAAATTAAATTAGATAAATAACATAAGAGAAAGCCAAAGATAGTAGAAGGAAGGAGAAACTAATAAGTAAAAATCAAAGATCACAAAAACAAAGATAAAGAAAGGGAGACACAATAAAAGCCAAGTTGGTCCTTTCTATTTGTTAATAAAATTTCTGGCATTTTTAAAGGAAAAATAGAGAATGTCCAAAGAAACAATATTAAGAAGTGCATAAAAAGATATGTGTTAATTAGTGGGAGAGAATCTCTAACAGCCACTTAGGCTGACATCTCCCAATGAACTCTAGCAGCAATGGAGATCATTCTTCCAAACTTTTCCCCAAAGGCTATAAAGTAAAAAACACAAGGCCACTTTTGAAATATCTTAGAGAAGGAAAAGAAAAATAAATAAAATAATTGTAATTTCATGAGGATAAAATTGTTCTTACATTTTAAGAGAATAAGTAGTCAGAAAGGGGAAGAAAAAACAAAGAAAAGACTAATATGGAAAATAATTCAAACGAGCATGAACCTGCAGGACCCTGAGGAAAGGACAGGACTCTAAAATACCAGGGACTAACTGGTTAACAACTTGAAAATCAATTTGATCATTACCCAATGCCCTCGATCATGCCCAAGAATTGCTTAAGAAATAATAAAGTTGTTCATTGAACATTTAACAGAGAGCTTTATTTGGAAATATTTATTAATAATTTTTATGACCTTTTACTTGAAACATTGCTGATTCTTTTTGTTGTGTTTTTCAGTGTCAAAAAAATTCTTTGAGTTATATAACTTTTTACAACTGAGTAAATTATACTCCTGTGAGCAAAATTTTGTTCAAATTTTTTTCTCCCTACTTGATTTCTCCAAGATGGAGTAAGCCATGCTAGACTTTTCTTACTCTCATAATCTTTGAAAAGGTGGTTTCAATGCCCCCGTGGGTGTCAGCACACATCAGTCCTTAACTGTGAGCTATGGAGATGGGGGTATCGTTGGAGTAGGAGTTATCCCCAGGGTAAGAGGAATGAAACTGTTTTACAATTGTTTGCAGGTATTCATGGGTGCCCAGTTGGGGTCACATGGTCTGCATAACAAAAACATTAGTACTCTTATTCACAGCTTTAGTACAGTACTTAAGTGAATAGTGGACTATAATAAATACTGAACCCTAATATAAGGAGTGAAAGTCCTACCTTTGGGAATCTCTGCAGGACTTACACGAAGTTTTGAGGGATACAGGTGAATGAACCCAAGAACTAATCAGATATGGGGTCATCAGTAGATATTCAAAAATAATGGACAAGGCTAAAATCTAATAATAGGTGTACTATAGGTTTTTTTTCTGAAACATAATTTTTCTCTCTCCAGTTCTCCAATTTTACCAAAGAGAAATCATAGTAGGACCAATATATTTCCAAAATAAATTCTAGTCCCTTATATTTGGCTTGATTATTTGTATAAAAGGCAGGAAAAAATAATTATTTGCCAGAGAGGCTTTTTTTCTAAATTGGCTTTCCTGGAACTCAGGAAATCTCAGATTAAACCTTTCAAAATTATTTTGAGCCCAACCAAGGATTTTGCAGATACGTGTATGAATTGGGTGAACTCCTACATTTTCGAGGTCCAAAAAAAAACATGTAAAGTTCCTGGGTCTATTAGAAGGTGATATTCTTTACTTACCACAGGTCAGGAACTCTGCAAAAGAACTGCATAGACAAAATATGAGACCAGTTTTTCCAAAGGGCTTTTATCAGCTCTATAGGTTAGCCTCAATTACTCAATGCAGTCTGAAAAAATGTCATTCTAGTCAAAGCCATGGTAAAATAATCAGTGTCTAAAATTGTGTCCTGTTACAAAAGAAAACAGATTCTTATTGAACTTATACAAATAACTATATTGCCATAAATTAAGAATACTCACAAATAATTCTCAAATTTTGAAGAAATCAAGTAGAGAAAAGGAAATGTGATTCAAATTTTGCTCACAGAAGTACACTTTACTCAATTGTAAAAAGCTAAAAATAACTCAAAGAAATTGTATTGACCCTGAAAAACAAAACAAAAAGAATCAGTAATGTTTCAAGCAAAGAATCATAAAAAAAAAATCAGTCTTCTATTAATTCAGTCCATGCAATTAACTCCTGTTCTGCTTGATATTCGTGGACACCTAAGCTGTCCATGAAAGTGCTGGAGGTTTTTCTCTCTATTCCAATGACACAATCTCAAAAGTTACTAGAAACCTGCATTGAAGAGTACATATCAGAGGCCTATAGCTGATAATAAAACCAATTTATGAAAAAGAGTCAAAGTAAAGCAATAATTATGAATGACAAAAGTGTCAGAACAGCCCTGGCTAAAGATGTAATTGAAAAGAAAATTTTGTTATTTTTTGTGGCATACAACAATTAAACATAATAATCATAATTATTATTGATAACACACACTAAGTCCTATCAAAATTATAGGAGTCTCACACAATTCTGGAACACATACCAATAACACACTCATACAACTGCAACAGAAAAAAAAGCCAAACACCATTTCATACTTGACAATGTTTCCTATGAATTTAACATGCTAAATAAACCAAATATGTCTCTTTTGGACTTCAGAGGACCTACTATCTAAAAAAGTTAATGATTTCAAAGGACTGAAATTCAAATTTGATTTCAGAAAGTTTATCAAATACCAAAGGTTTAAAATACTTGATATCACAAAATTGGATTACAGATTATTCAGTCAGCTAAAGTGATGACTTCACAGATTTTCCAAAGGCAAAAACATTTACTCTTTGATAGAGAAGAAACTCAGCTTTCTAAACAACAAGAATCAATAAAGACAGCAAGAGGCCAACTGAATCTTTCTCTACTCTCTCCCCTCTTTTGTCCTGCAGTTTATTCCAAAGGCAAACAAAAATCTTTTATTATCTCTCAATATTACACAAATATCTTGTTCAAAAAAGAAAACCAAAATTCACCTTTTCATTAGTGTACTGTTAACACTAAACTCAATTTTTAATAAAATCTTATAAACAAATATATATCCTTTTAATCAGTTTGACCATAAGGTAAAATTTCCATAAACATTTTATAATCCTTTACAATTTTCTACTGAAGAGCAGATTGGTGATCAAAAAAAAAAAACCCTGTTATTCTGACACATGGGCCTAGATTCTTGCCCTGCATCAGTGTGCTTTTTATCTTAATATATAACTTATAGAAAAACAGAATAATCCCCTTCAAATTTTGGCCAACTTTCTCTCACAGACCTTTCTTTACAAGATAAATGTTTCACAAATCTTCTATAATTTGCTTAAACCTTTAGTTTTTTCCTATGTTTTTTAAATTAAGACAATTTTTAAAAACCTTTAAACTAGACAAAATGCTTTCCATTTCATGAAAACCGTATTTCCATGTGCTCTTATAACCTTTTACCACAGACACGATCTACTTTTCTTATATACCTTGCATGTAAAACTATTTCTCTAGTAGTCTCAGTCATGTATGTTACAATGCTCATAGCAACTTCTCCTTTTAGTGAAAACCTGGTAAGTAACCAATTTTAACTATGAATTAAATTGCAGAGCCCAGAACAAGAACAGAACTACAATGCCTGACTCTTCTCAGCACAGCCAGGGGGCATGGCTAACTCCACATGTCCCCAGGCCTTATGTAGAATTTAATGGCTATAAAACAGAGAAATCAATCATCACAAAATGTCATAGAAGCAGTTTGTTACCTTGAGACATCTAGCAAAGACAATATCTAACCTGCCTAATTAAGGCCAAGTATCTAAATTCTGAAAAAGTTTTTTTATTTTATTTTACTAATAATTTTTAAAACTGTCTTTATTTCCCAAAGATTACTAAAGTGAACTAAAAGGCATTTTAGTTAAAGTTTTTATTTTTCTGATACAATATTTTATTTAAGTGCTTGTTTTTAAGTCAATTAATAAGAGCTCTTTTATATATTTTGGTAGTGAAAATATCACATACACATGACACATATAAACATGGACATACAAACACACAGACAGAAACAGATTTTACAGATTTATGAGATTTTTTTTTTGGGGGGGCGATGGAGTTTTACTCTTGTTGCCCAGGCTGGAGTGCAATGGCATGATCTTGGCTCACCACAACCTCTGCCTCCTGGGTTCAAACAATTCTCCTGCCTCAGCCTCCTGAGTAGCTGGAATTACAGCCATGCACCACCACGCCCAGCTAATTTTGTATTTTTACTAGAAATGGGGTTTCTCCATGTTGGCTAGGCTGGTCTCGAACTCCCGACCTCAGGTGATCCACCCGCCTTGGCCTCCCAAAGTCCTGGGATTACAGGCATGAGCCATCGTGCCTGGCCTGAGATTCTTTATGTGCCAGTTTTTAAAGTTTCTCTTTTCCATTTTAGACAATCAGTCTCTTAATAACCTGTTTCCTGCCCTAAACATTTGTCAATGAGGCAGCTCCAAATTTCCATTTCTAAAATGGTAAACTCAAGTGAAATGAAATAAAGAATTAGTATTTTTCTCAAACCAAGGAAAAATGGTGTGAGCAAAAGTTTAGTTAAGATGGCCAGGAAAAGGAGACAGCCTTACACATGGAAATTTCTTTAAAGATGGAAGTTTATAAATTGGGTTACTGGCTTTAGGGTGAAGCCTTTTAAGGAACAGGGTCAATAAAGCATGTAGTTTCTAGGGCCTAATAAACAGTCACAGCTGGAAGGCAGAAAAGATTTTTCCCAAATAAAGGATTTCATTTTTACACTGAGTCCCAGGTCTCCAAGAAAAGGAAAACACTATGACATGAGTTAATGCAATGCTTCCACAGTGTAATACATTGTAAGGACATTTTCCCAAGGTTGCTGGGCAACCCAATGTAAATCAGCCTGCTCTGTAACCAGCCCATCCACCATTACCATACTTTGTAGGTGCCCAAAAACATGTTTTCCTTATCTAAATGCACAAAGAAAGGAGTATTGCCCTGGAATAATAACCACTCACTGTAAGCACCTGCCATTTAGCCATTTTTAGAAGTATATCTCTTAGTTTTACATACCAAAGTTAATATTTAAACAAACAGAATTCAGTTGGCCAAGAAGTTTTTACAGAGGGAGAGCAGAGGTTTTAAAACAATATATACACACATATAGCCGAAATATCAGCCGTAACTAAGCCTACTTTTAACTATAGAGCTCTTGAAGGGAATTTTTTTCAAATATCTTATTACCAGATTTTATCCAGGACAAACAGATGATACCTCTGTCTCTTAAGCCTTTTTAATGATAGGTATTCTAAATGAAGCCAATAAGCCTTAACTAAGGTTATAACGTAAACATGGACACATCAGGTGTTTTCAAAAGAGATAGTAGCAGTTTTTACAAGATCTGGAATCACCCCAAACGTGACTCAAAGAAAAAAAAAATTAAGAAATCAGAAGCTGCCCGTAGAGGGGAAGATAATCAATAAATGGCAAACTATACAAACATCAAACCAGAAATGGCTCATTTCCTAAGCTGGAAATAAAACCCATGCAAAGTCTTAGCTACTGAGCTACAGTATGAGGCAGTTGCCAATGCTCTTCACAGAATGGGTCTAGATCGGGCATTTTTGAACTTGAAAATAATTTTAACTGCTAGAGAGATGTTTTATGGCTAGCCATAACACTATTAATTGTTCTTTTCTAAATTCAACCTTTTTATTACTTGTTTAGAATAAGGGATTTCAAAAATCCTTTTTACTTTTAATTGCATATAATTCCAATAGTGGCTCAATCCAAAAGCCTTTTAAAACTCAGATGACATTTCTTTTTAGGTTTTTATCATATAAGCAAGAGGTATGTCTAGAGAAAGTGTAGAGAAGGCATCTCTATGACCCCCAAGAATTCTCTCTCAGAAATGGGCTTAAGATAGCAAAAGACCCATAGAGCTGGGACCTTTTAAGATAGAATTCACCTAAGGGCTTGACACATTTGGAAGGAGGAGGGTACTGCTGTGTCTCAGCCTCTCAGTCCTTTCAGACCAGCCACATGACACAAACCCCAAAATTCCCACCCTCCAGAGGGCAGAAACCAAGAGTCAGTACCCCTACATGGTCACAAAGTCAAATTCTCAAGAACATAAGACAAGACAAGTGGAAAACCTTATCTGGTTTTTGTTTCAGGGACCTGCAGCATTTATAACAGCCTGTAGGGCCGGCACAAACATGGGGCTCTAGGGGTTCTAGGCCTGTGTTCTATCATATGGTACCCCCTCCATAACAGAACAACACAGGAAGACAAAAACGAAGGAAAATGGCAAAACTAAAAGGTACTTCTAAGAGGAAAAGGGGGTCAAACAATATGAATATTTACAGTACAAAGTACAAAATGTACACCAGATTTGCTACAACCTTTGACTAGTCACAAATTTCTTTCTTCCCATTAATAAAAATATTTCAGAGGAGGGAAACGCTGATTTTTTTTTGTTTTTTGAGATGGAGTCTAGCTCTGCCACCCAGGCTGGAGTGCAGTGGCATGATCTAGGCTCACTGTAACCTCTGCCTCCCAAGTTCAAGCGACTCTCCTGCCTCAGCCTCCCAAGTAGCTGGAATTACAGGCACCCACCACCACGCCCAGCTAATTTTTGTATTTTTAGTAGAGATGGGGTTTCGCTGTGTTGGCCAGGCTGGTCTTGAACTCCTGACCTCATGATCGGCCTGCCTTGGCCTCCCAAAGTGCTGGGATTACAAGTGTGAGCCATAGAGCCCATCCACAAACACTGATTTTTATCATTTGCTCAACCAGTCCGCACAGAGAGAGAAAAGTCAGAAGCCTGGCTAGTAAGAAATTCTTACTCTCTTTCTGGCATGTCAGGTTTCTGGGTTATCTTACTCTGCAGCTTCCAGAAGAGTACAGTGGTTTTTGATGACCTGGAGAAATCTCCCCAAACCAAGCCTCTTCCTGTAATCTAGGAGAGGTGAACAGAACACACAAAGGAGCTAAGGGGCCAATCAGAACCTGCAAAAGGGGCAAAACAGAATCTGCAAAACAAGCCAAACAACCATTAGGAGAAGGAAGGGGATGTTGGTTGCACTTAGAATAGTCACCACACTAAGTTGAAAGATGCCTTTCAGGAACAATTTCTCCACTGTGATTAGGCTCAAACACTATGGGCTGAAAGCACCTCTTCAGCATGGACAGTGCCTGGGATGGCCCTCATTCAAGAGAAATAAGCAACTGCTACAATGAACCTCCGAATCCGTTGTACTGGTTGGGGGCTGATGAACCACCCAAGCACCCAACAGGCAGGTGCCTGCAAAGGCAGATCCTGGATGAGCCTCCACATGTGTAATCATCTAAGGAGTTCTTTCTGCCCATTGCACAGAAAAAAAACAATTTACTGAGACCACGGTATTGCAGAAGAGAAAGAGTTCCATAAGTAATACAGAGCTAGCCAAGCAATAGGACTGGAGTTATTACTCAAATCAGTTTTCCTGAGGACTCAGAGGCTAGGGTTTCTACAGATAATTTTCCAGAGGCCTGGGAAATAGGGTGCTGGTGATTGGGAATGAAATCATAAGAATGTGAAAAATGGCCCTCAGATGCTAAATTCACCTCTGGGTAGGGGTTACCAAACTGGTTGAGTCATGATTCCCAAGTACGGGTTGAGTCAGTCAGTTGCCAGAATGCAAAAGCCTGAAAAACATCTCAAAAGGCCAATCTTACATTCTATAATAGTAATGTTGTCTATAGGAGCAATTGGGAAAGTCACAAATCTTGTGACTTCTGGCCACATGATTCCTGAGCAGCAAAGGAAAGCCAGAAGAAAATGGCTGGTTATCATTTAGCTACAACTACATCTTAGCAGAATTCAAGCTCCTTTTATAATGCTAATCTTATGGCCTTCCATTAGTCTTACAAAGGGGGTTTTGATCCCTGAGCAAAGAGGATGTTTGTTTTAGGGAGTGACTATTATCATCCTTGCTTCAAAATTAAACTATAAACTAAATTCCTCCCATGGCTAGCTTGGTCTGTGCCCAGGAACGAGCAAGGACAGCTGGCCTATGATGCTAGAGGCAAGATGGAGTAGCCATGCTTGACCCCTCTCACTGTCATATCTTTCACAGGCAATTTCATTTGTATCTTCCTTTACCCAAGGAGAAACCTAATTCCAAAGAACATCAATATATTTCCTTATTTGTTCTTCTGTAATATACACAAAAGTTTCATAATTAAACATTCATTACCATGAATTACCATTACCATTACCATGAATTATCCATTCATAATTAAATCCATTACCACAGCCAAGCCTAAAAAAAGAAGGCATAGGCCGGGCGCGGTGGCTCACGCCTGTAATCCCAGCACTTTGGGAGGCCAAGGCGGGTGGATCACCAGGTCAGCAGATCATCCTGGCTAACACAGTGAAACCCCGTCTCTACTAAAAATACAAAAAATTAGCCGGGCGAGGTGGCGGGCACCTGTAGTCCCAGCTACTTGGGAGGCTGAGGCAGGAGAATGGCGTGAACCCTGGGGGGCGGAACCTGCAGTGAGCCGAGATCGCGCCACTGCACTCCAGGCTGGGCGACAGCGAGACTCTGTCTCAAAAAAAAAAAAAAAAGAAGGCATAAGTGTTCTTTGTAATTTCATATGTCCTTATACAATAAATCCTCTAATGATAATGAGTAAAAATACTGTTGATAAAAAGTTACTTGAATTAATTCTTTTTGTTGGGTCATTATATTATCAATTTGGTAAAGTTAGGCTTATTTGTTTTTGTTTAAATTCAATTTTAGAGGGTTCTTTTTTATTCTCTTTAATTTAATTTGTAAATATATAAAATATTTACATGGTTTAAGGGTCAAAACTATTTAAAACCATGTAATAGAGGATATCTTACTACTGTCCCTTTTATCCTCATTCCACTCAGTCCCCATAGGTACCAGCTTCAATACTTTTTTATTCTTATGTTACATTTTTTCTAAATAAACAACATTAGTATTTCACTTTTCACATGCAAAAGGTAACACAGACTCTTTTGGAGCTTGATAGTTTAAGTTAACAATGCATTTGAAAAGTCAATACAACTCCACATCAATTTATACAAACTTTCTAGTATTTTTCTACAGCAAAGCTCTCCATTGTATGAACGTATTACAGATTATTCAGAAAAACCTTCTATGGTTGGACATGCAGGTTGTTATAAATATATTGCTATGGAAAATAATGACAAATTTAACAATCACCTGCATATTTGTGGAAAAGCATCTTCAAGGTAAATTCTGAGATGGAGGATTGGGCATCACAAGATAAACTCATTTAAAATTCTGGTAAATGTAACCAAATTATTTTCCATAGATGTTATATAATTTGCATTTCTATTGGCAATATAAGAGTCCCATTTCTTCAAAGCCTCACCAGTAGAGTATGATATCAAACTTTTGAATTTTTGCCAGTTATATGAGAAATAGTTATCTCATCATAGTTTTCACTTATATTTCACTTATTATGAGTGAAGTTGAGCATCTTCTCATATTGTTCAAAGGCCATTTTTATTTATTTCTTTGTAACTTAAATAGTTACATTTTCACGGTTTCTGAACTTGATAAAAATATACTTCTTTATTATGTATTTTCTGGATGTCTTAATGTGGCTTCAGAGAGGTTCTGATCCCCCTGGGATGGTGGTATGTGTTACAGCCTTCTTTCAGAATTTTCATGGTGTCCCAGAGAGTATAGAACAAACCTCTATTCACTGGAAATGTCCGGAAAAGACCATTAGTCTTCTACTCCTCTCACACCAATTTCTTTGTCCATTTAGAAACAATTATTTTAAACACACTGATCAAAGATGCTGCAATTGTGCCAGGAGCCCTAGAGAGATGCTGATAGCATATAGGTGCTCCCTCCATCAGCTGAACTCTCTGAATCTAGCCTCACATTACCACTGCCAGTTTAATCATAATGAGCTCTCTCACTGCCTATATGATCTGACGGGGAATCACATAGACATTAACCTCAGCTCATTTTCCTGTTCATTTAAAGAGGCATTAAACCTTGATACAGTGCATACCACTACCCTTTCTTACCATACCATTATTATAGATTATATATAGTGATTGCCCAGCTTTGAGATATGCCTCTCAAATTCATAGCGTTTGCTAAGGGCGAACATAGAAGTCAGCATTACTGAAGTTTCTACTATGTCAGTTTTTCCTCTATCCCTTCCAGATTTCCCTTTCATATAAAATGAAGTCAAGCATGTAGTTGAAAAAGAAAAAAATTCAGTTAATCATTCCTGTCTTATCAAACTTACTCTTACCACTAGGACATGAGGAAATGCAGCCTCCTAAAAGGAAATACTATTATAATTTCACATTTTATTGCTCTCATGCCATTATTGTAAGTGTGCATTATTATATATATATATATATATATATATATAGTAAGTGTGCATTATTATATATTGTATTAAATAAGAAGCTATTAAAATAAACCAATTTTCTCTTGGCTAAAAGGTCCCAATCACCATATTTCACCACTTTTCAGGTTTACCTTTTACATTTGTTTGCTGTTCTTTAATTGTGGACATTATAGTTTTTTTTCCCCAACATTGTTCTAACATCTCTTTTGTATGGCAACCATGTGGTTTGAAGAAAGGGAATGACATTGACCTTTCTCTCAAATCCAGGGCATGTCCCATCAAGGTAACTTCATTCCTTTTGCCATAGTCACTGCTTCAGGCATGACATTTTCAAGGATTGACATTATCCTAACAAAAGAAATTGATTGGTTCAAATAAGGCAAAATCAGAAACAAGATCTCAATCTACACCAGATATGACAAGAAGCACACCATTAGCACTATGTGTCTGGACTATGAAAAGACAGACCACGGATGAAGCCAAATGCAGTGTTGCGGAGCTGAGGATTATAGAACCAACATCCTAATCAAACCACGCCAAGGACCACCCTACCACTGGTCTTTTTAGTTACATGATTCAATAAATTGCTTTATTTGGTTTGAGTTGGAATTTTGCTGTTTACTTGCAATCTCACTGATAGACCTTTCTCACAATTAACCGTCACTTCTCCATCTGTCATACTTGTCACTCTGTTAGACATCAATTTCTCCTTGAATTTTATTCATCCCTAACTCTGGCTCTTTGCTGCAAATTGTCTATTTTTTTTTAAACAATGCCTAGCCAAACTTGAAAATTAAAGTTGATTTTGCACAACATTTCTGGGATTATAGAAGAATGTCGGTTACTCAGTATATAATGTGCCCACGAAATGGTATATAAGCCTTGTAATGGCTATTTCTCTCATGAATTGGAGCTCATTTCTGCACACTTCATATATATGCTCAAGAAAGCTGAACTGCTGGACATTTAATTCCTATGTAAGTGGGACCTATTCTAATTCTACCTATTGATCCCTGCAAGAGTACATAAGTATGTGTGATCTGTGGAGAGTGTTCTTCCTGCCAGAATAAGGGATGTAGAATAAATACAGTAGATTACTCCTTAACTGGTAGATATTATTCTTTCTTGGCACTTATTTGTCATTCATTGCATTCATCAGTCTGGTGCTGAATCATTTAAAATAGCAAAAATTACAAATTCAAAGCACATCATTGAATCTTGATGCTGTGATATTCTTTCAGGCATAGTATATTGTGTCAGAACATAGACTTAATAAATTAACAACACCAGGAAAAATAAGACAGAAAAAGCCTGCCATCTTGAGCATTGCAATGTTTGACTCCCTCAAAGCCTGATTCCTAGGTACAACAGCAGGAAAATCTTGAATTTGAATGTCACAAATTCCAAAGATGGCCCCAGAAAGGAGCCTCCTGTGAGTTGATATCAATTAGTATCAACTTTATTCCTCAACCAAAACTTCTGACTACCCTAGCATAGTTCAATTTGCCTGAACAATTTTCAACTAGCTACCTTCTGCAGTTTCTCATAATAACATATTCTTTCTAAAATTCTGTTTTACAAACCTAAACTTTGTTATATTTGTAGTATCTTTTTATCCTCATCTTACCTCATGTGTAAATACCTTGGGAAAATGCTGCTTTTTGCTTCTCACAACACAACCAGGGACTTCTAACATATCCTCATACTTAGTTTTCTTCTCCTGGGCACACCAGAGGATTCCACTTCTCCTACTCCTTGCACTGTGGTTGCTCATGGGAATATTTACAGCTAGCAAAATGTAAATGAAAGCCACATTTGTTTCTTGTTGGCTAAGACAGTGAAACATATATGAAATTCTCTAGTTTCTGTTTCCTTACTATGGTGCCCCAGGAAGGTCTGTATCCAGATGATGTTGTACCTACAAGACAGTGGAGCCACCATCTGCTTAGACCTCTGTGTAAAGCCTCCTTATCTTTTGTAGCATGGATGTGAAGTAAATCTCTGTCCTGTTAGTCCCCTGAGGTTTACAGTTTATTTCTTTGGCAGGGGAATAGATTATTTTATTAATAAAAACATGTATATGAGAAATAATTCTTAAATGTATATGGTTTAATTGGCTTTTAATTAAATCAGCCCTGATTTCTTATTACCTGTCATTTTGAGCTTTTCTCCTAAATGGCCACACAAATCAAGCCAGTATATTTGTTATTCTATTTCCCTCAGTACAGGCGTCACTATTTATTTGTCTTATACTTGTCTTAGGTGAAGGGGCTGTTTGAAAAGCTGTATCAGATGTTTTTAAACCAGGATCAAGTGACATTTCTGAGGCTTTGAAACCTAAATCTGTTGTCGGCTGTGAATATCTACTTCTATGTATTCTGTGGAACAGCAAACCATTAGCATTTTATCATATTTTTAAGTTTCCAGAGCCATAATTAAACACAAACTTCTAAGTGAGGTGAAACCTAAAATTTCTACAGAGCAGGACCATATATATATTTTTATATATACATACACACATATATATATACATATACATATATATATAGGATAACTGAAAGAGTGGAAAGGAGATTGTATTTTTAGTCTAACGTTCTATCAAAAATGTATAACATAGTTAATTAAATTAACCAGATATTTTTCTCACATCCCAAATATGGTTTAATGTAGACACGATATCTGAATGACTGCCTATTAAAGTTTTCAACTTCATGGTTTTTTTAACCTCATTTTAATTGATGAGAGAAAAAAATACAGATTATTAAAAAATCCTTAAATCACTTGTTTTATAACAAGGGATCATGCTACATTGTCAAAGAGTTGTATCATTGGACCAATATTTGAATAGTTCACACCATCTTGATGAAGTAGTTATTATGTTAATATATAATTATTAAGAGATTCATAACCACCCACATCCTTGTAAGTTCTTACACCTATAGCTGGTTCCCTGGCAGTTCACTTCAGCTTTTTTAATAAGCATGCTATTACTGATAGGTTGTTGATTCACATCATCCAATGAGTTATTGCCCACAGCCTTTATCCCAAGTTCCAGAAAGATTTGTAAATAATAATTCTGCCACAACACACTCAAGGGCAGTGGTGCTGGAACCCTTGAACTGCCATGATATTGAAGCCACTCCTTTTCACTGACTATTCCTAGGAAAAAGTGTATCAGGCTCTCTGAGGCAATTTTATTTTTATATGCATATATTTAATCTCTATGGGCATTATTTATGAAACAAAAACTACTGCTTCCTTCTGTCTCCTGGTCAATTGGTTCAAGTATACTCACTTTTGCCTGAGTTCATACCCTGGTGGTGGCCTCAGTTCTGCCCATCACTGCCATACTCTTCTGGATTCAGTCGTTTTTGTTTTGGATTTTCTGAGATGGAGTCTCGCTCTCTCACCCAGGCTGGAGTGCCGTGGTGTGATCTTGGCTCACTGCAACCTCTGCCTCTTGGATTCAAGCGATTCTCCTGCCTCAACCCCCTGGGTAGCTGAGACTACGAGTGTGCACCACTATGTCCAGCTAACTTTGTATTTTTAGTAGACACGGGGTTTTGCCATGTTGGCCAGGCTGGTCTCAAACTCCTGACCTCAAGTTATCTACCTGCCTCAGCCTCTTAAAGTGCTGAGATTACAGGCATGAGCCACCGCACCCGGCCCTGGATTCAATCTTGACTCAAATCCATGATGATTAGCCTATAATCAGACTTCTCCAAGCGAGCTCTTAGACTAGAGACATCTCCTTCAAGGGCTTCTACTGTGTACCTCCTGCCAAACAACCTGTTAGTTTTCCTCTAGTTTCCCCCTCTTCATAGAGTAGAAAGTCACAAAAGTTGTGCTATGAAAAATTAGTGCTTTATTTTTCTCTCTCATTAATGAAGTTGCTTATTAAGCAACCCAGTGAATTAATACCTTAACATTTGCAATATAGTTTTTTCTATATAGTTATTTCTCCATAGTTATTTCTTGGATCATGTATAGTTGCCATATTGTTAAAAACAACAACCATGTTATGCTCATATCTCATAAGCTCCTAGCATCTCTCATAAGTTCCAAGTGCATATAATGTGCACATAGCATGACTTTGATGAACATGTCCTGAATTATAGTTACAGTTTGGAAGGATGGATGGATACATGAATAAATAAATGGTGTTAAATCAGTGAAAATATAAATAAGTTGTGTGCTATAATAGAAAGGACATTTGCATCCAGAAGCTTATCTTAATTTGCCACTAACTAACCCAGAAATCTTAGACAAGTTAGTCACCGTCCCTGGACTCCAGATTTATCATCTATAAATAAGAGTGCTAAGATTACATGATTTTTTGTCACCTCTTCAGTATTAAAATTCTATGATGGATAATTATCCATTATGTTTAGTACTAGTATATTTTAAGGCTCTCTTACCCTTTCCTTTCGTCAGTTGCCTTAAGTATCTTTAAGTAACTGTCCATTTTTCTTTCTCCAATAATCTTACTCAGGCTGAAACAGAAATCCTACAGAGGAAGATCAAGGAACAGTCTACAACTTTGATCTTTAGTCTCTAGGTATAAAATAGCCTGAGGATAAGAAGCAAAGAAAGGCAGTGTCAGAGTAGGCAGCCCTGAGAAAATGGATGATCTGCAGGGGAGAAAACCTGGAGTAAACTATTTTGCAGAGAGTTTCTCAACAAAAAGTTGGAGCTTTGAAGTGAAGGAAGTCCTAAGGAAGAGGAAGTAGATGATTCACCAAACAGCAGACAGAGCACTGTGGTGATAAAGTGAATTAGACGTGTCCGGATGGCTAAAGAGATTGCAACCAGAGTAAGACATTCTGAAAAGTCATGAGTAGACTATATTAAATTGTCTTCATTTACATATAAAATGGAGGAATTTATTTCCTAATTCTATAGCAATGTTGGAGGCCATCAGGAGTGGTGGTTAATAGCATTGTTTTGGGATTCAGACCCATCTTGACTCTACCACTGACATTTGACATTCTAGTAGGTAACCCAGGACTCATTTTCCCCATCTGTAACAAGTGTAGTTGCTTCATGCATTACTGATGAAGATTAAATGAAGTAAAGTTTATACAATCCTTAGCTCAATGTCCAACACAAGTTAAGTGCCCAATCATTATTATTATTAGATATAAGAAAGAAATTAAGATAGTTCTGTTGTTTGAGGACCTCTTATCCCTGGATGAGTATGGCACACTCAATGTACCAAAACCAGCCCATAAAAGCTGTATTTCTGGTAAATATTGCTGGTAAAATGCTATCAAGTTAAAAAGACTAGATAGCAAAGTTGTAGAAAAAAATTCCCAGGGGCTGACTTTGCATCCAAACTAGGAATTCAAAGCTGTTTCAAAGTGAGAATTGACAGCTAGGTTCTAAACCATGTAATTTACAAGAAAACAAATCTCCTTTTTGCGTTTGGTCATTATTTTCCCTGTCAAGCAGTAAAGACTGTTCAATTCAATCCAGTTTTCAATACCACAGATAAAGTCATCAACAGTTCTTGTTAGTTTTTATAGGTTAAACACAGAGAACATTAGATCTTATTTATTAATTCTGTTTCTCTTTTTAGCTTTTAAAGGATTAAAAAGAGTAGGGAGGGCAGCTTTTACAAGGTCTTTCCCAGGCAACAGGAAACTGGAAAAAAAATTTAATTGATAATTCTAATTACCACACCCCTGCCCCACCAAACACTTAGGAACATACTTTGAAAAATGTTTCATTAGATGATAGTCTAATTAAGATAGTGATTTATATGTTAATGACCAGGTGGGTACCCAAAAATGTTAAAAGCCTTGTGGTGCATTTTATAATGTTTTAAAACTATATGTACTTCAAATTCCAACACTAACCAATGTGATTTCAATTCCACTTAGAAAATGGTGCAGGAAGAAACACAGCAAATACATAAGTAATAACATATCTAATTAAAGCATCTTTTCTTCATCAAAGGCAGATTTTTCACATAGATATGATGTGATATTTAAAGATGTTCCTTAATGTTTATATAGGAGGAAAAAGGTAGCAGGGATCTTGCTGCAGACCTTGCAATTCCCAAGGGCAAAGAGCTGAGGTTGTTGTCAGTGTTATATGAAATGGCAATATTTATTTCCTAAGCAAGTTTGTAATTGTGTGTATGTGTGAGACGATGTGTGTGTATTGTGTGTATATATATATATTCTGGGAGTCTTAAACTTCTTCTAGTCAGTTTGACTAATTCTAGTCTTGGCATGAGTGATGTGTATTTTTTTTCAATTAATTTACTGGTTTAACATAGGTTCTTGTTCAAGTGATGTACCAATGCCCAAAACTTCTGGACCATAAAATTCAATTGTTAAATATTTAGAAAATTTTAAGTCATTTTTAAAAC
Organism: Nomascus leucogenys; assembly: GCF_006542625.1. Classification (NCBI taxonomy): domain Eukaryota; kingdom Metazoa; phylum Chordata; class Mammalia; order Primates; family Hylobatidae; genus Nomascus; species Nomascus leucogenys. The sequence continues at coordinate 23,484,001 of NC_044402.1, forward strand.
CATAGGTAGCAGAAATTGGTCCGGATGAGAATATTTACACCATGGAAATTGGCAAACACTACAAATTGGAACCATTTCCTTTTTTCCAGGAAGTAGATTTACTAGCTATTAATGGTTGCACTAGATGACTAGTAATGCCAGCCACAGCCACATTACATTCCATACTTTGGGAAGCTGCCCATTCATAATTTTAACTGAGAGAAGTCTCTGAAGGTTATACTTTAATACCTGGAGGACAAGTTCAATCTATGTGGTTCTCCAGTATGACAAAATATCCAGAGTTTGTGATTGTAAATAACTAAGTGAACCAAATTATCTTTTGCTTCATAATAGGCAGAAACATTAGGTTAGTAGAGGAAAAAAATTAGATTTAAACCCAACCAAATGCAAAATAAAGGAGTGGCTTAATGATGGTTAACAGCATTACAAAGCCAAAAAAAAGAGTTGCATTTCTAAAAAAAGGACACTATACCCTGACTTTCAGCTGCTTTACATTCAGAACCAATTAGTAATACAGTTGACCCTTGAATAATGCGGGGAGTTAGGGATGCTGCCTCTCCATGCAGTTGAAAATTCAAGTATAACTTTGACTCCCCAAAAATCTCACTAATAGCCTACTGTGGACTAGAAGCCTTACAGATAATATGAACAGTCTATTATAATGTATTTGTGCATTATATTATATACAGTATTCTTACAATAAAGCTAGAAAAAAATCATTATTATGAAAATCATAAGGAAGAGAATCACTATGTATTAAGTGAAAGTGAATTATCATACAAGTCTTCATCCTCATGGTTTTCACACTGAGTGGGATGAAAAAGGAGAAGAGAGGTTCATCTTTCTTGCTTAGGATTGTAGAGGTGGAAGACAATCTGTGTTTAATAGCCCCTCACAGTTCAAGTCTATGTTGTCTGAGGGTGAACTGTACATGACATTACAAGGCCTGCTGTTATTTCTATGAAATTCTAGTCTCTGTATTTTCTCTGTAGCCTTACTATCAACTCTCAGGATTTTAGTTCACTTTCATAAGCCTCTCTTTCTTGAAACTAAAAGCCCTAATTCACTGCTGGGCCCTTGCCTTTAATCCCAGCACTTTGGGAGGCCAAGGTGGGAAGACTGCTTGGGGCCAGGAGTTCAAGACCAACCTGGGCAACACGGGGAGAAACTGTCTGTACAAAAAGTAAAACTTAAAAAAATTGTAGCTGGGCACGGTGGCACACACCTATAGTCCCAGCAACTCAGGAGGCTGAGGCAAGAGGATATTGCTTGAACCCAGGAGGTTAAGGCTGCAGTAAATTATGATTGCACCACTGCACTCCAACCTGCATTACAGAGTGAGACTTTGTCTCAAAAAAACAAACCTTAATTCACATAAAATCTGTTAGTAATCTAGTAATCTATTGCCCTGAGTAGGTACAAGATTACAGACCTTTTCTTGTAGAACTCAAGAAGCTGAGCACTAAGCCTATGGCTCTCCCAATTCTACTACCAGTGGCTAGGTGTTCTGCCTAATAAACTACATTTTTTTTTGAAATTTGAGTGCTACCGACCTGCATCTTTCAAAAATGATAAAAATCTTCAATATCTATTTTGAAATATCTTATGCCAATTAGTCTTCCTATATGACCCTCAGTAATTGTTTGCACTATTCCTGAATTTTAATATTCTTTAACTGTACATCTTTAATATCCAAACACACACTTCATAAGGTTCAGGAAATCATTTGCAAAATATGGAATATGCTGAATATAAGCATTTTTAAGGAAGAAATTTCCAGAAATGTCAAAAGATTATCAGTAAGATTTATGATCCCTCAAAAAGGTTATAAGTGACTGCAATGTAATTTATATATTATTTAGATGTTGTATTTATTAGGGTAAAGCTAACTGTTTTAACAAATAGTGTCAACAAATAGAAGATTTACTGTTCATGTAACAATATGGGACAAGTTAGCAGGTGGTCAGGGTAGTCTTCCTTCATGCTGCTATCCAAAGATATGGGATAGTGAAAGCTTGCCATCTTCAACATGCCTTCCATAGTTTCCCTATAAGTTACTCTATTCCAGTAAGCCATGGTGAGAATAAGCAAGAAGTAGTGCACTTGGGATAAAAAAAACCAGGTCTGCTAATACGTATATCATTTTATGTCACATGACATCATCTAGAACTCACTCATATGGGCATATGAATTTTGATGAACACCTAACACCTAATCTATTTTGAGTAATTGTATTTGTGCTCCTCTTAATTTTTATATTTGGATGTTTTTTCTAGTTTAATGTCACCTCTCAGGAATTAATTCACTGCATTCTCTCAAATAAAAGACTTCTGCATATTTCTCAAATTATGTTGACATGCATCAGTTTCTAATCTGGACACTTTGCAATCTCACCTTCTCACAGTCACATGAGACACTTAGATAAGTTAGCATCTCATTTTTAGCAATTAGTTTTACTTAACGTGGTAATATCACATTTCATACTACATAATAGTATTTACTGATCCACTAAATTTGAATTTTAAATGGCCCTAAATAAGGCACCAGTGACTGGATAATTATGCAACCCAGTTCAATGAACTGTGGACCATACACTCATCCTCACACATGATTCACTGACATACAGAGAAGCAATGTAAAGGTGACAACAATAACCCAATTCTCATTCTATCCTATACAACAAAGTGTGCAACAACTTTCTTCTCCATAGTGACCCACTAGATGGTATACCACACTTGGCCCATCAATTATGGGAATGAGTTCAAGAAAAGGGTAGAACAGTTCAAAGCATTAGGCAAGGGCATCTGCATGTCATTCATAGAAAATATCACTCTTGGCCGGGTGCGGTGGTTCACGCCTGTAATCCCAGCACTTTGGGAGGCCAAGGTGGGTGGATCACGAGGTCAGGAGATCAAGACCATCCTGGCTAACACGGTAAAACCCTGTCTCTACTAAAATTCAAAAAATTATCCGGGAATGGTGGCGGGTGCCTGTAGTCCCAGCTACTCGGGTGGTAGAGGCAGGAAAATGACTTGAACCTGGGAGGCGGAGCTTTGCAGTGAGCCGAGATAGCGCCACTGCACCCCAGCCTGGGTGAGAGGGAGACTCTCTCTCAAAAAAAAAAAAAAAAAAAAAATCACTATTAAAATAGTTATCTACAATTATTCTGAGGACTGAAGTACAGAAAATGTGCAAAAATTTGTAAAATTGCAAATATTTGAGTTTTACTCATTTGCACAAATATGAAGATATGCATTACATATTAGCTGTGTATATTGAAGTGAAAAACAGGCCTCTAGCAATCTATTTGGTAAAATACTCTTGCTACATTTTTATACCTAGTTTATTTGAGAAAGGCAGTAGTAGTAACATTCTCTTTCTTTTAAACTCTGCATATCTTGGATCCTTTACAAATTCAGACTGGCCTCCTTCCAGCCCAATGACATACAACAGATTGATTTTAAACATTTCTCCACAAAGTGGCTGAAATTTGACTTGAAAAGTACTATGAGATTTATGAGTAAACTTTACCATTAACTATGTTCCTTTGTTAGTAATCAAGGTTAGTCCCACCTTTAGACAGCTAATCTTAACATCAAAATCAAAGTGTTAAAACTGCAAAATTACATAGTCTAACCCCATCTCTTAAAGTATGGTGAAAAGAATGGTCAAAAGTCAACAAGCAAATTACGAGTCGAGTCAAGATTGTAATCCAGGGCTCTTTCCAACTGTTGTCACTTTGAGCCCTTACTTGAAAAGCCATATACTCCTATAATTTCAGGCTCTATACAATTATCATGGAATACGGATTGAAGTTTATTGTAAAGTGTGCATTACTCTTTGCACACTAAAATAACACCAACCATTAGGAAGGTGTAACAAAAAAGAAACATTGTTTGACTAAGAATCCAAAACCACTAGATACACCATAAGGGCAGTTGTTTTAACCTGCAAATATTTTTCTGATAATTTTTACCATACTTTTGAATCTGCAAAAAGAGAAAGGGGAATCCTGTCTTAACTTTCATTTTCTTTTCCTTTTAGGGTAACAAGAGGAAAAAGTTACACACAAGACTCATTTCTCTCAACCCTGATGTCCCCTTTGAATCTGACAGACTCGACGTCGCATTATTTCCTGAAACTTTTCTTAAGATAAAAGCTGGCACTGCTTCCATATCTAGCCTTTTACAGCTGCAAGAGTTAGCACAAACAATATTCATATTCATTAACGTCCCAAAGTATGATCACATATGGTAAGACTACACGGCAGTCTCACTATAGAAGTCAGAAAAATGGGAAAAGAGAAAAGAAATGACTGTGGAGTTCAAAAGGTTCTCTTTAATGTACATCAAGCAGCTTTGTGTAATGCAAGTAATGACAATAATTTGCTATGTAGCAAGGATGGGTTATACACAAACTGGGTTTCTCTGATCCCCTGTTAGGAGGTCAGCATGTGCTCAGTACCAGTCATCTGCCAACATGTGCTGGATGCTAACAGACTTTCCTGTAATAAGCTCACTGGGCTGGAGCACACATTTTAAAAAAAAGGTCAAAAATTTAGGTTTGTCTAGCTTCCTCCAGCATGTCCATTTCTTTCTTGGATGTGCAAGAAGATAGCTTTCTCTTGCTTGCTATTTCATGCTAAATTAGCTAACCTGTCAAACGGATCAAGGTAAAAAGGTCACAGCAGCCAAAGAAATACAAAATAGGTAGAATAACCTACAGAAAAGTCTATCAACTACAAACATTAGCACGAGTCCCCATTTTTCAGTTTTTAATGAAATTAGGATGGGCCTTAAGTGAGAATATTATGCTCTGAGAAAGCGAATATATATTAAAAGAAAATACTCCCCAAAGGCATAACTCCAGCGTTCAGCCTATAAGCACATTATACCCTTAAGCACCTCATTATTCTTCACTAGTAAATAAATGTGAGATGAGCTCACGGATATTTCCAAAGTGGTAACATTTTGTTGAACTAAAAGCTAGTTCAGCCAAGATGCAAAAAGGAAAAGACAGAATGGTAAAAATTTGAATGACTATCTCAGGGTAAATTCTGTTATAGCATCATCTGACACTTTCTTATGCCTGTGTTAAATTAACATCCTATCTCAAGTAACCTTTCTCAACAGCCTTGCCACCCCCGCCCCCAGCATCGCTGCATATACAAAAGAGATCTTTCTAAAAAAGGTCAGTGTGGAATTTCTTTTTTGGGATACTTCTCCTTTTGTTGTCATATTATGTATGGATTCTCCTATAACAGTCAAAGTCTCGGCAGGAACAGAATAGTACTTAAATAGCTCAAAAAATTTAAAAATATGCTTTCAAAGTTCTGGGAAGGATTAGTAAAACCAGCAAGGGAAGTTAAAGACATAGACATTAGTAACATTAAGTCATCCCTGGCACCCAAAGGCAAGGGGAGCAAAAGGTGTTATTACAGCATTGAGAGCTGAAGCAATGAAGAAAGGGCTGTACTACAAGAACGGGAGTTATGGAGGCAACAACCATTATCAGAAAACACATCAGAAAAAACAGGAGGGACAAGGAAAGAAAAGTCTTAACCTTTCTCTTCCCACTTTCCAATCACCTGCTGGTGTCTCCCTTTGACCAACCTCACTAGAAGTCAGAAGGCAGGATGATGCAGAGCCTAGGGTCAACCTTTAGTCTTTGGATGCTCAGCATGAGCAGATTATAGTGTACAACATTTGCTCAACACCTATTTATTAAACAAACTGAGCTCAATAACCAGCTGAGGTTACTAGGATAAATATTTTTATTTCAATACCAATTTTGTTCTGCCACTGCACCACTGTGACCAATGACAATGTGTTTGACCTCTGGATAGATACAACTTTCAAAAAATGAGAACCACTTACGACATCTTGAGCCTCAGCCTCATGTCATCCTACAACTTAGCTCTCAGTTGATCCCTAAGTTAATCCACTTTTTCTTGAAGGTAACTTTCCTATTTTAGTGTTGAAGTATCTAACAGTTCTTATATACAAGGTCATGTATTTCTCCGTATTGTGTAGTGATACCTAGAATAGGCACAATAGAATAGCAGTGACTCAGTGGCCACTGAAAACTGTTCTCTACACATTTGATACTGCATATATAACATGCAATAGAGAAGTCTATATGGAGAACTCTATATGGAGTAACTATACAATAGAGAACTAATTGGAGCATTACTCCTCTCATTACAAAATAGTTACTCCACTCTATTGTATAGTTACTCCATAACTACACAATATGAGGATGTGCCAAAACTATTCCCATCTCTTTTCTCCTTCCTCAATGATGCCATTATTCTTGTCGTAAAATCAGTAGTCTGTTGGAGACTTATAGACACAATAAATTGTATAAATTTTGAGTCATTAGAAGGTAGTAAAATCAATTAAGTTGACCATGATGAGCATTCTTTAATGCATTAGACTAGGGTAAGATAGGATAGAACATTATAGAAATGAACAGAACAAAATAAACAAAAGAGAATGTGTTGCAGATAGCAAGCTGTGGACACTATGAAATATAAATGCATGTTTGTGTGTGTGCATGTATATTGTATTGTGGTGTAAAGTGTATTTCTTATTATATGTTAAGTTAAAAATAATGCTTGAAGTCAACTGGAATACACGGATGTTCTTTTCAAAAGTACCCAAATTACAAAGGGGTGATTCCTGGATCATCCTTCTGAAATAGAAGGCTTGATAATATATTCTGTTTTTATTTTTTCTGTTTTTATCTATTCCCATTTATTTTATACATAATTCACTTGTTTAGTAACCTTGAAAAAGAGCTCTTCCTTCTAATTAATCTAAATCTTCCTGCTGCAAAAGAAGACTTTTCTTATTGTCCCATCATTATTTACATGGATTTCTCATATAATTCCACTTTATGTTGAAAGTAACTTTCAAGTCTTCAGTTATGTTTCCTCAGTCTCTTTAAACATTATGACAGGTTTTATTTCTCACCTCGGTTCTATGTTTTCCCTCTTGTTCCTCATGTACACTGCTGCACAACAAGATGGAACGGACTAGAGATGACCTCTCATAGAGTAGGGAAGATGACTTTGTCATAAAGAGGAGGCTGAACTTCCTGCACAATGTCTGTTTTTCCTTCTCTACAGGAACCATGATCCCAAGGTAATTTTTTGTAGCTGTTGATATTGTACAGATGTATATGCAGAAATACATATGCTAAGTAGATAATACATGGATGAGTTACTCAACTTCCTAAACTGTGAAATTGAATATCATAATATTTTACATTGAATTAATTAATATAAATTGCTCAGTACCATATTTATCCCAGAGTAGGTACTAACAAATAAATAGCATCAATCATTGGACGAGTCCACAGTACGTTTGGATTGAATTAATTTCTTGAATTAATTTCTAGAGTGACACACAGATTCTGACTCATTTTAAGTCATTATCTGAAGATTAAGTCATACACTTAGATTTGATAACTATCTTGTTTAAAAAAAGAACTGTCTCTTTACTCATTATAACTGTTACATTTCCTTAAAGCCAAGGTTTTCATCATGGGAGCCATGAGGATGTGCCTCTCAGATCTCTAGCTTCAGGGAGTGTAATTGACTTATGAACTCAGTTGCTGCCTTCCAACATTTTTTTTAATTTAATTTTAAGTTCCAAGATACATGTGCAGGACATGCAGGTTTGTTACAAAGGTAAACGTGTGCCATTCACAATAGCAAACACGTGAAATCAATCCAAATGCCCATCAATGATAGACTGGATAAAGAAAATGTGGTACATATACACCATGGAATACTATGCAGCCAACATTTATTAAGATGTTCTCATGGACCCCACACACCCCACAGGCTTCTCCCAACCAGTGCTGAGCATGGCAGGGATACTAAGGAACCTGGCCCTAGAAGATGAGGATTTTTCTTATGTGTAACTATAGCTGGAGGACTCTCACAGCCTTGATGAGCCCTCATAGAATTGTACCACAGTCCAAGATGGCTCCATCCGACATTCCTTTCCTCCTTTTCTCCTTCACTGGGGGCAGACCTGCATCATGTCATCTCCTTCTCCCATTCCTTCCATATTGCTGCTCACAGACCTCACCCCTAATCAGTCTCTTGAATTCCAGCATCTGTTGCTGGAGGATCCAGATTGACAAATATAATAACCCATAATCTGTGTGAAAATTGTGCGTGCAGGTACATATATGCCCTTTTAATAGTAAGAATATCCATAAGTTTCATCAGCTTTTTAAATGGATCTGTGAGCAAAAAAGCTTAAAAACTACTCCCTCTTTAAATTCAAGTTATGAAAAAATACCACCCAACTGTCCCAAAGTCAAAAAGGTGCTTAAGAAAGACCCTTATTGAATGCACCATATGCCTAAGTGCTCTTGGACATCATTTTGATATTCTAGGAATCTGAAATGTCAGATCTGGAATATCTACACTTATTGGCAATATAAAATCATGTGAAATTGTATTATATCTACTGTTGATGTTTGTTCCTGTTTTGCTTTCCTGTGAGTTTTAAGTTCTTTCTTATTCTACTTCATATCACATTTAACCTGCTATCTTTGGCATTTACAAGCTCAACATCTTGAATTTAGCAAATTGGCATTTAGGAAACATTTGTCATCATTAAGAAAAACTAAAAATTATTTTCAAAAGCTTTGTTACTCTTTGGAGACCCTTGAAAGTGATTATTTGGTTACATTGGAAAAAATCATTCAAATTTGATGGCAATTAAAATTATTTTAAAAAATTAAATCACACACAAAAATCTTCCAAACTTTACATTGTTAAACTTTAAGTGCACATTTTGCCATTTTAATCTTACTAGAGAACCAAAGGGTCAGAACTCACAGACAGGGACTTGTATTTAATTATATTAAGCCATTCATTTAATATCTAATGCGAATAATCACCAAGGAGAAGACAGAGCTGGCTTCAAAACTATTCTTCTTTTTCCATCCTTAACTCTTTCAATAATGCTTGATGATTTATATTTTAATGCACCTACTTAAGTAGACAGTCTTTTATCTTCCCTCTTAGGTGAAACAGATAGCTTATTTATTTCTTCCCTTCTACTCTACTCAAACACAGTTTAGACTCTTGTGATTGCTTATAAACCAAATCAATATCTGGCTTGTTAAGATTCTGTGATTAAAGTGCTGTGCCTCCATGTTGATCTCTTTGATCTACAAACAGACCCTAGTCATCTTGTCTCTGTAATCCTGAGATATCTTTACTACAAGTTGACACTATACTTTCCATCAGGCCTGGTCTGACGCTCTTCAACTTCCAAATTTAATCTCATTGCTACCCATTGGGTTAACCTGACATATTTCATTCCCTTCTTCAAAATAAGTTCTGTCTCATTTGCAAGGGAGAGCACTTTTTAGAGCCATAGTGTACAACTATGCTTCAAACCTGGATATGAAGATCTTGACTTCAGGCAAGAGGTAAAAGACTATTTTAATCCCTTAGAGCAACTGATAATTTATATGTAGCTTTCTAGGGGCGGTTTTCCTCCTAAATCAGTCTCTGTCAACTGGTACTTCTATGATATACAAGCTAAAGAGAAGAAAAATAATAGAAATAATCTTTCAAATAAAAAAAGTGGCCTAAGAAATAAAAAACAAACCCTCATCTTGGTAGCTATATAAGGCCTACTTATTTCTCCCAGCTGGATGCCATATTAATATTTGGAGGGGAAAAATGCATTTCATAAATATTTGGTTATTAATATATACTTTTAAAATTACATATAACAGAGTAGTGAGTTATCACCAAAGAATGCCCAAAGAATGAGAAGAATATTAAGAAAGGAAGTAATATGCTTATTATAGGCAATGGTGAGCTCAAATGTAATAGCAAATGCAAATCTAACTCCTATCTTTGCTAAATGAAAGGGGCTTCCAGAAGTACCAAGCAGCAAATTGTCATGCTCCAGAAAGGCTAATGACTTATGTTTATTTTCATATTATCAAGTAACACAAATGTTAAGGAAAGTTTAATTTACTTCCTTTGTTATGGGATATAGATAAAAGATTAAATGGAATAGCAAACATAAGATAGCTAATATTATTTCACATACTGCAGTTACTCTTATAATATGAATTTCTCCTTTATTACTTTTCCCTTTCCTTCTGTCTACCCTGTCTGAAATAATTTGAAGACTATAAACCCCATGAGGGCAGGGACCTTGTCTGATTTAGCTTGCCAATGTGTTTTCAATGCATAGATGAATACAAATATCATTAAGAAAAGAATTTGGAGCACCCATCTTTATTGAATGTCTCCTCACTGGCCCTGTGCTAGACATAGATGATGTGAAGGCCATGATGAATTAGACAGTGTTCCTGCCCATCAAGAACTTATAATACTGTGACATAATAGAAATATACAAGTCTAGCTATTTTGCACAGCAGTGTAACTACTCTAATAGAGATGCGGTATTCAAAAAAAAAGCTGAGTTTTTTATGTTGAACCAAAAAGATAATGAACCTAAAAATTCCTCTAAAAATGGAAATGTTTCACTTGAACTTAAAGACCAGGTTATGAACCATTAATTGGTTTGTTATTCTTGTTGGGCATCTCTGTATGAAGGACAAACAAGAGAAAAAAAATCATTTAATTACAGTGTTTCCTTCCGAGGGTAGAAGTATTTTCTGAGCATCAGTCCAAAAAAAATCAAGGCAAAAAAGTAAATTGAGAGGCATCACAGAAGAGATCAAGATGAAGGCAAAAAGGATGCAGGGAAACTGAGTAGTCTGTTGTGAAATTCTGACCTAAGAGTACAAGGGCAAAGATCTTTATGCTTTGGATTAAGTATTACCAGAAGGGGAGGGATATTGACTTTGTTTAAATCAGTAAATGAAATAATACAAAGTTGAATAAATCGATGTTAATGATGATCAGAATTGATATTTCACATCAAATTTTAGCTTTTGCAAATAAATTTGGGGAGAGAGAAGTTGTGTCTTAGTCTCTTCCTGGTAACAGGCACATAGCATCCTCTTGATAAATGAGTGTTGAGCGAGTGAACTCATGTGAATGACACTTGATAAAAGAGACAATGCATCTGAGATTACAGCTTTCTCAAATTAAGCTGAAGGGTGACAGCATAGAGTCTTAGGATATGTATATGGATTTTGCAACAATACCGGTCTCAGTCTGAAGCTTGAATCCACCTTTATATCATGTCCATAACCTTGAAAAAATGTACATAAGCTTCTAAAACTCTATGTCTTCATCTGTGTAATGTGAATGGTAGAGTAACTAATTCATAAGATTTTTACAAGATTAAATTAAATAATGTACATATAAAGTCTTTGTAAGCATCTTACACATATTAACCAAATATTAGATATGTTCTGTGCTATAATTTTGATTTATTTTAGCTGCTTCAAAATCTGCAATCAGAAAATAAACCAGAAAAAAAAATGAAAAACCTTGAAGGGAAAATAAGAAAGTAAAATAACCTGGAAAATGATCTGGGAGCAATCTAAAATGAGATAAATAAAAACTTTTTCATGTGGTAATGAAGAACAAGGGGCAAAATTTGAATGTACCATGCTTCCCTGCAATTTGACGCAATTCACATTACGTTATATAGATATCAACTGAAGCGCCTTAATTAAATCATCTCAAACAGAGAGGCTGCAGGTTGACTCCTCTGTCATCCAAACTGGTCTTCAGGGGCCCTTCTAACCAAATCAACTAAGTCAAAAGCTACTTCTGCCTTTTTTTTCCTCCAGACTCAAAATGATAGAGTCAACACCACAGTCAGCAATAGATTGATTGTGGCCTCTGGGAAGTCACATGGCTCAGTGTTTAGAATCTACAGCTGCTTCTCAAGGTCAAGTATACCTTGCTCGAATGAGATATTTATTCCCAAGAACATGGTGCCAGTTCTAAACTTTTCTTGAGGACCTAGATAAAACATTTCCCCAGAGGACATTTTTACTGGGAAAAGCTTGTGGTGGCCTGTGCAGTCTATGAAAAAATTCACCTGAAAATATGGTTAATTTGCCTCATTACTGAAAGAAAAATGTGCTCCAAGGCTACAGTAAAATTCTTGTAGGATAAATAGGCTTTTAGGCACCTTCCAGTATATAATATTGGAAACCAGTAATATGTTCTTCTGAAGGGATTACCAAAAAGATTTGGAGTAAACATTTTAATTCAAAATTGCATATTTTATAATGCAAATTGTTCTCTTCTCCTTTAACTGTCCTTTGATGAACACTCGGCTTCAATAGTAGCACTGTTCATTCAGTTTCTGTAAACATTACTGCCTATACGTGTTTATGTCTATCATTTTAATAACAGTCATGTATAGTCTTTAATTGCACTTTATTTTACTTTTACTTCTTCTCGAGTTCAAATTGAACTTCTACTCAAGTTCAAGTCCACTGAGTACAGGTAGATGGATTGATTTTTCAGAGTTCACACTGCAAACATTTATTAAAATCCTATCATATACAGGAAGAACCTATAATACTCTAGAAGATAGCATGATATAGTGGCAGAAAGTATATACTTTAAAGACATGTGACCTTAGCTATAAACTCAGCTTCTGGAGTTACAGCCTTATGATATTTGGCCATTTTACTTTCACTTACTAAGCCTAAGTTTCCCTATATGCATAACAGTACTAATGGTGCCGATTAGCAGAATCTCTCTGAGAGTTCAATAAAGTAATATACAGAGCCCAGACATTCCCTAATAGATAATATGTATTCAATAAGTGTGAGCCCCTCCCCAAGTCCTGTCAGTTACTGAAGAGCTACATGATAAATGTGTCATACTCCCAGGGGCAGAGATAACTATTATATTTATAACCAAAATCTGTGCTTCTATATTAATCATTCTACAGGCATTTCTACATTACACAGGCTCCTCAGTTATACCAAGAAAAACTAATGGAGACTTGAGATTTCCCGAACTATATTACATCCCATTTGGGATACTTTCTAAACAAGTATAAGGAATCTTGGCACTCCAAGTCTGAATACATTCATAGATTTGTCTTCAGCTTGTCTTATGCAGTGTCTTAGATATACAGCACTTTATAGTTTATAAATGAGCACAGTTAATTCACATACCCCTGGGTAGTTTTGATTTGCTTTTATTTAAAAAGGAACACTCTATCAAACACCAGAGTTTATCCTTTAAATAATTAGGAAGAGTTCTATTAAATTCCACCAAGGCTATTCTTTCAACTTAAAGGTTGTCATTTCTATGCAGAGGAAGGTTTTAATTACCTCCTTAACCCCTCTCAATTCCACTATGATTAATAACTGATTGTAATTTGCCTCCTCCTGGGCCATTCTTGGCATGGTATTCACAGCATTATAAGCTCTTTCTTCTACCTTAACTGCCTCCTCAAAACTGGAAATTTGCTAACACTTCACTCTGTTTCTCAGTCCTTCCACCTAGTAAAAGGACCATCTGTTTGACACCCTGATATTTCAGAAGAGCTACAGTATTTTTCACATTATTTTGCACATTTTAAAATTACATACATTGTAGGTAACCAGTCAATATTGTTGACTGACAGGTTTTTCTCCATTATTTTAAAAATTAGAATTAAGGGGGTGATATGTGTTCTCTTATTATATGTTTGTGTGAATACAGCTCTTATAATCCTCTAGATCCAGATGGAATATTAACTAAATGAGGAGAAAAGAAGATATAAAAGAGAAAGTATCTGGGTTCTGCTATGGTTCCACATCTGGAGAAGACTACAGAGGAGTCACAGATGTCCAGTGTTTCTGTCCCATTTAGGTCCATCTGGCTCCATTACAACTTTACTCCTGCATAAAGTTAGCAACACATTAGTCAACTCCTTGAGTAATTTTCTCAAATCTAACTAATGTCCTTGTTCCTGGCTCTTAATTCTTAGGGAAAATTAGTTTACCCCTTGTTGTCTCGTCCCGAGAAGGGTGAAACCACATTGTTCTCTTTTTCTAGTTTTCAAAGCATTAAAGAATGTGTAGGTCCCCAGGAGGATGTTATTCTTTACAGGGGCTGTAAAAAATGACTAAAATGGTAAATGAAACATACAGATATGGACTGCCAATGAATAGTGCAGCACAGAAGTTGCAAATGGAGATTCTGGAGTCAGACTCCCTGGGCATGAATTCTGGGCACCACTTTCTAGCTGTATAACCCTGAGCAAGCTACTTAACCCCCTCAAGCTTCTTTTTCATCTGTAAAATATAAATAATAATATTATCTCCCTCACAGGGGTTCTTTGAAGATTAAAATAAATAACATGCTGTATGGACAATATTGCCATTTGAAACACAGTCAGGGCCAATAAATATTAGCTAATTATTGTCAAAGAAAGATACCTAGAGCTAATTTTGAACGGATTATAACAGAAACCAGAATACTCAAGAAACAGAAGCCACAGTGAAAATGCACTGAGAAATGAGTAAATGAAAAACCAAAGGTCACAAGTGCTTTTCTAATATGTCTTATTAACAACATCAAAAAGAATCTCTTTATTTCAAGAAAAACACTTTGATCCCTCGGGATTAAAGGAAAAGAAAGAAGCAAAAGCAAAATAGTAAACTCTACATGACTGATCACTGCAGATATCCTCTGATGCAACCGTCAGGTTGCGTTCCAAATGCTAAATGAGCAGTATAGGTAGAAGGAATGAGAACCCAGTAAGGGAAACTTCTGCTTGGGGTCCTTGAAAATTCATCTCTCAGAAAATGAAGCAAACAACAAAAGAATTGTACCAACTCTCTTTAATTGATAAATAATTTATGGATGATCAGCAGGAACATCCATCCAGGCAGCTGATTAAATGCAAAGTATTTTGATAGCAGAAAGTTAATATGGCAGGCCTCATAGGAGAATGCGACTCCAGCAATCAATGCCAGTCCATATATTGATGGATGTTGCACAGTCTCTTCCTAGCAGGCTATTTGCCCACCCTCTTCCCCTTGATCACTAGCAGGAAAAGTTACCTCCTCTGTGAGTTTCTTTCTCTTGTCAAAATGATAGAGGTTAAATGTGGATAAGGAAGGCAATTAAAATAGATCTGTCATGAGTGTGTTATCCCAATGTGCTATCCTGATTTCCTTCTCTAGTGTGAACTGCTACCGGAGGATGGTAATTGAAATTCGTCAATGTTGACAGCTGATGACTAATATGGAGCTTTTCATTACATATCCCCCCTGGAATAGAAAAGAGATGAGTGCATATTAAACTCCAGATGGAGGCAACCACAGGACAGAGAAACACAGACACTACTGAAGGCAGTAGTGCAATGACTGGGAAAAACCTGGGAACCTCTGAAACCAATTTTTATGGAAAGAGAGATAGCATTAGTTTTCTTCCTCCTCTGTCTGTGTAGCATTTCCAACATTACAATTATCCTCGTGGTCCATGTATGTTTATATCAACTGAAAGCCCCACCAACTATCCTTTGGCAGAGTAAGTTTGGAAAGAATCTATGAGTTCCACTGCTTCTTCAAGTTTGAAAATGTAATTTTATAGTATAGAAATCTAGGAGTCATTCCTGTTACTCATTTGTATTATTTTATAGTTTATACATGATTTTCCTATTTATCAGAATTGTTCAAAGTAAACTAATTAATTGTATTACCCAAGTATAATTCTGCCAAAAGATACCAAGAAATCACCTTTAATTAAATTTTGGCTGAGTTTTTGCATTGGTCAAAAATACTCATTTAAATGGACTTTTGACATGTTGAACAGAAACTATAAGGACTCAAAGGTGGAGTGCAATATCCAAATTAACGATTACTGCATAACAATTTATGCCAAACTCAGTGGCTGAAACTGACTCATTTATTATAGCACACAAATCTGTGGGTCAGGAATTTCAGGATGATTCAGCTCAAATTCTTCAGTTTTGCATGGCATTGATGGAGTCTCCACAATAGTATTCTGCTGGCAGATGGGCTGGTTTTGAGGGCCTAAGATGGCTTCACTTACATTTCAGGTGGTATTAACTGTATTATCTTACTTTCTGTAGTCTTGATGCTCTGGCTTCTGAGGCCTTGGGAGACACTTCCCTGCCACTGAGCTAATTCCAAGACATAACCAACTATTCCCTGTGAGAAAACCTTTCATATGCAAACCAACCAATCCAAATACTGCACCTTTATCAGACTGTCACAGAACTCTTATACTCTGGGCCAATATTCCTCTGTCCTAATCTTTCCAGGGCCAAGTACCAGACAACTTGAGTGAGCCCTACATCCCAGAGCCTGCAAAATTATTCAAATTAGCCAATTCTAAACCTGCTTATCCAGCCTCTTGACCAATCCCAGTACTTCCCCATGTGGCCCTAAGTGGTGCGGCATGCCTCCTCCCCTTGGGAACTGTGAGTAACGAACCATCTTTTCAACAGCAGTTGTCTCCTGATCTGCTGGCTTATTATATCTTAATTATGATAAAACCTACATTGAAGTAAAAAAAAAAAAAAAACTGATGACTTTGAAGCAACGTCTATAAGGCTAGGCTCTCTAGAATATCATAGAGAGTCCCTACACAACATCCCAGAGTAGTCAGACATTTTACATGGCATGTCAAGGATCTCAGAAAGAGTGCATAAAGAGACTTAAACAGCAGCTGCCAAGACTTCTTATGACCTTGCCTGGGAAGCCTCAGAATGCCACTTTCTCTGAACTGGTCAAGTAAGTAGCTAGGAAAACCCAATTAGACTCCGTCTCTCGATGGGCAGGATAATAAAGAATTTGCAACCATCTTTAATTTACCATGAGCAAGTTCTCTTTGGTCAAGTTTTTACAGATCCCTAATTCACGATCAGTGCCAGTGATCATTCTGAAGGTATCGTAAACGAAGTTATTTCCTAATTTTGTCATCCCTTGGGGATGTGACAGTCTTTTCCAGGAGCATCATGTAAGATTTCTTTATGTTTTCAGGCCAAGTTACATCTGATTAATGCAGTTTCTGCTGCAGAAAACAAGGAAAATAAAAATAAAACAGGGCTGGGGGAGCTTCACTTCAGGGGATACGTTCTGTCACATGCCCATGAGGAGAGTGACACAAATAAGCATCTACGGATTTCATGGAGGGAGGCATGACATTATGATAATCATTAAGAGTAAGGAAATAGAAATAGTCCCTAGAGGTGTGCACATGCCCCTAAAGAGGCATTAGCACTGGGTTTGTGTGCTATTTGTTTTCTAAACCACATGCTTTCTAAATACGTATTTGCATTTGAATATAATGAGTATAATTTACTCTTACTGACCAAAATTACCTTAAATGTGAAAATGATGAAGCTTAAAAGTGAATAACTCAGCTAATCAATCACCAGCATGCTAATGGCCCCCCATTTAGCCAGGAACGCTTTCCCTCGGGGCTAGCAAGCTAAGAGCTAAATTCCATGCTAAGACTGCATTTAGTGTTCTTGGGTTAACTCAATCTCTAATGGAAAGCCTAGTCACCACCAAAGAAGAAAGGGAAGAGAATGCAAAATAAGTCCAAGTCATGTTTCACTCTCTTTAGCCTGAACTGTGACAACAGACATTTAGATATGCAATGATGCCAATTTATTTTCTATCAACATGTGGTGAAATATGAATGGACCCTGAATCCAATTACATAAAGAATATTACACAAGCAACTTCCTTATATTTCACTAAAAAGGAGCAGTCATTCTGCTGGACTACATTCAAGAAGTTATTGCTTTCCTAGCACCAGACAATTGTACTATTTTACATAACCAGTATTCAGAGGATGGTATTTTACTAATAGGCAAAATCCTACAATGACAATTTAAATGGTTTGAAACATGCACAAGATAATTTGGAGTCACAGCTCTGCCAGTTGCTAAACAAGTGCAGCAGGAATGTAGGCTCTCTAAGCATCAAGAGTGTTGTTGGGGGAACAGCCTGTCCTGTTTGATCAAGGAAACTTTGCTAACATCAAGTCAGGAGCTCAAGTTAATATCATCATTTCAAACTCTTACTAGGGCAGATTAAGTGTCTTCACTGGATAACTTTATTGCTCATGATGAGGCAGGAACCTAGAACAGACAGATGGTTTTCAGTGGTTGGGGTGCAAACTCAGGCTGGACTAAAAGACCTCTGTCTGAGACCCAACTTTGTGGCCAATTAGCACTGCAAGCTTGGGTAACTAACTTAATCTCTCTTAAAATGATTCTTCATCTGTTTAAAAATTAAATTAGGACTTACCTCCTAGAGCTATAAGTATTAATTGAAATATTACATGTAAAACAATGCAAAGTCTGACAAATAATAAGTATTCAATAACAGTTAACATCTGTTGTTTAAATGAGGAATTAACATCTTTTGGAAATGATTAACCCTACATGAATGGGCTTTAGGGGATCGATGAATCTCCAGAAAATGTGACAAAATTCGGGGAAGACATTTCATAGCTTTTGTCAAAATTCTGAATGGGCCCAAAAACAACAACAGAAAAAGTAAGAATCACTACATTACATATTTTCCAGTAGAGAAGACATGTTTATGAACTTTCAACAAATATTTCTGAAGTTTCACTAAGTGCCAGACACAGTGCTGTCCTGGGGATACAACAATGAGTCTAAATGTATTCCCTTAGAAAGGTGGGCTTGGAGGGAGGGAGTACAGACATCAATGACAACTCCATAAATAAATGTGAAATGTGACAAATCTTTTGAAAATAAAGATCAGAGTACTACCAAAGTATACATTAGGGGAAACTAATCTAGGTCACTTGTTAGACAGTTGTGTTCAAGCCTAGTTTCGGAGATTTGATTCTATGGGTTGGTGTGGATAGAGGCTTAATTTCCTCATACTTGATGGCGGATGAATTAAGAGCTGGTGGCTGCAGTCCTGGGTCACATGGTTGGGTGCAGTGTGCACATTTAATGTTTCTCCTCGGATGTTCTACCTAGTACCCACCTCCACACCTAAGCAACCCAGCACTCCTACTGATTTGGCTAAGGTCTAGATTCACCACACAGCTGACCCTTTCTTCCTGTTCTATAACTAATGTATTTCAAAACTTCAACATTACTACAGACCTATTGGAAACATAACACATTAATTTTTCCAACAAATTCCCCTTTCACTATCAATCCATTAAGTTCCACTTTCCTGTTTGGAAGCCATTTCCTAGACAATATTTTGCTTCTATATAGTATTTTTTGCGTTTATCATTTTAAAGTATCCGTAAGTGTATCTACATGTAAATACAAATTTACAGAAATGCATTAATGGTTTATAGCATATTTGCCTTATCTTGGGTGATCTTTCATTGTGTTTTGCTTTTTTTTTTACTTTCACTTCCCCTTCCCAACCGTATCACTAACCCTATAACATGCCTTTATTAACAGTTCAGCTAGTATTATGTATCAATAAAAATACTATAATTATCAATATTCATAGTCATGTGTGTAGATACATTTATGTAGTCATATGTAATATTTTGCATATGTGATTATACATGTTGTAAAAAATCATATAGAGAGATAATGTTTGTTTAAAGAAATAAATCATATAATACTTTTCCTTATCTCTCTCTTCTTAGTTAATATCTCATAGACATTCCTCCAAGTCAATTGTTATAGCTCTATTTAATTTTTTAATGGTTGCATAATATTCCACGATGTGGACGTAGCATGATTGCTTTGATAATTTTCTTAATGTTAGATACTCACTTTTTTCAGGATATTATACCATGATCAACATTGTAATAAATACCTCTGCCTGTATAATCTTGTATGTTGGTAATTCTCAAAAAAGGGATCTGCTCAGTCAAAAGTCATCCATCTGTGTAATTTTACAGGCAATTTGCCTTCCAAAATGACTAAGCAATTCACATTTTGTTTCCATTCATCCTCACATGTGGGGAGCTCAGTGATAACTGCTAAGCCCTGTTTTCAACCTATGAACTTCTCTGGAGGACTTTATCCTACCAGGAGTTACAAAAGTCACAATCCAACCACATTATTGACCATGTACCTTGAGCTCTATTTGATCATTTAAGAAGTATTTATTGAGCTCCTATTATGTGCCAGTTGTTTTACTGGACATCTTGGGATACAGACAAACAAGATAGCTAAAAGCGAATATGGTGAAGGTCACAAAAAAGTAAAATCTGAGGTTCTGGGAAGTATGTGTAAGGGAAGGTAAGGCCTAGGGAGAGTTTCCGGAATAAAAAAAATTCAACTTTGTTATTTTCTAAACTCACTGTATTTGTTTTCTGTGACTGTTAAAACAACTTACCACAAATTTACTAGTTTTAAATAAG
Source organism: Nomascus leucogenys (assembly GCF_006542625.1). Classification (NCBI taxonomy): domain Eukaryota; kingdom Metazoa; phylum Chordata; class Mammalia; order Primates; family Hylobatidae; genus Nomascus; species Nomascus leucogenys. Next base: position 23,504,276 of record NC_044402.1, read on the forward strand.
AGAAATTTATCATTTCATAATTCTGCAGACCAGAAGTCCAAAATCACTTTAGTAGGATCTGAATCAAGGGTTTGTCAGGACTTCACTCCCTCCAGAGGCTCTAATGGACAATTCATTCCTTGCTTCAACCAGAATCTGATGGCTGCCAGCATTCCTTAGCTTGTGGTTATATCACTTTAATCTTTGCCTTCTTCTCTTTTGTCTGTGTCAAATCTTCCTCGCTCTCCCTCTCATAAGGATACCTGTAATTGCATTTAGGACCCATCTGGGATAATCCACAATAATCTCCTTATCTCAAAATCACAAATGTAATCACATCTGCAAAGCCACTATTAGCCATGTAAAGTAACAATCACAGGCTGCAAGAATTGGGACATAAATATCTTTATGGAGGGAGAGGAGAGGAGGGCCATTGTTCAGCCTACCACACTGATTTATTTATTTTTTAAAAATTTTTACATTGGATTTATATTCAGAGATTCTTATTTTTAATGAGAAAAAATAGCATATATCTTATTCATTATTTTGGAAAAATAATATAAGCAGTGATTAAGAAAGTATGTGGGCTTAATCTAGATTGCTTGGATAGAGTGGGGGTCTGAAACATCCATTTGGTCATTCTAAGCCCTGATTTTATCATGTTAAAACAATAACAACCTCCCAGGGACTCTATTGTTGTTATATCTGAGATAAAAGAGATAATACTTGTAAAGCACTTGGCATATGAGCACGTAATAAACATTAGCTACCATCATTTCACTTTTCACACATAACACCATTCTGAGGGTTAAATGATTGGCTGTTTCTAGTTAAGCCAATTTTTCTTGCCATAGCTCCAAATAGCTCCAAATATAAGCATATGCTTCTTTTCTCCACACAGTTTACAAAATCATTTTCTATTGTGAGTTCCCCTTTTTCATTCCAGTCTTTTTCAGTCCTTTATTTTCTCCAGCTAATTCATTGTGTTTCCAGCTTTGTCCCAACTGCATAATCAAGTTTCCCGTTTGCCTTGCTCCCACACTGTGTTGAATGAGCACACCGTCTACTTATCCATTTATTCATATTTGTTAGTTTATATATTTTATTTATCAAATATAAAATTTTCATGAACTAAATCAATTATTTAGAGTCCTAAAGTGAACATAATTTTTTCTCTACTTCTATATTAGAGAGGAAAATAAATCACCTCCAAACTTATTGGGGACTTTGTAAAAAGAAAACAAAATTAAAAAATTTCTTAAACATTGTGTGTGTTTAACATTTATATGTGTATATGTGTGTATGTGTGTGTGTGCCTTTAAGTTGGCATAGATCTAGCCAATCTCTTATAGTACTCAGTTTCTAGTTGACATTTACATTTCACAAGAAACAATCTATCATTTAGCCATGATAGACATTGCTTGTTGGTCTCTGATGCAATCTATTTAGCTGAGATTTGGCTTCAAAGTCATTCCAAATGGGATACTTCACAATCACCAATTTGTCAAAACTGACACCAGGTGGGAAACACCTTTATCATTCTTGGGTAGACTCACCCTTCTTGACTTTCCTGTATGTCTTAGTCCATCTTCTGTTGCTATAACGGAATATCACAGACCGGTAAATTTATAAAGAAAAGGAATTTATTTAGCTCATAATTCTGGAGGCTGGCAAGTACAAGAGCATGGTGCTGGCATCTTGTGAGGACCTTCATGCTGCATGATAACATAGGGAAGGACATCACATGATGTGAGGGAAGAGTGTTCCAGCTCAGGTCTCTCCTCCTCTTCTTATAAAACCACCAGTCCCATCATGGGGGCCCTATGCTGATGAAGTTATCTAATCATTTTTTTTTAAAGATGGAGTCTTGCTATGTTGCCAAGGCTGGCCTTGAACTCCTAGGCTCAAGCAATTCTGCCACCTCAGCCTCTTGAGTGGCTGGGATTAGGTCATCTTAATTACCTACTAAAAGCCCCACCTCCAAATACCATCAACATATGAATTTGGGGATTAAGTTTTCAACACATGAAATTTGAGAAACAACCTCAAATTATAGCACTCAGCATTTGAAATGCGGTGATAAATTTCCTCGGGTAAGTGCTGTGGGCAGTGTATTTCCATCTCATGAAAATCATCCACAGGGAACCCATGTTTTAAATCATGCCTTTATTAGAAATATAACACTATCTGCTACTTTATTCAGTGAGTTCCTTTCTCAATTTATTAACTTGTACAGATTTTAATAGCCAGAAGTCAGAAGAAGTAAGAAGGCATGCTCTATTTTCCCTTTGATATACATAATTTTTTCCTTTTCCACTCTGTGACAATTTCTGTTTTTTTCTCTTCCTAAACAAAATAGTAATAATAAATATTCATTGTTTTAAATAATATGCAGCATTTAAAATTATCTGCATGCACTTTGAGATGTTCTAAGTCTAACCAAAAGTAGCAAGGTGTTTTGAAGTGCTTTGTAGTTACGAATTACTGATATTGTTTATAACATCACCATAGGAAATCCAATAGATTCTGAAGTGAAAGACAAAGCTCTCCTATGGGAAGACAGATGACTGACACCCCAGAGGAGTATAGAAAATTAAAAATGTTATAGACTAAATTGACAACCTGTCTTAAAACCTAAATGTTGATTCTGTTCCAAGTCTGACAAGAGAGTAAGAAAATGAAATACATATATACACGTGTGTGTGTGTGTATGTATGTGAATAACAAAGACAAAAATCACTTTTGGAGACTTATCTTCCTAAATGGCACTGGTGTACTTCCGACCAGTACTCTCTCAACTGTAACTTATGCTTTATAGTCAAACAGTTATAGACTTCAATTCTGTTCCTAGGCCCAATTAGCTGGTAACCTTAAACAAATTACCCTGCCTCTCTGAGCCTACTGTTTTCCTCATTTGTATAAAGGAAATTGAATATTGTCTGTGTAAAGCATGCAGCACAGTGCCTGGACATAGTATAGTTCATTAAATGCTAGCTTTGTTTCTCCATGGAGATGATGTGCCTTGAGCTGGGGAAGGTCAAGTAGACTTTCTTTGAAATTCAGGTACTAGAAATATTTTAGTGATCAACAATTTCCTATCAGAGATGACTGGGAGATGCTAATTTTAAAATGTTAAACTGACTTCTATACACTCCAATTATGTTGATATCCAAAAGCAAAGTACTGGGGTGATTTTCAGTAGTTCAAGTTATATTAATTGTAAAGGTGAATTTAGAAGCTTCCCATTTCTAGCTATTGAATTTTTAGAGTTGATGCTTATAAAATGACCATTAAAACTTAGATAATTTTTTTCTCCTCTCTGGATATCAATTGCAAAGGACACCATGGTCTGATACCTTACGTGATTTAGTACCACGAAGGGCTGCTAATGCATGGAGTAAAACTGTAACACAAGTAGAGAAGCATGAACCCTCAAAATACCCCTTATCTTCACTCTGAGTTGCTTCAATTGTATATGTTATATGCTATGAGCTTCTACTTAAAATGATTTTAAAAAGCGTTTATACCTAAAAAAAATTTAATCACTGCTTTAAGAGAGAATACTATCTCCTTGGTCTGACCCTATCTATACCTCTCTGATCCCACTCCAGGCTATGATATTCCTTACTCAATTTAGCCACTCACATTCTTTCCATGTCTTAAATGTGGCAAGCTCTTTCTTACCTTAAGGAGTTTTACACAGGCTATTCTTTCTGTTTGCAAACCTTTTTCCACCACTCTTCTACTGGCCAATAATCACTGAGCCCTTATTCTTTGGTTCTATGCTTATTTATCCCTTTAAAGAGGTCTTTCTTATACCACAGCACCATCTAAGATTTTCCCTTAGAATTCTCAGGTAAAAAACAGAGCACCTAATTAAATCTGAACTTTACAAACTACAAATATTTTTTAAAAATTTATTATTATTTTTATGGATATATCATAGTCATACATATTTATGGGGTACATGTGATTTTTTTATAATACAAACATACAGTGTGTAATGATCAAATATAGATAATTGCAATATACATCACCTCAAACATTTATCATTTCTTTGTGTTGGGAACATTCCAAACCTTCTAACTATTTTAAAACATACAATAATAAATTATTGTTAACTATAGGTGTCATTTTGTGCTACTGTACACTAGATCGTATTCATTCTGATTGTAATTTTTACCCATTAATATACCCCTCTTTATCCTCCCACCTCTTTCACCACCCTTCTCAGCCTCTGATAGTCACCATTCTATTCACTACCTTTAAGAGATCTTTTTTTTTTTTACCTTCCATGTATGAGGGAGAACATGAAATATTTGTCTTTCTGTGCCTGGCTTATTTTACTTAACGTAATGTACTCCAGTTCCATCCATGTTGCTATGAAAGACAAGATTTTATTTTTTATGTTGGAATAATATCCCATTGTGTATATTTAACACATTTTCTTTATCTGTTTATTTGTGGACACCTGGTTGATTCCATATCTTAGCTATCACAAATAGTGCTGCAATAAGCATGAGAGTGCCAATAGCTCTTCAATAAACTAATTTGCTTCTTTTGAATATGTACCCAGCAGTGGGATTGCTGAATCATACAGTATTTGTGTTTTTTGATTTTTGAGGAATCTTAATACTATTTTCTATAGTGACTATGCCAATTTATATTCCTACGAACAGTATATGAGCATTCTCCATTCTCTGCATCCTAACCAGAATTTATTTTCTGTCTTTTGGATAATAGTCATTTTAACTAGGGTTAGATGATATATCACTGTGGTTTTGATTTGTATTCCTCTGATTAGTAACATTGAGCATTTTTTCATATACCTTTTGGCCATTTGTATTTCTTCTTTAGAGAAATGTCTATTCAGATTTTTTGCCCATTTTTAAATTGAACTATTTGGGTTTTTGCCATTGAGCTTTCTGAGTTCCTCATAACAATACTGAGCAAAAATAACAAAGCTGGGGGTATCACATTACCTGACTTCAAGTCACACATCAAAGCTCTAGTAGCCAAAATAGCATGGTACTGGCATAAAAACAGACACATAGATGAATGGAACAGAGTAGAGAACCCTTCATAAATAAAGACATGTGTTTACAGCCAACTTCTTTTTAACAAAGGCACCAAGAACGTACACTGGGGAAAGGACAGTCTCATCAAGTAACAGTGCTGAAAAAACATGGAAACCTATATAAAGAAGAATGAAACCAGACCCCTATTTCTCATCATGTAAGAAAAATCAAATCAAAATTGGTTAAAGGCTAAAATGTGAGACCTGAAACTATGAAACTACTAGAAGAAACATTGGGAACATTTTTCAGGACTTTGATCTGGACAAACATTTTTTGAGTAAGATCTCAAAAGCACATAAAACCAAAGCAAACATTGATTGACAAATGGGATTACATGAAGCCAAAACATTTCTGCACAGCAAAGGAAACAATCAAGAAATTAAAGAGACAACCTAAAAAAAAAACAGAAGAAAATATTTGCAAACTATACATGTGAAAAGGGATTATCAAAAACAACAAAGATTATTTTGTATTTATCCGAAACTCAAGTTTATATAGGCATCGTGTGTTTTTATTTGCTAAATCTGGTGACTCTAGTTTTTCTTATTATATTTTTTCTCAGTGACCTGTAGTTTTCCTTTATGGCAGTTTCATTATAATTTTGATTATTTATTTAACACATTTTTATCCACTCCACTCTAAAGCTGGTGGGAAGGATTTATCTGTTTATTTTTCTTCTATGTAGCCAGCAATCAGTATAGTGCCTAGCACAAAAAGTTGTAAAAATAATCTGCATTAGTTGAATTAATGAATCCATAGATACAAAAATGGAGCTAGGTATGAGTTTGTGTCCTAACATTTATAAATTTCAATGTCAGTTATGATTATTTGTTTCTGAAATCAGTTTTCAACTATATAATTCCCCACATTAACTTGAAGTGAAAATTCCTTGATTACATACTTTACAATAAAGCAACTGTTCATTAAGACATTCAGTATAATGATTTTTGAAGTTTCAAAATAGTACCAAAAAGCCATAATAATAGATATGGTTATTTAGCCAACTACCAGGCACTAGATACTTTAATTTGAAGGCGATCAGAATATATGCCACCTCAAAATATGCCACTTTGACATAAGAATTATTTTGATCTGGATGCAAATGAGAATCAACAGAGAAAGACTTGTCAGAGGTTCCCTTATCCAACTAAGAGTAGAAACTTCTGAGAAATGAGGACTGCCATAAATCTTCTCTCCTAGAGGAGTTTTATGGCCATGAAGATATGGCGAGACAGCACCTAGATGGATCTGCAAACAAATCTCACTAAAATTAACCCTTATCTTCTGTGACATAATTTTCATTATATATGAGCTCCAGCGTATTTTCTAGTCACTTTCCTACAATTTATCGCCCCCAATCCAAATCCCTTTTCCCATGTCTTATCATATCTTCATAATTTATCATTCTTTGTTTTTTAAAAAAAAAAAGTATATAAGGTCTCAGGCTTACCACTTTTTTGGGGTCTATACTTTCCTACAAAGACCTCTATATGCATATATACTAATACATCTTTTCTCCTATGTAGTCTGTCTTTTGCTGGTCTAATTTGTAGAGCCCCAACCACTGAAATGAAGAAGGTAAAGGAAAAAGTTTTCTTTTTTTTCTTTCCTTATGAATTACATGATCTCTAGTGCTTGGATGGCCCTTCGATCTAAGTATTAGATCTATTTTGCAGAAGAGAAAATTAAGGTGAAAATACTTGTCCCATATCACAAAGAAAATGTACACAAGACTCTAGATTGTTTCAGTCAATCCTCATTTGACTTTGTCATACTTAAACTAACATTTCTCATACCTCCTTCAGGCTAGAGTTCTAAATGTGAATTCACTTCTACCCATTATGTATACCAATGCAAGATTGGGACAGTGGAAATGAGGCCAAGGCTGCCTTCTTGTGGCTCTTGGCTTTTGTTGCTGGCAAGCAAGCACCTTGAAAATCTGAGGGTTTTCTATAGTAGCAATCCCATGTCATTGCCCAATCTCTTGGATGTTGGGAGGCAGTTACAGCAGTGGTGCTAGAAGAGATGCTTGCCTCCAGCATATCTCTGGGGAAACCTCAGAAGTAAAACTTCCCTAGGAGAGTTGTTCTGTGTCTCACTATTGGAGTCACTAGAAGTTGTTTTTTCAGCCCTTCTTATAATCATGTAAGTATCTAATCCACTGTATTACCCTACTGTCTGCTTTAAATACCTACAGTGGATTCTGTTTCCTGCCCTAAATACTGAATATTGACTGATATAGCAAGTAATCAACAGACTTTAAATTTGATTCCAAGTCTTGCTTTTGTCACCATATCTTTATCATATGGTAGGGGTGGGTACACACACACACACACACACACACACACATATATGTATATATATATACACACACACAAAAAGCAGATTAAATTTGCTCTTTATTCACATGACAGTTAGAAAAGTGTATTGTAAAAATGTATTCTAATGTGAATGATTGTAGTAAAGACTCCGACTCCATTTTGTAACATGCTTGACAGCTGATAGCTTTTAAGCCTCCCCCTCTCCCTTCCCCTTCTGGGGCATAGACAGTCATGTTGATAACAAAGCCCAGGTGCTTCCTTTGACTGTTAGGAAGAAACCACCTGCAGGAGCCATCACCTGGTCCTACCTATGTACTCACCACAAAAACCCCAAACCATTCCCTTTTCCTTATTTCCCAAGACATTTTGGACAGCTTGGGGGCCTGCCCCGCTCTCCCCCAAAAGCCTGTGTATGTGAGTAATAAATCTTTCATATTCTTTCGTTGTGCATATGGTATCAGTCTTGACATCCAGACCAAATTTTGGATGAGGAGGTCCATCCTTCTTTTTCAGCCTGAACATAATAAGAACTATAGAACTTATCACACTGCCTACAAACAATTTAAGTAGGAAATTTAAAAAGAAAACAAAAAGAAAAAGCAAGAATATCTGATCTAACTGGAGGTAAACCTGACTAAAATCCCTTAAGGACAAAGCAGCTTTATTTGAAGAAACCTTAACTATGAATATATGTGAAATACCTATGCATTAAAATCTTTTATGTGAAATCCAATTGTGATTCATTCTAATAGCTTCAATAGAAACACAATTATTTCCCACATCCAAGCATTTTCAGAAATGGCCATTGTGTTAAAGAGCAGCTTTAATGCACAACTAATTTGAGGTTGTTAAGTATTTTAACTACTGAGTGATAAGAATTAATATTTCAGGATCAAAATTCATTGATTATTGAATTTCTGCTATCTAGTCACTATAAACCAATGATTAATGTTATTTCTATGGAATATCTTTTAGTTAAAAAGTTGATAACTCTAACAGCCTAAGCAGGGACATAAATAACACTTACAGATACCACAGCATTTCAAAGTAGCCTCAAAGGGAGATAGCACCTCTCCATTAGAGAGCTATTTATGTCTCAACAAGAAGAAACAAAAATCACAAAATTTTAGACCTAGAAAGGTGATTGGCACCTTGATATTTAAGCTCTTAATTACAGAGGAAGAAGTAATTCATATAAGTTTGGAGTCCAATGGCCCATGAGTGAAAGTGCTGGTACCATGTAGGCACCAGATCTTCCAACAATCACCTCAGTGTTCTTGTCCCTTAAATATCTCTCTAGGATTTCTGATGGGAAGCCAATAGTCCTAATGCTAGAAAACATATTTCTTGAATCTTATAATATATATTAAATAAATCCATTTCTCTAGTCAAGAAAATTGCTTTTATATACTCATCAACTTGTGAACAGAGTTGCTGCTAGCCTAGATGGCACCTTTGTGCAAGGGAAAAAAGCAGTTCCTCTGGGATCTTTGCACTTTTCTGTCAGTCTAAAATTATTGTAAAACTAGAAGCTCATTTTTAAGATGTACATTAGATTTAATCATCTGATCTGATTGATACCGTTTGACTTTAAGAAAAAATCATCAATTTGTTTATTTGCAAACTAGACAAAGTAAGAATACTGATCTCACTGGACTGTTGCAAGGATGAAATTAAATAATAAATACATGCAAAGCATTTAGCATAAATCCTGACACTTCATAAGAACAAAAAAAGTGTTTGCCATTTCTATTAACAGAACCTCAAAAGAAGCTCTTCTCCCTTCCCTTCCCACTCGCCTCTCTACCTATTAGAACATGCAGGGAACGTTAGCCATATTGTCAAATTATTCAGGCCTTTTCATCCATAAGGAAATTGATAAAATCAAGTAATATACATTATACTGATTATCAATCTTGGTGCCTGTTTAGTTGTCAACCTAAATTGTCACTTCATAATATGAATGACATATAAGAAAGGCCATTAAGGGAAAACATCATAGAGAAATGTTAAAATATTTTTAACATTAAAATGTTTTATTTCAGCAACAGCTTTATCCACTGTATAGTTGGGCCCTAAATACTTTAGATGCAATTTAACAAGCATATGTTATAAATTACTACGCTTAGAGGAAAAGAGAAAAATGAGAGGAAGCTCAAGGTCAGTATTTATCCCAAAGGGTGTTAAATCATACCATAAATAACATCAATAAATTAACATTTCAATATATACACATGGTATTAGTAAGAAATATATGGAGACTTTTATCACAGTTATAAATTTTTTAGGTCTTTTTTTAAAATTAAGATTACTTTTACACAAAAGTAAAATTGGAGAGCTTTATAAAATCTTTGCAAATTATGAAGTAAGATTTGAGAACACAATTGTGTAGGACCAAGAAACAAACCAACCTTTTTTTGTTCTATTGAGTCTTCTGACTGGAGTAAGGTCCTAAGCCTTACCTTCTATTGGCTCATGGAATGCATTTTAATTATGTATTAATTATCTTAAGAAGAGAGAAGCTGGACTATTTAGGACATATTCTATGTCATAAAGCCTTTAGGGAGAAATAAATCAGAGAGAAATACTGAGTGATGTTCTTTTCAGTGTGAACAGAGACACTGGAGGTGGAGGCAATGGTGAGGTGGTCTTCACATGAGCAAACCTCATCATTCCATTTGGAAATAATCTGGGGGTCTAACAGGCAGAGATGGCCATGAGACTATCTCCCAATCTTATAAGCTTTCAAACACTGGGAGTATAAATAATGCATTTCTCTCTCTCTCTCTCCCCCCGCTGCCCCCGCATTTCTCCCTCCCTCCCTCTCCTGGCCCCCTTCCCCTCTCTCTTTCCTTACTGTGTGCATGCATGCTCACTCTTTATGCAAACCTTCCTCTCATTCCCCCTCCCACTTTCCATCTCTCCAGCATTATTTTGGTTTAGTATAGCATTGTCCATGTTTTTTCAATTAAGCTTTAGTTTTGTGCTGTGAGAGGCATATATAGTGTAGTGATTTAAAGCACTGACTCCAGAGCCAGACAGCCTGGGTTTGAATACTACCTCTGTCGTTTACTAGGCGTGGACTTGGTAATTTATATAAGCTTTATGGGCCTCAGTTTCTACATCTGCAAAACGGTGATAATAGCACTTTTCTCATAGGAGTATGTGAAGATTAAGTGGCTTCGTCTGTGTAAAGCATTTTAAACGGTTTTGAATACATACTAATCTCTATAGAAATGTTTACTTTTGTTATTATTTATGTTTCCTAAGCCTAAATTGCCAGTGAGAGTCACCAAAAGAATTATTCAGGATGTCTAATCCATGGAGTGTGAACCTGGCAAAGATGGTGGCTCCAAGGAACTCAATGACCATGAATTTTTTTCTGTATTAGACAAAATGCAGGGAAGGAATTCCCATGAGAACATGAACCCTAATGTGAATCATAAAGAGGCTAGGGAAGCAGGAGGCAGCTCCAGAGAAGAGCAAAGAATGCTTTGCCACAGGTTTTTACATCATGGAATCTTATTAAGGAGTTCAGTATTTATTGGTCAGGTGGACTATCTGTTGCTGTGGTCATCAGAATAATACCCACCCCCTTCAAAATGTCCACATCCTAATCCTCAGACCTATAAATAAGTTACCTTAACTGGCCAAAGGAACTTTGCAGATGTGATTAAAGACTTCTAGATGGGGAAACTATCTTGAATTATCTGGGTGGTCCAAAGGTAATCACAAAGGTCCTTATAAGTTAAAGAGAGGTGCAGAGAGATTTGAAGATGCTTTCATGCTGGCTTTGAAGACAGAGGAAATGAGCCACAAGCCAGAAATGTGGGCAACCTCTAGAAGCTGGAAACAGATTCACCTCTAAAGCCTACAGGAAAGAATGAAGCCCTGCCAATACCTTGGTTTTCTTTACTGTATGAGCACTTCTAACCTACTGAACTGTTAAGATAATAAATTTGTATTGTTTTAAGCCAGTAATGTGTTACAGCATCAATAGAAAACTAATGCAGCCACCCAGTGCTTCACTGGCTTGTGTTTCTTTTGTTCCAAGAAACATAGTCGAGTATTATCAGTATATGTGGCCACTCTGAAGAGGCCAGGGAACCCAAATGCCAGGCCATGTAGTGTAGAGGGAATATTAACTTTTGCCCAGCCTGCACTTCTGCTAACTTTACACATTTACTTTTAGTCCACTCTCCTAAACCATCCAAGAAAGTACTTGATCTCATTTTCAAGAGTTGGTTGAAACTTATTTACATGAATGTTTTCTGTTACTTGAATTTTTAAGTTATTTTTCTCAAATTAAAAAAAAAGCTAAAAAAAAAAAAACCTACTGAGGGCCGCAGTGGGGGCGGCGGGGTGGGGAGCGGGTTCTCATCCTGCCACCCAGGCTGGAGTGCAGTGGCGTAATCTCAGCTCACTGCACCTCTACCTCACGGGCTCAAGCGATTCTCTTGCCTCAGCCTCCGAAGTAGCACACCACCACGTCTGGCTAATTTTTGTATTTTTAGTAGAGACAGGGTTTCACCATGTTGGCCAGGCTGGTCTTGAACTCCTGGCCTTAAGTGATCCACCTGCCTCAGCCTCTTAAAGTGCTGGGATTACAGGGGTGAGCTACCCCGTCCGGCTCCTCAGTAGGTTTTAAGGAGCCCCAGCCCTCCTTCTCCCCTTCCAGGCCTGACCAGCTATACTGCTCCATCTCCCCCTGCCACACGCCCCACCAAGTACTGCACAGGGACCCCCACCCAGGGGCTCTGCACCATGAAATAATGTGAAATACCGACTGTGGACCAAACGCAATAAAACCTGTTTTTAAGATTGAAAAAATAAATAAATAAAGCTCTGCCTCCTGCAGATGGAACAAGAGGAAATATTGTAAAAATCAAGAAAGTTCTCTTCACTCCAGTTATTCAAAGCCAAGGCTACTCCAGCAGATAAATTGTCCTTACCCTGTATTAGGAATCTCTGATAGCTGGTTCTGATGGTGTTGCAGGGTATCTAAATTGTTAGCTTTTTTCTCAGATCTCTGTTAACCTTGAGCCAATAGTTTGGTGAACTAATCTCTTAGCTTATTTCTCAGCCCAACATAGCAAGATGCTTGGTACCAAGGATACATTTTCATTGTTCACCTTCCCTTTTGTATTGCTCAGTCTCTGACCTAGCTCCCTGATTTGTGAGCTACACAGCTGGGAAATGATCAATAGTCACTACTTTCTGCTCCAGCCAAGCATTTCCTGACCCATGTTTCATCAAGACCTGAAACTCATGGTTCTGTCAAGGAAGAAGTAAGGAGAGTAAAGGTATATGAGATAGGAAAAATTGCATTCGCCCTGGGAAATGTACATAGAAACCCCAAACTCTGAAGAGCAAATCCAACTTGTCTGCCTCGCAACATAGCAAATGTTAGCTGCTATGTGATGATTTTATTCAATTCAATCCAACAAACATTGATTGAGACCTTACTCTGGGCAAAGAATAATGATAATTAAGTCACACATGGCATTAGGGAAACTGCTGATATTTGTGTTGATGATTGATACTAAAGAATTAACAAAATTAGAAGAGAAAACCTAAAAAAATTGCTGTGGTGGTGTAAGAGTAATACTAATTACAGTAATTTATGGAACTGCTTATCACTAATGCCTAATTGTTATGCAGCACAATCATGATTATGCATGCCATTAAATGTGTGTATGAGGGACTTTAGTGTGTGCTGTATTAGATTAGATTAAAACAATGAAATATAAACATGCATACTCAGTCCTCATAATGTGTTACTCATGCAGTAATTTGTCATCTGCTCGCAATTTTTTAAAATTACAGAAAAAATGCTTAGCCTATGCATAAGATAGCTTGGTTCTTTTCTACCAGGGAAACTATAAATTGATTAGTGCACTTGATTTTCTAAATGAATCCCCTATCATTGCAGTCAAGAATTGTAAAATGCTTTTTTCTCCCAGGATTTCTTATAAATAATTTTAATTTCCCTTTTCTAGCAGTCTATTTTAGAATGAATACAACTCTGAGAGGCTCATTATCTTGAGAGTCTGCAGAAAGGATGAGGTGGAATGAGTCAGAGCAGCTCCCATGCGGTCAAACCAATCCAGTCACCCATTTGTAGATTACTTGTCAATCAAGTTAATCAAGGGGACCATGTCCATTGCCTCAGAATTCAGTTAAAACAACAGAGTAAGATGATGTTAGCGTCTGTGGCTGAACTGTGTACAAAGTGGCATTTATGTCCTACCCCTAAAATTCAGTAGAAACTTCTGATATAGAAGAATTTGAAAATAAAGGATAGCTTCAACTCTGTAAGACTGAATTCTGACCCAATTTATTCATTCTTTCAACCAAATGTATTTAAAAATGTATTATGTGCCAGGCAACGTGCTACATGCTGGGAATGCAGAGACTAGTATGGTTTAGTGCTCCCAGGAAACTCGGGATGCAGTAGTAGACATTTCCATGGGTTTTTCAGAAATGTACTAACAAAGCTGCCAGTACATTTTCATGATCTTCCTTGTATAAACAAAATAAAAAGCATGTATCATTAGCTTCTAAACACTGTAAAAGAAACTGAGTCTGGATACTTTAAAGACCATGCAAATATATACTTGTCTAACCTTCTCACCCCACAGTCCATTATTCCAATGCTGTGACCAACTTCTGGAGCCACAGATGCACCAGTCTATGCCACCACTAGCTCTTTCTGTTCAACGTATTCAACTGCATCAGCAACAGCACACGAAGTCCCCAGGAAAGGGAAATAATTATGTTCTATTTGAATTTGTTCCAGTAAACTACCGTTTTCTACCTTCTGCCTTCCGAAACCCATCACTAATGGGTAGGTATTCTTACTCATCATCCTCCTGCTTCATTCAGTGAGTTAATGAAAAGAAACTCTTTTAGCTCATATTGCTACATCACTATGATTTATCACTGGAATCTCATTCCTAGAAACCCCAGTCCATTCTTCTTTGCCCTATTCAAGTCTTTCCTTTGGCTGGCGCTGTCATTGACCATGTCAGGACCCATGCTTTGGCTTCTCTATCAAACATGGCTCCAACCTCCCTCTGTTCATAAGTGCAAACTGGCTTTCACATTTGGAATACAGGGTGCAATAGAACCTAGTGCAATAAAAAGCTGTTACTTGCATTCGGACACCCTGGGTAAGCAGAATGTGTCAGTCTATTTAATTCACTGTTCTTCTGGTGGTTATAGCCTTAGGATGATTATAATTCTCTAAGGGTGAGAGGATATATCTTCTAGATTGTGGATATCCACAATCTGATATCATTATTGTAAGAATTTGTGGGGTGTGGTAGTATACTTGCCAAGTCTTGGCTGACCATTGATGTTTTATCATTTCTCAATGTGTTTTCTCATTTAAAATTCATACCACCAATTAATATAGGCTCACTGGGTTTGATTGTGCAATTTGTGCCATGTACAAAGGTGCTCATCTGTAGGAGCCAAAATCCAGCTAAAACACCACTACCCAAAATCTGATCATTAGCCCATAGGCAGCTTTAAGATTTGGAATCATACCAAGACAATACGTGGCCAGTTTTCACCGGCTTTTGAACCACCCTCTCCTTGGTCTCGTTATCATCTTCTAAACTCTGGTAATTTACCCATGTATGCATAAGCTTCCAGTCCACCAGTTTCTCTGTGATCAGTGATGGCAACTTCATATCAATGATCATTGAAGTGCCAACTTTATAGATCCTTAACTGTCTGAACTCCAGCAACCATAAGTTCGTTACACTTCATTGGCCATATCTTAAGATCTCTACTTCCAAGATATAAAATATAAGTTTCCCTACTTTGGCCATACTTTTTATCTTTCTACTTTTCTACTAATTAATTGGGTTGTACATATTCTTCTCCCTCTTTGTTAACTCTAGTCCTGTAGCCTCTCTTTATCTCTACAACATGTGACTCCTTTCAAAATTCACTTGCCTTTTTACGTGATCTTTGTCAGTTACTGGACTCAAGAGTCATCGCATTCATCAAATGTTCACATTGCTTACTCATATTGCTTGCTTATTCATATTGCTTTGTGATATACAAAGCTAAGATAATCTACAATGTTCACATTTTTCATTCACATTCCAAGGCAGCCAAGTATTAGTGGGGACAATTTTACAGCTAATCTTACTGAGTCTACCTCTATCCATCCTCAATTAGGTCTTAGGTTCTGCTGCTCAGAAAAACATAATTGCTATATTGTACCAAGAAGACCTACTTAAAATATATGCCTCCATTTCCTTAATCATAAAATAGGGGCCATAATATGTATATGTGTAATATATGATTAATTGATATAAATTACATAAGCCAATGTCTTACACTTGTGAGGGTGTTAAAGTGTTAATAAGTGTTTGTTCCTTTCTTCTGCTAATGAACAAACACCAGGGAAACCTACAACTTGAACCTACCAGTGGATGCTCCTGATAAATTGGCTCATTGAAACACTTGGAACGTTTATCTGATAATCACTAATGGGCAGACAAGCAGGCATGTATACTGAGATTTGAAAGGAGTTTTGGGAATCTATGAGAGTGTAAAAAAGATTGCCAAAAATGGTAAAATGGTCTTACACTCTTCATTCCACACATTAACTGTGCATAGCTATATTCTTTGCCATTAGACAAGAATTTTCAGACTTCATATTTATATTAGCTTTTCATCAATGACATTACAGTGTTGTAGCAAATATGAATCTACTGTCTTCTATCATCTCTACCTTAAAATGGTACTCCATGCGTATCTATATACTTTTCCTTCTCCCGATAAAGAGAGATAAATAGCATATATTTTTCTTTTCTTCATGTCTAAAACTTTAACTTCTTTCTTATTCCAACTCTTTCTCTTCCAGAACTCTATCGCCTTGCATCTGAATTTTTCTCTCCTCTGTTGAATCCTTTCTATAAGTCTACAGGTTTTTCACCACCATTTTATGTTTTAAACTTTATATTTCTCATGAAATCCTCAAGTGGAGATTTCCAGCCTGCAAACAAAGGCCACCTCCTCTGTGAAGATATTTTTTATTCCCAAGTTGGTAGTAATCATTCCATGTCTTAAAATAGCATACCAATTTCTCAAAATAATTGTATGGCTTTTAGACAGATAACTACAGTACAAAATATAACATGAAACCTCAACAATAGACTAGGCTTCTTTAAAAAGGGATCTATGGTTTTTGACTTTGATAATTGCAAATAGTAGGCATTTGACGAAATCATATGAATCACATTTCAATCATATCTCACTACAAATGTGAAGAGTAGGTTGTTTGGGTTAGATCATAACAGAAGCTCCGAAGGTTTTCCATTTCTCCCTACAGAAACCAATTCACTGTTTTGAGTTCTGAGAAAAGATAAACTATAACATTTATTTCCATTCTGTTAATTTTAAATATAAACGTGTTGAGAGATAAGTGTCAAAGATAAAGACAGAATATGACACCTTTGAAGAATGCTTAAGTTAGTGCCAGATTATTAAACGGAATAGATTTTGGGTGGTAAAAATAGTTTTATCAGCTGTAGTGTATATCTTTAAATAATTACGTCTGGGACTTCCAAATTCAGGACTACATAGTATTGATGCAATTAACTCTAAAAGCCATAACTGCCCTCAAAATCATGCATAAATATCAGTAAAATTACAAACCTACACATGGAGACACATTTTAAAGTTCAGAGAATTAGACTTCTGCATCACCCAGCCACAAAATGAAACTATAGAATGGCCTCAACTCTATGTAACTGACCACTTTTCTCTGTCAATGCTTCATGCTTAAAAACTAAAAACTTGTTTTTTTAAAAACATTTCCTCCATTTTAACATACATCTAGGAGAAAGCAAAGCCTGACAATAGTTAAACATATATTTTCTTGAACTTATTTTTATTTTTTCTAAGGAAAGAAACATTTAAACATGACAGAGTTGAATGGCTTAGAGAGTGAAGGAAATAAATGTTATCTAGGACAATATTGGCTCCTCAGTATTACTTCTGATGAGCTTCCATACCTATAAATTTCACGGGCCAGTTGAATGATTTTAAGATTTACTAAAAAAGTGAGACACCTAAATGATAATGATTGTTACTTTTTACTTTGGAGTATAAAAGTCCAACAAAAACACAGATGACCTAGAATATGGTAGAAGAAAAATTATAAGTAAAAAACTTATAATAAATTATAATAAAGCTATATATAAAAATTAGAATGTTGAGACAAAACCATGTACTCTATTCAGATATGGGTCTCCAAATAATTTAGAAAAAAAATCATTATTGTTATGTTTTAATCTGAGAACTCAGGTCATTGCAAATGCACTTATGCTTATAATTTCATAATTTCAGACTATATAAATGACCAAGGTTTCAGAACTTATTTAAAGAAAAAAAGAGAATATCCAGGTCAAACAGAAAATATTTTGAGTGCAAATATCTCCGTGTCCCCACTCCCTCAGAGCCCAATTACAATAAACAAATCAATATAAAAATAATGTAAAATGTTGGAATTCAGGAGCAAGTATGATCTTTATGTCATAAATTTGGATGTCTTTGGCCAAACATAGTACCTGTACCTATAGGACCAATATATGACAAGGGCTTCCTGTTACGGCAGAAGCTTGGTAGATAATAGCACAGGAAACAACTCAAACCTAGTCATGCCAGTTACCTTCATCAGAGGTTGAGTAAAGCAGAAAACATATCCTTGAGTCAGTGGCTTCCACACACATGGAGAAGAAACTAGACATGAAATTTGTTATAAAAGCAATTTTATGGTCCAGTTTCCCTTGTTTCTTCCCAGAGCTGCTGAATTAATAAAGTAGTAACATAAAGATAAATTATTTAGTTATTTAGTCCTACATTAAAGATGATGAATACAAGTAAACAAGAATAAAGAAACATTCCTGATGGGCCACCTTTCCTATTCATGATCCTTCCTTTTTCATAGTGAGCACTTAATTGGCATAGCCCTCCTTGGCTTTCTCTATTGGGCCACTCCTTCCCAGGGCAAGCCTAGTGACATAATTGGTCAATGAGTTTTTGAAAAATGAAAAGGGCATGCTTAACTTAGATTTTCTCTTTTGTTCCTGAGAATGAGATGACTACAAAAAGCATATGTTTTCCTCTCCTTCTTCCAACAGAAAACATACAAACTGTGTTCTATGACTATATAGCAATAAACTTTGAAAATAGTATCTGGAAGAAAAGGCATTAGATGTGTTCAATTTGGAAAAATTCGCCTAGCTGTACAGTCATAATTTTTCTGGATATGTTTTATTTCAAGTTAAACTTCATCAAAATATAAAAGAATCAAAGTATAAACCAAAACCCAAAATTTAGAACATGACTTATGAAAACTTAAAATGTGACCTTGGCTATATTTATAGGCAAATTTATAGCTATAAATACTTTTATATTTAAGGAAGAAAGAATAAATTAAGCATTTAATGTAAGAGATCATAAAAAGAATACAAAATAAAGAATCTAGCCAAAAAAAGAAGACAGGAATTTTTTAAAATTTGCTTAGAAATAAATGAATTTGAAAATGACACACAGTACAGCCAATATATTTACCCAAAAATTGGTTCCTTGAAAACAAAAAAAAAAACCACTAGCTGTCTACTTAAGAAAAAAGGAGAAAAACACAACAACAACAAATTAGAAATCACGAATGGTTTAAAAGATGAGAAGGCTTTTAAATAACACAAAAAAATACACGTGTATTTATCAGAGAATTATTTACAACGGTGGCAACGTGGAAACCTAAATTTTCAGTAGAAAAACACTATTGGCTAATGGTAATATTTTTATGTAATAGAATTCTATTCAGGTATTGAATAGATCTATATAGCTAAAGTTTTGTGGGTTTTGTTGTCCAAGAGACTTTTATAAGTGTTATGAAACAAAATGTTAATTTTTTTACTTCTGAGTGGTGATATTATCTGTGAAATATTGCCTCCTGAAGAAATTATTGAGATGATTAGATGAAATAATATATGTTCATATTTTGCATTCAACAGTTTCATTCAAGTGTTTTCTATATGTCAGACCCAGTGCCTAGTAGTAAGTTAAAGAAAGAAAAATTCAACTTTCATTTTACTGATTATCTAATTGGTGAATCACACATTAATCAAATAACTACATAAATTAATGGCAATGAGTATAAAAGGAAATCCATAGTGTAGTTTGGGATCTTAAAACAAGTGATAGTACCTAACAATCTAGCACACAGCAAATGCTCAATCCATGTAAGTCCTGGCTTTTCTTCCTTTCTTTCTGATGCCCAACCTAATTCTCATCCCATGAATCATATTACTTACCAAGGGATTTCGAACAGACTTATTACAATTTCCTAAAGTAATTATTTAAAAACTAATAAAACCAGGGAGTAGTCTCAAGTCTAGACATTGGGGCAATCTAGTACATTGTGTGCTAATAACATCCAGGATCTAAATCCCAGCCACTTAGGCTTGCTGTAATTCACAACTCAAGTGAATCAGTAATGAGTTTCCTGTCCCTTGCTTGCTTAAAGCACCAGCCTAATAAAAATGCAAATACACCTTATAAATTTATGTGAAAAACTGGTATTAGGCTTTCCTGGCTACCTACAGTCCCCTAACCCACTTGGGTCAATATCAACGAAAGGTATAGGTAGTTCCATTGGTGACAGGTAAGAGCACTGGTGAGAAAGTGCATACACCACCTTACTCTACGGTTTCCCTTTGTAATGCTTACTGGCATTTGTATTGTACATGCCCTGGGTTTGCTCCTGTAATTATTTGATCCTGTCTTGCTCCTCTTGTTTTAATTTTACCCAGAGCACTTTTCACTAACTAATATTTTTTCTTGTTTCCTCCTCTGCTGAGGGAAAGAGAAAAAAGATGAAACAAGAAATTAGCAGGCTCTAGTGGGAAACTGCTCTTCCCCTGTGATGTCGTGGGGAAAGAAAAAGAGCCCAGGAGTGAAAGGACTGCATGGCTATTTCAGAATGTGGGGTCAGGGAAGACTTGAATGAAGAGTGATATTTAAGCTAAATGACCATTAGAGGCCATCCATACAAAGACTGAGAAAGCCCAGGATGGGAATAGCTCACAGGAAGGCCCTACAGTGGGGAAAGGGGTTGACTTGTTTTAGAGATATAAAGGATTATCATTAAATGAGTGCTTAGAGGGTGAGGAGAAAGTTGCTATTGAGTTCAAAGAAATAGGTAGAACCAGATCTTGCAGGGTTTCACAAGGTAGAAAAAAGAATTCATTTGTGTGTTTTCTGCTAAATTCAACGAGAAGTTATGTGCTATTTTTCATCGAGCGAATAATGTGATCATATTTGTATTTTGAAGGATCACTTGTGCTGGTGCATAGACAATGAATTATGGAAAGTTTTAAGTTACAAGCAGGGGCCGGGTGTAGTGGCTCACGCCTGCAATCTCAGAAATCTAGGAGACCAAGGCAGGTGGATCACCTGAGGTCAGGAGTTAGAGGCCAGCCTGAGCAATATGGTGAAACCCTGTCTGTACTAACTATACAAAAATTAGCCAGGCCTGGTGGCGTGTGCCTGTGGTCCCAGCTACTCAGGAGGCTGAGGCAGGAGAATCACTTGAATCTGGGAGGCAGAGGTTGCAGTGAGCTGAGACCACGCCACTGGGCGACAAAGCAAGACTCTGTCTCTAAAAAAGAAAAAAAAAGTTACAAGCAGAGAGATTCAAATAGAATGCAGTCAGGAGATTTTTGCCTTTATCAAGACCAGAGGGGGCTAGGGTAGCAATAGCAGAAATGGAGAGAAGTAGATGGTTTGGGACAGGCTTTTGGAGAAACAGTAAGCAGCATGGACTGATGGGCTTTAAGATAGAGGATATAGACAGGAATAGATTTAAAATAACACCTAGAATTGGGTTTCTTAGCCTGGATGCCAACAGAGCTCTTTACAGAAAGGTGGAAGAATGAGAGAAGGAGATTCTGGTTTGGATGGACAAACCAAGAATTTACTTTGAGTTTGAAATGCCTGGCAAACACCCAAGTGAAGATACAAAGCTATCAACTGACCTGAAATATATTAAAATAGGATTATACTCTGGCTTATTATAAGCCTAAGAAATATTTTGCCTCTTAGAAGAAATTTCACAAATCTTCACTTGGTCCATTATATTTGTATTTTAATGCATAACTCCCAGAGAATAGATACATCTCACTTACGTTCATGGTCTTTGGAGATTCTTCATTATCCCCCCCTAATAAGAGATGTGAGATTATGTCTCCTATTTCTTTATATCTCTACAATCATTTCACTTGATGAAACTGAAAACCTGTTCATAATTGATAAGTTTCTCCAATTTGAAATACCAAAACAGTGATAACCAGTGAGAAAAATATATATATACACATGTACCTATACACATGCATATAATGCTTAATATATAAATAATATATATAATACATAAATTCAGCTTTTCACTCAAGCTTTTTATGCAGGTTATCCAAATATATAAATGAATATTACATATATATGTGTGTTTCCCCCTCTGAATGGCACATTCAAAATGCTCATTCAGAGTAAAAATCACTCTTACCAGGGATTTTACCTTCTTTCACCAACAATTGCTTTAAATTTGGGGATGGTGCAAAAGTAATAACAGTTTTTGCTATTAAGACTAATGGCAAAAACCGCAATTATTTTTGCACCAACCTAATATAGGAATATGGATATTTTGTCCAATTTAAAAGATGCCAGAACTTTTTTGTTGTTGGCATTTATTTCTAATTATCTGTATGATCATGCTCAAGTTACTACATTTCAGTTTTCTTCTACCATAAAATGAAAGCCTCAAACAAGATAATCTCTGGGTCCCTTTCTTCTGCAAAATTAAATGTAAAAGAAATCCACAATTCTCCTAGCACCAGGCACCCTTAACTGTGCCTCATAAATAATAATAATAATGTTTCACAGAGTGTATGGCTTGAAGTACGGATTGTTTGCAAAATGCAATTTAAACAGATCGCATTTTATGGCTTGCCATTTACCGTAGTAGTAAATAGCAAATAGGCAGTTGTGCCTACGTGTATTTGCTGATCTGTCAGACACTGGAAATAAGCCCAGTACATTATCCCTTTAAAACCAGGACACGCATTCATTCTCAGGGAGAGGCATTAAGTTTTTATTGAAAATGACAAACCACTGCAGCTGGGTGAACAACAGAGGGGGCTCCTTTCGTTACCATTTAACATATGCATACACGTTTTTCAGAGTGAGTGCCAGGATTTGCTTACCCTTCCTCTGCCACATGTCAGAGTGAGCATTCCCATCTATGTCTATGATTTTTAAAGACTGCTATTTTCTCATCATATTCTAACTATGTCAAGCTCCAACTCTGCTTCATTCACCAACTCTAATTATGTAACTTTTTTTTTTTTTTACTGATTCTTTCCCTCAATATCTCCTGCATGATTTGGTCCTATACCTTCCCCAGTATCATTTCCAAGCCTCGGGAGGCTGTTTCTTCACAGCTGAAGTCTGCTAATGCTCTCAGGATAATGTCCTTCACCCTTGGAAATGGAAAGAGGATAACTATCATCACTGATTCTCAGTATGAAACATCCAAACATTTTATATCTTCCTTCTTTTAAATACCACATAGAGATAGAGACATTTTATGAAGTAAAAAGGACCTGGGTCTCATAGTATTAGCTCTCCTATACCTCCATGAAGTTACCAAAATTGTATGCAATTTATGTAGTTATACACTTATGAGCTAGGGTTGTATCTAGTGTATGCTCATCTATTTTATTCTTATAAAGAATGGACAACTGGTACAGTGTACTGTAACTCAGTTGCTGGATTTTACATTATCTGAAAATAGAAGCACTTCTCTGAACTACATTATAGAAATTGGAGAAAATTTTATTCAGGCTCTTTATACAGGTGAGAAATGAATAGGATTTACGAGTAAGTCTCATTTGGTACAGAGCTTTCACAATTTATGGGCAGCTGATCAGATGACTGAATTGTTTGCTGATATTTTATTCTGTGCCATAGAAACATCATTTACAATTCCAAAGACCAAAGACATGGCTGCTTAATTGTGTTCAATAAATCCCCAAAACAGTATATAACTTAATACAGAATTTAATCCAATTTACATATACCCAGTATAAAAGGGAGCATGTGCTGTTTAGGCTCATAGGGAACTGATAGAGAATTCTCGTTGGTAGATGGTTCTGTTTGTGTTTGAATGAAAAAAATAATAACGCACTTTCTCTTCATGTATGTACACATTTATTGCAGTTACAGTACATTATGCCAATTAGAAATTATTTGTAGGAATAAAATAGATGAACATATATTAAATACATTAGTATAGGTGAAAAATCCCCCCAAGATCACATACACACCTTGGAGGTTACTCTGTAATCTAGAACCATTTCACAAGAATATGTTACATACCTGCTGTCTCACCAGAGAATCAGAATAGAATCTTGAAAGGGGGAAAATGTGCCATTGAAAAGAAACTAAACCCAGAAACCAATTCTACTAACACAGTATATAGCCCATGAACCAACTTGAGATCATTCAAAGTAACATTCAAACAGAATTAACGGCTATTTTTCCCTTGAAAGGGCTAAGTTTCCTCAGTATTCTTATGTCACAGTAAGTATCCTTGACATGTAGTTTAGAGCAAAAATTAAATCCCAAGCATGATTTATGTAAGCAGCATAGATAAACCAGTAAAGAAAGGAAGTTTTCTTCCTTTCCTCTGTTTACACATCCACTTATTCCACTTAACTCATACAGGCCCACTCAGGGACTGCGGACTCTGTGTTCTATTCCTAAGGGTAACCCCTTCTCTCCCGCCACCAAGGTACACTCCCACTGTGGCTTTCCCAACTAATAGGAAGTGAGGTATTGATGATCTTCCTGAATAGCCCCATACTGATGCTTACATAGAGAAAGTCTATTACTTTAGTACACTGGGCATTTTTGAAATGATACTTATATTCATCTGTTTTCACACTGCTATAGAGATACTATGTGAGACTGGGTAATTTATAAATAAAAGACGTTTAATTGACTCAGTTTTTCACGGCTGGGAAGTCCTCAGGAAACTTAAGATCATGGCAGAAGGCGAAGGGAAAGCAGGCACCTTCTTCACTAGGCAGCAGGAGAGAGCCAAGGGAGAACTGCCAAACACTTTTAAAACCATTAACTAACTATCCTGAGAACTCACTATCAGGAGAACAGCATGGGGGAAGCCTTCTCATGATCCAGTCACCTCTCATCAGGTCCCTCCCCTGACATGTGGGAATTACAATTCGAGATGAGATTTGGGTGGGGACACAAAGCCAAACTGTATCGATACTTGATAGTTGAATTTCCAAAAGCAGAAGCGAGAAGCTTGTATGTATCAAGTGCAGATTTCATGTTCAGAAAACTATTGAAACTATGTAGGCTGGTTGATGTTGTTGCTACTATTTTTCTTTATGTTATCCAATCTTTAGAATTATTTCAAAAGTTAACAACATGGATTTCTATTTGCTATAGACCACATAAACAAATTTTAAGTATTTTAGAAAGTTAGCATTTTAGCTTAACTACAGTGACCTTGGGTGCAAGGAAGAAATTTTTTCCAATACTGGGAAGAAGACACTATGACTGAAAATATAACAAAGCCTTGGATTAAGCATGGATTAAGTCTGGAATTGTGAGGCTGATTCATTTTTCTGAATAGTCCACAGGTAACAAAATGTAATCAGATGATTATGAATGGAAATCTTCTCTAAACAAAGGATTCTCTGGTGGGTTATAATCCTATTAATACCAATGTGAAACCATGAACTTTCCTTTGCATTTAGATCCCTAGAATAAAGTTTTGATACAAATTTCTGTGACCATAATTAAGTAATCTAAGCTCTCAAAGTCTCAATGTCCCAATGTTTAAACTGGAAATAATAAAACATATATCATTAGAAGAAAATTTCTCATGGGTCCTTTGTATTTCTGCATATATTATAGCATGAATAAGAGTCCTGACTATATTATTTTAGACTATCTTTTCAAGAATGTTTGCATAGCAAATAAACTTGGAAAACAGAGATAGTGCTAGAGTAGAAACACTACATTTTGCTGTCCAGAATAATAGTAATAATGTCTCCCTCCAGGACAAAAATTTGGCAGGCTTCCTTTTATAGCCCCTTTAAAACATTGGACTACCTAAACTTAGGATTCTTTTCCTTCTTCAGCCCAGGAGTTGCCTAGCCCTTACTGCATTGCCCTGGGGGAATCTGGACTTTGGCAACTGGCTCAAATGCTGATGCTCTGGCTTCTGCTGTTTCTCGAATATGTAGTTCTTTGTCTCTGACCCAAGAGTCTTATAACTTCTGCTTGTAATCTTGACTCTGTATCACGATAACCTGTTAGTTAGCAAGTAGAGTAAAATCTCAAATCCTTCAAAGTTCTAGAGATGCATTTCATGTAGTTGTTGTGGGAATCAAATTATATAATCTATTTATAACCCTTAGCTCTATGCTTGGGCAAAGAAACATACAAAATTTTTAGCAATAACGTTATTAATTATTACTCAAACCACAGTTTAATAACTTCTTCTATAAATTCATCATGAAGCTTCACCTTTCAAAGGCTGTTTTCAATTATAGATTTTTAGGATTATATAGTTTAGCTTTTTATTTTCATTTACAATTGAATTAAATATAATGAATATTCAAATGGATTAAAAGTTTCACTTTTAATATGCTTAATATTTCCATCTTTGTAGCACTTTCAATTTTCTACTCATTTCAAAAGGAAAGATATTACAACATTAAAAAGATAATTGAACAAACACTGCCACACAAAGCAATGGCACTGACTCCACAGACTCACAGAGTACACAAGCTGTGAGGCCATGGCGGCCTCCACTTCTATTTCAAAGGATGTTGTGAACACCCTGGGGGCCCAGACAGAAATCTGCTACAGAGGTGGAGCCACCAGAGTTCAATGCTTAGTGGAGCCACAGGAGCGGGGCCACCCCCAAGACCTCAGAGCTGCCAGCATGGAGCCCCAGCGTGGGAGTGCTGCCAGCACATGAGGGCTCAACAGCCCATGAGCACACAAACATAGGGGTCAGGCTGCCTGTGGCATTGAGGGTCCAACCCCCACCTCTGGTGTCCTCAGAAGGCAAAAGAAGGGGTCAAAAAAAGATTATTCTCCAGCTTTAAGATTTAATTTTGTTTGCTCTGTTGAGTTTTGGACTTATGTGGAGCAGATACCCCTCTTTTTTTTTTTGCCCATTTCTTTCTTTTGGGATGGAAATATCTATTCTGTGTCTGTCCTATTCTCGTATTTCGGAAGTAAATGACTTATTTGATTTCGAAGGCTCACGGCTAGAGAGTAATTTGCCATAGTATGAATCATACCTTGAGTCCCAGCCACATGATACATAGACAAGTTAAGACTTTGGGGATACTGGAATGGAATGAATGTAGTTTGAATGTGAGAAGAACATAAATTTGGAGAGCCAGGAGATGAATGCTGTGGTTTGAGTGTGTCCTCCAAAGCATGTGTTAGAAACATGTATCTCCAATGCAACAGCCTTGGGAGGTGGGGCTTACTGAGAGGAGATTAGACCATGAGGGTTCTGTCCCCATGAATGAATGAATGTTGTTACACAGGAGTGGGTCTATATCATGGGAAGGAGTTCCTTATAAATGAATGAGTTTAGCCCCCTTTCGTCTCTCTCTCTCTCACCCTCTCTTGCCCTTCTGCCTTCTACCATTAGCTGACACTGCAAGAAGGCACTTGCAAGCTGCTGGCATCTCAATCTTGGGCTCCCCAGCCTCCTAAACTGTGAGCTAATAAATTTCTGTTCACTATAAATGACCCAGTCTCACCAGTCTCAGGTATTCTGTTACAGCAACAATGAGTAGACTAAGACGGCAGTCAAGCTAGAATTAGCATATAAAAACAAACATGCAAACAGCATTAAAAATAAGAATAATTACTGATCCCAATTCTCAGATGCTCAGGTAGGTGGTATATACATAGATAAAGTCCTTTTTTTGCAGTTTAGGCTATATATAAATACCTACAAGGTAAGTAAAATAGAATTTCATATTTTTGTCTAGTATCCAATGCAGCAACATAGATTCAGGTATGCCTAACCTATGTGGGCGTGCATTTGGAAAAAGTATACATTGTTTGTGAAGATGAGAGAACTCTGTTCCAGTGAAGATTGCCTATACACTATCAAAAAGAAAAAAAGTTCTAGAGAATTTTTCACATGATGTTTTATTTGACAATCTAGAAATAGTCCCCAAATATAAAATCAGCTAAGTAGTAATAAGAACCAAGAAATATAGTTCACCGTCTTTTTTTATTACTATAAAATTAACACTGGGAGTTTAAAAAATAACTAGAAAGGCATGCATTGGATTTAAAACAAAAAAAAAGAATAATGAACTTGGGTATATAAATGTATGACAAACCATTTAAACACTCTTAAAGCAAAATAAATTAACAATCTACAGCACTAAAATATTACAAAACCTTTCTGTAGTATATCTTTAAATTAAATAGAATGTTTTCCTCTGTTTTAACATGTGAGTGATATTATTATTTAGACAGGAATAATTGCTGTTGAAAAGATAGTTGGGACCAGGTGCAGTGGCCCATGCCTGTAATTGCAACACTTTGGGAGGCCAAAGCGGGAGGATTGCTTGAGCTCAGGAGTCCAGATCAGCCTGGGCCACATGGTGAAAGCACGTATCTATAAAAAATACAAAAATTAGCCAGGCATGGTGGTGCATGGCTGTTGTCCCAGCTACTTGGGAGGCTGAGGTGAGAGGATTGCTTGAGCCCAGGAGGCAGAGGTTGCAGTAAGCCATGATCACACCACTGCACTCCAGCCCAGGCAACAGAGTAAGACCTTGCCTCACAAAAAAAAAAAAAAAAAATAGTTGGATAGTTGGTTATATTCACAAATTCACAAGTCCCAAGTAGACGGGGCACACCATACCATGGGGATTCACATGGAGAAGCATCAGTGTCAGGAGATAGGGAAAGCTGAGGGAAAAAAAGGTGGGCAAGAGCCTTTATTGTGGTTTCTTTGAGGAAAAATAGTGTGAGGCAGGGTAAGCAGGTTTAGGATTGGCTGGTTTGACTGGTTTGAATAATTTCAGCACGCTCTGGGGCACAAGGGCTGTCCCCAGTTGTATGATACCTGGCTGCTATGGCTTGAATGTATTCCCTCTAAAACTCAGATGTTGTCAAGGTGATAGTACTAAGAGGTGGAGCCTTTACGAGGTGACTAGGTCATGAGGGTGGAACCTTTGTGAATACAGGTGTGCTTATACAAGTTCATGAGGGCGGGAGTTCGTCTCTCTTGCTCTTCAAGCTTTCACCATGTGAGAACACAGAATTTGTCCCTTCTGGAGAATGAATTAATCTTTTCATTTTTTAAAAATTTTATTTATTTATTTATTTATTTTGAGACGGAGTCTCGCTCTGTCTCCCAGGCTGGAGTGCAGTGGCGCAATCTCGGCTCACTGCAAGCTCCACCTCCCGGGTTCACACCATTCTCCTGCCTCAGCCTCCCAAGTAGCTGGGACTATAGGCGTCCGCCACCACGCCCGGCTAATTTTTTTTTTTTTTTGTATTTTTTTTTTAGTAGAGACAGGGTTTCACCGTGTTAGCCAGGATGGTCTCGATCTCCTGACCTCGTGATCTGCCTGTCTCGGACTCCCAAAGTGCTGGGATTATAGGCGTGAGCCACCGCGCCTGGCCAAATGAATTAATCTTGAAGCATCATGAAAGTCGAGACTGGAACCTCCCCAGACAACTGAACCTGCGGCACTTTGATCTTGGACTTCCCAGCTTCCAGAATTTTGAGAAATAAATTTCTGTCCTTTATAAATTACCCAGTCTCAGCCAGGCATAGTGGCTCACACCTGTAATCCCAGAACTCTGAGAGGCCAAGGCAGAAAGATCGCTTGGGACTCCATCTCTATTTTTAAATGTTTTGTAAAATGAAATAAAATAATTTGTAAGTTTCCCAGTCTCAGGTTTTGTCATAGCAGCACAAATGGACTATGATACTAGACCTGGGGTGATTTGGACAGGGAAATAGTGGCTCTGAGTGTGAGAACCTGACAGAGGAAGGGGTTAGCAGTATACCCTCTGGATTAAATAAAAGACACTCCTGCATGTGAGCCCTTTCATATCTCTAGGAATTGCCTAGCCCTAGGAGGGGCTGTCTTTCCATGGATAGCAAGACCTCACCATGTGAAAGCATCATAAATGTATAGTTAATACACACTCCTTCACAAGAAAGTTATGAGGCCTTATGAATCATTTATGAATATTTTGGTGATACTTACAGTGGAATAGTATAACAAACTTGTATTGGTCAAGGTTACATCAGAGAAACAAAAAAGTAGGAAATCACACTCCATAGATAGATGACAAATAGATAGATAGATAGATAGTTAGTAGACTGGTGATAGACAGACAGACAGACAGATAGATATAGATAGATGATAGACAGATGATTGATTGATAGATAAATGACAGATAGATAAATAGATGGAAGGTAGGTAAATAGATAAAAATAGATCAATCTCTCCCTATATATATATGAAGCAGGGAGAGAGAGAGATTGATTTATTATAAGGAATTGTGATTTTAATTGTAGAGACTATCTAGGCAAGTCCAAAATCATCCTAGGATTGTGTGTAGGATTCTGTGGAGCAGACCATCAGGAAGACCACCAGCAGTCCCCAGCCAGAATGTCTTCTTCCTCAGAGAAACCTTAGATTCCTTCTTAAGATCTTTCAACTGATTGCATCAGTTTTATTCAGAATAATCTCCTTTACATAGTCAATTTATTCTAGATGTTAATTATATCTACAAAATATTGTCAAAGCAATGCTTAGAGTAGTGTTTGATTGAATAAGTACTACAATCTTGTCACAATAACAGTAAAACTGACCATCATAGACCTCATCATTTGAGAAAAATATGGTTTTGGTTTTTATCTCTTTTTTATGTGTGATTATTCAAACAAATGATTGGGTATGAAGTGAGAATAAGTAGAATAAAGATAAAATTCAGTTTATTAGAGTGATTTTTATAACAAGGATTCTGTAGAATTATTCTCCTAAATAAATTACCTAACCCAATTAATAAGGTGAATTTAGGGACAGAAATAAATGTCACCAATTAAGATGCAAACTTTTATAATAAACTCCCCCTTCTTAAATTAGTAATAAACAGGTAATAAATGCTGAATGAATAAATAGACAATTATAAGAATGGGCTATATACACCATTTAATAAATGTTCCTCTTCACTTTTCAACCTTCTACATGTATGGATTTTATTTTTTTCAATGAAGTAAATTATTTGTTTAATTAGAAATGTATTATTAGAGTTAAATGTTATTAATACAGGTATCTTTCAGTAAGTTAATGCATCATAAAACAAATACAATAAATAATATACAGTATCTTATTAAAAATAAAGCTCATTATCAAACTGAACGTTTATTTTACGTCAACAGAAAATTTCCCTAACAGTTGCTATAAAATTTTTAAATTAAAAATGCTTAAAATGAAGGAAGTATGAAATTTTACATTTCTAATATGTAAATACTTCCAAGCTTTTAGTTACATATACTTACATAGCAAACATACTTCCCATTTTGTATGCTGCTCACACAGAGAAAAATTTAAACCCCTTCATTCAAAGTAGTATAAAATTATCTCACCACAGTTAGGTATCTGTTTCTTACTAAAGTAGATAATTAAGTTGCTATTACTCTCCTTTGTACTACTTTCATTTTCAAAATAAGGGAAATGTATTGATGTAGAGTAGAGATCATTAATGTGTGATAAAATAAAAATAGTGAAGATAATTCTAAAATTATAAATAAAAATTATCAAAATATTGCAATATATTTTATTTCAAAGAATGCATACATCTTCTACCAGAAGTCTCCAATCCCTGGGCTGGGCTGTACCAGTCTGGTGAACCCTATTGTGAACTGCACATGCGAGGCATCTAGGTTGTGTGCTACTTATGTGAATCTAATGCCTGATGATCTGAGGTGAAACAGTTTCATCCTGAAACCATTCCCCGCCCCCAATCCACAGCCCACCCTCTCAATCTATGGAAAAATTTTCTTCCACAAAACTGGTCCCTGGTGCCAAAAAGGTTGGGGGCCACTGTTCTAGAGTATAATAATGTTCTAATAATACTCATATTTGTATAGTTCTTTAAAAAATTGCAACTCAAAATTCCACAAGGGTTTCAAAAACAAGGTACATATAAAGTGGAGAAATTCAGTTCATTAAGAAAGATTTATCCATTCTATATGTGTACATCAACTCATGTTTAATGCCCCCAAATAATAAGGGTACTGTTTATATAACACTGTTCATCTTTAGAGTGTTTCACTAATATTATCTAATTAATAAGCATAGAAAAATCCTGCTGTGTCCTCCAAGGCTGTCAAAGTCATTTCTATGACTTGAAGCCTAATTAAATTCAAAATAGATTTGTTTCTTCACCATAAGAATTTTGCAGCAATTAATTAAACAGTATAAAAATGTAAGAGACATATTATTTGAATAATTCTAATTTCCATGAAATTCTCTATGTTTCAGATTTGTTGCCCAAGACTACCCAGATCACTTTCTTATCTCTCAATTTTTACAACCAATTTATTTACCTTCTCAACTGGTAACCTAAACTACTTATTTTGCCTGTGTAAAAGGAAAGATGTGGAAGTTATAGGTCACACACACATATTAATTTATAGTAAATTTTAAAAACAGATTTCTTTTAAATTTTAGTTGAAAAATATTCAATGGATATTACACCTCTCAATGATCTGTTCTGAATATTAAATGAATCACATTCTTGAGGGAAATCATTTATTTTATTTCTTTTTTTAAGAATCAACTCAAGTTTCCCTAGGCTTCCTTGTTTCCTTGTTTTGAATTGTTCAATAACTCTCTAAGCTCTTGTTTTCTTAGTCAACAATCTGATACAAGTAGATTATAACCAGAAAATGTCTGACTCAGAGAGATAGCAAAACTGTCTAGCAGAATATTAAGGAACTCCAGTACAAAGTGTAGCTGCAATTACTCATGGATGTAAATTAAGGACTTAGAAAAAAGGGAAGGAGCTATAAGTAGGAAGACAAACCTAGAGCTTTCAAAATGCCTTTTCTCATATTTATGATCACTAGTGAAACTCTTATGTTTTTTCTATAATTATTGGATATTTGTGATATATATTTATAATGGCCAAAGGCACTGTAGGTAAAAAAAAAAAAGAAGCTGATAATAATCAAAAAAGGGGAGACTAGAGAAAATAATCAAACTTAAAAATGAGCAAATAAATCATCATCAAATAGGTCTTTGGTATTCCAAAGATCAAAGGAAAACATCTTTGCAGATCAAGGAGCTTACAAAGGGCTTACTCTTCCCTTAGAAAAGTTTACTAATGACTATGTAGTGAATGGTTTGTTGTCTCTGCAAGTGTTTATTCCCAGAGGAATGAAGGAGGGACCCCAAAATAATTCTGCTATTTATTCCACAGAAATATTGCTACTTCTGGCCTCATTACTACTTTAGCTAGGAGAAGCATTAGACAATATTTAGCGTACTTCTTCTGACTTAAATAAGAAAAATCTAAATCCTATCCTCTACACAGACTTCTCTAAGCACCTACCCTCATCCATCCCTACTCATAAAGCTTTTTAACACTGATGCAGGACAATTCCATATCAGAGCATAACTGACACTAGGAAGGATTTTTACTTGACTTCAGTGACAGTTTCCTGTCTAAGTGGGATTCAGTTTTAAAGAATCCTGGAGATATTTTACTCTAATGCCTTATTGTGACCCATATTTCTCTCTTTAAGGCAGGATTTCAAAAACTCGGTTTGGGGGTTTCCCTTTTTGGTGTAGCTGTCCTGGGTGCTGAAGTGAATACCAAAGCAATATTGTACAATTTATGAATTGAAAGGGCGTTTTTTTCTTTTATTTTTTCTTTCCTTTTGTCAAACAGAATTATGTTTTAATCCTGACTATGCCATATATTACTGTAGCATCCTCGAAAAAGCTATTCAATGTCTAAAAGCCTTTATGTTCTCGTGAGACAAATAGAATAAAGGCTAGCTTGCAATGATTTTGAAGATTAAACGAAATGATAGAAACAAAGTGTTTATCACATTGCCTGACTCAGAATATACACTCACAAAAGGTGTAGTTGTTGTTATTGTTGTCAGTGGTTGTGTTAGTATGATGAGACCTGGTTACTTTTTTGTTTTTCGATAGAGGACAACCTACTTTGAAATATAATCAGTAAAAAGATAACATTAACTAATAGAAATAAATGTCTCAGACAATATATTTAGAGAAACAGAAACAGAAAAAAATATATCATGATCCAAAAATGGTTATAGAGGGAGTGAAGAGTCAAACTGAATTTTGAAGGGGGAATTATATATTTATTTGGACAACCAGAAGATGGTAAGGGAGAAAGCATAGGCAAAGTTTTGGAAGAAGGAATGAGTATTACATAACTAGATGAAAGAGAATAAACTGATCTAGATAGAATAAAAAATTAGATTGTTATATACTGAAAGGTAGAATTTGGATCCTTTTAAATATTAAATAAAAATGGCTGATAACCTGAATGCCATGCTGTTGAGCAATGATTTAATCTTGATGTCATAAGTAGTCATTTGATTTCTTATCATGGGAACAATAGTATGTAATTTGCATTTTACAAAGTTAGTTTTAAAAGTCATTTGTAGAACAAATTAAAAGTGATAGGAAGTGAAGGCAAGAAAAAATGGAATGAGTTGAAAAATATTTGAAAGAAGATGGAAGCTTTGGGAATAGAAAAGGCCAGATGCACAAGATATTTCAAAGGATGGATAAGTCAAAATTAGTGAATTGAAAATTTGAAGATGTTAGTTCATTTCCATTGAGGCTTTTTCTTTTATATTTTTATTCATAAAGTTCTTCTAACCCTTGCTTGATCTATCTCTTTGGAGAAGAAAGAGAATAATAAACAACCTCATCATTTATGTCTCAAGTCTATATCAACATCCTTGGCTCTCAAAATATAAAGGCCAAGTTTATAAATCAAGTGAGAGAGAAAACATATTAGACTGTGAGCCTCAGTGTATTTCAACTTGAGTTGAATCCGTGACAGATATAGTGGCTCTGTCATAGACAGTTTTAAGAACTGAAGATATTAAAATAAAAACAGTTCACTGATCAACCACCACACTTAGTAAAACAGATCCAGTGGCCTTCTAAACATATAAGAACAACTAATGCATTTAATATAATTCTTCCCAGAAAAAAAGGCTTGAAATAGATGAACCATTTTCTAATACAGAGTACAAGTAAACTCATTTAGAATCTTGAACTCCAGTTTATAATTTTGATGAAAACCAAACATTTTGTTAGCAGCAAAACCATTCCTTCATGCGTAATTTTACATGAAAACTTATTAACACAAGCAAAGCTGTTCTAGTGAAATCAGTAGGGAGGCGGGAGGGGTCTTCGGAGTCCCAGCAGCACTGCTCTCTCCTCATAGCTGGGGAGTTTTGAAATCCCTCAGGCTCCACAGAACACAGTTTGAAAACCACTGCCTCAACAAGGCTCTAACATGAAATTGTTCTCTTGACCAAATCAATTCTAGGGTTAAAACATGGCCTTGGGCTCATTTTTTGAGTACCCATCCAAGTTCAATAGACTAATGCACCAAAGTTCATTCATCAAAATGAAAAAAAAAAAAAAAACTTATTCACCCTCCCAATTTGAACTAGGTGCAAACAGTCAGTTTAAATCACTGTTAAACCTACATTTGATTTGGGATCATGTAACACACACACACACACACACACAAACACACACACACACCACATATTCATTACAATGGGGGTAGGGTTTTAACAAACAAATTTAGGGGAGACACAAACATTCAGTCCATAACAATAATCTTACATAACCTTTTCAACAAACTCAGAAAGTAAGCAACATTATCATTTCCCCTTAAATACACAAGGAACTTGGAACCTAAGGTTTAGATAAAAAATAAAATTTGTCCAAAATCATGTGAATAGAAAGTGACAAAGTCATGACTCACACAGGACTTCATTTTGAATTCTGAAGAAGAGAGGAAAAAAGGAGAAAGAAAGATGCAAAAAAAAAAGGGTATAATGCACGATTCATTTAAAAAATCATAAATACGACTTCATTAAAATCAAAACCCTTTGTAAAACCCAATGTTAAAAGAATGAAAAGGAAAGCCAGAGACTGGGAGAACATATTTGCTAAAAACACATCTGATAAAGACTTGTATCCAAAATATACAAAGAGCCCTTAAAACTCGGCAATATGAAAATATCATAATTAACTTTGAGCAGACTCTCTGATCAGAGACTTTATCAAAGAAAATAAACAGATGGCAAATAATCACATGACAAGATCCACAAGATCATGCCACTAGGAAATTGCAAATTAACACAATGAGGTACCACTGCACACGTATTAGAATGGCTAAAATTCAAAAATGACAACACCAAATACTAGAGAGGATATGAAACAACAGAAACTCTCATTCATTGTTGCTGGGAGTACAAAATGATGCAGCCACTTTACAAGACAGTGTGACAGCTTTTTACAAAATTAAACATAGCCTTACATAAGCTCAGTAATTACACTCCTTGATATTAAGCTTAAATTTTTTTTTTTTTTTTTTTTTGAGACGGAGTCTCGCTCTGTCGCCCAGGCTGGAGCGCAGTGGCGCAATCTCGGCTCACTGCAAGCTCTGCCTCCCGGGTTCACGCCACTCTCCTGCCTCAGCCTCCCGAGTAGCTGGGATTACAGGTGCCCGCCACTATGCCTGGCTAATTTTTGTATTTTTGCCTGCACAAAAACTTGCAAATGAATGTTTCTAGAAGCTTTATTCAAAATTGTGAAAATTTGAAAGCAACCAAGATGTCCTTCAACAGGTAAAGGATAAATAAACTGTGGCACTTACATACAACTGTATATAATTCAGTGATAAAAAGAAATGAGCTCTCCAGCCATGACAAATACAGAGGAATCTCAAGTGCATATTTCTAAGTGATATAAGCCAGTCTGAAAAGTCTACATAGAGTATGATTCCAACTATTTGATATTCTAGAAAAAGCAAAACTATAGAGATTGTAAAAAGATTAGTGATTTCCAGGGATTCTAAGGCAGAGATAGGAAGGGATGAGTAAATGGAGCACAGAATTTTTAGGGCACTGAAATCATCTTGTATGATACTATAGTGATGAGTACATAACATTATACATATGTCAAACCTATAGACTGTATGATTAAAAGTGTGAACCCAAGTGTAAACTATGTGTTTTAGTTAATAAAAAAGAAAAAGAAAGAAAGAGAAAGTAAGATAAAGGAGATAATGTGAAGAAGAAAGAAAAAAAGCTAGACCCAAGTCAAGAAGGTAATGGTGAGAATCCCCAAGACTGACCAAATACATTTCTTGCATTAGCTCAGTGACTATCGTTACATTTGGTCAATTAACTATTACCTTGTCATGATAATATTCTTTATGTTTTACCTTTTCAGTTAAGAAAAATCTTCACACCAAGTCTTCTGCAAGCTAATCTTAACCCACTTCTGAATTAATCCCTTTCTTGATATATAATGAGATTATTCTTTGTTATAAAGCCTTAACTTAGTGATCTCTCATTTAATTAACTTAAATTTTCAGAAGTACTGATTTATGTATTGGCTCCCTGAAAGAAAAGTAATGCACATACAGACATAGGTTTGCACTCACACACACAAACACCCACACTTGACAAGAAAACAAGTCTTCTGCTTTTTACTAGAAAACCCTGATTAAACCTGACAGTAAAGTCTCTAGAGAACTCTAAGAAAAAGAAAAAGCATGAAACTCCTAAAATTTTAGAATATAGAAATAAAAAACAGGTGACAAGTCACTAATCATGACATGATTATCACAAACAGACTAAAAAATAAATAAATTGAAAACTTGAGTAGGAAAACATTGCATTCTGGTGAGCTTTCAGGAAAGCAACTAGCCCTTGAACTTAATTCTCAGTTTAATGGGCCTCCAAATAATTGAACAAACAATAAGTGATGTAGGAGGACCAGGGATGAGAAGAATTAAAGGAGAGGCATGATTCTGCATAATCTGTCTAGAGACTGGAGAAGGGGGAAGAGGGAGTTAAGAATTAAGGTGAAAGGATTAATATTCAGTGTTATTTTATTGCAAACACAGACAGGAAGATAATGAATGCTGGACCTGGCTCCTGAGATGCAGGTTACCTCCATCAAGGCGAAGGAGGCATGAATAATTAATAATCCACTTCAAAGTTCACAACCCCCATCTCCTCCCCAAGGTAGCCATCAAGAAAGGCAACAGCCAGCTAATTGGAGGATTGCTTAGTACATCTCATGCAAATTGAAGCTGCTCTGCCTCAAGGTTTTCTCTCCTTTGCCAGCTCAGGAAGCAGCTGGTTCCCTGAACTCCAGGAGAGAACATTTAGCCCCTTTCAACCACAAATCAGCCACCAGCCTTAGCTTCTTTAAAAGTTCAAAACACCATAGGGGTCTGACCATCAATCAGTGATTGTGTTTTTCACTCAGACCGCTGTAGTTGGAAAGTTATTGTTGCTGGAGAACGAAGTCAAAACACAAAAGCACAGAGCTCAGTACATGCCAGGACCTAATTTATCTGTTCACCCATTCCATATTAGAAAGCTATTATCTTTCATTACATTTTAAAAGCCAGCTTTCTTGCCTAATGAACAACTGAACATCAGGCTGAGTGAACTCAGTGATTTTATGTATTTAATTTTCCATTTTTTCTACCAAACCCATTATTACAGTCTCAAACTTAGGTGTACGCAGAAAGTGTTTCAAGAATTCTTTTTTAAAATGAAAGCTCCTGGACTACGCCCTTAGAAGCCCTGAGGAAGGATGTCTTAGGTGGGACCAAAGAAGCTGTATTAATACTAAAAAGAGCTCAATCAATTATGATGCAGGAAATTCTTGAGCTAGAATTTGAGAAACACTGATTAATATGTGATTGGTATTTACACATTTATCATCCATAGACTAAATGTATTCTCAGTTTTGACTCTTAGTGATCAAATCACAATGTGAACATCTTATGTTTTGTACCTGAGGCACCAAATTGAAACTCATACACACCAATAAACTCTTTGCTCATCTCAAGGTGATGGCTTT
This sequence comes from Nomascus leucogenys, assembly GCF_006542625.1. Taxonomy (NCBI): domain Eukaryota; kingdom Metazoa; phylum Chordata; class Mammalia; order Primates; family Hylobatidae; genus Nomascus; species Nomascus leucogenys. Next base: position 23,542,958 of record NC_044402.1, read on the forward strand.
ATTTTTGTGTGCCCACTTTTTTTCTGCAAGAATCCTCATGAAATGACTTACAAATAAATAAATAAATAAATACATACATACATACATACATACTATCTTTATGACAAATCGTCATCAAATGAAAGGGAAAATGTAGAGATGCATAACAGCTTTGTGGAAGAACAATCTAGGAAAAGCCAGATGAAATTGAGCTTACTCCACAGGATTCTCGCATTCTCAGCTGTTGTTTAGTAATGAGAGAACAAGCAACAAGGAAATTTGCCTACACATATACACATACACTTACACACAGTCACACATACATATTCTGCCATTAAAAGCAGAGTAATGAGAGGAATATAAATCATTCTACCAAAAAGACACATGTACATGTATGTTCATTGTAGCACCATTCACAATAGAAAAGACATGGAATCAACCTAGATATCCATCAATGGTAGACTGGATAAAGAAAATGTGGTACATTCACACCACAGAATATTACACAGCCATGAAAAGGGAAATCATGTCCTTTGAAGAAACATGGATACAGCTGAAGGCCATAATCCTAAGCAAATTAACATAGAAACAGAAAACCAAATACCACATGTTCTCACTTATAAATGGGAGCTAAATATTGAGTATGTGTAGACACAGAGATGAGAACAGTAGTCATGGGGGCTTCCTTGAGGGGCCAATGAAAGAGGAGGGTAAGGGTTGAAAAACTACCTATCAGGTACTGTGCTCAGCACCTGGGTAACTAAACCATTTGTACACCAAACCCCAGTGACATGCAATTTACCTATGTAATAAACCTGTACATGTACCCCATACCTAAAATAAAAGTTGAAAAAATAAAAATAAAAGAGTTAACAAGCAAGTTAGTCTCTTGGAAAATCTAAGTTTGTCACCTGCAAAATAAGGTTATTTGACTAAGTTTCCTTTGGCAAAATTATCTATGATTTCATTTACCAAAAATTTCACAGAACTCACTGCAGTGCCTGTGTTAGTGTTATTCTTTAACTTATTGTTGAAACACCAATGGCTGCTATTTCTTAGTTATATCTAAATAATGGTGTGTGTGTGTGTTTGTGTGTGTCTCCAGATTTCCTATCAATATTTGGCTATGGCATAAGTGAGTGTTTTAACATCTATATTAGTTACGCTTCCAAAAGTAGACAATTAGTTCACACAAAGTGGGTAATGTAAGAAGAGTTCATTTTTAAAGTGAGGGCATTTGTAAAGAAAATCATAATGAGCAGAGAAGTGCACTGGGGCTAATAATTGCAAGTGAGCTATTATTCTTAGGGCTGAAGAGGCCATGGGACAGAAGAAAAAGGCCTACTGAGCTGCAACCTTTGGTGGAGGTAGGCAACCAACCTGTAGCAACGCTGCAGAAATGGAGTTAGAGAACTAAAGTTCCCACTTCATTTTCCTCCTTGCTCTCATTCCCTGCTAGTGCTCCCTACTGTCCAAAACAAATAAGGAGCCACAGGACAAGAGAACCCTCTGATAAAGTCCATAAAGATCAGCTGGGGCAGAGAATATGGAGAATAAGCATAAAGAGTAATTCTAGGTGGATTTTTTTTCAATGGGGGAAAAAAATCCAGCACAGTTTTTGTTATTTCTTTTGTAAAAAATTACTAACAACCCAGCATGAGATTTCTTTAAATTCCCACAGGTTTATAATTCTCCTGGTCACCTCTGAATTTAATACTCTATTTTGGTTTAATTCTGATGTTCATTTTATCACTGTTTCATGTCACCTCATACTTACAACTTGGCTGCTTTCCCTTGATTTCTACAACCACTGCATAAGGCTTGTGTGCACAGAACAGATTTTACTCAACGATCAGGGAGGTAGGAAGGCTTAGGCCACAACAATGAAACAAATGTTAGAGTTCCATTTTCTCCAAAGATTCTCAATCCTTCCCACCAATTTCAGCTCTGGTTCCCTGCCACATTTTTGAATCCTTTTCCTATCCACCATCAAGTCCTAAATTAAGACCCATCTTAAAAAATAGTTGAAGAAATTTTAGAAATCACATAGTCCCCAAGCCATGCTTCTCATGGATTCATACACATTTCACTTGCTTCTGTTTCCTTCCCCTTATCACACTATCCCGTAATTTCTTTAATTATCATCTCTCCGCTCCACTAGGCTCCAGGCATTTTTTTGAAAGCTGAGTCATAATCACATCTAGATATCCAGGGTCTACCATCATACTTAAATATAATAGGCACTCAGCTAATGTTTAATAAATAAACATGTGATTCCAGGATTTGGGGTACTTCCCACCACACACACAAAAAACATTCATCATGTACAGACATAAAAACTGAGGCTCTTAGAAGATAAATAAGATGCCTCAGGTCCACAGAACAAGAATCGAGATATATGATCTCTTCAGATTAATATTCCCTATGATACTCTGCAACTCCATCAGTTTACATATAAATGTGTTAATGAGTTTCCTTGTCCTCCTCACTCTGCTCTAAAACACCTCATCAACTTTTTTCTTAACAAGTTAAATTTAAGAGGAATAAATTAGGGGAAAGTTCTGCTGACAGAAAAAAAAAATTCCCTACATATTGTTTTCATCAACGTGTAAATTTGTTGTATTTGCAATATTAATTAATATTAGAAACCAAAATTTAATCTCTGTAATTGGCACTAAACCAGAAGACAGGAAAGGAATCAATGCTTGGTGATAGGGATTTTGCCCCCAAAGGATCCTTTTAGATGTAATGTTTAGCCTAATACTGTTTTCCATGTGTGAGGCAGCAAAAAAGCAATTCTTACAAATGGTATATTTTGTTTTCCCAGTGAAAATTCATGAAGAAAACTTTTTCAATATTTCAAAACATCTCAATGCAAATCTGTTAACTTTTTTACAAGGTTTTTTTGTGGTGGGAGTGGATTTCATCAGAGAATGTTGCTTATAACTTCATTATTACTGATCATTTTTTGATGATTAATCACCTCCTCACCTAAAATGAGTTGGATATTTTCACTGAACTATTCACACCAACAAAGTGAAAACACAACATCATCTTCTAGAAGTTTTGTGCCTCCAGGTTGGTCATACTACCATGGATTCTATGGAAGCTACCAACTGTGGAAAGAGACCCTTCCCCTCTGTGTTACCTCCTGCAAGCCCTTCCTCTACACACTATATTCTAAAAACCCTTCCTCTGCCCATTGCCTTGCATTATCTACTTTATTTTATGAGTATTATAGACAAAATAAGAGAAATATTTTAATGAGAAAATCACTCCTGAAGTATATTTTTCAAATAGCTACATTTGTCTCTGGTTTATGCCTGGCAGCATAAAAACAGCCTTTAACTACTTTTCTTGTCACTTCTTGGTTGACTTTTTCTTCCTTCGATCTCACTTTGTATGTAAGAGCATAATTCAAATACATTAGGCTTATTATCAAATTCATTAATCAGAATCTGCCATGGTGGAGGCAGGTAATCTGCATGTTTGAAAGGACCTCCAATAATTGTGACAACTAGCCAGGTTTGAAAACAGACCCACTAAACCCCAAAATGCACCCATGTAAGCATTAAAACTAATTGTGAAATAGTTATGTGCATGTGTTATTTATTTTTCTGGAGAGAGGATGACTTCCCTTTTTTAGACTCTCAAATGTACCTTCAAGAATGGGATGGCACATGGATTAAAATAACTCATATGCTGAAAGATTTTGGGTATTTTAAGAGCTCATGTCTCTTGAGTTGAACCAAAAATAGAATCAACTGTCCTAAATTCTGTTCTCTGTTTACTATGAAAAATTATTTTTCCAGAGTACATGGGTCTAAAGAACCATAACAATAATTTTTACCCTATGCCAAAAAAAGGAGTACTTCTAAAGGTATCTGTTAGCTCATACTCCTTTCTTAATTGACCCTCTCAATACACGTGTCCACTATCATTTATTCCTTCTATGCCAGTACCCGCACTGGACCATATAATCCCTTCCACAGCCATCTATTTCCCAGCAAATTTACACCTGACTGCCGTGCATTTGAACAGGTTAGTGCTGTCCAAGGTGCTGAGCAGAAGGCAAATGGCTCAATGCACCATCAACTCAGTGCTGCACTACCCAGAGGAGGAGCCTCTTTCTAATTCACATAAAAGTGATTCACGTGGAAGCAGTAACCTTGCTTTTGCCTCCTCTTTTTTCTTCCTACTGGGGGAATGGCATATGCATATCTAAAGATAATGAGTCATATGTAACCTGTCCCCATTCATCTGAGAGCCTTTATCCTTCTTGGGTCTTTCCAAAGTGTAAAAATTTTGTGAGTTTATTTCTACTTTACTGCATTAATCACAATAAAGTCAGAGTTGAGATAACAACAATACTGAAATCTTCCTACTTAGTAATCAATAAATTCTATGATATGTTTTGACTTTTGATAAATAAATTTTCATTTGATTCTACTTTTTCATCTCTAAAATTAGAGTAGACACCTCACACACAGGACAGTGGGAAGAATTTAAAAGATCACATACATGAAAATATTTTGTAAAACTCAATAAATATAAATATAAAATGGCATTAATATTATCAATATGATTATGATAAAAATTTACTATTGGCACACAGAACAGTGTTTAGAAACATGAGAATACAATGAGAATAAGCCTCAATGAGGCTTATTGAGAAAGTAACAAGAAACTGACAAGAAATGACAATGAGGCTTATTCACATTGTATTATCATATTCCTAAGTATTAACCTCAAAGAGCTTACAACTCAGTGAAGGACTTAAGACAATCTATATAAATAATGTACCATAGATTAGAGTGGCATAAAAAGTATCAATTGAGTCAAATGAATAGTAAGAGCAAAAATCTAATCATTGGACTAATGCAGTCCGAGAAAATTCATGGAGGATGCAGCAGCTAAGGTATATTTTAAGAGATGGTTAGGATTTAGGTAGAAAGAGTAGTGAGAAAGCCTGAGAACTGTTACTTTTAATTATGATACTTTTCCTTGCCCACCAAGTTTTTCTGCTAAATAACATTCCAAATGTTTAAAAAACTCCTGATCCTCCCAGGCAAAGTCATTAGAAGCATAGCGTAATGATACTATCAATAATAGGCAGATCAGGATTAATAAGAGAAAGGCAATTAGAGAAAATGAAAGGTCACATTGAAACTGCCTTGGCTTAGAGCTCGATTATTGTGTCAGTGTTGGTTGCCTTGTCATATCCACCTTGCTCATGGCAAGGGGTGTGTTGAAAAGTTTGTTCTAAAAAAAATGAAGTTAATAAAAGGGATATTTTCTAGGTGGATGTGTCCGTTGGGCATGGAGTAGAGAGATCTGTCTCCAAATTTTTAGTCCTTTTTTAGAATCTCGCAGCTTAGAGAGGCTCTCCTCAGTGAACTATTCTGCAAAGCACAGGCTTCCCTTCCTATTTAGCATACAATTTACACCTCAGGTCTGGGCATATTTATGAGGCCTAACTCAAATGCTGACTTGATAAACAACAAACTGTAGGCTCTCTATTAACAAGCCTGCAAAATTATCGTAGGCTTGTTATTATGATTATAATAAAGTATTTGGGCCCAAAATAAAATGAAACAGCTTTGGATTCATATAGGCATAGAGAATCATAAAGAATTAGGAAAATTCCTGTTAACAAAAGGACTCCATATAACATAGTCTATATTCCAACATTTCTATATACCTCATATTTCTAGGAGCATGTGATATAATTCATGGCAAGGAAATTTTTTGATAAATCAGTGATTATCCTTCAAAGGAAAGCAGGAAGGGAGCACAAAAACACCATTAGTCATTTTTACCTCAGTCTTTCTTGTTCTCTTTCTGATGATTCTCCTGTAACTGGTCATCTGCTGTCTCATGAAGCCTCCTGAAAGAATAAATCATCAAAATATTTGTTGAATGAATAAGTAAATAAACAAATACATAAAACAGAGATAGTGAAAGCATTTAAACCTGAAAGACACATGATTATGAAATCACACTTTCCTTAGCATTGGTAACAACAGCAGCAGCAGCAAACCTAGCATTGATTGAGTGCTTACTATATGGCAGGCATGATGCTTTTATTTTTACACTGAGTAATGATTAATTACTATGACAACCTCTCCACGTGGGTTCTATTATTATGACTATTTTATAATAAGGAAACTGTGGCTCGGTAACTTGTCAAAGGTCACACAGCTCACAAATAGTCAGACCAGAATTAAAAACCAAACCCATCTAATTCCAGAGTAGATCTCATAACCTCATATAGTTTCTATTTCTATTTCTTTACATTTCACAGACAGAAGATTTCTGGGCATGGAGTAAAAAAGGACAGCAGAGGAAAGCATGGATTATTTGGAAGATGGGACAGAGATTGCAAAAAAAAAAAAAAAAATCCTTGTGTAGAAACCCAAATTGTAAACTTAGGTTAATAAATGGATAAGACAAGCATACTATATTGAATGGGAAACAAACTACAACTTATATGCACATACTCTATGCAAGATGTTAACTTCAATCTGATTTTGAATTATATTCTGCAAGCTTCTTCAGTTATGGTTGCCATCAGTAGTAAGAATATCGACAATTCTTAATAAAGTCACAGACTCTGCAGGGCATCTACACTTTAACACTGAAGTAAGAAGGAGAAGTTCCTGGAGTTCATGACCATCTTGTTCCCAAGAACATATGGTGATATTACTTAGTAGCCTGAATTATCTTTACTCTTCGTACAGTGGTGACACTTATTGTGACATAAATGAACTATTTCTAGGCACCAAGAGGAACGTTAATCATTTATCCTGGTGCTATCCTCTGGTTTATGCTCTAGAAGCTTCAGTCTAATGCTCTTATCCATTGCCCACTTCCTTGACCCACCCACTTATCATCTACAAATAATTGAACCAAGTATTTTTGAGTGAAAGGTAACTCTAGTGTTCAACTGAATTAACTTGGAATAGTATCTAACCAATTGAGCCTCTGCTTCCTCAGCTATTAAGGAAAACACAGTGTGACAAATTAAAAAGGAGGATACAATAAAAATAATCTGTCCAACTGCCTTTATTCTGGTTTTGAGGAAATTGCATCAAATAATATAGAAGGCAATATAAAAATGTTAGCTGTTGTGTGGAGATAAAGATACGTGGGTGAAGGAAGATTTCCATTAACGATTTTTCCAAACATTTTAGGAGACTGGGTGACAAAACACTCCTGCTTTTCCCATTATCATAGGGCCCCATTTCATGTATCTAAGCAACACCAAATAGTGACTTAGCTCACTATCAGGTGATGTGATATAAACACCTGGAATAGTGCCTGAAGTCCCCTATGATATTAAAATGCATTTTTCCCTGTCTGACTCTTAATTTTTTAAAAAAGTGTTTAAGTATCAGTGTATAGCACAGTTTTTCTATTACAGCTAAATTCACTACTTCTACTAAAAATTTCTAGTGACAGTAGATAGGAGAATAAGATGGGTGCAGGGAAAAAAGACTATTCAAAGATGGCAAATTTTAAAAATAAAGTATTTTTTATAAAAGGTTTTTGTTTTTGTTTTCCCATAAATCATTGTTAATTTTCTACTTCTGTACATTTTCTGAGTTTGTCAGTATCGTTACCAATGTGAGGCAATTTTTATTCTTGTTATTAACAAATATCTAATTATGAACCAAAATACTTACATGATTTTATTTATCAACCCCATTTTAGAGATGAAGACTATTATGCTGAAGCGGTATTTAAATACGGATTTGTCTTGCTCTGAAATCTGAACTCACTTCATTCTGCTATACTATGGCCAAAGCATGACATTGAAAATGACAAATTGTGAGGATATTTCTTATGAAATTATCAGTGCTTGGTTAACTGTATAATTTTAAGTTTGTTATATTCTTGAGGACTAATCTTTTTATTCTCCAGGGTTCAATTTTGGTTGGATCAGACTTCAGAAATAATAGTATAAATGAGGGAAAGATGGTTATCGTACAATAATCTGATTTACAAACCTTTGAGTTAAATGAAATATATTTATCATTGAATTTTCTTTTTCTGCAATATATTAACACGCAAAACTGAAATATTGTCTTTTAAAGATCTGTTGGCCTACTGAGAATCTCACAGGTCTCTGAAATAATGAAATCTTGCCTCTGCCTGAAAGTATCTCTGTAGATAGACAAGAGCGAAATGAAAACAAAAATAGATTTTTTTCCATGAACAAAAAGTGTTTCATCAAAGGAACAAAGAAACACAGCTCTAAATGCTGGATTGTCTGCTTCCCTGAGATGTTACAGATCTTCAGAGGATGACAGGTTCTGAGGTTTCCATTCTGAATTTTAACCCTGTGACATGTCCTTACCACACTCCAGACATCTGGGGAACACAGGCATGAGAAATTATATTTATTGATTGTCCTCTATATGGAACACAGCTAAATATATATATATAACAATAAACTACAACTTATGTGAACACACTCTATGCAAGATGCACATATATATAATATATATATATATATCTTTGTGTGATACAAAATTTATCAGTTTATGAAAAATGTTAAACTACATTTCTCAACTGTAACTTGAGAAGGAAAATATAATAATCCATTTATTATTACATCAATGCATAATGAGATATGCAATGCCAAAAGAAACTAAATGGATCCTATGCTGGCAAGACTTGTTTTTACTCAGAAGGAAAGCATCCACATATCCCAAAAAGGGATATAGGGATAGTCACCATGTGAGAAAGAACAATGGCAGAGATTAACTTGACAGTGAATATCCAGGCATGAACTAGGGAAAGGGATCCTTATCAAATAAGCACAGCTGTCCTGGTCACATTGCCAAGTCCTTCCCCAAAGGGAAGGTGGACAATAGGATTCTAGCCAAAGCACTTCGCATTTGCCAGTCCCAAAGACATGTCTCAGGGTGTCTCATCCTGTTGCCATTCAGCAAAGCATTAATCTAACTGCCCTTGTTCAGAGTCAGTGTTCTCCAAACTACCTTCAGCTATGACTCGTCTTTCCAGGTTTGTCTGTTGGCTGGTGGAAAAGAAGGTGCTTGGGGAAATGTTAAAGATTTCCACCTATGTGTTAGAATTTTATTTTTAATTATTAATCAATATACTAGAATCTTGATTACAAACTATTTCCTAAGCCTGTCTGTCAATAGACAGAAAACGGACTCATCAGTTTGACATGTCTTCCAGCCAACAGGAGAGTTCTACATCTCATTGAAAGTTGATGAATCATCATTGTAATTTTATGCATCAATCTCATATCTTGATTCACATCAGTGCATCCCAAAAAAGGGACATGATATCTGAGAGCTGGATTCTAAATCTGCAACCTGAAAGCTAAGCCCTGAACCTTGGTATTTGCTGAGAGTATCCTGTGCCTGCTGTAACAAATTACCAGAAACTTGGTGGCTTAATACAACACACATCTAATCTCTTACAGTGTTGAAAGTCAGAGGTCCAAGTCAATTTCACTGGGCCAAAATCAAGGTGCCTTGAGGCTCATGCTCCCTCTGGAGCCCTATGGAGGAACTGATTCCTTGCCTTTTCCAGAGTTTAGATCTGCATTCCTTGCATTTGTTGACTCTTGGCCCCTTCCTCCATCTTTGAAGCCAATGTGTAGCATGCTAATTCAGTGGTCACATTGCCTTCTTCTTCTGTGTCAAACTTTACTCTGCCTGCCTCTTAAAACGATACTTCTTATAGCATTTAAGTCTCACCCAGATAATCCAACATAATCTTGCCATCTTGAGATCTATAACTTAATCACATCTGGCAGATCTTTTTTGTCATATGTAGTAAGGGTCACAGGTTCCAGGTATTAGGACATGGGTATCTTTTAAGGCCTGTTATTCAGACCACCACACCATTTTTTGAGGCCTCTCCAACTAAAACCTGCTGGATGTATCAAGAACTGAGTACATACCCCTTTCTGCATTTGTTTGGCAGATCTTTCAATATTTTCTTTGAAATTCTACACGCATTACGTATCAATCAGGGTTCCAACAGAAAACAAGATTTGTCTCAGATGGTTCGAAGGAGTGTGTAGTGGACAGGATTAAGAAAACAAACAATGGCTGGGCATGGTGGTTCACGCCAAATTAATTCCAGCATTTTGGCAGGCCAAGGCAGGTGGATCACTTTAGCCCAGGAGTTTGACACCAGCCTGGCGAACACGGCAAAACCCCATCTCTACTAAAAATACACAAATGAGCCAGGCATGGTGGCATGCACTTAGGGTCGCTGCTACTCAGGGAGGCTGAGGCACCAGAATCACTTGAACTGGGGAGGCAGAGGTTGCAGTGAGCCAAGATCACACCACTGCACTCCAGCCTGGGCAACAAAGTGAGACCACGTCCAAAAAAAAGGAAGGAAGGAAGGAAGGAAGGAAGGAAGGAAGGAAGGAAGGAAGGAAGAAGGAAGGAAGAAGGAAGGAAAACAATAAATATGAGACACTCAAATATCAGAACATTAGCAACAGTGGGATACTTTTACTTGACTTCCTGGGGCTTTGGGGCACGGAGAAAAAACGATGTCACTGGAGCCCAGTGAGAATAGCAACTATGGAGTAGGTTTCACTCAACAGGAGATCTATCAGAACAGAACAAAGCTGCTGCTGTGGTTGCTAAAGTAGGGAGGGGAAACAGGTACAGTGACCTGTGCCACTGTCCAGTGTGCCAGTGTCCTGGCTACTCCTACTCAAGAGGCTGAGGTTGGAGAATCACTTGAGCCCAAGAGTTGGAGTCCAGTATGGGCAACATAGTTAGACCCCATCTCTTAAAAGAAAAAAAGCCAGGCACAATGGCTCATGCCTGTAATACCAACACTTTGAGAGGCTAAAGCAGGTGGATCACCTGACATCGGGAGTTCAAGACCAGCGTGGCCAAAATGGTGAAACCCCATCTCTACCAAAAATACAAAAATTAGCTGGATGTGGTGGTGCATGCCTGTAATCCCAGCTACACAGGAGGCTGAGGCAGGAGGATCCTTTGAACCCGGACACAGAGATTGCAGTAAGCTGAGATCATGCCACTGCACTCCAGCCTGGGCAACAACAACAACAACAACAAAAAAAAAAAAAGGAAGGGACAGAATGAGAAAGAAACACCTGAACACCTAGACTTCTCTCTCCCCCTACTGGTACCTCCACAGTCTAATCTCAATCTGAAGTCAGCCAGCAGGTGAGTCCAGGGGGTGCAATCACAGGGACCAGTGTATCCAGTGCAAAGCAGGACAGAGAAAGGTAGAAACTGGATGAAGTCTTGGTAGGTGGGAGGGGTAATAGCTACCGTGCATATTGTCCCAATATTACCTATACAAAACTGAGACTCCAACCAAAGCAATTTGATATGTGGCTGACCCAAAATTTGAAGCCATATCTGAGTCTTGAACATCCTTTATATTTCTCTCAAGGCTTTCTACTATAACATTTAGAATTCAAATTTGCCTCATTTTATATATTTGCCTTTGAACTGTTTAACAACAACCAGATGATAAAGAATCATTCCTGATATTTATAACCATTCAATACACAAAATTTTGTTATCTCCTCATTTATTATCTCAAATTCGTTTGAATCCTCCTCTGTCTCTCTCCCCCGGCGTTACTCCTCTGGCTTGAAGAAAAAAATGTCGTAATTATATTTAATATTTCATTCTCATTGTAAACTCTGAATCAAGAATAATTAATTTCTATATTTTTTAGCTCCATGCCACATTCAAAATAGTTTAAGTTTCTTCTATGACAGGTCTCAGTTTCTAAGGATGTTCTGCTTGCTCATCAATGCTCACATAAAAATATTGATTTACACCCAGAGTCTACAAAGAGATCCACTATATTTTGGGTCTCTGCTTGATTTCCAGATTATACATTTCCCCAGAAAACACAAAGTATTTTAACCAACCATTCTCTCCTATTTCTCCCAGGCAGAGTTAATGCACTCAGTCTGACCTCCTTCGGAGCAGTGCCTGCTGTCTTGTCTAAACTGAAGCCAGTTCTTATCCACTCATGGAATTATTCTCCCCTACCCTTTTACTGGTATCCTTGGCTCATCACTCTTGTCTCATATCTCCCCACTCATCACCGTTTTAAAGAGTCTGCATTGAGTGTCACTACATCTGCTGCTTGGGAAATTAGAGCCTTGCTCCAAATCTTAGGCACCATTAAAAAAAAGAAAAGAAAAGAAAAGCAAAAAAACCTTTTCCCTTGCCCTTTTCCTGACATCGCCTTGCAGCCGGAAACTCTCCCAGAAGAGAAGGGGAGAGGAGCAATCAATAGCGTCTCTAAACAGAAGATGCCATTGGCAAAGAGGTAGCACTCAACCACTGCGGTGAACCACAGGCTTCTGATTAAGACACCCGCGCCAGCCTGATTGAGCTGCCTGTCCGCACGGCATGCAAACCAGCCACTTAACCCTCCCTCCCTCTGCTGCCTTATTCCCCTCACAGAAAATAGAGCACTCAAAGAGAAAAGTGGTGCTTGGGTCTGTAGAGAGCTTAAAAGGAATTACTGACAGCTGAGTGTTCTCTCTGAATTCAGATTCTGCAATCAATTAGGAGAGATTTCATAGAAATGATGATCGGAAATGAAAACTCCACATTAGGTCACATTATCCAGACTCCTCGTAGCCCTCCCCATTAAAGACAGCTAGCTCCCAGTGGTCTGTTCAACTTCACTCAGTCCAACTTTGGACAACTCAGGTGCCTCCCCACACTGAGGATCTTTATGCCACAGTCAAAATTGCTTCACAGCAACTAACATACAGCCAAATTTTGAAACATGAAATTGGAGAATAGGTCTGGTGAATTTACTTATGTCTTCCCAAGGCAAGAAATGTTCAGGCTAATTCCAGTTTTGGGGGCTTCAGGTTTATATTAAATACATACATCAATATATAGTATGTAGTATGTTATATGTACATACATAAATGTCAAAACAAAATTTCAAAAGATGTGGCAAGTTGTAAAAAGCTTGTAATATGTGAACAGGTTACTGTGATGGTCGAATTTAGGTGTCTGCATAGAGGGATACCTAGAGGAATTTTTGCCTGCATAAAGGGATGCCTATATGGCTGGTGAAACCATTTCTAGGTGTGTCCCTGAGGGTGTTTTCTAGAGAAGGTTGGCCTGTCAATTGGTGAACTGAGTGGGGAAAACCCATCCTCAATGTTGGTGGCCACCATCCAAACGGCTGGAAGGTTGGGTGGAACAAAAAGGTGAAAGAGTGGCTCATGCCTGTAATCCCAGCACTTTAGGAGGCTGAGGTGGGAGGATCACTTGAGTCAGGGAGTTTGAGACCAGCCTGGGAAACATAGCAAGACTCTGTGTCTACAAAAAATAAAACTAGCCAGGGGTGGTGGCACATGACTTTAGTCCTAACTACTTGAGAGGCTGAGGCAGAAGGATTGCTTGTGCCCAGGAGCTCAAGGCCGCAGTGATCCATTAGTATAGCCACTGCACTCCAGCATGGACAACAGAGAGAGAGGAAGAGAGAGAAAGAAGAGAGAGAGAGAAAGAGAGAAAGAAAGAAAGAAGAAAATAAGAGAAAGAAAGAAAGAAAGAGAGAGGGAGAGAAAGAGAGGAAGGAAGGAGAAAAGAAAAGAAAGAAAATAAAGATAAGAAAGGAAAGAAACTGTGAATTATTTCTCTTTTTTGGAGTGGGAGGCCCTTCTTTACCTGCTCTTGGACATCACAACTCTAAGTGCTTTTGCCTTTGGACACTGGGACTTGCATCAGTGGCTTCCCAGGGCTCCCAGGCCTTCCACCTTGGACTGAGCCACACTACTGACTTCTATGATTCTCCAGCTTGCAGATGGCTTATCTTAGGACTTCTCAGCCTCCATAGTCAAGTAAGCCAATTCCCCTAGTGTGTTAGTCCCTTTTTGTGTTGCTATAAAGGAATAAGTGAGACTGAATAATTTATTTAAAAAGAGGCTTATTTGGCTCACAGTTATGCAGGCCATACAAGAATGTCACCAACATCTGCTCAACTTCTCATGAGACCTCAGGAAGCTTTTACTTATAGCAGAAGGTGAAGGAGGAACAGGCCTATCACATGGTAAGAGAAGAAGCAAGAGAGAGAGGAGAAGGTTCCAGGCTCTTTGAAACAATCAACTTCCTTGTGAACTAACAGAGTGAGTACTTGCCTATTACCACAAAGACAGCACCAAGCCATTCATGAGAGATCCACCTTCATGACCCAAACACCTCGGCCTACCTCTACAATTGGAGGCACATTTCAAAATGAGATTTGGAAGGAACACACATCCAAACCATACACATCTAGTAAGTCCATATATATATATGTGTGTGTGTGTGTATATGTGTGTGTGTATATGTGTGTGTGTATATATATGTGTGTGTGTATATATATACACACACACATATATACATACTATGGCTTCTGTCTTTCTGAAGAATCCTAATACAGAGTTTGATAGTAGAAAGGTTCTAAAGAAACAGAATTTTAAGATGAGTTTTCTTCATTCTTAATTGGGCAGTTTCTGGGACTGGCTCTTGTCAGGCCTCTGAGCCCAAGCTAAGCCATCATATCCCCTGTGACCTGCACGTACACATCCAGATGGCCGGTTCCTGCCTTAACTGATGACATTCCACCACAAAAGAAATGAAAATGGCCTGTTCCTGCCTTAACTAATGACATTATCTTGTGAAATTCCTTCTCCTGGCTCATCCTGGCTCAAAAGCTCCCTCACAGAGTACCTTGTGACCCCCATTCCTGCTCGCCAGAGAACAACCACCTTTGACTGTAATTTTCCTTTACCTACCCAAATCTTATAAAACGGCCCCACCCCATCTCCCTTTGCTGACTCTCTTTTCGGACTCAGCCTGCCTGCACCCAGGTGAAATAAACAGCCTTGTTGCTCACACAAAGCCTGTTTGGTAGCCTCTTCACATGGACGCGGGTGAAATTTGGTGCTGTGACTCGGATCGGGGGACCTCCTTTGGGAGATCAATACTCTGTCCTCCTGCTGTTTGCTCCGTGAAAAAGATCCACCTACGAACTCGGGTCCTCAGACCCACCAGCCCAAGGAATATCTCACCAATTTTAAATTGGGTAAGCGGCCTCTTCTCACTCTCTTCTCCAACCTCTCTCACTATCCCTCAACCACTTTCTCCTTTCAATCTTGGTGCCACCCTTCAATCTCTCCCTTCTCTTAATTTCAATTCCTTTCATTTTCTGGTAGAGACAAAGGAGATACATTTTATCCATTGACCCAAAACTCTGGCGCCGGTCACAGACTCAGGAAGGCAGCCTTCCCTTGGTGTTTAATCATTGCAGAGACGCCTCTCTGATTATTCACCCATGTTTCAGAGGTGTCTGACCATGCAGGGATGCCTGCCATGAGATGCTTTACAACCTAGACCCTAAAAGGTCAAAAGGCTGTCTTATT
The DNA here is from genome assembly GCF_006542625.1 of Nomascus leucogenys. Classification (NCBI taxonomy): domain Eukaryota; kingdom Metazoa; phylum Chordata; class Mammalia; order Primates; family Hylobatidae; genus Nomascus; species Nomascus leucogenys. Next base: position 23,558,364 of record NC_044402.1, read on the forward strand.
CTCAATATACATTTTATTACCCAATTCACTCCCGACATTAAATAAAACTCCAAAAATTAAATTCCGACCCTCAAACCCCACAACAGGACTTAATTAACCTTGCCTTCAAGGTGTACAATAATAGAGTAGAGGCAGCCAAGTAGCAACATATTTCTGAGTTGCAATTCCTTGCCTCCACTGTTAGACAAACCCCAGCCACATTTCCAGCACACAAGAACTTCCAAACGCCTAAACCGCAGTGGCCAGGTGTTCTTCCAGGCCTGCCTCCCCCAGGAGCTTGCTACAAGTGCCAGAAATCTGGCCACCAGGCCAAGGAATGCCCGCAGCCTGGGATTCCTCCTAAGCCGCGTCCCATCTGTGCAGGACCCCACTGAAAATCGGACTGTTCAACTCACCTGGCAACCACTCCCAGAGGCCCTGGAACTCTGGCCCAAGGCTCTCTGACTGACTCCTTCCCAGATCTTCTCGGCTTAGCAGCTGAAGACTGACACTGCCCGATTGCCTCGGAAGCCCACATGACCATCACAGACGCTCTGGGTAACTCTCACAGCGGAGGGTAAGCCTGTCCCCTTCTTAATCAATACGGAGGCTACCCACTCCACATTACCTTCTTTTCAAGGGCCTGTTTCCCTTGCCTCCATAACTGTTGTGGGTATTGACGGCCAGGCTTCTAAACCTCTTAAAACTCCCCAACTCTGGTGCCAACTTAGACAATACTTTTTTAAGCACTCTTTTTTAGTTATCCCCACCTTCCCAGTTCCTTCATTAGGTCGAGATATTTTAACTAAATTATCTGCTTTCCTGACTATTCCTGGGCTACAGCTACATCTCATTGCCGCCCTTCTTCCCAATCCAAAGCCTCCTTTGTGTCCTCCTATTGTATCCCCCCACCTTAACCCACAAGTATAAGATACCTCTACCCCCTCCTTGGCGACCGATCATGCACCCCTTACCAACTCATTAAAACCTAATCACCCTTACCCAGCTCAATGCTAATATCCCATCCCACAGCATGCTTTAAAAGGATTAAAGCCTGTTATCACCCGCCTGCTACAGCATGGCCTTTTAAAGCCTATAAACTCTCCTTACAATTCCCCCATTTTACCTGTCCTAGAACCAGAAAAGCCTTACAGGTTAGTTCAGGATCTGCACCTTATCGACCAAATTGTTTTGCCTATCCACCCCATGGTGCCAAACCCATATACTCTCCTATCCTCAATACCTCCCTCCACAACCCATTATTCTGTTCTAGATCTCAAACATGCTTTCTTTACTATTCCTTTGCACCCTTCATCCCAGCCTCTTCGCTTTCACTTGGACTGACCCTGACACCCATCAGGCTCAGCAAATTACCTGGGCTGTACTGCCACAAAGCTTCACAGACAGCCCCCATTACTTCAATCGAGCCCAAATTTCTTCCTCATCTGTTACCTATCTCGGCATAATTCTCATAAAAACACACGTGCCCTCCCTGCTGATCATGTCCAGCTGATCTCTCAAACCCCAACACCTTCTACAAAACAACTCCTTTCCTTCCTAGGCATGGTTAGATACTTTCAACTTTAGATACCTGGTTTTGCCATCCTAACAAAACCATTATATAAACTCACAAAAAGAAACCTAGCTGACCCCACATATCCTAAATCCTTTCCCCACTCCTCTTTCCGTTCCTTGAAGACAGCTTTAGAGACTGCCGCCACCCTAGCTCTCCCTGACTCATCCCAACCCTTTTCATTACCCACAGCTGAAGTGCAGGGCTGTGCAGTCGGAATTCTTACACAAGAACCGGGATCGCGTCCTGTAGCCTTTTTGTCCAAACAACTTGACCTTACTGTTTTAGGCTGGCCATCATGTCTCCGTGCAGCAGCTGCTGCCGCCCTAATACTTTAGAGGCCCTTAAAATCACAAACTATGCTCAACTCACTCTCTACAGTTCTCATAACTTCCAAAATCTATTTTCTTCCTCACACCTGAGGCATATACTGTCTGCTTCCTGGCTCCTTCAGCTGTACTCACTCTTTGTTAACTCCCACAATTAGCACTGTTCCTGGCGCAGACTTCAATCCAGCCTCCCACATTATTCCTGATACCACACCTGACCCCTATGACTGTATCTCTCTGATCCAACTGACATTCACCCCATTTCCCCATATTTCCTTCTTTCCTGTTCCTCACCCTGATCACACTTGGTTTATTGATGGCAGTTCCACCAGGCCTAATCGCCACACACCAGCAAAGGCAGGCTATGCTATAGTACAAGCCACTAGCCCGTCTCTTAGAACCTCTCACTTCCTTTCCATCGTGGAAATCTATCCTCAAAGAAATAACTTCTCAGTGTTCCATCTGCTATTCTACTACTACTCAGGGATTATTCAGGCCCCCTCCCTTCCCTACACATCAAGCTCGGAGATTTGCCCCTGCCCAGGACTGGCAAATTGACTTTACTCACATGCCCTTAGTCAGAAAACTAAAGTACCTCTTAGTCTGAGTAGACACTTTCACTGGATGGGTAGAGGCCTTTCCTACAGGGTCTGAGAAGGCCACCGTGGTCATTTCTTCCCTTCTGTCGGACATAATTCCTTGGTTTGGCCTTCCCACCTCTATACAGTCCGATAGCAGACCGGCCTTTATTAGTCAATCAGCCAAGCAGTTTCTCAGGCTCTTGGTGAAACAGTGACTCTCAGACTTAAGACCCGTGCATACCGGCTCGGCCAAGAGATCTTTATTGGAGGCAGCAGGCTAGGCAGGGCAGGAGAGAGATCGCTGGGGGGGGGGGGTTTGCTTCTTTTATGCCCAGGAGGGCTGCGTGGATGTTTGTGATTGGTTGGGGTGGGGCTTAGAGCGAGGCGGGAAAAACACCTCTCTCTGATTGGTTTTTCCTTTGGCGGGCTTGCATTGAGGAAGAAGAACCCGGAACCAGCGCCATTAGGGTGCTCTAGTTATCTAACACTTGGTATTCAGTGAAACCTTTATATCCCTTATGGTCCTCAGTCTTCAGGAAAGGTAGAACGGACTAATAGTCTTTTAAAAACACACCTCACCAAGCTCAGCCACCAACTTAAAAAGGACTGGACAATACTTTTACCACTTTCCCTTCTCAGAATTCAGGCCTGTCCTCAGAATGCTACAGGGTACAGCCCATTTGAGCTCCTGTATGGATGCTCCTTTTTATTAAGCCCCAGTTTCATTCCAGACACCAGACCAACTTGGACTGTGCCCCAGAAAATTTGTCATCCCTACTATCTTCTTTCTAGTAATACTCCTATTCACCGTTCTCAACTACTCATACACGCCCTGCTCTTGTTTACACTGCCGGTTTACACTGTTTCTCCAAGCCAGCACAGCTGATATCTCCTGGTGCTATCCCCAAACTGCCACTCTTAACTCTTGAAGTAAACAAATAATCTTTGCTGGCAAGGCTATGCTGAACCTCCTTAGGCACTCTCTAATTAGATGTCCTGGGTCCTCCCAATTCTTAGACCTTTAATACCTGTTTTTCTCCTTCTCTTATTCCGTTTAGTTTTCCAATTCATACAAAACTGTATCTAGGCCATCACCAATAATTCTAAATGACAAGTGTTTCTTCTAACAGTCCCACAATATCACCCCTTACCACAAAATCTTCCTTCAGCTTAATCTCTCCTACTCAAGGTTCCCACGCCGCCCCTAATCCCGCTCGAAGCAGCCCTGAGAAACATCGCCCATTATCTCTCCACACCACCCCCAAAATTTTCGCCGTCCCAACACTTTACCACTATTTTGTTTTATTTTTCCTATTAATATAAGAAGACAGGAATGTCAGGCCTCTGAGCCCAAGCTAAGCCATCATATCCCCTGTGACCTCCACGTACACATCCAGATGGCCGGTTCCTGCCTTAACTGATGACATTCCACCACAAAAGAAATGAAAATGGCCTGTTCCTGCCTTAACTGATGACATTATCTTGTGAAATTCCTTCTCCTGGCTCATCCTGGCTCAAAAGCTCCCCCACTGAGCACCGTGTGACCCCCCCACTCCTGCCCGCCAGAGAACAACCACCTTTGACTGTAATTTTCCTTTACCTACCCAAATCTTATAAAATGGCCCCAGCCTTATCTCCCTTTGCTGACTCTCTTTTCGGACTCAGCCTGCCTGCACCCAGGTGAAATAAACAGCCTTGTTGCTCACAAAAAGCCTGGTTAGTGGTCTCTCCACAGGGATGCCAGTGAAAGCTCTCCAATTAAATTGGACTTAAAAATATTAAGGAGTCTACTTCCAATAATACAGAGAGCACTGATAAGTCCATGATGTGAACTGTTTAAAGAGCTATCAAAAATATTTGTATTGAATACACCTCATCAACCACTTATAAGAGGCAAGGAACTTTTGAACATTTTTGGAAAACTGAGGAATATAATCTTAGTGGTTGGTTGCTCCTATATTGTTGGACAAAGTAATAAAAGAAACAGATGAGTTCAAGAATATAAATTTCCAGCTCCAGAAGCACATAAATCACCTAAAAGCTTCTTACTGTGCCCTTAAGGAGAACCTTCTTCCCTGTAGCCACAGGATTGAATTTGCTAAAAGTCAAAGGCTATCACTCATCATGTGACTGGCTGAATTACAGTGAAAGTCGAATTCTCAGCCTTGCAGGGTGTCTACTGTTAAAGTGAGAGCATTGATTGGGAAAGGATGGAATCCTGTAAGTTGAGATTGGAATGTGTGGGAAGATCCTGAGGAAACTAGGGACATTGAGCATTCAAATTCTGATGAGTCTTTCTTGCTGGATAAAGTGACTTCCCCACCCCACCCCCAGTGGTATTGGTCTTCCCTCCCCTGTTCTGAAGTAATTAACTCTTCATTGCCTGAGAAAATAGCAATGGCCTCTCCTGGGTTGCCAAGCAAGACAGTGCTGTTTCTCCTCAGGACCTACCTCCACCACCCCTCCTCTTTGCTTCTAACCTATAACCAGACTCAAGTACCAGCAGCCCCCAAAAGCGAGGTGCAAAGTGCAACCCGTGAGGAGGTGTGCTACACGTCACTAAAATACTTGAGGTTTCTGTTTGTTTTTAATTTATTCAAGCAGAAATCTAGGGAACACATGTGAAAATAGATATATTATGAGTGTGGGATAGTAGTAGAAGAAACATAAAGTTGGATTAGGCTGAATTTATTGATATGACCCACTAATCAGAGATTCTGCATTTATGTTGCAGCTCAAAGAATTAGAAAAGGTGCTAAGAGTTTGGTTGATTGGTTGGCTGAAACATGAATCTTGGAGAATGACAGTGGATTATCATAAGCTTAGCCAAATGGTGACTCCAATTGCAGTTGTTATATCAGGTTTGGCGTTATTTCTTGAGCAAATTAGCACAACTCTGGTACCTATGGGTGAATTGCAGCACAGGACTTTAGGAGTTTGGAGAAAGGCCCTGCCATCATTTGCAGATAATTACTATCTTTTTGAGAGACCACTCTTGGCCTACTATGAGATGTTTGATGAAATTACCATGCAATGTGATCTGCCAATCATAAACTGAGTTTGAGCTAACCCACCAACCCATAAAGTTGGATGTGCATAGCAGTACTCCATCACCAAATGGAAGTGGTATAAATGTGATTGGGTCTGAGAAGGTCTTGAAGTGACAAGTAATTACATAAACAAGTGGTCCAAATTCCCATGGTTCCTATACTTGCTCTATTGCCTTCTCTCTCCCAGCCCACACCTATGGGCTCATGGGGGGTACCCTATAATCCAATGACAGAACACTAGGACCTGGTTTACAGATGATCTGCTCTGCATATGTAGGTACTACCCGGAAGTGGACATCTGCAGCACTACGACCTCTTTCTGGGACATTCTTGGTGGACTGTGGTAAAGAGAAATCTTCTCAATGGGCAGAGCTTTAGGCAGTGAACCCAGTTGTATACTTTGCTTTGAAGGAGAAATGGCTAGATGTGTAATTATATGCTAATTCACGGGCTGTAGCCAACTGTTTGGTTGGATGGTCAGAGTCTTGAAAGGGACATGATTGAATATTTAATGACAAAACAAATTTGAGGAAAAGGTATGTGGATAGACACCTCTGAATGGGCAAAGGATGTGAAGATATTTGTGTCTCATGTGTATGTTTACCAAAGGGTGACCTCAGCAGAGAAGGGCTTTAATTATCGAGTTGGTAGGATGACCTATTTTGTAGATACCAGTCAGCACCTTTTCCCGGCCACCACTCTCATTTGCCAGTGTGCTCATGAACAAGGTGGCCATGGTGAAAATAATGGAGTTGATGCATAAGCTCAGCAACATAAATTTCTACTCACCAGGACCAACCTGGCTACAGCTATCACTGAGTGCCCCAACTGCCAGTAGCAAAGACCAATGCTGAGCCCCAATATGTCACCATTCCTCAGGGTAATTAGCTAGCTACCTGGTGGCAGGTTGATTACACTGAGCAGTTTCAATCATGGAATGGGAAGCATTTGTCCTTACTGGACTCACTTGCTGTAGATATGGATTTGCCTTCACTGCACGCAAGGATCCTGCCAAAACTACCATCTATGGACTTACAAAATGCCTCACCCACTGTCATTTTATTCCACACAGCATTGATTCTGACAAAGAAACTTGCTCCACAGCCAAAGAAGTATGGCTTATGCTCATGCAATTCACTGGCATGAATGCTCATGCAATTCATGGCATTACCATGTTTCTGACCATCCTGAAGCAGCTGCCCTGAGAGAATTATAGAATAGCCTTTTGAAGATACAGTTACAGTACCAGGTAGGTGACAATATTTTGCAGATTGGGGAAAGGTTTTTCAGAAGGCTTTATACTCTCTAAATCAGCATCCAACATATAGTAGTTTCTTTCACAGACAAGATTCACAGATCCAGGAATCAAAGGATGGAAATGGGAGTGATACCACTTACCTACCATTACCCATAGTGACCCATTAACAAACATTTTCCTTCCTAGTTCTGTGACTTTATATTCTGCTGGCCTGAAGGTCTGAGTTCCAGAGGGAGGAATGCTTTAAGCAGGACACACAATGATTCAATTGAACTGGAAGTTAAGACTATCACCCAGCCACTTTGTATTCCTCATGACTCTGGGTCAACAGGCTAAGAAGGGAACTACACTATTGGGTGAAGTAATTGATTCAGACTACAAAGTGGAAATTGGACTACTACTCCACAATGAAAGTAAAGAAGAGCATGTCTGGAATACAAGAGATCTCCTAAAGTGCCTCTTAGTCTTACCATGTCCTAAAATTAATATCAATGGGAAACTACAATAACCTAATTTAGACATGATTACAAATAAGCCAGACCCTTCAAGAATGAAAGTTTGAGGCCGGGCGCGGTGGCTCACGCTTGTAATCCCAGCGCTTTGGGAGGCCGAGGCGGGCGGATCACGAGGTCAGGAGATCGAGACCACGGTGAAACCCCGTCTCTACTAAAAATACAAAAAAAATAGCCGGGCGTGGTGGCGGGAGCCTGTAGTCCCAACTACTAGGAGAGGCTGAGGCAGGAGAATGGCATGAACCCGGGAGGTGGAGCTTGCAGTGAGCCGAGATTGTGCCACTGCACTCCAGCCTGGGCGACAGAGCGAGACTCCGTCTCAAAAAAAAAAAAGAATGAAAGTTTGGATCAAACTGCCAGAATAAGAACCATGATTTTCTTATGGTTCTTAAGAAACATAAGAAACAAGTAGCTACCAAAATGTGGTCAGTTACAGAAATGAGAATTGTCATTATCATAAATATTTTCTCCCTATATTGCTAAGGATGTATTTATGTGTTTATATATTCATGTATTAAGAAAATACCTTTTTCCCTCTCATTCATTTATCATACAATATAAGATTTATTCAACTTTGTATCAGTATTTAGGTATTGCTAAATTTACATAATAGTATTTAAATTATGGGATATCAGGAGAACAGTAAACACCTTTACCTCCTCTTCTGGGGACAGAATTAGTGCATTTTTTATTGTATATAAGATGGTTGTATCATGTTAGGTAGAACTGTAACCTTGTTGTTGTCTTTATTTGGAGATTAAGTATAATTTAAGGAGATGCCGTATGGGTGCCAAGTTGAGAAGGGGTGGGATCATAATGCTTAATTTTAGGTGTCAACTTTACCGGATAGAGAGATGCCTCCATGGCTGGTGAAGTGTTGTTTCCGGGTATATCTGTGAGGGTGTGCTCCACATGAGATCTGCATGTGAGTCAGTGGACTGAGTGGGGAAGATTGTACTCAATGTGGGCAGGCATCATCCAATGAACTGTGGGCCAGGATGGAACCAAAAGGTGAAAAAAGGATGAATTCTCAATCTCTCTCTCTCTCTCTCTCAATCTCTCTCTCTCTCTCTCTCTCTCCCCTCCTCCCTGCCCCTTCTGGAATAAGTCACGGTTCTTCTCCAGTACTTGGACATTGGAACTCCAGGTTCTTCAGTCTTTGGACTCTGGAATTTGCATCAGCAGCCTCCCAGAGCTCTCAGGCTTTCAGCCTTAGACTGACAGTTACACCACTGGCTTACTTGGTTCTTGGGCTTTCCAACTTGGACTAAGCTGTGCTGCCATCTTCTCTGGTTCTCCAGCAAACGGCCTATTGTGGGACTTCTCATCCTCCATAATTGTGTGAGCCAATTCCCCTAATAAATCCCCTCTAATACATCTACATATCTATCATCTATCTATCTATCAATCTATCTATCTTCTATTGGTGTTCTCTCTCTCTGAAGAACTCTGACTAATACAGCAATATATTTTTACATTATTAATATATTGTATATTTACATAAGTAGAATATATGTAAACTATATATTTATACTAAATTTATATACTACATATTGAACTGACCTGCACTATAACAGTGTAATATATTATACTTGCTCTGTGAAAGACATTGGATTCGCCACTGTGAGAGGGAAGAGATAATAACTGGCATTTACATCTTGTAAATGTTATTATCCAAGCATCTTGTATATGATTAAATTTCTCTGAATCATTACAGTGTGGATATCATTAACCCATTTTGCAGGAGAAATGAAAATTTAACTTGTTCATGTAATTAGTTCTAGTTTGTGCTACTAGTGAACAGCCCAGCTAGTGTTAGAACCATGTGATTTGTTCATTGACAGGGAGACAAACAAGGATAGCTGTGTTCCCTGCCATCTAGTAACTTACAGTTATGTTGTGGAAGTAAGACATACACAGGTAAAAGGTTGGGTGATAAAACAAAACCATATAAGAAATGTCCTGGGTAATAAAAATGACTAATTCCATAAAGAACAGTATAAACAATAAGTACTTGGAGTTTGGCAGAGAGAGAGCTTCCTTTCTTTCAATTGCTCCCAGCCATGCTGCCTGAAATCCTCTTCTCCATTTCCTCTTCCTCCTAGGTGTTTATACTCACCACAAACCTCTGGGCAATTATTCTTCCCCATCAGCTTGTCATTTACTCAAGTTTATTATACACTTGGCCTCTGACAGTTCCTAAGAACTCAATACTTTCAACCTGCCACAGACCATATTTTCTTTCATTTTGTTGAGCTCTTTCCAACAGTCTTACATCTTTCTGAAACTTTGCCTCTCCAGCAAGCAAAAGAAACAAACCAGATAAAGGAAATCAAGAGTGGTCTGAAATAAACTTTCTCAGTTCTGCTTCTCCTTTCTGTATTTCATGAGTGGGGTATTTAATCACACATGTTTATTATAGAGAGCAGAGCTTAGAGTGAGCAAACTACTTGCCAATCAGTGACTAACACCGGACATGGGAGGAAGGAAGTAGCTTTAGTGAGAGGAGAATGAAGTCATTAAAACATGAAAATGTGTGTAAAACTTTACAGATCTTCAGTTATTTAAATAGTGAGTGTTTTTGAAGTATTATTTCAGTTAGTTCCTTCTTTCTAGAAAGTCTAACTCCTACAGAAGTTGGCTCTGTAACACAGGTAACACAGTAAGATGAAAATACCTCGAGTACGACCTGCCTTACAAAAAAAGGACAAAAAGTCACATATTTTTGTTTTAAAAATACTTTGTTCTTAGTACATTGCTATTACCAAAAAAAGTTATCTATAGCCTGCCTACTTTCAAAAGAGGATTGTAGCATTTTATAGTACAGAAGATGGTTGTAGCATTTTATATACGTGTATAAATCCAACAGTGTAAAGTTGCACAGCTACTACAATAGAGCATTAAATCTAGCTCTGAGTTTCCTAGTAGCCAATGGGAAAAAAAGAGCAAAAAGGTTCACAATGTTTTTATTTGATAATAAAAAAGGATCTGATATCACTATGAATGAATCAAATTTTACTGTTTCTGTATAATAAGGCACTTACTTTGTAGACGATTCTCCACCAACATTATCTAATTTCATCATAATGATAGCCAGCACTAATTAATATAGTACTTATTCCATGCCAGGCACTGTTTTAAGAGCTTTCTACACATATTAACCAATACACTCTTCAAAATAACTTTTGCTATAGCTACTACTATTATCCTCATTTTACAGGTGAGTAAATCAAACCACATAGCCAGGCATGGTGGCTGATGCCTGTAATCCCAGCACTTTGGGAGACTGAGGTGGGCAGATCACCTGAGGTCAAGAATTCGAGACCAGCCTGGCCAACATGGTGAAACCCCATCTCTACTAAAAATACAAAAAAATTAGCCGGGTGGTGGCAGGTGCCTGGAATCCCAGCTACTCAGGAGGCTGAGGCAGGAGAATCACTTGAACCTGGGAGGTGGAGGTTGCAGTGAGCCGAGGTCATACCATTGCACTCCAGCCTGGGCAACAAGAGTGAGATTCCGTCTCAATAAATAAATAAATAAATCAAAGCACAAAGAATTAAGTGATTTGTCCAAGGCCTAGTAAGTGATGGAAATGGGACTCAAACCTAAGCCTGACTCCAGGATTCAAACTCTTAACCACAAGGCTAGACTAGTCCTCAGTTTAATCGTCTATATTGGGATACTAAGAAGGATGAGAAGAAAGTGACTTCAACAGGTGACTAAGACAAAAATTGCCAGACTCAGGGTTCAAACCCAGAATTAACTAGTTCCAAAGTCCATTGCATTTCACTGTGGGTATCCATGGGTCTTTACACAAAAAGACCCAAGAACTTATATATATGCTATGTCGGTGTTCTGGTATTCATGTTTGATAAACATTGAGGGTGTTACATTAAAACTTAACTCACTAAAGATATGTCTAGAGAAGGTTAAGTTAAAGAGGTCCAGGAATCGTACTTTTTGGTGACATAATCTGATTCCAAGAATTTACTTAGTCTTGGAAAAAATAGTTGAAAAAAATAGTCCTGTAAAATCCCATAAGGCAACATTTTTATCTCTTAGTGTTTTGGTAGAAGCTGGATATCAGCTGTGGAAAGCAGATTCACATGTTCTGGTTATGCAAGGAGGCAGAGAGAATGTTTATATCTTACCGTGATAACTGAATATTTTTACCTGAAATTCCAACAGGCTATCAGAATGTTTAGTGTTTTGAGCTATGCCGTAGCCTAAAAAAAAGATTAAGTTAATTCAACCAAGTATATACATTGAGTAAAGACATTTGTTACACCCCCTAAATCCAGGTACTACACCTATATTTCCAAGTCTCTCACACTTAAGTGGGGCCACTGATAAGTTCTGGCCAATGAGTGGAGCATGATGTGGATCACTTCCAGGAAAGAGCCTAGAGAAGCCAATGTGTGTTGTGATCCTTCGCTCTGGTAACACTGGAGGCTAGTGTTTAGATGATGAAACCACAAGTTATTAGGGCTTCCCATTAGCATGGGGTTTAGGGTGGCTATATGGAGAAGAGTTTTCTACCAACTGTGTGGAACATATAGGATGAGACAGAAATTAACCATTGTTGGTAGTTTTCTTGTTGTAAGGTCATTGATATTTTAAGTCTAATTTGTTTTTGGAGCAAAGCCTATTTTATCCTGACTAGTATAATACTTCAATACTCCACAGGGAAGGACTGCATCTAAAAGCCTAAATCATTCTGAAATTTCCTAGAAGTACATGTTTTAAAATTTTGTTGTAAAGAGATATTTAACTTTCCATTCATCTTAACTTATTTCTACATATAATATGACATTTATAAAATGAAACATTGTTTTCAAAATGAATGTATGTGCCAAAGTTTTAAGCGTTGAACTACTATTTGCTACTCCTTTCTTTTTGTTTTTTAGTCCAGTTTTACTCTACATGTTATATACACCTGCATCTATGACACATTTTTCTCTGAAATCAAGTGGATGGGCTTTTCTTTCTGCCACAAATCTAGTAGATTGTTGTTCTGCCATTTTAAAAGTGTCAAAAATCTCAGTTGTAATCTACAGCTTGTCACAACTTAACTTACTCTACAGACATGCCTTCGGAGTAGATACAGTTAAAATATTTTTTTAAAAAAACAGCATATGTAATTATACCCTTGGGAACTGTCTCATGTCTCAACCAGCAGGTGGCAATTTTATCACATTATATGTCCCATTAGGTAAGCAATGGCCTAAATGGTGTAAAAAGATGATTTTTTTCCTGGCAAGCTGGCAAGTTTGTGCTTTAAAAAAAAAAAAAAAGGGAATAAAGCTCAGGACCATGAGTGAGAGGAGAAACCCTCCACTCTCTGGATGGCAAGAAAGTCATTGTTCTCTTGGTACCTGTGGTTGTGTCAAGTGTATAGCAGGTGAGTTCTAAGCTGCTGTGCACTGAACACAACCACGGGTATGCAAGAGTATAACAGCAGTCAGGTGAGATCACATAAAGGAGAGTCGTAATTTTAGGGAAGCAGCAGACATTTTCTGTTACTCTGATGTTGGAAATTATATTATTTCTTGGGAAACTACAGATTTTAGGCTAAACCTTTTCCTTTCATAAAGGCTTTCAGCTTTTTGTTCAACATTTTCATGATTTTTATATTCATAATGAATATCTACTTAGTGGTTCTCAAATTTTAGTGCAGCAGAATCACGATCTGGGTCCCATCCCAAGAGTTACTGATCTAGTATGTATGGAATGGAGCCTGATAATCCACATTCCTAACGAGACCCCAGGTGATGCTGATGCTGCTTCTTCAAGGAACACACCTTGAAAACCCTTGATCTACTCTGTGTCAAGCCCTGGGATAATCCTTGCAATGCAACAGTGAAGAAATATAGTTGCTGCCTGACATAAGCTAATTGTAAGAAATTTGACAAAACAAACTTTTTAAGCTTCACCATTTGTTGGCTATAAATGAGGATAATTTAATCTCCTGGGTTTACTTTCAGGTTATTAAAAATATAATACATGCAAAGATTTTATGCAGTACTTAGAAAATAAAAAGCACTCTGTATGATACCTCATAAGGATGTGAGCATCCCAGAAGGGAGTCAGACATGTAGGCAGTCAACTACAATGCTGTGTAAGGAGGGATAGAGTCTATCTACTCCAATTTCAACTTAAGTTGAAGTGATCACTCACCAGGAAGCCCTTTCAACAGCTCCTTCTCCCCTTCCTACCAAGGACAGATACAGGAAAGGAATTAACACCTGTAAGTATTAGCAGCTGTAATATTGATTATTCTTTCAGGCATGAGCAATGAAAACCCACCTTAAACAAGCTTAGGCAAAGTACACACACACACACACCAAACAAACAAACAACCACTTAATTGGCTCATGGAACTGAGAAGTCCAGAGGCAGAAATGGCTTAGGTCTCAATTAGATCCAGGCGTTTCCTTGATACTCTCCATTTCTTTCTCATCATTTCTCTCTTTCTCTTTTCCTCTCTCTCCCTTTCCTTCTCTTCTCCATTGGCTCAATATTAGGCCTTACTTCCCTCTATGCTGTCTTGATTATTATACAGGCTCTCCTATGAGTCTGATGACATGGATAGGCCCTGCTTGGATTAGGTGCTCACCTGTAGTGGTTTGAATGGTGGCCCCCAAAAGATAAGTTCACCCAGAACCTGTGTATGTGATCTTATCTGGAAAAGGGCCTTTGCAGATCTACTTGAGTTAAGGATCTCTGGATGATATGATTTTGGATTAACCAGCTGGCTTCCTCACTCCAATGACATGTGTTCATATGAGATGCAAAAGGAAGGAAACACAGAGAAGGCAATGTGAAGATGGAGGCAGATATTGGAGTGAGGTGTCTACAAACCAAGGAACACAAGGGATTGCCAGCAACCACAAAATAGGAGACAGGCATGAAACAAACTCGCCTTAAGAGCCTCCAGAAGGCATGATGCCTACTGACACCTTGATTTTGGACTTTCAGTTTCCAGAACTGTGAAAGAGTACATCTCTGTTATTTGAAATCACTCCATTTGTGATTGTTATGGCAGCCCTAGGACATTAATGCACCATCTTTTGAACCCATTGCTGAGTAAGTTTGGTCAGGCATGGCTGAATTCCTTGCCCAGCCCTTTAAGCAGAAGACAAAGGAAAAAAAAAACTGTTATTGACAGCCTCATCAGATTGAGCCCAAAGAAAAACAATACTGATGATGATGATAGTTAATATTTATTGAGCTTTATTATAAGTGCTCTGTATTTGTTACCGCATTAAATTTCACAACCATCATATGAGGTATATAATATTATTATCTGCATTTGCATAAAAGAAACTAAGGCTCAGTGAGACTAATTAATTTAATGGACACATAAAAAATATTTCATTTGTTCTGTATTTTCAACACATCTCATAAGAAAAAGTTTGTGTCTAATGTTGCCGAAACACTTGGATACCACTGGCACTTCTAAAAGACATTTCTAAAAGACCTGCTGGGCCGAAAATAATTGAAGCCAGACCCTGCAGCATAGCCCTTCTCCTTAGATGCATTGCATCTAGCTAGCTGGAGAACGATTATCTTAATCCCTATCTTTTCTAGACTCCAAAATGTCACATGAAAGTAATCATCCATCGGTTAGTCTTATGGCATTTAATTAGTAACTCAGCTTCATTCATGTAAAGTCCTAAAAGAGTCCACTAACCAGGGGACAAGGGTGCATTGAATTTGGAAGATTGTTGGCAATGTCTGAGTTAATGATCTAAGAACTAAGCTAAGCGATAGTGGTTCATTCCCATCTTCCACTCTGCATTTAAACTCAGGAGATTTGTGATGACTTCCTAACTGCCAGAAAAGAAATTGAGAGTGCCTAGTGCAACAAGTCTCTAACTGTAATAAAACCATAAAAACAGGAAACTCATTTTACTCTGACCCTTTGTAACAAATTTTGACCTCTCCTCCTGAATCTGCTTCCTGTATTTTACTCTTTAGTAACTTCAGGTCATCGTTTTCTTATATCTTATCTGAAGATTAAGTTGTTACCAGTAGAAGGGTTGTTTGGAGAAGAAATTAAAGAAATAAGATATAAAACATGAAATTGGTGTATGCAATTGATAGATGTTTTCTTATGATAAGGTAAACTATAAGAAGCAAGCAGTGCTGTTGAATACATGGGGGGTTAGTACACCTAACATAAATTAATGAATCGATCAGAAAGAGCTTTCTGTTAGAAAATCATCTAAGCTGAAACTAGAAAGATGCCTAGGAATTAGCTGAGCCAGGGAATGCTTGGAGTTAGAAAATTTCTGATTTAAAAAAATAATAATAAAAGGCTTCTGCATAGGTCTTTTTGGTGTGGGAGATAGCATTAAATCTTTCTAAGAGAAGATTCATTACTTACTGAAATGTAAATTTGGAGGTTTCAAGTAGTAACTCAGCTATCTTGGGTTTAAGAGACTTATAACTATAAAGTTTTTAAAACCTTCTTATCTAGGAAAAATTACAATACAACTGTAGCTTTATATATAGCTTATTCTCAGAGAAATGCTAATGTAACTACATAGTTTGATACGCAAATTAGGCTGACTTTCTTGTATGTTATTAAAAGTAGACTCATTTCTTTTTATCATTTGCTGCATAAACACTTTAAAAAATAAAAAGTTATAAAAATGCAAGGTCTTCACATCAACTTATGTGTATCATTGTAGTTCAGTCAAAGTAGATAAAGACGTGAAAGTTAACATTACTAAAGTTGTTGATAGGATAAAAGTTACTCAGAGTTAAGGCAAGGAAACAGAGTTGTCATTTCTGACTAGACATTCAAGAAAGAATGTGTCCTTGCCCTACTGTGATATGAACAGAAATGGTACAAAGTCATAAGCAAATACTTACTGCCTGTTGACTCATCTGTGCCTTGGTACTTTTAAGTTTTCTTTGCTCTGTTCATCTTATAAATAAATAAATAAATTCTTTACAGACTGAAACTGATTCTAGCTGTACTAGCTTTGAAAAAGTATGGAATATATCAATATTCTCTTTTTCTCCTATTGGTGTGGAATGTCCAAGAAGCTCATCAATTGAAACTGGTTTTACAACAGATGCCAAAAAAAATTACTAGCAATTTCTAAACAAATATTAACAGCCATCAAATATTTGAACACTCAAAAGAGAACAGAAAGCTTGACTATGACTCAAAGGAGAGTGGGCAGCATGATCTATTCTTGTGTTGTTTATAAGTAAACCTAGAAAAAGAATGACCTTCAACAAAGCAGCTCTTTATCACTGAAAAAGAATTATACTGTGCAATGCCACACTAAGTCATAGAAGCCAGCATCTACCAGAATTGAAAAGACATAAGGTGATAAACATTTTATAAAAAATACTCAGAAGAAAATACCAATGCCTCTGACATACTTAATACTGTTTCTTTATTTGCTACTATAAATGTTCCTTGCGTGTTTGGGGCATAGATCAGTTTGATACTAAGCACTGCTTACTAATGACATTAAGAAACATGTAGAGGCTATGTGAGAGGGGCCCATTAAAGGTCTTTATTTTTTTCAGGAGTAATGGACAAGTTATCCCTGAAAGCAGTCATTTTAAGAAAAGACAAAGTCTGGCAGGCAAGGAGAGGAGCAAAATTGAGGATAGAATATTATCCAAATTTGTCTTAAAGAGCATCCCCCATGGACTGATCCAGATCTAAATAGGGAAGATTGTCAGCATACAACTTGAAAGATCTATGTCTAATTGTAAAATGTTGAGAAATGAGGCAGTCAACTTGCTGCCAGACACTGGGACCCCAGAATCAGGGCAGACTTAAAGGAGGAAGGGGTTGCCACCTTAAGACACCAGAGACTGCAGAACTGCCATGGAATCATGGCTTCATGGCATACTTCAGAACCAATACCAGGAACCACAGTTGAGGTGGCAGTGGGGAGGGGGCACCCACAGCCCAACAGACACTGAAGGCTCCAGAAGCTGGTTCCAAACCAGGAGAAGAGAAAGCCGAAAACCATGAGCTCATACTATGACTTCTTTGTGAGCACACATGAGACATGACCTGGTCACTTCCAGAAATAATAAGGAGATTCCTCAGGGTGCAGAAGCCTCACTGAGATAATTAATGATAATTATTATTTATTGAGCAATGACTAGGTATCAGACACTGTGTTAATTGCTTTTCTTATATTCATTCAATACCTACAACAAACCTATAAGATAGGTTCTATAAATACCACCATGTTACATGTGAATACACTTAGACTCAACTTTTATTTTTTATGGTCTGAGAAAACACAGGTGAGGTACATTTGTAACCAGTAAGGAATTAGAAGGCTGTGGCTTCAACACACTAGAATATTTCACAAGTCTGTTAGCTGAACATTTTCCTAGCATATAACCAGGTGCAAAGTAGATAAATAAACTCAACCATTCAGCACTGGAGATGGGTTCTTGTTTCAGGGGCCCTAGGATACCTTTTGTCTGAGAAGAGCCCTAAACACATTCACATATTTCTTTCACCTCCTGCCAACTTTCTGGTCAATAGCATTGAACTACCTCAGTTTCCCTACCTATGACACTTCTCCTTATTGATGCAGAATCTTATTCAATACAGAACTGTGTTTGACTGGAGTCTGAAACTGCTTCTAGAATTAGAAAAAGAACAAAGTTACATTAAAAAATCAAAATAAGTTCTCGAAGTAAGAAAACAGTTAAGTTTCAAAATATGTGATGTCAATTTCCTGCAACATTGGATTGCCAATGGCCAACAAAAAATTAAACTGGACAATTTGTAAGTAGTAAGTACAAAATGACACAATTTTCTGTTTAACTTTTAATTTCTTAACATTTGTGTTTCAGTTTACAATACACCAAATATTTTTGCATTCATTATCTTATGGGATTCTTAGAATATTTGCAGGATTTTGGCAAGTGCTCATTAGAGAGGCAGAATAGAATAGAATAGAATAGAGCCAGAATGTCTGGGTTGCAAATCTGATTTTGCCTTTTATTGTCTCTACAAACTTAACCAAATAACAATCTTCTTAGGACTCAGTTTCTTCATCTATAAAATGGGATGACAATAATAGTAATGAGAAAAGAACTTTTATCTGAGGAATACAAGTCGTTTTAATTATCAGGGCCAGAGAGACAATAAAATGAGACTGCAATCATATCCTACTCTCCCCTTTGAGCTATGTATTCATCTATTGAAACTGCTTTCTATTGCTGCTCGTAATTATAGATCAACCTAATAATGCCATACCAGACACTTTAACCCACACTCTACAGCTTAACAATGGATAGCCAATCACTAATCAGTGTTATTTCTGTAAACCAATGAGAATTCCTGAAAAACAACTTTGTATCAACCCAATCCCTGTCCCCTTTTTCACTGCCTTTAAAAATTCACCGGTAGCTGTTGCTGATCAGAGTAAATATTCAGGGCAACTTGAATCTATTCTTCCTTCTGGTTTGCAATCCTCAAGCTTGGTTCAGATACATTCTCTGCTTATAGTAATTTTGCCTCAGCTTCTTCCTTCTAGACTGACAGTACCTGGTGTGTGGGAGGCAAATAGATGACATGCTATACGTGAAGTGGCTGGCACAGCGCTTGGCACATAATAAACACCTTACTCCATGCCAGGTGCAGCTACTAGTGCTTCACATAATTAATTAATTTAGCCGTCACAACAACTCTACAAAGTAGATACTACTACCCATGTTTCACAGGTCAGAAAGCCAAATCACAACGAGGCTCACAACTTGCCCAAGTGCATATATTCTCTGCGTGTTCGATCTTTTATTCTTTTTTTCTTCTTAGTAGAAGCATTCTCTTGTTTACAGATAAAAAAAAACAAATCTTATAGAAAGGACCTGCCCATGTTATTTCATTAGAAAGTTGTAGAATTGGAATTTATACCTACATTCTTTACCCTGTTCACACAATGAACAGGAGATTATAGAATTGTATGAACATTTTATTTCACAGGGTATATGAAAACTCTGTTCTTGTGCACCAACATTTATTCAAATGTTAATATAAATATGGCTTATATGAAATAGAGTTTTTAAAATAAAATGAAAACCTTAAAAATGACTGTTTAAAAAACAGGCTGACTAATAGGGAATCCTTCAATACACCCCTGAGGAATCAATTTAAAATTCAGGATTCGTGGAATCACTAGATAATTAAGTTGTTTATCAGTGGCTGTTAACATGAATTTATGTTATGAACAATTGTTCTTTTTTTCTTCTTTCGAGCTCCCAACCCACTTGGTATAGACGGAAATAAAACACTCAGAGAATTAATAAACAAACATCAATGAAACAATTATTCTGGACCCACCTCCACACAACTCACTGCAGGAAACCAGCACAGAAGTGCAAATAAAACAAAAATACCAGCATTGATCTAGTACCAACCTACCACTGACAGAAAATCCACAGTCATTCTGTAAACATGGTAAGAACATGTAGTTACTAAAAAGAGTGTGCACTAACTTCATCCCCAGAATCAAGTGGTAAAGATTCTCACAGTTTCTTTAAAGGTGCTCTAACCCTTTCTGCTTTGTTTCATTTTTGTTTTGCTTTTTCCTTTATTCAATTCTTACTCTTTTTTCAACATTTTAAATTATTTATGAACAACATTTTTCTAGCATAAGAGTTTGCATAGGGAGTTGAGCCTGTAGCTGCCTGGCCTTTGGTGGGCCATGGTTTCTGTGATTGCCTGTTTGCCATTACTGGGCATGGAAGAAGGAAAGGATACCCAGATTAATCCTCAGGTTTCAGACATACTTCTCCCTCACCCCCATTATCTGGTAGCAACCCTAGTTTTTCATGGTAATCAAGTCTGATCACATTACTAGTTCATTAGCTTCTTTCTTTGCTTGCTGATCCATTAGCATGACAAAACTGAACAAACTAAATGATAATCATGTTTTCAAGTTCAGTGTTTAAATTATTTACTGTCTCCTGATGGAAGTGTTTCTTTCTGGGAACTGGAAACTCTATTGGTACAGAGTCTTATGTTGTGGAATGGGAAGCACAAATCTTCAATCCAAATGGATCCCTTAGAGTTAGGGTGAGCTGGACCAATTCTACTCCCCCTTGGTTCTTGAATCCATGTATTCTAGCTATTGGGGGCACAGCATTGTATATTGGTCATTGTTTCAGCTCCTGTACTGCATTTTGGAGGTCACCATCCCAAATTCACACTTGTTAGCCTTGACCTTGTACTCTAGCCAAGCCTTTAACAGGCAATCCATCATCATGTTATTCAGCCAATTCTGGATAATACCATACATAATAGCTAGTATATCCTTCTTCTTTGCCATCCAGTGGGTTTCTTGTTCTAAGGCAATGCCATCAGATCAGGCATTCTGAGTGCCTTCTGAAGATGGTGCTAGCAAATACAAAGGGGGTAATGAAGACAAAGGCCAATCTAGAAGAGGTACGTACAGCTCTGGAAAGGAAGAACTTCGTCTTCTCCAAGAAACAAGGAAACATGAAAAATATATGCATTGACCACCTTCCCTTAGAACATTAACTCCTTCATGCTTCTGGATTGGACACTAAGATGTACATGTAGATGTACAGAGTCTCCAATCCTCTATATCAAGAAAGTCCACTGCAGGAAATGAGAGGTTTGCAGGCTGAGATGAGCCCACAGATTGCTGGTTGCTTTAGCAGCAGGTGGGATAAAACAGCGCAAGGCAAAGATGAACTCAGGCAGCTCATAATATAGGGTTTCCTTTTTAAACAGCACTGTAACTTTAAAAATCATAGTGACCTGTTACATAGTTACAAGACTCACAGACACAGTCATCTAAGAGTAGTAGCAGACATTCATAGCAAACATTCATACGGCAGTTTCTATTTGCCAGATATCCATCTAATGGCTTTACATACATTAAGTCATTTAATCATTACCACCAACCAGTGAAAGAATATAATCATGCAGTTGAGGAAGCAGAGGCACAGAGTGGTTAAGTAACTTACTAGCATAATGCTAGCAAGTGAAAGAACCAGGACTTAAACCCAGATTTTCATACTGCCTAAAATGTAAATGGCTCTGTGACAAGTGTGAAATAAGAGAAATAGTTAATGTGCAGGCAACTAAAAGCCAGAAAGAGTTTGGAGCTGAGGATGATCTTGGGAGTGAGGGAGAATGAAGGAGATTTTATCCTAGGACTTACAGAGCTGTATCATCTGCTTGTGACCATAGCGAATGGCCCAG
Organism: Nomascus leucogenys; assembly: GCF_006542625.1. Taxonomy (NCBI): domain Eukaryota; kingdom Metazoa; phylum Chordata; class Mammalia; order Primates; family Hylobatidae; genus Nomascus; species Nomascus leucogenys. Next base: position 23,579,876 of record NC_044402.1, read on the forward strand.
GTTATTGTAGCCTTTGATTTACTGTGTTGGAATCTGTCAAAGCACAAGGTAAATGCCTCTCAGATAAGATGAAAGAAACAAAAATCACAGCTTACATGACTTACAGCAGAAATTCTTAGATACTTTGTTCCATGGATCCCTTTGTCATTCTGGCAACAGAATAACATTTTTTTTTTTTAAGACAAAGTCTCACTTCCATTGCCCAGGATAGAATGCAGTGGCATGATCTCGGCTCATTGCAGCCTTGACCTCCCGGGCTTAAGCAATCCTCCCACCTCAGCCTCCTGAATAGCTGGGACTACAGGCACACGCCAGCATGCCTGGCTAATTTTTTGCATTTTTAGTAGAGACAGGGCTTCACCATGTTTCCTAGGCTGGTTTCAAACTCCCGAGCTCAAGTGATCTGCCCACCTTTGCCTCCCAAAATGTTGGTATTACAGGCATGAGCCACTGAGCCCAGCCAGAATATTTTTAAATGCATAATAGGCAACTGATGACAAAGGAAACTAAGTAAGTTAACAACATTATTATAAAGAAACAAATTTTGTGATACAATATACGCATCTTCTATATCATACACTAAATGATAAGACCTTGCTGGAGTAACTGCCACAATTTCAAAAACATCTCTCAGATATATGAGACAATCATAGTAAGAAATATTTCTGGTGTTCTTTTAGTTTTGTTGAAGCCTAATTGTTATACAAAAGTTGTACATATTTATCGTATACATCTTGATGAGTTTGGACATGAATATATAGCTATGATGCCAACACCACAATCAGGGTATCACCATTTCTATCACCTTCAAAAATCTCCTGTGTTCTTTTGTGTGTATGAGCTTGTTTGTTTGTTTGTTTTTTGGTTAGAACACAACATAAGATCTATCCTCATATATTTTAAAATGCACAATATCATATTGTTAACTACAAATACTATGTTGTACAACAGATCTAGAACTTAGTCATCTTGCATAACAGAAACTTTATCCCTGTTGAAAAATAATTTTCCATTTCCCTCTTCCTGACTCCCTTGCAACCACCAATTTATTCTTCATTTCCATGAGTTTGACTGTTTAAATATCTCATATAAGTGGAATCATGCAGTAGTTGCCCTTCTGTGACTGGTTGATTTTACTTAACATAATATCTTCTAGGTTCATCCATATTGTTGCAAATGGCAGAATTTCCTTTATGTTTAAGGCTAATATTCCACTGCACTTCTATACCATATTTGCTTTATCCAAGATGTAAATTTTTTCCATTCAAACTAATCGAGCCCCAAATTCTTTGACACACACTCTGCAGAATCACATAATGCCTGGAGACAGACAGGAAAATGAAAATATTCAGTGTAGGAGCAATGGGGAGGAATTCCACTTCTTAAAGTTCACCCAATGTCCCTATGCAGTTTAACCTAATAGACAAATGGATAAACAGTAGCAAATAGTGATTCCCACACTCCTGTAATTCCAATTATGTGTATGTGTGTGCATGTATTTATTGGTGTATTGAGGTGGAGGTTGGACAGACATTGAAATCGATTACATGAATTGCATTGTGTCAAGATCAGCATTATGGTGGTAGGTATTATGTGGGATGTTGACATTTAGAAGTTTCTCATGACAATTTATGCCACTAAAGAGCATCTTCTTGTTACTATATGTTTTATTACATAAGCAATGCTGGTATTCAAGTGCTCCCTAAATTAATTTAGCAAAAAATTAGATGAAAGATTTTCTCTAATAAACTTTCATCTCTTCTTTCCTTTTAATTCTTCACACAACCTATACATACAATAAGAGGAGCTTAAAAATAAAACCATTAAGGCACATTTCTTTCAAGAACCAAAAAGCTAGCAGAAGGGGCAGGAGTATTCAGAGAATGAGATACTAATGTTAAATTGGTGTTTTTCACATATATTTTTGAATCTCCCAAGCAGACATATTCATATTCATCCATAAATACAGAAACAGGATCCAAGGACGAATATAAAATATTTTTCTATCAGCTGCCACTTGAAGAATACCAAGACTTACTCTTTCAGTGTAATTGAGAGGGGCATTGACATAGAATATAGAGTGGAAATCAGAACTCTTAGTCCTGAATTCTAAGGAGTCCATCTAAACAGTCAGTAAATCTAGGGAGGTTGCATGAACCACTGATTTTATATTTTGTATTTGAAGCCTTGATGTTACTAGAAACTAATAATGATTATAATACTAGGAAGTAATTAATTATCATTGTAATGACTAGTGTAAAATTAAGTTATAAAACAGCTTTAATAAATCAAGAGACATGGACACAATCTAAAAGGGTACTATGAAATTGCATTTTCATTAAGTTGTTAGAGGACACAGTTTACCAATAAGAGATTATCACAGGACTATTATCCAAGGTCATTCCTAGATAGACGAGGTTGTGGAAGGGTCCTGCGACATACAGTCTTCAACCAACTACAATACATTTCCCCATCAGGAACTTGTGTTTAAAGAGTATTTACTGATTAAATACTAGAAGCTTCCAACAAGATCCAAAACTTAGGCTGCCACAAGCCAAAGAGCACCTGGGGCTACCAGAACTGGGAAGAAACAAGCAAAGACCCTTCCCTCGGGGCTTGGGAGGAAGCATAGCCCAGCTGACACCTTGATTACAGACTTCTAGCCTCCAGAACTGTGAGAAAATACATTTCTTTTGTTTTAAGCCATTACATTTGTGAAAATTTATTATAGTAGAACTAGAAAATAAATTCCTTAGGAGTTTTGACTTATGCCAGAGAGAAATGCCACCAGCGAGATTTGATAGGGGAGCGATATAATCAGATTTAAAGCTTAAAATGATGACTGACTACAACTGGAAATAAAGACTGGTAGGGGAGCAAGATTTGTTGAACAGAAATTAAAGATTATAGCAATAAAACCGGAAGTTATGTAGCTAAGAATTAGACCCAGTCATATCCCATTAGAGTTGTTCTAACAAAAGCACTATGGCTCCTGCTGCTTGGTTGCAACACTTTAGCTCAAATGAAGACACTCCATGTTGGAAGCCAAACGTCCTGTGACTTCTTCTCCTGAAGAATTCAACCTTTCCACCACTATATGAACCCAAAGATTGACCCTGCATATGCTTTGTCCTCGTTCTCCTCCTCTTGGGGAAAAAGGTCTCCTGTCATGTAGCTTAGCCATAAAGAAAGTTGTGTAAACAAATTCTAGTGTCCACTTTAGTGTGACATATTCAGAATGTAAAAATTTCCAAACACAGGATGAAACTTTAAATCTCTACAATGCCTAGTAAATGGAATTATCAAACCATTCACTCTGTATTTATTTATTTATTTATTTATTTCAGAGAGAGTCTCACTCTGTCGCCCAGGTTGGAGTGCAGTGGCACGATCTCCACTGACTGCAACCTCTGCCTCCAGAGTTCAAGTGATTCTCTTGCCTCAGCCTCCCGAGTAGCTGATTACAGGTGCCCACCACCACACCTGGCTAATTTTTTTTATTTTAAGTAGAGACAGGGTTTCACCATATTTGCCAGGCTGGTCTTGAATGCCTGACCTCAGGTGATTCACCTGCCTCGGCCTCCCAAAGTTCTGGGATTACAGGTGTGAGCCACCGCACCCAGCCCGGTCATTTAATATACTTGTTCTCACAAAGTGCTGGGATAACAGGCATGAGACACCACGCCTGGCCACCACTCACTCTTTAACCAGAAATCTGGGATTCATATTTAATTTCTCCCTTCTTTTATCTCCTTGTCCAATCAATCTTCAAATTATGTTCATGTTATAAGCTTGATGTCTCTAAATGGACTTTGTCTCTTTTGTTCCCCTGTTCTAATATAACTTGGTATTATTCCTGGCTGAATAACTTCTGAGGCTGGTACTCTCACAATCTTGACAGTGTGTGAGCTACCTAAAATCTTTTAACTAATATCGTCTTGCCAGCACAAACCAGTCAGAGAGGATTCTATTGTTTGCAACCAAGAATCCTGACTTTCGCACAAAGAGGAAAAACTAGATCATGATTGCTTAGAAAGGAATAGTTAAACAATAGATCATCTTCAAAAACAAAGAGAACTTGTACTTGTCTGGTTTATATATAATGGTGTCAGGAGAGTGAAATATCCTGAAATCATTTTAGTTAAACCACAACTAAAATATTATCTAGGTCATTTTCTTATCTGAACTGGCCTTTGCCGGTAAGTTTATCACCAAACAAATGCAAGAAATATTTTGTGTGTCTCTGTATGTGTATCAATCAGAAAGACTAAAATTTTGCAATTTTAGGCATGGGGATAAAAAATAGTTGTCTAAACACATGTCATTGGAATCCTCATGAGAACGAGCCTTTCATTATTATATAAAGTTATTTTTCTAGTCAAGTAATTTGGGGTGGAAGGTGAGGCCTTGTGAATATTAGTTAACAGAAAGAAGATAACTAAATAGATCTGCATTCAAAATGAGCAGAAATTGGATGTGTGCTAATTAGAAAGCAGAAGAGAGAGAGATCAAGAGAAGGGAGAAGATGGCAAAGGGAAGGAAGATAAAAGACAGAGAAACAAACTTTTCAGAGACAGATATTGATGTGAGGTGTTTTTTTAAAGTGAGACCTAATATTCAATTTTCAATTTGCTTACATGGCTACACTACAACTTTATCAGTAAACCCAGTTCTCATAAAATATACTACCCACACAAAAGCTTTGGGTGACCCTTATTTTTGTGGTAATCAAGAAAAGTGGCCAGGTATAGTGGTTCATGCCTGTAATCCCAGCACTTTAGGAGGCCCAGGGTGGTGGATTGCTTGTGCCCAGAAGTTCCAACATGGTGAGACTCCATCTCTACAAAAAAATACAAAAGTTAGCCAGGCATAGTGATGCATGCCTGTAGTCCCGACTACTTGGGAGGCTGAGATGGCAGGAGGAGGATGGCTTGAGCCCAGAACTCAGGAGGTTGCAATGCACCAAGATCATGCCATTGCACTCCAGCCTGGGTTATAGAATGAAAACTGGTCTTTAAAAAGGGGGTGGAACTTAGTGTCCTATCTCACTCACTCAACATGGTAGAGAACATAGACAACATCTATGCAATAGTCACCATAAACAACTCATTCCCATGAGGGGGTCACAGATAGGACCTTCACGACCTAGCCCTTGCTTGCTTCTCTGAAGTCATATTTCTCATCCTATACTAATCTTTAGCCACCGTGGCCTGCTCTCTGCTTCTTGAATAGCCTGAATTATTTCCTACCTCAGGACTTTTGTATATACCCATCACCTACCAGGAACATCCTTTTCTCCATTCTCCTAGTGGATATTCATTTTCAGATTTTTGCTTCAGTGTGTGTTTCTCAGGAAAACCTTTAGAATATGTAGTTTCTCCCCAATTTACTGATGCAGAACAATGTACATTTTTCCTTCGTAGTACTTACCTTGTAGGATCATATTTGAATTTTAAAGCAGATAGCTCTAGGAGGTTTCTCCTAAGTAATAGGTACTAAAAATTTTCTAATTGTTATTAATATCATCCTAATAAAAATGATCTCACCTTTGCTGTTGGTTTCATCTTTCCTAAGGAAACATAATCCAGCTGGCATGCACATGTAATTCAATATGCCACCTACTTTATTTCTCTGATGTCTGCTCTACCTTCAGCAAGTTTTGAGGCTCAGTCACTGGGGTGAGAGAGATGCAGTGTTGAAAGGATTTGAGCATTGAAAGGCTGATTTTATTCAGACTATATATATATGTATCTAAGATTGGCCAAATTCACTATGATGTTGCTACAAAATTCTTTGATGATGGCTATTTGGAAACATAATTCCTGTCTTTTATAAATGGGGCCCAGTACTTCTAGGGAATTTAAAATAATCTTTAATGATATATGCTGAATTTAGCAGAGCAAAGAAAAGGGCACACTCACCATGATGGGGCATCTCTTAATAAAAGTAGAGTGCTAAAAATACACTTTCACATTTTGTAAATTCTTTCCCAGGCATTTATGGCTGAACATTGCCTTAAAGAGAGCTCTGCTGCCAATTACTTTCTTTATTGCCAATTATTTAACATAAATAAGATGTATTCTCATATAATTGCATATTCACATTGCTTCACAAAATAAGAAAAGATAAATAGCCATTTCATTTTGCTATGTGTTGTTTTATAACTGGCAAATGGTAAAATGTTAATACTATGCAAATGTTGTTCTCAATTAATATAGGAATATATATTGACAATTCTTCAACTATGTCTCTAAAAGTTTCTCTTCTCTAAGACAAAAAAAAAAAGGAAAACAATGAAAAGAGACTTCGTTAATGGTGGGGCTCCATCATATGGGAAAGCCCAAAAGAAAACAACACAAGGTTTTTCTGACTGTCGACAGTTCTAGTCAATCTCATTAAAGAAACATTCTTCATCAGCCTATGTCAATGGACAGATCCTGAACATAAGGCAAAAGAAGGGGTGTGGAGAGGAAAAACATATTCCACATTACCCAGTTAGAGGCTCAGTCAACCATCACACATGTTGACCATACACTGAGAAAAAGATAAAAGAACACGTACTTCTTTTAAGATTATATAGAATAATCACTATTGTCAGGCACTTTGTAGGTAAGGATAATTTTTAATAAAATATGTAGCAGCATCAACCATTGCATGAAACACTCAAAAGTCCTCCTCCTGACAACCCTCAGGAACCCTATTTACTTAAATAGGAAGGAAGAAGGAAAGCCTCGAAGTGTCTCTTGGCTCCCTGCTGACCCTCCAATATTCAGGGACACCACAACAACACTCTAATTTGGACCTAGAGCCATGTGTTCTCTCTAAAGCATTTAGCCTTGAAACTGTTACTGATGGAGTTACTAAATCAACTCAGGGCTCAATGCCAGAGCTGCCCAGGCAACCATTATTGGCTCCAAACTGTCACCATTACACAGCTCTCCTTCTGAGAGCCAGAGCTGATGGAAATCAAGTTGCTTCATCTGGCAGAATTATCTCTATGTCTAAGGAAATACAAACTCTGAAGAGTGAGGCAATCCTATAAAAAGATTCTGTCCTGTTCTTCAAGGAAAAAGTTGTATTGGTTGTTGGGCATGATACATTCAGTTCCCACATTTTTGTTGACATGGAACGCTTTGGTCAAAGGATATTTCTTATTATTTTTTCACGTTTTATTTTGTTTTTAATTGACAAATATTCTATCTATGTATAGGGTACAATCAGATGCTTTGATACACATGTGTATGTGGAATGAATAAATTTGGCTAATTAAGATATATATCACCTCAAATACTTATCATTTCTTTGTGGTGAGATCATTTAAAATCCACTTGTTTGATTTTCAATTTCAAAAATATGTTTTCATTTTTAATTATTTTTATTGTGGTAAAATAGAACATAAAGCTTGCCATTTCAACAATTATTAATAAAATGTAGTAATATAAATAACATTTGTAATGTTGTACAACTATCACTATTTCCAAAACTTTTCTATAATTCTAGATACTTTGTACACATTAAGCAATAACTCACCATTTCTCCTTCCCCCATCCTCTAACAACTTCTAATCTACTTTGCCTCTGTATATAAGTGGAATAATAACAATATCCATCTTTTTTTAATTATCATAATGTTTTCAAGATTTATCCATGTTGTAGCACATATCAGAGTTTCATCCTTTCTTATGTCTGTGTAGTATTTCACTGTATGTATATACCTCAGTTTTGCTTATTATTTTATCTGTTGATGGACACTTGAGTTGTTTCTACCTTTTGGCAATTGGGAATAATGTAGCAATAAACATACAAGTATCTAAGTCCCTGTTTTCAGTTTTGAGGGGTATACATCTACTTGTAAAATTAATAGGTCATATGGTAAGAAATTCTATTACTATGTTTAACTTTTTCTGGAACGCCAAACTGTTTTCCAAAGCAACTGCACCATTTTACATTTTGTTTGTTTGTTTGTTTTCTCCTGAAACGGTGTGTGAAACACATAAAGGCAGGACAACTCTAGTGGAAGCAAAGCTTTGGCTTCTCCAAACACCTTGAAAAAGCCCTCCAATCCCTCTGTCAACAGATGACAGAAGGGACACCACAGGGTCTGAGCAAATTCCCACCAATTTATGCAGCTAGTTAGTGTTCAATGAGGGTCTCAAATACAGAGTGCTAAATCCAGGTGAGATTATATTCCCTGCTGGTTGCATCTCGCTAAGTTGGGCATGTTTTCCTTTAATAGTCTACTCTTTTGCCTTTCCAAACACAAACAGCTAAAGATGTTAAAGTGAATATTTGACTTCCAAAATCTTCCCTAGATGTCATAAGATGAAGAGGGTTTGTGCAATTACATACATCCATGGGTTGTATTTACAGAAACTTAATTGTTCAGCTATAAATAGTAATTTCCCCTTTCTCCTGGTGTTACAATTTCAGAAAAATTACCAACACTATCAAAGAAAACTATTTTGACTATAGCACTAAAGGAGATGAAAGGGTAGTTTTACCCTCACAAGTTACAGCCAATCTCCTTGTCCTTACTATCACTCATGTTATCTAACATGGGTTGTAAATTTATGAGGCAGGACGATGTGGCCTCTACAGTCCTGATCATTGGACCTGAGATGAAAAGGTGAACCTGTATTGACCCACAGCCTCCTAACATGCAGGCAACATGTTGGATTATTTGATTAATTGCATCCGCAGCATCTCCGGAGGTGAAAACTCCAAAATAATCTGCATTGTGATTGCCACTAATTTCACAACTTTTACAGGCCAGGCTTTATGATATATTCAATCAAAGAGGCTTGAGATTACAGGCAAGTTCCTAATTCAGGACTTAACAAAACAAAGGTTGTGCTTCATACCACTGGCCAATACAGGAAGATATGGTATAGTACCTGGTTCATGCAGTTACTTAAAATCCAAGATTCTTCCAACAAGTAGCTCTGCCATTCCATTTTCTACTGTATATTTGCATTTGTCCAACTGGTGAGATATACAAGAGAGGGCATAGAGTATAGTGTATTAGTTTGCTATGGCTACTGTAAAAATGTACCACAAACTTTAGTGACTGAAGAGAATAGAAATGTCCTCTCTCACAGTTCTGGGCATGGGAAGTTGAAATCAAAGTATTGTCAGGGTTATGCTCTTGCCTAATCCTCTAGGAGAGGATTCCTCCTAGACTCTTCTACCTTCTGGTAGTCCCAGGCATTCATTGTCTTGCAGCTGCAGCACTTCAAATATTTGTTTCCTCTGTTACATGGCAAATAAGGACACCAGTCACATTGGATTAAGAACACACCCTACACGATTCAAGCCATAGCAATAGAGGATTTTCTTTGGTCCAGGCCCGAAAGTAGTATATTTTACACCCACAGCTGTTTTATTGGCTAGAACTCGGTCACATGATCTCACCCATCAGGCAGGAAGTCTGAGGAACACAGCTCATCTACTGGGTTTGGTGACTATTTAACATTGATTGCGCCACAAGTAGTCACTGTGCAACCCAGCTATTCAATCCTCAACCTTCCGTTGGTGAAATATATTAAAAACATTGTCATTAGTTAATTTTAAATGTTATCAAATACATACATATGTAAAAACAATTGAACTACATTTTTATCCATGAAAAGGTTTATGTTCTTAAACTAGGATCAGAGTAAAATGCTAGAAAAGTGTGTTAAGAAAGAATATGAGTAGAAAAGGGAACCTGGGATGATTTCCAGCCTCATATACTTGACTATTCAACTTGGGTTAGAGAAAAAAAGATACGTGATAATTTTTGTTGTTATTGTTTTGTTTAATGTTTTTAATTTTTACTTTTTAAATTTTTCATTTTTAGTTTTTTATGGGGACAGAGTAGGTGTATATATTTATGCGATATATGAGATATTTTCATATAGGCATGCAATGCCTAATAATCACATCGTGGAGAATAGGGTATCCATCCCCTGAAGCACTTACCCGGTGTGTTACAAACAATCCAATTATATGCTTTTACTCTTTAACATATTTAATTCATCATTTTATTATTGTATTAAATCAAAGGGGTGACCTCTGCAATTTCAGATGGGTCTTTAAAAAATGGGCTTTGAAGGTTTTATTTCTCATGTCACAATGTGGTTAGGTAAAACAATATGGGCCAGGCATGGTGGCTCATGCCTATAATCCCAGCACTTTGGGAGGCCGAGGCGGGTGGATTACCTGAGGTCAGGAGTTCAAGACCAGCCTGGTCAACATGGTGAAATCCCCATCTCTACTAAAAAGACAAAAATTAGCTGGGCATGGTGGCGGGTGCCTGTAATCCCAGCTACTCGGGAGGCTGAGGCAGGAGAATCACTTGAACCCAGGAGGCGGAGGTTGCAGTGAGCTGAGATCACACCACTGCACTCCAGCATGGGTGACAAAGCAAGACTCCATCTCAAAAAAAAAAAAAAAAAAAATATATATATATATATATATATATATATGGAAATTTGGTTTATATCAGGCACTATCTCTAGTTGAATCTGACTCACAATCTTATAGAAATGTTAAGTCAGTTAACAAGTGTGGCTGACTGTTGGCTTTATTTTCAATTTTCCATATTCAGGGAAACAAATTTTGCTCAAGTGAAAGTGTGTCTAGCTGTAGAAGGTGAATTTTGATCCACAGTCCCCTACCATGCAGGCAACATGGGTCATTGGAGTCACTGCATCTGCAGCATCTGCAGAAGTGAAAACTGTAGTTGGCGTAAGTAAATTATGGCAAATCTGTTGACAGCTAGTAATTGGTCAAGGTATGTCACATGACCCAGTTCTGGAAAATGAAATGCAACGAAAATTCCCCAAGAGAAGCTTTTTATTTTTTAATTTGAAAAAATACATATTTATTTTTCTTTGATGATGAGAGAAACACTCAGATAAAGCCCTTTCTCCTTTTTACTCCTATACCTAGTTTAGAATTCTGTCACATAAAGATTAATGCTTAGAGCTGCAGCCACCATGTTGCAACTAAGGGAGGAGTCACCACCAAGATATTAAGAATAGTACAGTGGCAAAATTAGGTAATTGCATTTGAGTCAACAAAACAACCCTTGGACTGCCTACCATCAGATTTCTTGTTAAGTAAAAAATAAGCATCCATATGATCTGAGCTGATTTTAATCAGGTGATCTGTACTTGTAGTCAAATGTATCCTGGTTCATATAATATGCAAATGCCTAGGATGCCAACATTAATTGTCCACAGTCTCTGTCAGTTAAATCCAAGAGGTCTTCAATCTGCATGTTCCCCTCCTCTTTTTAAGTAGTCATTCCTGACAAGGGAAAGAAATAATATTTGGCTCAACTACACCTACAGACTAGTATGGGAAGATTGCTGAATTCATGGTAATCCATATGAAAGAGACAAATCCTGATTATTCATCTTGTTTCCAAGTATCAGTCTTTCTCTATCAGATAAAATGTGGGTATAGAAATTTTCCATACTAGACATCTGAGTTGCATCCTGGATTTGGAGTTGGCCTTGTCCTAACCTTAAACTGCTGAAGTTCTGATATGCTCTGACATGCTACTTCGTTCTTCCCACAGTCTTTCTCTGGGTATGAATCTTCTTACCTCAACCCACAACTAGAGACTGCTTTTTGTAAAATGAGGATCTCAAATCTTAGACTCCGTCTTTTTTTTTTTTTTTTTTGAGATGGAGTCTCGCTTTATCGCCCAGGCTGGAGTGCAATGGCGCAATCTCGGATCACTGTAACCTCTGCCTCCCAGATTAAAGAGATTCTTCTGCCTTAGCCTTCCAAGTAGCTGGGATTACAGGCATGCACCACCATGCCAGCTAATTTTTGTACTTTTAGTAGAGACAGGGTTTCACCATGTTGGCCAGGCTGGTCTTGAACTCCTGACCTCAGGTGATCGACCTGCCTTGGCCTCCCAAAGTGCTGGGATTACAGGCGTGAGCCACTGCACTCGGCCCTGTCATTTAATATACTTGTTCTTACAGTTCCTCCATTGCCCTGTTCACTGTAGTAAATCCCTGGTGTTGCTTTATTCCAGGACCATATCAAAGTTTGTCACACTCTCTGAGTTTTTGCCATTGGTCCTTGTGTCTTCAGCCCTCCAGTGTATTCTGCATCTATCCTCTTCCCTGCAAGTGCATGTTGCTGCTCAGGCACCTGGATGCCTCCTTCTCAAACTGGCATTGGCTAGAGGCAGCAATGAGACGTAGTATGAAAAGGCCCAGGACCAAAAGTCAGACAAAATGAAATGCAGTTGTAGTTCCATACCACACTGGCTGTGTGACCACAAAAAAAATCACTTCACCTCTCTGGGCCCCAGCTTTGTCATCTGTAAAATGAAGGGGGTAAATTTAATGAACTGTAAGGTCTGTCCCTGCAGATCTCCAAAATGAAAAGCAAAGCTTTGTGCTGGTTTGACCATAGTCATTTATTTTCACAGCATGAGTCTTTCAAAAGTTTGCCTTTTATTTGAAGTTTCTTCCATTTTCCTGATTTTGTTTTCTTACTGAATAACTCTGATTCTCCTTCCGAAGATCATTCTCTATTTCTGTTACAATATCCTAAAAAATTGTGCTCTATGAAATAGCTAGGCTTCTTACCAAAGCACAATGTAACACTCTTACCCTTTAGAGGATTCTCTCTTTTTTCTCTCACTCTTTGGAGATAAACATGATGAAAACTTTGAATATTAGTTAAGGGTGGACCTTCCCATTATATCATCAGTGTTAGAGCAACTCAGTAGAAAACCAAAGAAAAATAACTCCAGGGATATTAATAAACAGATGTGAATGTCATAATAGATTAATTGGCTCTGAGAAAGATTTCCTGATTCCTCCATCCCACTGTGATTCTTTAATTCGTACACTTATACATTCTAATTTAAACAACTACACAACCTAGCATTTGTGTTTTCCTCCTTTACAATATGCAGATACATATAATACTACTTCAAAACCTTTTTGGGGTGAAATAGATAATGGATAAGTGAATTAAAATTATCCAGCCATTAAGATTCTGACTTCAGTGTTCATAACACCAAAAATACATATTTTAAAATAATCTGGATCTAAATGTTCTTCTTTATTAAGGTATTGGGTGGGAAGAGGTGGGTGGAGAGGAGAAGGTAATTCTAGCATAACTCTAAGACTTTCCAGTGCTAATGAGTCAGCTCTGGTACTCAAACTGAAAAGGCCACCCCCGCAGCTGCCTCTGAAAGGCACCCACAGAACTCTCTCTTGAGAATATATGTGGAAGAGAGAAAGGTGGGTGTTCAGTTTTCAACACTGATATCTGGTATGCAGCCAATTCCTATGACCTGAATTTGTGAAAGGGAATCTAAGAGGAGGAAGCAGGAAGCAATGGGTTGGATTAATTCCACCTCATAGCTCAGTCATTTTTTGCTCTCTACCCATCAAATTCTGATCAACCACACATTGCTCAATAAATTTGTATTGAACACTTAATCTATATAAGGCAGTTGATATGGTTTGGCTGCGTCCCCATCCAAATCTCATCTTGAATTCTCATGTGTTGTGGGAGGAACCCAGCGGGAGCTAATTGAATCATGGGGGCAAGTCCTTCCCATGCTGTTCTCATGATAGTGAATGGGTCTCACGAGATCTGATGTTTTAAAAATGGGAGTTTCCCTGCACAAGCTCTATTCTCTTTGCCTACTGCCATCCATTTAAGACATGACTTGCTCCTCCTTCCCTTCCACCATGATTGTGAGGCTTCCCCAGCCATGTGGAACTGTAAGTCCATTAAACCTCTTTCTTTTGTAAATTGCTCAGTCTCAGGTATGTCTTTATCAGCAGTGTGAAAATGTACTAATAGAGTAAATTGGTGCCAGTAGAGTGGGGTGCTGCTGAAAAGATACCTGAAAATGTGGAAGGAACTTTGGAACTGGGTAACAGGCAGAGATTGAAATAGTTTGGAGGGCTCAGAAGAAGACATGAAAATTTAGGGAAGTTTGGAACTCCCTAGAGACTTGTCGAATGGCCTTGACCAAAATGCTGATAATGATATGGACAATAAAATCCAGGCTGAGGTGGTCTCAGATGGAAATGGGGAACTTGTTAAGAACTGGAGCAAAGGCGACTCTTGTTATGTTTTAGCAAAGTGACTGGCAGCATTTTGGCCCTGCCCTAGAGACTTGTAAAACTTTGAACTTGAGAGAGATGATTTAGGGTATCTGGTGGAAGACATTTCTAAGCAGCAAAGCATTCAGGAGGTAATTTGGGTTCTGTTAAAGGCATTCAGTTTTATAAGGGAAGCAGAGCATAAAAGTTTGGAAAATTTGCAGCCTGACAATGTGATAGAAAAGAAAATCCTATTGTTTGAGGAGAAATTAAGGCCACCTGCAGAAATTTGCATAAGTAACAAGAAGCCAAATGTTAATCACCAAGACAATGGGTGATTATGTCTCTAGGGCATATCAGAGACGTTTGTGGCAGCCCTTCCCTTCAAAAGCCTGAAGACCTAGGAGGAAAAAATGATTTCATGGGCCAGGCCCAGGGTCCCTCTGCTGTGTGCAGTCTAGGGACTTGGTGCCCTGCATCCCAGCCACTCCAGCTATGGCTGAAAGAGGCCAATGTAGAGCTTGGGCTGTTGTTTCAGAGAGTGGAGGCCCCAAGCCTCAACAGTTTCCACATGGTGTTGAGCCTGTGGGTGCACAGAAGTCAAGAACTGAGGCTTGGGAATCTCTGCCTACATTTCAGAGGATATATGGAAATGTCTGGATGCCCAGGCAGAAGTTTGCTGCGGAGGCAGGGCCCTCATGAAGAACCACTGCCACAGCAGTGCTGAAGGGAAATGTGGGGTTGGGGCTGCCACAGAGAGTCCCTACTGGGGCAGTGCCTAGTGGAGATGTGAGAAGAGGGCCATCATCCTCTAGACCCCAGAATGGTAGAAACCTTACAGCTTGCACTGTGTGCCTGGAAAAGCTGCAGATACTCAAGGCCAGCCCATGAAAACAGACAGGAGTAGGGCTATATCCTGCAAAGCCCCAAGACCGTGAGAACCCACCTCTTGCATCAGCATGGCCTCAGAGTGAGACATGGAGTCAAAGGAAATTATTTTGGAGCTTTAAGGTTTGACTGCCCTGCTGGTTTTCAGACTTGCATGGGGCCTGAAGCCTCTTTTTTTTGGCCAATTTCTCCCATTTGGAATGGCTGTATCTACCCAATGCCTGTACCCCCATTGTATCTAGGAGGTAACTAACTTGCCTTTGATTTTACAGGTTCATAGGCAGAAAAGACTTTCTTTGTCTCTGATGAGACTTTACACTTTGGACTTTTGAGTTAATGCTGAAATGAGTTAAGACTCTAAGGGACTATTGGGAAGGTATGATTTGTTTTGAAATGTGAGGACATTAGATTTGAGAGGGGCCAGGGGTGAAATGATATGATTTGGCTGTGTCCTTACTCAAGATCTCATCTTGAATTCCCATGTGTTGTGGAGGGAACTCACTGGGAGGTAACTGAGTCAGGGGAGCAAGTCTTTCCCATTCGGTTCCTATGATAGTGAATAAGTTTCACAAGATCGAATGGTTTTAAAAATGGGAGTTTCCCTACACAAGCTATCTCTTTGCCTGCTGCCATCCATGTGAGACTTGACTTGCTCCTCCTTGCCTTCTGCCGTGATTGTGAGGATTCCCCAGCCATGTGGAACTATAAGTCCATTAAACCTCCTCCTTTTGTAAATTGCCCAGTCTCACATATGTCTTTATCAGCAGTGTGAAAACAAATTAATATAGCAATGCATTAGGTACTGTGAGGAATGTGACATGCACAGAGACATGATTGTTGACCTTATGAGGTATTTTAAGACACCGGACATGCCTAGGAAAAGACACACGGTCGCATATTGCAGCTCATGCCAAGAGTTAAATCAGGGATACAGGTGTGGATGGTTGTCTGTTTAATCCCTACATGCCCATCTACCACCTCATTCTCTCATCAGTCTGGGGCAGGACTCATACCCACTCTGGATGCACAAGAGTCAAGCTGAAAGAAGAGAGTAATCTTACTTGAAGGAAACTTGTGTCTGCTTACAGATCACTAATTCTAGGACTGGACCAGGGGGAATATCCCCTGACTTTCTTCCTTCAAAGATCTGAAAGGATTTGAAGCAGTTCCTCCAATTCCACTGAGGGGAAAAATTAGGTGAAAGCAACTGACTGATGGACTAAGTGAGAGGGCATTTTGGTGGGACTGAGGGCTTTGAAATGTTGTCATTTGGACTCACTTTTCCTCTCAACATCCCCCTACTGTTTTCCACTTTGTGAAGAATAAAATTCTAAGTCCTGCAAGGTCCTAACATGATCTGGGCCCCCCTCCCCAGCCTGCCTCATCTCTGGCCACTCTCATCCTAGCTCCCTCAGCTCCTGCCACTCTGACCTTCCTGCAGTTCTTCAGGCACACCAAGTTCCCTCCCATCCAAGGATCTTTGTATCTGCTACCCCTCTACCTGGAGACCCCTTCCCTTAGATGACTGATTCCCTTACATTCATTCAAATCTTTGCTCAAATGTCCACTTGTGAGATACATTGTCCCTTAGCACTCAGATTTCTGACTTCCAGAATGGTGAGAGAATATATATATATGTTGCTTTAAATCACTAAGTTTATGGGAATTTATTACAGCAGCTACTGGGAGCTAATACAGAAGGCAGAGAAGAGAGTAAATGACTGGAATCAGAAATCTGAACTCTGTTTAACTGATCTAAAATCAAGGTGTCAGGGCGGAGCCAAGATAGCCGACTAGAAGTGTTCAGAGACTCCCATCGAAAAAACATATAATAAGCATGTGAATCCTTCACTGGCAGCCAAGGCTTCCAGGTTCTCTCATCAGAACTGACTAGGAGGCTGGCATGACCCACAGACAAAAGGAAGAACAGTGTGGTGCAGTAGCCCACCTGAGAACCACACAGGGCAGGGGAACCCCCTCCCCCCAGCCAAGGGAGATGGTGAGTGAGCAGGCTACCCAGCCAGGGAAACCATGCTTTTTCCACAGAACTGTACAACCCATAGATCGGAAGATCCCACTGGTGAACCTGTGCCACCAGGGCCTAGCATCCCAACCCTGGAACGGACAGTTTCTCAACAGCCTCTCAGCTGGAATCTGCTTAAGCCTACTGAACTCCCTGGGGGAGGGGTAACCAGCACCAAAACAGCATGGTACTGGTACAAAAATGAAACAGACATATAGACTAATGGAGCAGAACAGAGACCTCAGAAATAACACCACACATCTACAACCATCTGATCTTCAACAAACCTGACAAAAACAAGCAATGGGGAAAGGATCTCCTATTCAGTAAATGTTGCGGAGAAAACTGGCTAGCCATATGCAGAAAACTGAAACTGGACCCCTTCCTTACACTTTGTACAAAAATTAACTCAAGATAGATTAAAGACTTAAATGCAAAACCCAAAACCATAAAAGCCCTAGAATAAAATATAGGCAATACCATTCAGGACATAGACATAGGCAAAGATTTAATGACAAAAAAGCCAAAAGCAATCGCAACAAAAGCCAAAACTGACAAACGGGATCTAATTAAACTAAAGAGCTCTGCACAGCAAAAGAAACTGTCATCGCACTTTGGGAGGCTGAGGTGGGCGGATCACGAGGTCAGGAGATCGAGACCATCCTGGTTAACACGGTGAAACCCCGTCTCTACTAAAAATACAAAAAATTAGCCGGGCACAGTGGCGGGCGCCTGTAGTCCCAGCTACTCGGGGGGTTGAGGCAGAAGAATGGCGTGAACCTGGGAGGCGGAGCTTGCAGTGAGCCGAGATTGCGCCACTGCACTCTGGGCTGGGCGAAAGAGTGAGACCCCGTCTCAAAAAAAAACAAAACAAAACAAAACAAAAAAAAACTGTCATCAGAGTGAACAGGCAATCTACAGAATGCGAGAAAATTTTTGCAATCTACCTATCTGACAAAGATCAAATTTCCAGAATTTACAAGAAACTTAAGCAAATTTACAAGATAAAACAAACAACCCCATCAAAAAGTGGGCAAAGGATATGAACAGACACTTCTCAAAAGAAGACATCTACACAGCCAACAAACATGAAAAAACAGCTCAGCATCACTGATCATCAGAGACATGCAAATCAAAACCACAGTGAGATACCATCTCATGCCAGTCAGAATGGTGATTATTAAAAAGTCAGGAAACAATAGATTCTGGTGAGGCTGTGGAGAAACAGGAATGCTTTTACACTGTTAGCGTGAATATAAATGAGTTCAACCATTGTGGAAGACAGTATGGCGATTCCTCAAGGACCTAGAACCAGAAATACTATTTGACCCAGCAATCCCATTACTGGGTATATAGCCAAAGGAATATAAATCATTCTACTCTAAAGACACATGCACATGCATGTTTATTGCAGCACTATTTCCAATAGCAAAGACATGGAACCAAAGCAAATGCCCATCAATGATAGACTGGATAAAGAAGATGTAGTACATATACACCATGGAATACTGTGCAGCCATAAAAAAGAATGAGATCATGTCCTTTGCAGGGACATGGGTGAAGCTGGAAGCCGTCATCCTCAGCAAACTAACACAGCAACAGAAAACCAAACACAGCATGTTATCACTCATAAGTGGGAGTTGAACAATGAGAACACATGGACACAGAGATGGGAATGACACACATCACGGCTTGTTGGGGGGTGGGGTTGAGGGAAAGGAACTTAGAGGACGGTGAATAAGTACAGCAAACCACCATGGCACACATATACCAATTAGCAAACCTGCACCTTCTGCACATGTAACCCTTTTTTTTTTCTGAGATGGAGTTTCACTCTTGTCACCCAGGCTGGAGTGCAATGGTGTGGTCTTGACTCACTGAAACCTCTGCCTCCCGGGTTCAAGCAATTCTCCTGCCTCAGCCTCCCAAGTAGCTGAGCTTACAAGTGCCTGCCACCACGCCTGGCTAATTTTTGTAATTTTAGTAGAGACAGGGTTTCACCATGTTGGCCAGACCAGTCTCGAACTCCTAACCTCAGGTGACTCAGCAGCCTCAGCCTCCCAAAGTGCTGGAATTATAGGCATGAGCCACCGCACCCAGCCATATCACTTTTTTTAGAAGAAATAAAGGAAAAATAAATAATAATTAATAATAAATAATAATAATACATAAAATAAATATCAAATCAAATTAAATCAAGGTGTCAGCAGAGCTATGCTCCCTCCAGAGGCTCTGGAGGAAAATCCATTACTTGTCTGTTCCAGCCTCTGGCCTTATCACTCCAATATCTGTTTCTGTCTTCATGTTGCCTTCTCTTGTTCTGTCTGTGAAATCCCCCTCTGTCTCTCTCTCTCTTACAAAAACACTTGTGATGCCATTTAGGACCTACTCAGATAATCCAGAATAATCTCATCTCAAAATCCTTAACTTGGTGTATCTGCAACAGCCAAGAACCCTCTTTCCAAATAAGGTAACATGTGCTGGTTCCAGGGATTCAAATGTAAAATCTTTGGGGGCCATTTTTTAACCTCCCACACACTACTTTATTTTCTTTTAGTAATGCATGTCATCATTTTGCATTATATTATGTATTTATTTATTGTGTATTTCTCTCTGTATCCCTGCCATATTTCCAATATAAATAAATAAATATCTGTTGAATGAATGAATGCAGAGACACCCTTTTGACCAACCAGATGAAGAAGATATAGTCAAAGAGATGATCTGTGTGATGGAGCAAATCCTGTTGGTGCTCTTGTCCCTCAGAGGGAGTTTTAGATGCTCCAGAAACTCCTAACCGCTAGTGTACACTTCCCTGTACCTGAAGGGCTATACAGAAGACCATGCTGTCCAAGGATAACAGACCAGAAGTTCCAGGAAAATAGCACCCGCTGAGAGTAATACTTATCCAAGGACCCTGGAGTTTCAGTGTACAGATGCTGCAGCTACCTTAGTCCTCAGATGAAATAATTCTATGTGATTGGCATCATTTCCCAGAGCCTTCCCATGGAGTTTATCCCTAATCACCCACATTGTAGCTGACTTAATAGCACACCATTTGTTGACTGCTTTCCCTATATTTAATCACTTCCCCACTTCCTACAGGAGTCCCTTTCACTTCCCAACATTCTACCTTGTGTCTCAGTGCCTGCCTTCATATGAACCAAAATTTAAACAAGGATAAAAGTAAAGAACTATTTTGTGCCAACCTCTAAACTCCTAATCAGTGTCTGATAACTTAATAGTTAAGAATTTTCAGCAGTAGACTACATCTTCCCACCTTTAAAGACTCTGAGTAAAATGAAAAATCTGTATAATTATTCAGGGTGACACTTAAGCCAATTTTCCCTATCCTTTACCAGCATTAAAGTATGTCTGCATCTGAAACAGCACAAAGAATTGGAATGTCAAATCAGACTTAAAAGAATCAGGGATCTTTCTGACTGTCAACCTGTATTAATAATTTTAAAGATATAATATGGTTTGGCTCTGTGTCCCCACCCAAATCTCATCTTCAGTTGTAATCCTCACCTGTCAGGGAAGGGACCAAGTGGGGGTGATTGCATCCTGGGGGTGGTTTCCCCCATGCTGTTCTCATGATAGTGAAAGAGTTCTCACAAGAGCCGGTGGTTTTAGAGTGTGACATTTCCTTGATCACACATACTCACACTCTCTCCTGCTGCCTTGTGAAGAGGTGTCTGCTTCCACTTCTGCCATGATTGTAAGTTTCCTGAGGCCTCCCCAGCCATGTGGAACTGTGAGTCAATTAAACCTCGTTTGTTTATAAATTACCCAGTCTCAGGTAATATCTGTTTTGTTTTTTGTTTTTTTGAGATGGAGTCTCACTCTGTCACCCAGGCTGAAATGCAGTGGAGTGATCTTGGCTCACTGCAAACTCCGCCTCCCGGGTTCAAGTGATTCTCCTGCCTCAGCCTCCCATGTAGCCGGGATCACAGAACATGCCACTGTGCTTGGCTCATTTAGTAGAGACAGATTTTCACCTTGTTGGCCAGGCTGGTCTCAAACTCCTGACCTCAAGTGATCTGCCCACTTCAGCCTCCCAAAGTGCTGGGATTAGAGGTGTGAGTCATTGCACCCAGCCTACCAAACCTCTACAGAAAGACTAAAACACTTCTAATATTAAACATTGAAATAAATGAGAGCTATGTGTACATTTAAGAAAGATTAATAGGAAATCAAGTAAGATAATTATTTACCCAATCATTCTACTTCAGGATCAAGGGCGGCCTGATCACTCTTGATCCTGAACTAGAATGATTGGGTAAATCACACTTTATAGCAGTGTGAAAATGGACTAATACAGGATATAAGTAATCACAAGGTACAGGTGGGAAGAAAAAAATATGGGACCATACACGCACATAAGGACACACTGTAGCTCCCATATAACAAACAGTCTCCAAGAGATGCTTGTAGAAACATAACTTACAGAAAAGGGAGTTTGTTTGGTCCTGATGCATTTCCATTTTGTATCCTCATTGTTATATATTTTACACATTTTTCACAAAGCTACTCTTCATGAATTAATAGATTCTAGGTTTGATTATCATAGTTTATCCTAAGCAGATCAGGTACAACATTCTAAAAGTATTCCATAAATAAGGATTCTTCATCTAGTAAATACCACATATGTTTGCCAGGAGATCTATAATTAGCATGTTTCAAAAAGGATTTGACCAGATGATCATTCTTTCTTTCCTGGACCACCACTCGGTAAAGGGAGAAAATAGATTATAGATCTACTTCTAGATATTTTCTTCCTAACAGCTAAATTCATATGTAAAATATTTAATATAGAGTATGCAATGACCATCAAAAGTTCATAGACACATCAATTGACTTTGAAGACTTTGAAAGTATCTGCTCTTAGTTATCCCTTATACATAGGGCATATATTTTGGTAAATATAAGCTATAAGTGCCATTATTTTTAAATAATTTTGAAAGATATTTCTATAATTAATTAGCAAAGCCTAGGCTTTTATGCAATTTTTTTTAAAAATGTAAATGAATGAAGAGCTCTAAAAATGACATCTTAATGAGAATAATAAAATTCAAGCCCACAGTGAAGGCATAATAGACAATTTATTATGTGGAACTTGTTCAAGGTATAAATAACTCAAGAAAATAGACTAGCAGCCTGATGGAAGTCTTCATCTGCTTTTTAACCAAAAGTTGGCAGTTTAATAGGAAGAACAGCATGCTATGCCTAACTCCTGTTTCTTTGACAGGAGGGAGGAAAAATGAAAGCTGAGGAGAGGCATTTTTTTAATTGTTTAGGGCTGACAAAGTTTTATGGAGTACTCAGTATAATATAATTCCTCAAGGTAAAAATTTATCTTTTTAAATTTATTGTAAAGCAGAGAGAAAAATCAGGAGAACACAAAAAATGAGAATTGGGTCAAAATATGTGATACCACTCTCTGTGTTGTCTTTTATCATATGTATTTTGAACCCTGAAATTTAAGTCCAGAGACTCAAAAATATCCCTTCTGCTTCCAACTGTAGCTATTTTATTTTGATTAAGGCCAGGCCTAGGCTCTTGGGGCTAGAATTAGGGGAAAAGCATAGAATCCTCTATTTGCTCATTTGTCTTCACATTCCTAGTCTGACTCTGAGTTGTAGTAGTTGGTTGTTAAAAAATTTGACTACCTAGGCTGGGCGCAGTGGCTCACGCCTGTAATCCCAGCACTTTGGGAGGCCGACGGGCGGATCACGAGGTCAGGAGATCAAGACCATCCTGGCTAACACAATGAAACCCTGTCTCTACTAAAAATACAAAAAATTAGCTGGGCGTGGTGGTGGGCACCTGCAGTCCCAGCTGCTCAGGAGGCTGAGGCAGGAGAATGGCAGGAACCCCGGAGGCGGAGTTTGCAGCTAGCCGAGACCACGCCACTGCACTCCAGCCTGGGCGACAGAGTGAGACTCCATCTCAAAAAAAAAAAAAAAAAAAAAAATTGACTACCTAAGTGAAAGAAGTATCCTCCCTACAAGAAGCACAAAAGAGTAAGCCCACCTACCTTGTGCATGGGAGGAGAATATTTACCCATTCCACTGATGCTGGGCTTGGCCATGGAACTTTGGCTTCTTCCTCCACCAATCAAAATACAAAGCATAACAAAAATCCACGTACACATCACTTCATACAAATACACCTAGAATGAAATCAGTATCTTCATATGACCAGTTTTCAGATAAGCTTGGCTAGGACCATCATGCTATGTTAACTTTGTAACTAGGGCTCATTATCCAGTAAGGAGCAGGTCCCCACACAGAGGCTACCATCACGATCCCAGTTAATTCAATGGGCTGACTTCCCTCTCTAGATCAAGGACAGAATGTACTCAATAAGTCTACATTACCATTACTGGAGAAAGAAGTTCTCTTCAGTTCTTTGTGAACATTAGCATAAGAAACAAATGTCCTGAGTGTTAGGTTATAATGTTAAGAAGAAAAAAGGCACACCAGTTTTCAATATGAGAATAGCATAAAACAATTGTAAAACATGAAAACTTTATCTTCAGCATTCACAGCAGACCCACTCTACATATTTTCCTCTCCTCTTCTTTCTCCCTCACTTTAGGCTTCCTGAAATTTCTGTGCCTCTTAAACATACTTCCAAACCACCTATGTAGAAAGAATTTGAGATGTTAATTTTAATTTAGAGTAAAATTAAGGATGTTTTTCCTGTCCAAAGGGATCGGCAATTTTAAGTTTTCTTTCAAATTATAAACTAAAAACTCCTGCTGACTCTTTTGGCATTCTGCTCTTTGCAGAAAAAGAAAATACAAAATATTAAACAGTATGTGTCAAATACAAGGTGACCCTGAACATTAGGCAATTCTCTATTTTCACAATGGGAAGATCAATACAAATTTTGGATGATTTTATTGTTATTTTAGCCAATCTAAAATTCACTTAGTTGTAGTATAAAGTGAATGGTCAAATGTATACCTGTAATATTTAGTCTTAGTTTAATTATGTGTGCATATTTAAATCACATATTACATAGAAGATAGAAAATGCTATTTTTTCTGTCTTACATTCCTTGCAACAATTTTATCTAAACCCTTCACATACTTATCTAACACAGTATCCTGGAACATATCATTTAACTTCTACCGAGTTATTTCAAGTAAGACATTTCAAAACACAAGCGGTGCTCACTAGATATTTTCTTCCAAGCTAAAAGTGCCCATTCATGAAATTAGGATATTTTATTTTCTTCTTTCTATCATAGATAATACACCCACAATGCAAGCACACAAACAGACACAAAACCTTACTTAACCTATTGTTTTTAAAATGGTCTTTACACTTGTGTACTGTTTACTGTGGCATTCTACCCTGACAATTGTAAGGTCATGACCAATAATAAACTAATCCTGAAGTCACTTTTTTCTCCATTTCCACAAATTTTGTAAAGTGACTTCTGCAACAACCCAAACCATCTTTGATTAAGGTCATTTCAGGCTAATGTGCTTCTTCAACAATAATTTTTTGTTTCAAAAAAACAAGGAAAGTGAAGAAGCATGCATAATATGAGAAACTTTGTGAAAGTTCTAAATTAAGGCAATTAGCTCTTTATTGAGAACAATTGTGTGACAGGGACAAGTCAAAACCCCAAGGAAAACCAAAGTTAACATCTTTCTGCATTTCTCCTAATAATAAATTATTTGACATATTAGTTCCACATTATAGGCAATTTCATATCCTGCCTTTTCTTGTCTATTTTCCACATCATTAAATATTCATCTTAAATATCATTTAAATGACTGCACAATATTCCCTACTGTACACACATCATAATTTACTCAACATTTTCCCTCTTGATGAATGTTTAGGTTATTTTCAATGCCTTATTATAAGCAGTAGTTCAATAAATGTTATTGTGCATAAATCTTTGACTACATTGCTGATTATTTCATTATAATGGATTCCTAGAAGAGAAATTATGAAGTAAAACAATATGTACAACTTTGAGGCTGATGAAACAGATTGATATATTGCTTTCCTGACAGTTATGTTAAATTTTTCACTCTTAGCAGTGCCAAGAGAGAGCCAACTGCTATATCTCTACTGGTATTGAGCATTTTGCATCTTATTTTATTATTTGATAGTTGAAAGTATTCTTTCTGCAGCATTTTAAATCACAAACAAAGCTAAACCTTTTTTTTTTTCTTTTTTTGAGACAGAGTCTCACTCTGTTGCCCAGGCTGGAGTACAGTGGCATGATCTCGGCTCACTGCATCCTCAGCCTCCTGGATTCAAGCAATTCTCCACCTTAGCCTCCCGAGTAGCCAGGATTACAGGCACATGCCATCACACCCTGCTAATTTTTTTATTTTTAGTAGAGATGGGGGTTTCACCATGTTGGTTAGGCTGGTCTCGAATTCCCGACATTGTGATCCACCCACCTCGGCCTCCCAAAGTGCTGGGATTACAGGCATGAGCCACCATGCCTGGCCAGCAAAATCTTTATATACATTTTGGTAGCCATTTATATTTTCTCTTCTGTGATTTGTTTCATGTTCTTTCCCATTTCTTTATTGATTATTTACTGCTTTATCAGTCTGTGTGAACTTTGTATATGTTTATAATATTAACATTTTGCTAATTATATCTGTTAAAATCACTGGTCTATTTTTTATAATTTTTCCATCATTTTTGCAATCAGAAATGTTTATATTTTTACATAGTAAAATATCATATTTTAAATTAACTATTTTTTATTCTCTTATGTTTATAGTGTTATTTGCCATGCAGGGTCAAATAAATAGTCACCTATATTTTGTCTATTTTTTCTTAATGGCTTGATAATAACTTGTCTACTGATTTCACATATAATTATTTAAACCATCCATGGCAGATAAGCTTTCAGGTGGTCCTTGTGATCTCTATCTCCAGATGGGAACCCTCCCTGGCTGCCAATTTGGTTGAGCCTTTCAGGGAACACAGCTAAGCCATGCTCAGAATCCTGACCTATGGAAACTGTGAGATAGAAAACGTTGTTGTTTAAGCCTCTAAATGTGTGGTAATTTATTACACAGTGTAGAAAACTAATACAGATTTTGATGTCAGCAATGGGGTGCTTATATAACTAATACCTAAGAATACGG
Organism: Nomascus leucogenys; assembly: GCF_006542625.1. Classification (NCBI taxonomy): domain Eukaryota; kingdom Metazoa; phylum Chordata; class Mammalia; order Primates; family Hylobatidae; genus Nomascus; species Nomascus leucogenys. The sequence goes on from NC_044402.1 coordinate 23,606,000, forward strand.
GAGTATCCTTAGAACTGAGCATTGGGCAGAGGCTAAAAAAATTTTGAGCAGCATAATAGAGAAAGCCTAAATGGCATTGAACAGACTGTTAGTAAAACATCTGGACCTGGACTGTTAGTAAAAATGCTGCCAGTGAGCACTCAGAAAGTAAAAGTAAGATACTGAAAACTGAAGAAAAGTGGATCATATTTGTGTAGTGGCAGACAGCTAAACAAAATTGTCTCCTGAAGTGATATGAAAAGCAGAAATTTTACATGATGAACTTGGATATTTAGGTAAGGATACTTTAAAAAGAAAGTGGCAAAGTTGCCACTTTGTTTCTTCTTTCTAATTATAGTAAAAGGTTAAAAAGAGAGAGATAAGTTGAGGGAAGAACTGATGAACGAAAAGGAATCAGGACGTAATACTGAACATTCTCAGTCTTACCAGAAGGCAAAAAATGCTGAAATTAAGAGAGCATGGTCATGAGAAAAATCTGAGGAAAGAACTATACAATCTTTTGCTAAAAATTTAGAGTATTCAGTCATACTGGATAGTCTTTTAAGAGATTAAAGGACTGTCTCAGAGATCCTCTCACCCACCATAGTGCCTCAGTCACCTCGACAGGAGCCCAAATTAGATAACAGATTAACTTGAAAAGATCCTCTGTGTGTTGCTTTGTCTAATGGGATGAACACAATTGAGGTCCACAAAGTTCTTGAGAAAATTATTTCAGCACAAACTGCCAAACTGGACTGAAAGAGACGAAGTAAAAAATGAAAAGAATCTTGTCATACTCTCAAAATTCTATTTGCAGGAAACAGGCTGATAAAACTATTCAGCTGGAAAACACATGCTTTTATTTTTGTATCCAATTTGCCAGTCTATATCTTTTAAGTGGAGCATGTGGGCCATTGATGTTCAAGGTTAATATCTGCTGCCTGCTTCTTTATGCTTTCAAGGGGTCAAAGTTCTGTATGAATTCCTTAGTTATAGACAGCTTCATGTAGTTGTTTTCTCAAATGCAGATTGTTTGTAGCTTGTAGCAGTTGTATACTGTGTGTGTGATCAGGCTCACTGTCTCCTACAGAGATGGAGAAGTAGAGGTCTCAGGAGGCTTACCTCATTCCCTAGTGCTGTGTACTTCTGTCAGCATGAATTATTAATAGATTATATTGGGTTGTACAGTTTACCCTACAGATCAGTAGGTAGCACTTGGACGGAGCTGGTTGAGTTCTGTACAATGAGGTCAAAAGTTGTGATGGGCTGTGCAAATTGACCTCCCAGCCCATAGGTGGCACTTATAGGCAGGAGGTAGTTGCAGTGGTGGCAGTGAAATTTTTAACTTGATCTTTGTTAATTATGAGAAGTAGCAGGGTGTCCTGGGTGATGAGTGGGGCATGAAGCTCCCAGGAGATACATACCACACTGTACTGCCAAGGTGGCTCAGGCTGGGGGTGGGCAAAACTGGACAGAGCTGGGTCCAGTAAGCCTGTGACAGGCTCTCAGAAGCCGATGCAAGCAGCAAACGTGGCGTGGGTCTAGGGCAGCTCTCAGACTACTGGGACAACCCTCTAGGGTGAGGTGGAAGCATCGCTCGTGCACCACAGAGCCCTCTCAGGGAAAAAGGGGCTGCCTGAGGTTTTCAGCCCAGCAAGTAGTCTTAGGGCCCACCAAACTCCCACATTCCTGACCCAGTGGGTCTCCCTCCAGTGTCCACCCCAGCAACAGGCTTGAACAGCTAGCTAGTCCCAAGCTGTCCATATCCAGATCACCAAGCTGGTCTAGGCATGCTGGGCCAGGAGACTCCCTGGAGCAGAAAGCAGGGGCATCAGGCCATACCCTTTCCAGTCTGGTCTCACAGAGAGCAGTGCCTACCTCCCATCTCACCACAGGAATTCATGCCATATCCTTCTCTGTGTTGTGGCAGTGGGGCTCCTCCCCACCACTCAAGGTCAGACAGACTACAGACCTCATCTCCATTCCTCTGGGCAGTGTGCTCAAGCGCTGGAGAACTCGGGCTAGGCCAGGAGATTTGCCTTCTGGCCCTTAAACCCAGGCACTGGCTGTAACAGGGAGGGGCGAACTGCTCCCAGACCACCAACAAAACACTCAGGCGGGGCAATGGCAGCTACAGGGTTGGCCCCCTGTGGGAATGGCCAGGCAGGCAGTCCTGGGAAGAACAGGCAGGCATGGGGTATGTGATTCAAATGCACCTCTGTCCCACAGCGGTGGTGATGGAGCCTCTCTTTGGGGTTTGTGAGCATGCCTGTGCCCTGCTCACTTCTCAGCCCTGCAGACAGCAGCAGCTGCAGCTGCATAGAAAAGGATGCTGAGCCTTGGGGGGTAGGCACCAAGAATTGCATTTTGCTGTAGCTCCCAGAACACTGAAGCCTTTGGGGTTTCATGCAAGTTCAAAGAATGCCTTTGCATGGGCTCGGGGCAGCCCCTTCTGCCAGTCCAAAGGTCTGTGGGGGTCGTGGAACTCTCCTGTAGCTAGGATCCCAGGGGCTAGCAGCAGGAATGTGGTGTCCTGGGGTTCCTTCACTCACCCCTTCCTTGGGTCTGGGTCTGGGTCTGAGGGCTGGTCCCGGCACCCAGCGATGTTAAGCAGGCAGCCCTGCTTTTTCCTTCTTCAATCACTGTCTTCCATCACCTCCCTATTGAATTTCAGTGTTCCCTCTCAAAAGATCTCTTTGAAGTATGTTTTACTCAATATTTTGGCTCCTCTTTACGGAAGAGGTGCATCCCAGCTGCATCTAATCAACTATCTTGAACCTCTCCATAATGTATTTTGTTGTAAAATATAAAATGAAATTCCAAAATAATTTTATCTTTAATAGCTACTACGACTTCTGCAAGACATTTCGGACATCATTGGAGATAAAGGAGACATTTTGAGAGAGGAAGATGAACTTAGAGCTCTGAAAATCGTATTAAGCATTTGTTTGCCCCTTTATTTAAAGTTGTCCCTGATATCTATAATTTCCTAGCCGTCAAATAATCAAAACTATTTTTTAAGAATGCAATTCTCTCAAGTAGAGATTATTGGTAAGATCCCTTTGAGGTACAAATGAAACATTTTAAATACATGTAATCTATTTAAGAAAATACAGCATAAAGATTTCATTCAAGAGACACTAAATCCTCTCTGATTCTAAGGAAATAAGAGATCTCTTTTAGCTGGACTGGTAAGGGAAGGCTTTATGAGAGAGGTGCCAATTCGCTTGAACTGTGAACTATGTTACGTAAGACATTTGTTGGTAGGTAAATGAGGGAAAGGTTAAACGTTAAAGTTCTGTGTAGGGTAAAGATAACCCATGAAGCATTTGGACAACAGTGAGGAATGAAGTTTAAATGAGACAATGTATTCCTATAAAGAAGTAATAAATGATGGAATGAGAAAGGATAGGCTGAACCCAGAGAGTAAAGTGTCTTAAATGCCAAATCAAAAACTTTGAAGTTTATCCCGAAGGCAGGCAATGAAATGTCATTGAAATCTGATTAACAGGAGAATCACAGTATAAAATTTGTATCAGTTTCTGTACTTAGTCATAACCTGTTAACCACTTCTCAAGTCAGTTAAAATTTGAAACTGAGAACATAATGTAATTCAGTAAACCAAAATGATACCCATGCTTTCTTTCTATAGCTCAGAAATTCATAATATTTCTTACCATTGTAACTAATGTGACTAAAGGTAAGACATTCACATTTGGCGTTAGGAGTCCTGGGTCCTCAGGCTCTGAAACTGCCATTAGAATCTAACGTCACTGGTTAAATCACTAATTTTTTTGACACTCAATAATCTTATCTGTCAATGAGTGATGATGGTAATATCTGCTGTACAGACCACACAGTATTGCGGAAAAATTAAGTGATCATTGCAAACAACCTAATTTTTTGAGAGGCTTTATTCATCAAAAGAATATTTATGGATTAAAAAATGGATTCAATTTAACTGACAAAAAATGAGTTGAGTTATTGAAGTCCAAGAAATATGTACAAGTCAACAAGTACCTGGTACAGAAGCAAAGAAGAAAACTTGGAATGTTTGCACTCTGACTCCCACAAGAGGACAGGGTCAGGAATCCAGTTGGAGTTTGACCTAATTGAGCAGAGGGTCCAGCAACGTTTGAACTGTGGCCTGAGCATAGACTGTGTTAATAATATTATAATGAGAAAAAGGCACATGCAAATGAGCTGAGGAGTAATCAGATGTAGAACAACTAATGGTTCAGCTACTGCCCCCTGGGGGAAAAAATGGGTGCAATGCTACAAGAAAACAAAAACCTCAGGGATCAAAGTGAATGAGTCAACATAAACGCCAAAGAAATGATTTATGGCACAACCGCAAATGGGATACCATGAAATATTGTGAACATGAAGAAAAGTCACTGACATTAATTGCTATATTATTAAAGAAACATGAACAGCATCACACATGCATACACGTACATATACAGGGAGAAAAGAGAAACAAAATATGCACCCAGATATATATTTTTTAAAGAATCTTGATGAAAGTTATCTCTGGATGTCGAAATTTAGGGTTGTTTATTTGTATTTTATTGGTAATTCCTCCAAATTGGAAAGGTGTTATATATATAAAATAAAATTATGCTTTTTAATTGAATAATACATATTAAAGCACTATGTAAGTGGTAAAGTACTAGTCAGATGAGTTATTATTATTAATTATGATTAATTAATAGATAATTTTTTCTATCCAGCTGCTTCTATGATTTCAACATAAATCATATCAGTGGGAAGCAGCTCATATGGCCTTAGGAATACAGAACTGGGGGTCAAATCTTAGCTTCCCTTCTTGGTAGCTGAATGACCTTGGGCAAACTAATTAACCTTGGTATGTCTTTGATATTTTAAAGGTAAGATACACATAATGATACCTGCACCAAGATTGTTCTGAGCATTAAATAAATTGGCAAGAGTATGGTGCTTTCACTAGCTAAAAATAATGCTTCGATACAGGTTAGCCACACTTATTATCACTGATCTATACATTCAGCAAGGATTTACTGAGTTCCTATTCAGTGTCAGAGAACCTCTTGCCTCAGGGAGTTCACAATTTGTGGATAACATTGTCGAGGAAGTTCTGTAGTAATGCCTAATACAGTAAATCTAGTACCGTAACAATTGAATGAATAACTTCAAGGCACGCGGGGCAGGAGGGAGGCAGGCACCTATGCCTAGGAAAGTATAGAGTCTTTCCAGTGGAGGTGACACCTGAGCTCAGTCTTGAAGGCTGAGTAGGTGCTTAAGAGGCAAGGAAGAAGAAGAGCATCCCAAGGAGAGAAAAGGGCGGAGTCAAAACCAGAGACATTAAAAAAGTCTTATCATATTTGGGGAACCAGAAGTAGTTTCACAGCACTACAGAATGCTAAGGATATATTATTATTCAAGTAGAAGCATCTTCTTGCTTTACAGCAAACACATGTAAGATTATGAAATGCAACTGAAAGGTTCAAATATGATTAAGTTGATTTGGTACAAAGATATACAAGGAAGTACCATTTCAAAATTAAATCCATAACTTAAGCAGCAACATCTTAGAATGGATCAGAGATTTTAAAACACATTTCACATATAAAATTAAGGGAAATAATGTAATTTTGGCAGTAGACCAAAGGTGAATCTCCCTGCATTCATTATCATTATGTAATATTTCTATAATGACACTGTCAAACAATATTATTAATATTGGTGATTTAAGATACCTCCTCATGCTCACCCATTTGGCCCCTGGGAGATCACACAAAGTAAACATGAGAATGTTTAAAATCAATATTTACCTTGCCTTTAAAAAGAAACAAAGAAATTTACTTTGATCATTTTTGGTGGGCACTGTCATTTTCTATTAGTTCTTTGTTTTTGTAACAAGAGGGAAATTTTGGACACAAAGGATACATTAAGTGAAATAACTGTTGTGAGTGAAGTATAACTATTCCACAAGAGAAACTAAACCAATAGACTGAGGATAAACCACCATCAGCTGTCATCATTTAATCCAGTGTGATATACTAGCCATACAAGAGGGGAACAAGGGGAAAAGGCTACTTTGTCTGCCTTCAGCATTGAGTGTGCTGCATTGGAGTAACCCAAGAAATTAGGATCAGAGTACTTAGCAGACAGTAGAAATGGTCTAATCTGGACTTAGGAAACTGTATTGAATGACTTCTTATACTTGCTGCTAAGCAAGGTGAAGCTGTAGAGAAAATCCATAAACAAAAAAAAGCTCACGTCTTTTTTAAGTCACCAGAGATTCACTTTCTTTGACAAGTCATTAGAATCCTATAGAACACTGGAATTACCATACAGTTGAGGTGCATTCCTTGTATCCCTAAAAGCTTAAAGATATACAATTGTAGGATGGAGAAAGGCAGGAAAGAATATGCTGATTGGCATATAGAATATTTGGAGAATGACAGTTTAGAAATAAACTGAAGGCTTAGAAATCATCTAGCTCCAATATTACAGTCTTTTACTATTGCATCAGGACCTTGTCTGTACTTGTCCAACTTGCTCTCTTACTTGTCCTAATGCCTCTTGTCACATGGTCTTTGTATATGTGGGTTCTTCTTTCTGGAATATTCAATATCACCTCTAACCTTTTCAATTTTTTGCCAAAGCCCATGTATGGCTCCTTGCCCCAAAATTTGTGATATATTGCCCATCCCATTGCAGGCTTTCATTTGCATCTTCTATTTCTCTTTTCTAGCACTTTTCATAGTGTCCTATTCATTTGTGTTTGAAAAGTATCTCTCTTCCCCTCTAGACAGTAAGCTTCATGTGGGTAATCGCTTGTCTATTTTGTTGAGCTTGCACACCCCAGTGCCTGACACATAACAAGCTCTTTTTAAATTAAGAAGTGCAGCTTTTACTCCCATCATAAAACAATACTTCAATGTCCCATATGTTTTTGCTGTTTCATACCATTGTGCTGGTTATTCCTTCTAGCAAGAACGTCTTCCCTAATTTGTCTGGCTAATTTTTCCCCATTCTTCAAGATGAATCTGAATACCTGTGGATATGCGTCTTCATCTCTCAACTAAGTTCCTAGAAGCCCTGTGCTTCCAAATCCTTCTGTGTGTAACCCTCTAATAGCACCAACACTTTTCTTAACAGCAGAAGTTCTTTAAAAACAACATCCACTAAGGTAATCAACTGGATTAACCAGTCCTTTCAACTCTTCCTGAAAAAAACTCTAATACCCACAGGGTGCTGATCACTTTTGGCTAGTTGACTGCTCTCTAACAGACCTGTATCCTTTGGCTCCCATCATTTGAGGTCTACGTTCACCAAGAACCATTGTGTTTGTTTCCATAATTTTGTATGTCAGGGATAATTGTTATTCTAATTACATCATTTAATTAGATTGTACATAACTAAGGAAATGTGACTATGTAACAGAATCATTTCCATAAAAGAATAGATTAAAGCAAGTTGCCAAAAATGAGTCAATCAATTGTTATGATCAAGACTGATGTAAAAGACTTGGAAAAAATTGTTTTAAATCTAGACATCTGTACTCACATTGCTTCACAAGTGCCTAGATTCTCTCTCCCCAATAAAGAAGCCAAAACTGGAAATGTTAGATGAGATATTATGTAAGAATAATAACAGAAAACTTTAATTAGCAGCCCTCATTAAAATGTCTACATTAAAATAATATGTTGAAAGCAACCTAAATGTCAATCAATGGATGTGTAGATCTTTAAGATGTGGTATATACATACAATGGAATATTACTCAGCCTTAAAAAGAAAGAAAATGTTCACATATGCTACAATATGGATGAACCTTGAAGGCATTATGCGAAGTGGAATAACCCAGTAACAGAAGGTTATAGATTATATAATTTCACTCATATAAAGTAATCAAACTTACAAAGACTGAAAATAGAATGGTGGTTTCCAAGGGCAAAGGGAAATTTTGGAGTTATTGTCCAATTGGTACAGAGTTTCCGTTTGGGAAGATAAAAACGTTCTGGAGATGAATGGTGGTGATGTTTTTACAACAAGGTGAATATACTTTGTGCCGCTGAACTGTACATTTTATAATAGCTAAAATAGCAAATTTTATATCATGTGTATTTTACCACAATTTAAAAATAAATTAATAATAATAGTATGTTCAAGGGAACTTATAATCCCTCACTTTGACTCCATTTTATTAATCAAGTAACTGTTGGTCTCCATCATGGGGGATGAGTAGGCTTCTATTACAGTAGCTTTTTTAACTGTCTCTCATCCTTGGTATACAGGAAGCCACAATAAGCAGAAACTGTTTCTTTCATCACCATCTACAGACTTCTATGTTTCCTGAAATTTAGTAATAGATCAATAAATGTTCACTGAAAGAATGAATGGACAAATGCTGTTATTTTTCTGCCGAGAGAATAGAAGCTTAGAAAAGCTAAGATCACACAGCTGGATAGTGGCATTAATGAGACAAGATTGCAAATTCCATTGACCAAAATTATACCTTTTTTATTCAATTTGAAAAATGCACATTAGAACCCTACTACATGCCAATACTGTGTTAAAGATTAAAGATACAAAGATAAAACATATCTAGTTTCTGCTATCACTGCTGTATTTTGCTTTAAGACAACTGCATTAAACACTCAAAATTACATCTCAGTTAAACCTCCAGGAGAAAGACTGGCAGGTGGGTTGCTCCTCTCATGCCAGTCAGAATGGCGATTATTAAAAGTCAGGAAACAACAGATACTGGAAAGGCTGTGGAGAAATAGGAATGCTTTGACACTGTTGGTGGGAGTGTAAATTAGTTCAACCATTGTGGAAGACAGTGTGGTGATGCCTCTGAATCAGAAATACCATTTAACCCAGCAATCCCATTACTGGGTATATACCCAAAGGATTATAAATCGTTCTACTATAAACACACACACACACACATATGTTTATTGCAGCACTATTTACAATAGCAAAGACATGGAACCAAACCAAATGCCCATCAGTAGTAGACTGGATAAAGAATATGTGCCACATATACAACATGGAATGCTATGCAGCCATAAAAAAGAATGAATTCATGTCCTTTGCAGGGACATGGATGAAGGTGGGAAGCCATCATTCTCAGCAAATTAATACAGGAACAGAAAACCAACCACATGTTCTCACTCATTAGTGGGAGTTGAACAATGAGAATACATGGACACAGAGAGGGGAACATCACACACCAGGGCCTGTCGGTGGGTGGAGAGCAAGGGGAGAGAGAGCATTAGGACAAATACCTAATGCATGTGGGGCTTAAAACCTAGATGAAGGGTTGATGGGTGCAGCAAACCACCATGGCACATGTATACCTATGTAACAAACCTGCATGTTCTGCACATGTATCCAAGAACTTAAAGTAAAAAAAAAAAAAATTAGACTGGGTTCCAGAGACAGGAGTCATGAGTTTGGGCAGCTCAGTTATTAATTCATCATCCCACCTTGAATAGCTCCTCTTCACCTCTCTACACTTCAGTTTCTTCATCTGTAAACCATCTTCTGAGTTAAATTACTCCATTTGGCATCCACAGACTCTCCAGAAACATTAACAGTCTTTGAGAGCCTGACTCAGACTCCCAAAGCCACAGACAGGAGCATTTTGAGAGAAGAAACAAAAACAAATCATCTCAGGTCTCCATTATTCCAGTGGAAACAGCCCAGAACAATAAGCCACCTGGTCCAGTTACATCCAGCAGGATGTTTCCTGCTTAAGTCAGTACCTGCTAATCACACGGCTGAGCTGTCACACAAAGTGATGAATGTGGAAAACAGCCTTCTGGGGAATGGGCCAAAAATTCTCTCCCTAGCCAAAGAAATCAAAGGAAATGATTGTCTCATTCAAGTTCCATGGCCCTAGTGGGAAGGAATTGTTTCAAGCTCAGGAAGCAAGTCTATCTTCATCAACGTGTGTTCTCAAAGGCATTCCATGGCTTATGAAAAGAGCCTCCAACAATCTAGGCACACCATCAACGCTGAGGGACATCTCTTGCTCAATCAATCACTGCTCTTCATGACTGAACTTAAGTAAAACATTTTCCTGACCAACATCCTCACTTGTGTCACACACCCCTACTCTGTGCTCCCAGAATCCAGATGTAAATCTTTATCAAAGTACTAATTATATGCAAATTTCTTTAATGTCTGCTATCAAGGCTATATAGCACGCTCCTTGAGCCTAGGGAATGTGTCTATCTTGTTCTTTATTGCATTTCCTGACAGAGTGCCTAACTGAGAGTTCAAAGAATACATTGAATAATTGAATTGGTTATCTACCTGTCTACTCTGTTGAATTATAAGTTTTCTATGGATGAGGTGTGTTGTTTATTTTCATATTACTACTACTTAAAGTAGATGCTGGCTCACAGTTAAGATCAATTTATTGAACAAAGGAATGATCCTTGAAGAGATGGAAGCACCCTCACCACACTCTGCCTTCTGGGAGGTAGAAAGAGTTCCCTAATACCACTTTATTAGTTCAATATGAAAATGTCCATTCATTCTACTTGGTCACGGAAGCCTTTGCCACACACGTATACCAGGCTAGAAAATCTCAGATCCTTTGTGTCATTGTGTTGATTGCTAGGCAAATGGATATCTTCAGTCTGGAACAATTGAACCCAAGTTCTTGTAAGTTGTAGGTCTGCTTTAAGTTTTTATGGCTTAACCCTCTCCTATGTCTTATATCCTCTAATAGCCTTGCTTACATATTCTCATGTAGCAAAATGTCAATGCTCTGAAATTCAAAAAAACCCAAGTTCTAATCCCAAATGTGCTACCAACTCTTAACTTTCCCTGTCATTCAGCCTTATTGGGACTTAGTGGACTAATCTGTAAAATAAATGAATTAACTAGCATATCTTCAAGGTTTTTTCCAGGATATCTAAAATATTGTGAAGCTCTAACATATATCAAGCCCATGACCAAATGAATATAATTAACCAACTGTTTTGAATATCTCCCCACTTCTTACTTCTTCCCCATAAGATCACCTATTCAAGACAAAGAGCTGAATGTGTTGGGTTATTATTGGAGCCTTGGGCCCAAAGGATCTGTCAGTGTGGTTTTCTGTTTCTTGAAGAGCTCCTTTCCTATATAGTCTTACCAGAACAGTTTGTGGTATTATAAATGAAGTCTCCAGATTCACAATGAGTACATCAGTTCAGAAATATTCAGCTCTTAAAGCTGCATTCTGAGGTCTATTGACTTCTCTTGCAGTCCAATTCAAATATCACCCTGGTGACTTCAGAACATTTTCCACTTCTTGCCAATAAGATTTTCTTCTGCACTGTGTGGTCTCTGGTCTGCTTCTATTTAAGTTAAGGGCATGGCTTACATGCATTCTTTTGAGATTCACTGGTCATTTTTCTCTAAAAAGAAGCATCCAAGTGATATATTGAAAGTACATCTAACCTTCCAGAGCCATACAGCAGACCTCAGCTGAAATGAGCAACAGAACAGCATTCCAGGTGGCTCATTTTTACCTTCTATTGTGAAGTCACCACCTCTGTGGTACAAAAGCCACCTATTCAATTTCAGATCCTAATAATTGCGGAAAAAAATCTATTCCAGACAATCACTGGTGAGACCACTGCATTGTGACTCAAAACATAGAACAAAACTAAGTACATTTTCACTTAAACAGAAGCTGATGTTCACCTGCCTCCTTTCTTATGTACACACACACACATGCATGTGCACACACACTCACACACACAATTCACAGCATGCAAAAGAGAAGGAAAGCGATTTTGAATTTTACTTTAAAAAATGGATAGAAAGATTGCTTATCAATTCTATAGCCTTTAGACGAGGAATTGAGGTGCAAGTTTTTTTCCAGCATGAACATGTCTTCAAATATGCTCATCTCAGCAAGCAGAAATGTGAGTTACACTTTGAAGATTGAAGGGTAACTTCTAACAGCAATATGGGTTACTGACTCATTCTAAAGCTAAAGGGAAAGTACCAAATCTTGGATGGTTCAATATTTTATAAGTGATTCAGAAAACTAATTTCAGTGCATAGACCAAGAACAACCAGTGGGAGTGAGTTGGGTCTCTTGTAGTAACAACTTTTTCACTCTGTTTGGGATTAGAATGAATAATTTGCAATAACTCCCTTTATTGACTGCTCATTTAAAATAGGGATTCTTTTTTTTAATCTAAAGGCTGGGTCTCACTCTGCCACCTAGGCTGAAGTGCAGTGGTACAGTCATGGCTCACTGCAGCCTTGAACTCTTGGGCTTAAGTGATCCCTGCCTCAGCCTCCTGAGTAGCTAGGACTATACATACCACCACACCCAATTAATTTTTTATTTTATTTTTTATCTGTAGAAATGAGATCTCACTATGTTGCCCAGGCTGGCCTTGAATTCCTTGCCTCAACCAATCCTCTTACATCTACCTCCCAAAGTGCTAGGATTGCAGGTGTAAGCCACCTCACCCAGCCTAAAATAGGGCTTCTTACATCTTAATGTACAAATGATTCACGTAGGTCCCTGGTAACATTGAATATTCTGACTCTGTAGTCTTCAGCAGGGCTTGAGATTCTGTACTTCTAACAAGATCCCAGGTGATGTGGATGTTGCTGTACCACAGACCACACTTGAGCAGCAAAAACTTCCAACAGACCAATCATGCCTCTAATACCAATGACAATTTTGTTTCTTAAAGTGACAAAAGGTGGAAAGGATTTGGTAGATACAAAGGCTTTGTGTTCTCTGAGAACAGATGCCATATTTTTATTGTATAATCACTTCCTATCCTTCTTTGCTTACAATGATCAGAACATTATTTGGGAGATAAATCATAGGCCCATGAATTTATATAGTCAAAATACATTTTGAAAATATTAAGGATTGAAACATATTTAAAATCACAAAACCTCAGAGCAGGGAAGGCCTTCAATGTTGATCTGATAAAACCCTAATTGCCCTGGGTAGGACTCCCAGAATGGAGGAGACTTGACCAAACATTCAGTCTTGTCAGAGAACAGCTAACACTGGAGCCCAGTTTTTCTCACACCTACAAAGATAAGCTTGGTTTACTTTGAGTTTATTATTATTATTATAGAAAAGAAACCACAATAACAATGCAGTTTGTTTTTCCAGCATTTTTCATTAACTACAACTATATTTTGTCAGCATTTCTTGAGACATGATAACAATAAACATACATATTCTCATTTTATAAACTGAGGAAATTGAGATTGTAACAGAATAAGCAAATAACTTGCCTGAGGAGACACACACACACATACACACACAGAGAGAGTGACAGAGAGAGAGAGAGAGAGAGAGAAAGAGAAAGACAGATATATATATATAGAGAGAGAGAGAGAAAGAGAGAGAAAGATATATATATATATATATAGAGAGAGAGAGAGAGAGAAATACATGGGCAAAGCTACAATAAGGATTTTCTCAAATGGCATTCTGATCTGTCATTAAGCCAAGTTATCTTCTCCTAGCTTTTTGTTTTATATAAACAAAATGTGGCTAATAAAACAATGTGTTTTATTTTCATTACTTTTTTCTTTGTTTTCTTCCTTGTTGAGTTTGGCCAGTATGCAAGCATTGATCTTCTTCTCATATGGCACTATATTGTGTTTTTTGTTTTCATCAAAATAATTAGTTGCAGCTCGGAAGATATAATTCTACCAGCACATCACAGAAAATCCTGCTTTCTGCCTTCCTTAATGAAGTCAGGCATCATGGGAAATGGAAACACCAGGGAAAAGAACACGTTGTAAAGTATAATTGCTTTCAAGAAGAAAGACCTCCCTAGTGAATCCATTTTGGATTAAATGCTGTAGAACTTTCTCTTTCTTTTTTTAATTTCCTGGCCCTTATATAAGGATATTTTTTGCAATACCCAAACCTTCTACAAGGTTTGTCTGCTTTCGGGGCTGATAATGTAGAAGATGGACTAAGATCAAGAATGAATTTTCAACCTTTTGCCCTTTGTCCCAAGAATACTTTTCAAATACCACTCTTGCCAATGTTTTCATGATGAATTAGTAATGTTATCTCTAGGTTGTCCCCACTCCACTTTGACACCATCCACCCACCTCCAAATCCTGCTCAAAGTTTCAGCTTTTCATTTTCTATAGTCCCTGGCTCCCTTGGCCGTCCATCTTTGAGTGTGCCATTCTTGTTCCTGCCATGAGGCCTTTGCCTTTGCTGCTCCTTCTGCCTGGAATATTCTTTCACCTCATCCCTACCTAACCCATTTATGCTACCTCCTTAGAGAGGGCTTCTCCAAACTCCCGATCTAACGTCACCCCCAGTGACTCTCACTCACAGTGCTCGACGTTCATTCTCTTCCACACATTTGTTACTAATACTTCTGTGATTCATTTAAGTTTCTTCCTCTCATAATAAGAACGTAAGCTCCATGAGATCAGGAACGCTTTCTACTAAGTTTTGTTTTTTGGGGGTTTTGTTTGTTTGTTGTTTTTGTTTTTTATGAGACAGAGTCTCGCTCTGCCGCCCAGGTTGGAGTGCAATGGCACAATCTCGGCTCACTGCAACCTCCTCCTCCAGGGTTCAAATGATTCTCCTGCCTCAGCCTCCTGAGTAGCTGAGATTACAGGCACCTGCCACCACGCCCAGCTAATTTTTAAATTTTTAGTAGAGATAGGGTTTTACCATGTTGGCCAGGCTGGTCTCGAACTCCTGACTTCAGGTGATGTGCCCGCCTCGGCCTCCCAAAGTGTTGGGATTACAGGCGTGAGCCACTGCACCGGGCCCCTTTCAACTAGGTTTCAACATTAATTGGCACACAGTAGGTGCATAATAAGTGTTGGCAGACTGAGCAGACTAAATCAATCATAAGGTATATATTAAAATTCACAGAATCCTAGAGCAGCCAAAAAACTAAAAGGTGATCGAATCCAACTACTTAATTTCCAGAAGTATAAAACAAGCTCCACAGAGAGAAAAATGCCATTTTGAAGAAGGATTTCAGAAGCCACAAGAGGGGAAAGATGCCTTTTGTTATTTCTTTCAGCAAATATGTTAGGTGCCAGACATTAATCTGGATTCTTGGGAATCAAATGATGGGGGAAAACAGGCATGGCCTTTGGCGTCATGGCAGTTAGGCTGAAATGTGGGGGATGAGAGAAGGAATCAAGATTGGGCTATCTTGGGGGACATAACGGTCCCCTCAACCCAGGAACTAGTAAAAAGCTCCGTAGTCTCAGAGACGAAGAAAACTGTATAACTATATGTATAACTGTATAACTATCTAAGACATAGCAAAGTACAAGAATAAGGGAAATAAGTGGTGCCATGGTGAAATCTATGTCAGAGTTCCATTGGTCTGTTACCCTGGAAAAACTAAAAGTTATCAAAATATAAACGAAGATGAAAATGGACTCCCAGTGCCATCTCTTGGTGACATCTCCCACTACCACGGTGGAGTGGGCTTCTTCAACCCCGGGACCCATTACAGTCATGATTGCCCCAGAATTCATAAGGGCCAGATTAAAAAAAAAAACTCTATCTGCAAGATAAACATATTAGACGAGGATTTTATTCTTTTGAAATGATTATTGAGCAGTTCCTAGGGAAAAGAAGATAAGCCAAACTGTGTCAGAGAAAGTTTTATTCATTAAGAAGGTGCAGCAAATTCTCAGTCAGCACTATTGAAGTGGCAAATTTCTAGAGACCCATGTATAAAAAGTATTATACAACAGATAATTATCCTCCAGTGGATGTAACTTAACAATAACATAATTAGTGGCAGGAAAATAAAAAATATTTCACACAAGCATTAAAATCTGCCAACTTAAACAAATCCTGCTCATTGGCACATATTATGAGCTTAATCAAAATACAGTCTTGATTTTGGTCCCCATAGAAAGTCATAAGCATGGCCTCTTAATTATTATCAATGACCCAGGGGGATAAAATGAGCAGGTTTGGCTACAAACTTACCAAAAATCATCTATTTATAATACATTTAAAGCCTGATGGTTAATCTAGATTATTCTGGACAAATGTGCTTGGCTTTTCCGAGGCTATAAATGGAGGGGAAAAAGAACATTACTATGTTTCAGTTATTCAAGTCTCAGGTGTATTTCTTTTCCCTATTGAAGTGTTGAAAATGTTTCATCCACCCTGTAAATTTAAGAGCCATTGGTCTTGGTTTAGGGAGCCACCAATCCAAAATAAACAAAAACGAACAGTTTCTCCTCTCTGGCTGTGTCTGGATAGTAACAAATTGACTATAAGCTTCAAAAATAATCAGTCAATTATATGAACAAGTCAAGTTGCTGTTAGTCTTACAGACATAAGAAATGAAGATTGAGCAAATCTTTCCACTTTTCCACTAATGTTGCTAGGTCAAGTGTACAATTTTTATAGTGTCTATCAATATCAAAGGCCTGAATCATAACATCACAGTTCAACCCAGGATAGAATATTCAATTCTTCGTGTTCAGAGAAGTCTTCTCTATACAATGTAGACGAAGCTCATTGGCCTTCCTGCCATTTACTCCAGGGCATGGCTCATTTTTTGTAAAGGACCAGATAGCAAGTATTTTATACTTTGAAGGCCATGTATGATCTCTGCCGCATTTTATTCTTTGTTTTGTAAAGTTGCTTAAAAGTAAAAATCTATTTTTAACCCATGGACCATACAAAACCAACCACGGCCAGAGTTTGCCAACCCTTGACTTACACCCAGCATCAAAGTATATTAGGTATGCACAGTCCAAATAAAGAGTGAAGGCAATAATGTTTTCTTCTCTTTTTGAAGACGTATTGTTGCTTATAAGGAAATTTTACTTTGTTATTATAGCAGGAATAATTTTTTAAATACATTATACCAATGTCTTTTCAGTCCTTCATTGTTAGCTGAAGTAGCACTAGCTGATATAAGAAATGAATACAAAAATCTCAGGGGGTTACACAAGTTTATTTCCCTCTGCACAAGAAAATGGGCAAGAATTGTCTAATTCATACAGTTGTGCAGAAACCCAAGCTGACAAAGGATTAACTAGTACTAATACAGGATCAATTAGTATTAACCCTGGGGCCAACACTGATGTTAATATCCACGTAGTGGACAGAGAAAGCACACCCATGTATTAACCATGTCAACTTGGAATTGATAGACAATATTTCTTTCACATATTTCTTTCACATTTCACTGGTTAGAACCAGTCCCATGGACACACTTACAAGGGTAAGTGGAAAATATCAATGTATGCTGAGAATCCAGGGAAAGCTCTGTGCTGTAGAAGGTGAGCACAAATCTAGAGTTCTCTATCCCATCTGGAACCTCTAATTGTGTCCAAGTGTCCTTAGGATCTATGCCCATCAGCAAATTATAGCCAAGGCATTTGTAATTGCTTCCATGCCAGGAATAAGGGAGCCATTGCCTAATTTTTGTTTTATCAAATTCAACTTCCATAGATCCATAATTAAACAATATTTCTGAGCCAAGACTTCAAATAAGAGAAAAGGGTTTCCTGAAAACTCAGAAAGCTGGATTTTTAATGTAATACAAAGCAAGCATCAAAGAGTGACTATATAGTAACTACAGAAAAGGAAGGAAATGGGACATGACATAAAGAAAGTTCCTCCCCATAAATAAAGGGAAAAGCTCTTTGTAGCCTGAGACATCGGAAGGGGGAAAGGAGAGTAAGTGGAGTAATAGAGAGATTTAGAAGGAGCAAGACAAAGATTCAATGCTACTTCTGTATTCAACAGGCTCCGCATTCCCTGGTTTTTGACTTACAGCAAGGAAGCATGCCAATCTGAGGCGGTCAAAAGTGGAGCGAAAGAAAGGTGTGGTATAACAAGACAGAGGGAAGGACTAAGATGGTTCTCCCAGCAGGGGACAGTGTCTCACGCTTGTAATCCCAACATTTTGGGAGGCCAAAGCCGGGGCGGGGGTTGGGGGGGGTGGGGTGGATCACCTGAGGTCAGGAGTTCGAGACCAGCCTGACCAACATGGAGAAACCTCATCTCTACTAAAAATACAAAAATTTGCCAGGCATGGTCATGCATGCCTGTAATCCCAGCTACTCAGGAGGCTGGGGCAGGAGAATCACTTGAACCCAGGAGGCGGAGGTTGCAGTGAGCAGAGATCGAGCCATTGCACCCCAGCCTGGGTGACAAGAGCAAAACTCCATCTAAAGAAAAAAAAAAAAGATGCTTTTCCCATTTCCCCAGTGACCAACACATTGTGGCTTGCAACAGATCCAGGAGTTCTCACATACTCCAATGAGGAATAAATAAATAGAGACTAGAAATCCACTGAATTATGTCCATAGTCAGAACAAAGAAGGTGCAGAGTTCATGAAACTTGTCCATCTGTAGCAAATATTAGAACAAGCCACAAATCAAGTAGGAGCAGTTTCACTGCCAACAAAGATTAGCAGAGATCCAGAGGCTATTCACTGACCAGAGATGCCTCTCCCCTCCATGATTATGGGTTTTAGCTCTTCCCAAATGGGAACAAAGAGAAAGAAAAGGGCTGGCGATATGGTGTGGCTCTGTGTCGCCACTCAAATCTCATGTGGAATTGTAATCCCCACGTGTTGGGGGGGGGACCTGTGATCCCCACATGTGGAGGGAGGGAGATGACTGGATCATGGGGGCAGTTTCCCCATGCTGTTCTTGAGATAGTGAGTGAGTTCTCATGAGATCTGATGGCTTTATAAGCAGTCTGGCATTTCCCCTGCTTGCACATCTCTCTCTAGTCGCCATGTTAAGAAGGCCCTTGCTTCCCCTTTGCCTTCCACCATGATTGTAAGTTTCCTGAGGCCTCCCCAGCCATGTGGAACTGTGAATCAATTAAGCCTTTTTCTTTATCAGTTACCCAGTCTCAGGATCACCTGGGGTCAGGAGTTCGGGACCACCCTGGCCAACATGGCAAAACCCCAAATCTACTAAAAATACAAAAATTAGCCGAGTGTGGTGGCGCATACCTGTGACCCCAGCTACTCGGGGGGCTGAAGCAGGAAAATCGCTTGAACCCAGGAGGCGGAAGTTGCCATGAGCCAAGATCATGCCACTGCACTCCAGCCTGAGTGACAGAGCGAGACTCCATCTCAAAATATAAATAAATAAAATTTAAAAACAAAAATGAAAAATAAAATAAAAAAAAATCCAGTCTAAGGCAGTTCTTAATAGCAGTCTGAAAATGGATTGATTCAGATGAATAAGGGAGGTAACAGAAGCCAGAAATGCTGAGTTGCCCCTCAACGGTGAGGACACTTTAAACTAGAATTGTGGCTAAAATAATAATGCCTAAATTTGACTGCAAATTTGACTAATTTGGACTGAATATACCAGAATGCCATAAAATAAGTTGTCTGCTCTAGATAGCTTGAGAGAACTTGAGAACAAAATGGAGTTTAAGTATAAAAAACTAAAAAGTTATATTTCTGTGCCCCTGAGTGATCATGGTAAATGTATACCTGATACACTATGTTGATTTTTGCTAAATTGTCTTGTTCCCCCTCAAGCTGAAGGCAACATGTCAAAACACTTCTACCTATTACAATAAAGAGTATTTTAAGTGTAGTCCCAGGACGTTACATAAAGAAGAGATCTTCAAAGTAATGTTAGATTTCCAAAGTTGTTATAAACACAAGCTTCAGATTCCCAAAATCTGTGTACAGATCATGGTTGTAGCATGTGCTGGCCACGTGCCGGATCTTCCTGCTGGCCAATAAGATCCTGGGCTGCTTACTTCATTGTTGAGCCTGAGTATTCTCCTTTATAAAACGGAAATAGCATGCACTTCACAAAGGTGGCTGTCAGTTTAATAAAGATATGTATGTAATACACTTACCACAGAAAGCTAGCATGTGATAAATGCTCAAAAAATGATAGCTGGAACCAGTCTAACCTCACATTTTTCAGATAAGGAAGTACTGAGTCAAAAGTTTTAGCAGTTCATCAAAAAATAGCATCTGCTATTCAAAGAATTAATTATATTTTTCAGGTTTAAACAGGGTATTCATTTGTAGAAAACAGGTCAGAGTCCTGTATCATAATTGTTTTATTTTCATTATCGGGACTATCTTGAGGGGCAGGAAATTCAATTTGTAACCGTAACTGGCAAAGAGAGACATTTACGGGGTATGCATATTCCATGGATACGTTTCAAATTTAAGACCAAAATAAAGATAGAGCGATAATACTATACTTGCAACGAAAGGATTTTTTAAAGCACTTCAATTGAAATTTTGAAAGTTTACTATTGATTTCCCTAAATACGACCAAGTTAACTTTCAAGGCCAAATTAGTCCTCAGCCCTTAACAAGAACTCTCAGTTCTCACAGATGGAGCTATAACTGTACTAGTGGTATGCAGTGGTAATGGCAAGAGCTGACGTGTTATCAAGCACCTTCTACGTGACAACACTGTGGTAAGCATCTCACTCTGCATAAGCTCATTTTATACTTAAAATCACTCTTAAAAGATGTGCTGTTACCATTTCCATTTTAACATGAGGAAGCTCTCAGAGGTGGCCCACCTACATGGTTGTTTCAAAGCCAGGATTTCAACCAGAATTTGACCCAAAGCTGGTCTTGATTTCCTTTTTGCTCAAATCCTGAGCAGTTTCCTTTGTACTTCCCAAGTGCAGACAATGGTAACAGTACCCTTTCCATTTCCATCAAGGTCTTGGTTTATCAAAAGTATTGTTTCCTCTTCTTCAAGCTATCATGTATTCCATTTTTAATTAATATTCATTGTTGGATAAACAAAGGTGAACTACAACTACCTCTCAGCAGTAAAAACCCAAGTACACTTGTCCAGAGTGATCATTAAGTCCTTCCTTCCTGAAAAGTAGTGTGGCCACAGTCACACAGGCTGGAAATGGCAATGGAAACTGGAACCCAAGTAGTCGATCTACCTTCAAAGACCTCATGTTTGACCTTTCTTTCTTTCTTTCTTTCTTTTTTTTTTTTTTGAGACGGAGTTTCGCTCTTGTTGCCCAGGCTGGAGTGCAATGGTGCCATCTCAGCCCACAGCAACCTCTACCTCCTGGGTTCAAGCAATTCTCCTGCCTCAGCCTCCCAGGTAGCTGGGATTACAGGCATGCACCACCACACCCAGCAAATTTTTTTGTATTCTTAGTAGAGATGGAGTTTCTCCATGTTGGTCACGCTGGTCTCAAACTCACGACCTCTGGTAATCCAGTCACGTCAGCCTCCCAGAGTGTTGGGATTACAGGCGTGAGCCACCACGCCCGGCCTATTTCTTAATTGTATTACTAGCTATGGCCTCAGTGGGGCAGCAGTGGTAATAAGAGAAACTCCTAGATCTCTGATAGCCTATCCTGACTTCAGAATTAGGCAATCTTTGACAAAATCAGTTTCTTTGAATCTCTGTTTCTTCATCAGCAAAACTAGGACTTAAAGCACCTGTTCACTTGAGTGTTCTGAAGCTGCAGTGTGGCAATGTTTGTGAAGTGCTATGGCATCAAAAGGATGGATGGCCCCAAAACGCTGGAGAAAATACCAAACCTGTGAAGGTCGGTTGCCAGGCTGACGTCAGTAAGGAAATGATGTTATTTCCCGGTGCAGGAATTAGTTCCAAAATAAATGGCAAAATTAAAATAAGAAACTCTTGGGCAAGAGTCTCTATTATTTTGTACTTTACCTAATTTTTGAGGCATTCCTCAACACCATTTTCCTTGTTTTCCGATCCTAGACAGTTTTCCATGGATCAAGTGCAAAAAATGATAATAACTTTTTTTATTCCTTCAGAGGCTTTGTTTTTCATATTTTGCTTCTTCCTCACGGTATCATTCTTCTCCTTATTTTCCAACAGTGTTCACTTATGGATGAACTTTTGGCAAGGATGAACTAAAGCCACTTCTTAGTAGTAAAAATCAGACCACTCTTCTCCAAGGCAAATTCTCTCATCCTTCATAACATTTTCATCTCAGCATCTTTCAAGTGTCTTCCCCTCTTAAGATGAGTATCAGTAACTCTAGGGTTGAAGTTGAGTGGAAAGAAACTAACAGAATCACAGACACTTAAAACTGGAGTCATCTTAGCTATCACCAGTCTCCTCTCTTTCAATTCACATTCAGTTAACAGCAAATTTTTAGCATATAACTAAGCTAGAAGTTTATTGCATTGATGCATTTAATTTTATATAATCCTCACAACAATTCCATAAGCTACGTTTATCCTCAATTTAGGGGAAAATGAAACAAAGGCTAGGAGAGGTTATTTGCTTGTCAAATAGGCAGTAGCAACACTGCGCCTATACTAAAGGCTCCTCTCTTCCAGGTCAGGAAACCAATTTGTTTTAAATTCAGGCCAATCACTGTACATTATTCATAATATCCAAAGCATGTTGCCCAGATGAACTAGCCAGCAACAGGCTGAAAATCAAATAAATACTAATATAAAATGCTAAATGCCAAGGGTAACAGCCTTCAAAAAGAAAATTCCAATTAAATAACAACAAAAAAAACCCTCTTTTGTTGTATATGGTTTACATTGTGCTCTAGCTTCATTTCTAATAGTGAAGACTGGTGAAAAATGTTTCTCCTCAGATATTCTTAAAAGAGAATTCACCCAAAGTTGCATTTTGCTTGTTTCACTGGTAGGAAGGATGAGATAGAGAAGAGAGACTGATAAATTATTTATGAACAAGACTGCTTCACTGATCAGATTTGGTGATGAAAGCTTCTTTGAAAACCCATGAGGAACATTCTTAAAGGAAATTATTTGCACTTCTCTTGGGTTGTCACTTTTTTTCCCCCTGCTATTAGTTTGATTTTGGCTTCGCAGTCACCACTGTGCAGAAATGTAACAGCAAACACAATGAAAAGCCTTTCCACATGATTATTTTCGAAAGTAATAAGGCATGTGTGACCTGGAAAATCAGCCCTTCCGACGTGTCAGGTAAGGAGGTAGATTATTATATTTTTAAAAGCTGCCTTTATCTTTGCATTGTGCAGGAACTCAGAGGCAAACTTTTAGGAGCCAAGGATGGACTTTTGCTGCCATCTACTGGTGCGTGATGGAAGAGCAACATATGCTTCCGAACTTTCTCAAATGGGGATGAGAGAATTGAAAGTTGGGAGATGAGGGAAAACGTTCTTTTGATTAGGTATGAAAGTCCTTGTAGAGAGGAATTTCTACAGCCAGTCATGGGACCATATGTACCTTCTGCTAGAGAATTTTTAATAGCAACCCTCACCTATAACCTAATTATTTTACCCATGAGAAGGGCAGTCACTTTCCCCTCATTTCTTCAACCACAGTAAGTCTGAGTATCTCTATATTCATATTCATTCCCTTGAAGCTTAAAACTGAAAAGGAATAGCATAACCATTTGGTTATTCATATAAGCTTTTGTTGTCAGAACAAGCTCTGAACAATTGTAAGCTGCCTGGAACTTCAGGCAAGTTATGTCACATCTTTAAATATTATTTTTCTTAATACAGAAAATGGGCAACACTTCAGTGCCATTGTTCATCCATTCATGTACACTTACTGAGATGCTTGGCATGAGGATTAAACGTGGTCATACACATAAAGTTACCTGCAAATACCTGACACACATAAGCTCCCAATAAAGGCCAATCTTCACTTCTTAACATCATCACCCCTAACTTCTCTTCATGGTAAAGTGACTAATGACTTCAAATTTGTAACACTGAAGGGAAGAAACTACCCAGAATGAGCTCATTGGATCATAAGTTTCCCTGAGAAGTTAGAAATCTACTTTCTGTGCCTCGAGGAAGGCTGTAACAAGAAGGATGGTGACACCAAAAGAGAAAGACAAGTATATCGATCAGAAGATTTCTGCACTGAGTCTATATGAATGGTAGGATGTATCTGAATTCCCATCCAGTTATCACAATAGTCTCAAAGAAGGTGAAATGATTCGATACGACTTAGAAGTTTAAAAGAATGAATGTACGTGGAAGATAAAAATTATTATACTCAGGTTATTTCATTTTGGTTATACGTATTTGTTTTATGAGCGGCACTTTCAATTTGGCCAGATATGTAGATCCAGGAAAAATGGGAAATTATGTTCTTGGGATGGGGAGTGAGAAGGAAATAGAAACAGAACCACTTCCTAATGAATTTCAACAGGCAAAATATGTTAAGTATGTGAGATTTTTAAAGCACTTACTTTATAATAGCCTTATAATCATCACTATTAAAAAGATTTAGGAAAATAATCATGCCATACTCATAAGACTTCCGCCAACAGGTCCATTATATGCCTACACTATACTGTAGTCCATTAAGTGTGCAATGGCAATAAGTCTGAGAATAACAATGTACATACCTTACTTTTAAAATGCTTTATTGCTAAAAAATGCCGACCATCATCTGAGCTTTCAGTGAGTTGTAGTATTTTTGCTGGTGGAGGGTCTTGCCTCCACATTGATGGCTGCTGACTGATCAGGGTAGTGGTTGCTGAAGATTGGGGTGACTGTTAAGTTCTTAAAATAAAACAACAGTGAAGTTTGCTGCATTGATTGACTCCTTTTCTCATGAAGTATTTCTCTGTAGCATGCAACATTGTTTCATAGCATTTTACCCACAGTAGAATGTCTTTCCAAACTGGAGTCTATCCTTTCAAACCCTGACATTGCTTTATCAACTAGGTTTATGTAATATTCTAAGTTCTTTGCTGTCATTTCAACATTGTTTACAGCACCTTGACCAGGAATAGTTTCCATCTCAAGAAACCACTTTCTTTGCTCGTCCATAAGAACAGCTCTTCATCCATCCAAGTTTGATCATGAGATTATAACAATTCAGTCCCATCTTCAGGCTCCAATCCCAATTCTAATTCTCTTGCTATTTCCATCACATCTACAGTGACTTCTTGCACGGAAGCCTTGAGCCCCTCAAGATCATGCATGAGGGTTGGAATTAAATTCTTCCAAATTCCTGTTGATGTTGATATTTTGACCTCTTTCTACAAATCACAAATTCTTTATGGCATCTAGAATGATAAATTTTCTCCAGAAGGCTTTCAATTTACTTGGTTCAGTTCCATTATACAAATAACTACTTGTGACAGCCATAGCCTTACAAAATGTATTTCTTAAAAATATGTCCAGGAAGTTGAAACTGCTTCTTGTTCCATGGGCTGCAGAATGGATATTGTGTTCGCAGGCATAAAAACAACATTTACAAGGTGTGCATTCTCCTTGCACACCTCTATATAGCTGTTGGGTGATTAGGTGCATTGTCAATGAGCAGTAATATTTTGACAGTAATCATTTTTTCCTGAACAAAAGGTCTCAACAGTGAGCTAATATGTTCAGTAACCATGCTGTTAACAGATGTGCTATCATTTAGGCTTTGTTGATCCTTTAGAAGTTTTCTTTCTGCTGGTGACTCACAAAAGTTTTTGCTTTTTCTTGTTTGTTTTTGTTATGGTAGAATTCCTTTTTCAAAAAATGATATCACACTCATGTCCTGATATGTAAAAGAAAAAAGACACACTGAATTAGCTGAAGCAGCAGTGGAGACCAGGAAACACCAAAATGTCCCCAGACTCGCTCCTACTGCACTACAGAGGAACCAGGGGATCCCTAAAAATCTGTGAGATCAGTGAGAAAATCACTTATTTTGGCCATTTGTATTTTTCCAGCATGAACTCTTCTGGAAATAGGCCTTACCTGAGCAAATGGAACCATAAACACCAATGGAGAAAGATGTAGAACCTCTTCTCATGCCCTCGCAGGCATCTCGCATTGCCAGGAATTGGTTCTTAGGTCACAGGTGATGAAAAGACTCAATATAGACTCTATTTGCAAGTATAGAGGAATTTGAAATGCTCAGTTCACCAACTCTCGTACTTTGTTTAGTTGTTTGCTGTTCATTTAGTTGATCCTCAAACTACCGGGGTTGGGGGATGGTGTGAGACATGGAAAGTTATTGAACGTCGCGAAATGGCGTAAGGAAGTAAAACAACTCAGTTCTGCACCATTGTGGTAATTGGAACGCGTTTTACAAGCCTTGGAGTTCCTTGGTCCTTGGGCCATAAAGCCGCAGCTATGTGGATATAAGTTGAGTCTGACAGCTAATAAAATATGTCTTGGGACAACAGACTCACTCCCTAGACTACTGTCCTTCCTTATGCTAACTAGTCTTTTATCTTCAAAGGCTGAGAAAATGATACTTCTGCTCATGATGAAGCTGTTGTTGGTGATGCCAGTGGTGGTGCCCTCTAAAAAGTGTGGCTTTGAACTTCAGCCAACACACACTAATTTTGATTCTTGAATGTGTCTATCCAAAGAGATACTTTTTCTAAATAAAGTTACATCAGCATTTGGCAAAAAAAACTAATAATTTCAGTACTTATAAAGTAGCTCCTTTTGAGTACACCAGTAAAAATATTAAATGTTTTGGCATGTGTATTTTATTCCTTATGTTTGCAGTGATTAAAAATCATTTTTCTTATCTCTATAGATTAATCCCAAACTTGCATAAGCATTTTTATAGTTTGTTCAATATAAGAATTACATGGAAGTTTTATTGTTTGAAAGTTTTAGAACACATTCCAAGCTATATTTCTGTTTTCAGTGGGTCATAATTTTTAATTTCTATAATTTCCATTTTTTTAAATTCTGTATGCTCTGTTATGCCACTCAATATTAGTGATTGCTTCACTAAAAGTTTTCTAATTATTCTTCCTTTGTAATATAATCTAAAATGTTTAAAATACTATTCTGGTTAGAATATATTGAGTTTTTTAGAAAACAAAACTTTTCTGTCATCTGCCAAAATGTTTTCCATAATAAATATGCAAATATTCAAAAAAGTTTTATTTTTCCAGTGAAAACAAATCAACCTAATAGTTTCCTGTTTGCTGTCTAAAAAAGGAAATCATAATATAAAATAATCTGAAAACCTCTCATATAAGTAGATGAAGTAGAAGTATAATATTAGCTGGTTGGCTAGATAATTGTAACCTTACAAAGAAAAAACCATAAAGATGTAGTATAAAATTCCTTCACCATGTCCCATATAGGTATACATGAATAAACAAGCCTTGCAGGAAAATATTTACTTTTGATTTGTATGTGACAATTTATCTCTTATTTAAGCTGCTCAGCGGTTGAACTCCCTTTCATATTTGGAGAATTCCAGTTTATTAGTTTGAGTGGACAGCAAAGACCTGCTTTAGAAAATGGCAATGCTCTCTGATTGCTTTTGTAGCATTGCTTATTTACTTGACATTGACTGAGGGACCTCCAGTAAGATTTATCCTGGTTTGACTTTGACCCAGTAGCTAGTGATGCAAGAGAGAAAGAATGGAGAGCTCTCTGTTTGTTCATGGCAGCAGGTACTGTGTGGGATGCAAGGTTGAGTGTCTGGTCCAGAATTAGTAGTCATACCAACTCTAGAATCTGGTGTTTGGCAGTGGGGACGGCAGTTCGCTTGACAGATATGTTCTGAGTGAGGCATTCTGGTCTATTCTTCTTTTCTCCCAGTAATTCTGTGAGCTACACGATAAAATAAATTCATTTTGCTTGAACTACTAGACACAGCTTCTCTGCTTGCAATGAAGAACTATGAACTAATTCGTCAAGATCTTTGAACCACAAGAGTTACCATTTACTTGTACACCAGTTGGGATTTTTCAAATTGACTTAGGTTTACTTAGCCAACACCACCTTGTTCCTCATATGTTAGAACTTAGCCCTCCTTTTTTTCATACCCAACATTATTTAGCACAATGGCATCTAGGAGTTGTGTGTATTAAGTCAAAAATTGGTCAACTAATTGAATAACTGATCAAAGACAAAAAGAGAGAAAACAATTAATTCACTGTTCTCTCTTTGCTGTCCCACATGAGATTGTTTCTTTTTAACCTAATGATCTAAAATAGAGGGTAAGTAACTGCTTTAAAATAAGGTTAACTAAATCCACATCCTTGGTTCTGCCTCATCTCAAGCTTGTATATGTAAAAAGCCAAGCTCAACATCAATTACCCCGTTAGGTCTAACGCAACAACAAATGTGAGGCAAAAGTGATTTCATTATTTTTATGCAACGCACTGAGCAGTTGGCTATGGCTATCAGTCCTCCTCAGGGTATTTACACAAAAAGTCAATGTACGAAAAGAAACTAACATAGCAATTTATGTATTTCACAGTGCATTCATGGGGAATCTGTTGTTCACATAGAAAGTCTACATGTCTTTGATTTTCATCACCAACATTACATTATCTGAGATTCCAAGTGAGAGAACTGGAGCACTCACATTATGTCACCTGCAAGTCACTGGCAAGAAAAGTTCAAAATCAGGAGATAGTAAATGACCACAGCTTCTTGCAACACAGAAAGTGGGAAGTCCCAGACTAAGCAGTTTAATAAAATTAAGCTTAGCAAAAGGATGATTTGAATTATTTGTTCAAATGAAATAACCCATCAAATATTGGGTTAAAAATCAGGGAGTGTGAAGGGGTCCAGTAGGAAGTGTTCAAAAAAATATTTGTGGAATGAATGAAGAAAGTCATTTTCAAAATATTCCATAAATAATAATATTATGGTGGCGGCTAAATATAGATGGACAGTCTTCCCTATCATTCCTTTGAAACTCGATTAACCATCTTATCACTTTCTACCTGCCATTCACACACACTCTCTCCTCATCTCATCCCCAAATATTTAGTAACATGTGATGCTGCAGTCCACATGCAAATCCAAAAATGTTAATGGTTATTATCCACTACTTTGAAACAAATTGTAACTTGTAGAAGGTAGATTATACAACGCTGCATTAAAAATAGCACTGCGCTGCCTTTCAAATAATGGCTTGCAAACATTTCTCCTGTGCTGTGGTGGAGGGATTTGGAGATGGGGGCGGGGGGAGTTGTAAAGGCTCTGCTATGTGAACTAACTGGGTCACAGCAAAGAGAGCAAACTCCATCTCTTGTAGTCAACAAAACAATGATAAATGTTGTATTTCATTTTCTAAAGCATCATCTTTCAAGAAAGTAGCCAAACAAGTAAAATTGGGTATCTCAGCATAAATAGTACTTTATTTCCACCTGCCACTGATACTTGCTGCTGACAAATTGGTATAAATATTTGAGATGCTAAAAAAAATTGAAGTCATTGTGCAGAAACCAGCAAATACATTTTTGAAGAGATGAAATGGAGTTGGTCTTAATAAGAGGCAAGACACTATTCACATAGAGATAGGGGTTTCTACGTCTCTCTATGGTTCTAAACTTCCTTAGGGGAGGAGGACCCTCTTCCTGGGGCAAAGTTCTACCATATTACTGATTTGGACACCTCTTCCAGTTAAGTGTCTCAAAGACAGATTTAATTTTTATTGAGTCTAGCCATATAAGATATTACATTAAATATTTATTAAGGAATAATGCCTTTATTACTTTTTAATTAATTCTTTAAGAACAACTTTTGGTGTTTTAAAATTGTTAACAGTAATAAAAAGCCCCAGAATAGAAAGAGCAAAAATGAAGGATATTATAGACAGGCAGTGACAGGAGTACAGGTTCCTTTCAGCTTCCTTGGGTTATTCTGAAGCCAAGCTTCCGGATTTATGCTTTGGTTCCCTGAGGAAGCTCTTATTTGCAGAATTATAGTACTATTATCTGGGAAGAAGTGCTTGGTAAATAAAAGAGACTTTCTGGTCAGAAAGACCTGGGTTCTAGTCCTGACTCAGATAAAGTAACCACTCTATGCCTCAGTTGTCTTCTCTGACAAATGGGAGGAAATCTAACACTTAATTTAACTGTTAGTTTTTAAAAAGGAATAGGATAAAACATTAAAAAGCACAATACCAGATATGTAGTAAGCACTCAATTAATGTTAGCCACCACTAGTATTAATATTTTTATTTCTTCAAAACTGATGCCAGACTATCCCAGGGTCTGTGATTATTTTGCTGCTGCTTTAACATCTGAGTTGGCCGGGCACAGTGGCTCACATCTGTAATCCCAGCACTTTGGGAGGTGGAGGTGGGTGAATCATCTGAGGTCAGGAGTTTGAGACCAGCCTGGCCAACATGGTGAAACCCCATCTCTACTAAAAATAGAAAAATTAGCCAGGCATGGTGGCAGGTTCCTGTAATCCCAGCTACTCGGGAAGCTAAAGCAGGAGAATTGCTTGAACCCCAGAGGAGAGGTTGCAGTGAGGCAAGATCATGTCACTGCACTCTAGCCTGAGCGAAAGAGACTCCATCACAAAAAAAAAAAAAAAAAAAAAAGGATCTGAGTCATCTAGTCTTCTAAGATTTTACTCTACTTCAGCTCTATTTCCTAAATTAACCATCTTATATATTAATATCTTCTGATTTGTGTGTCAAGGTTTATTTTTTCACAATTAACTTTTCTTTCCCCTCTTAAAACAGCATTACCACCCATGTAGTTTTTCAAATTACAGCTTTCATAGCCTTAACTTACACAATTGCCCAAATGGCCATCTTTTTCTCTTCTTCTTTAATTACAGTACATATTTTAAAAAAATCCTTGGGAGGGTAATTCTGTTCTTCCATCATTTATGAAGTCCATCTCGGAAAAAAACGGGGATAAAAACAGACTGATAATTGGTTTTGTGCCAACAGTAAAATATCCCCACTCTCCTCTTTACCCTCAGCTACTTCTGCAGTTATCCTCAGTCAGGGCTGTGTGAATGGTGAAATGTACTAATTTCAAAAGTCATGCTGGCCTTTGGATTAAATGAAGGTAAACTAAATATGCCTCCAGCCCACCCATTCTCTAGCCCCACGGATACTGAGGACCACCAGGTACTCTACAATTTGCACTGTAGGATATGAGATGCCGAAAAACTTGGAAATGAATGCAAGTTATTCTGCTCTAACCATATGGATTCCTGCCAATTTCATCCAGGGAGGCGGAGCGTAAGAGAAAGGGGGAAATGGCAAGGCAAGGCGAAATTTCCTTCATATCAGAAATATAAGTTTATAATTAGTCACAGAGAACAGACACAGTGAGCACAAAAAAGTATTACTATTTGTTTTTACTTTGTCTTTTATATCATGCTTTCTCTTCTCTGCTTCAATCCAACTTTATTTTAAGAAAATAAAATCTTAATGCTGAAATTTACCAAGAAAATGTATTTCAGTTCAAATGAAAACCAGTGAGACTGCTGGTTCTTTCATCAATTGTATAGATATCCCACTGAGTAACAAGTTTAATGGATGACACAGGAGTGTTTTAGCAGATAGATTATCCCAAAACATTACCATCATCTAGTGCACATTAACATAACTTTCTCAAGCTGTGGAATTCATGACAAGTTGGAAAGTTTGCTGACTCCATGTTTTCCTAAGACGGCCTTAAAGGAAGACTCCACATACCATTAGCTCCTTCCTTTTATGTAGCGGTTATGCTTTACCATTTAGAAGCTATTTTCTCTTCCAAAACAATAAAATAAAATAAAGCTGCTTTCTTAGTCTCCTAAACTGGGAGGGACCATCGGCTTTGATAATATCAACCAGCATAAATGTCAAAATCTCTTTCCATATACTGCTGCCTATAAATTACTGAAGGCTCGAATCTGCCTGGAATTGGGAAATTTTAAGTGTTTCAGTTATAAGAATCAAAACATTTTTATAAAACTTTTACTGAGCACTTTAGCATATTGTCTGGGACTGAGTAATTATGTTAAAGTAATTGTTTCATTTAACGGGCCTACGATCCGTTCACAAAGGTACTATTATTTCCCCATTTTTTCAGTTGAGGCATGCATATTGGGAGACATGTCCCAATGCTGAGCAGCATGCCCCAAAATAAATGGAGAAAACTAATCAAGTCTGATTCCAGTCTCATTTCCTTCACCACGGAGTTTGGCTTGTTGTCAGTTAATAGAGCATAACAATAAAAAGCATCTACAAATATTTCTAAGGCACAGACACTAAGAAGATAATGTGAAGGAAAAGGAATACTAGAGATGTGATGGAACAAAATCAAACAAGGATGGAATCTATCTACATCAACTGCCCCCATCCCTTTCTATGTCAAAAAACAACCATGCTGAGATCAGAATAAAGGACTCTTTGTTTCCAAATGCAGAAGATAAAGCATCACACATCTGAGGCTGAGTTTTGGAGCTGCCACTCTCTTCCTGTTTCCCTGCTTGAGGGTCCAATTAAAATAAAAAAAAGCTGGAGTTTGTGTTTATTCATTACCAATAGCTATATATTATTCACTTTGATTTCTCTAGGCATAGAAACAGTTGGGCTTGTAGGAGGCAAGAAGCAAAGAGAGCAGTGGCTGCTATCTGCTCAGATCATAGAAGGCAGCCTGTCAGCAGAGAGCTTAATAAAGCCATTGCTTACCAAGAATGCTTATCAGCTGTAGGGGATGAAGGCCACTGAAACTTGTGCAAAGTCAGCATGGCCAGAGCTCAATGAAGTGCCTTTACATACTTCCCTCTGACGGTATCAGTGTCACAACTGCCAGTGCTGTCTACAAGACACCAAACGCCCCTGTTATGAAAAGCAAATAATTCCACTAAACAACTGGAGGAGACACTGGAGTATCTAAGTGCTAAATGAATATCCAAATGAGTCAACCTTTGTATCATTTGATTAATTATAAAGTGCTAATCAAGTGTCAGGTGGCATTAAAATACGCATGGCTTTCAGATATTACATTGCAACATCTCAACAACTCGGGAAGGTTCGTTGTATTGACAGTTTTTAGATAACAGCATGGTACTCCAAATATTTTCTCAGAGGTTTCAGGACCATGAAGTAGTATAGTCTGGACAGAATTGTAGATCTTTTCATTCTCATTCCAACAAGTTTTCCACTGTATCATAGCTAGCGCATTTTAGTTTTTGTTGTTGTTGTTGATGTTGTCGTTGTTACATGGATATCTTCAAACACAATGATGCTGGAGAGAGTTTATATCACTAATATTAAACAAATCTCATGGCTATATCTTCTGGTGTTGGTTTGTTATGTTAATTAAATAAGAACAACTTTAGGTCTTCAAGGTTCTGTGCCACCCTGTTATTTTTTAATTGTCCCATATGTGCTTATAAACGCCAATACATTACACCCACAGTCACTTTTTTTCGTGTCATTTTTTCATATCACCAAGTCAAGAATTTCCTATATCTGCCTGGAAGAAATTAGTTCAATGTCCCTATTTTCGCAAAATCTGAAGAAACCCTAATGAAATGTAATAGCCCAAAGTGAAAGAATATATTCCATTTCCTTGAAAGCTACTGCCTGATTTTCTTTAGCCATGGTCTGGTGTCTTTGAATCTGTTGGTTTATGGACCTGTGCTAATCTCATTGTATTAAAAACTGTCTAGAGTTCATGTACTTTATTAAAGCCAAGCCCTTCTTGTCCACCTTTTCTGTCCAGGTGAGAACTGACACTTTTGAAACTGAAATAACCCAAATGTCTGAGCCAGAACAGTCTTTCTTTCCAAATTACTCACATGTGTCCCAAACTGTTGGTGAGCTGGAGCTGAGTGGCTCTTGGATTTCCTTGTATAGTCAGTCCCTCCACTCCACGCAATGGACTTATGGGTAATGTGGTGTGAAGCTTGCTTTTCCAATTGGAGCTGTCTTTTCAATTCCAACCATAGTCAATGCTGATTAAATGTCATCACCTATAGATTGATTTTTGATCCTAAAATGCCATAAAGCATTCATCTATGAATTGTTCCAAGGAGGTGACCATCAGCATCTCAAAAACCACTACCAGCAGCATGTTTCATCAATCAATATATGCAATACTTTCTTTAAAATTCTGAAACAAATCCAAGTTCTCCCAAACTCAAAGTCAAGTCCAGATGCATGGAAAATGTTAGTGATTTTTTCCCATAATTGGCTCTGTTTCATGCCTATTTTGTGAAGATTTAGAATTTCAGGTAAATAATGTATTTAATGGTTTTATTTGGTAGCATCCAAAAAGCCAGTTGAAAAAACAGGAGGCTTATGGCTGACTTTTCTTTTTCATTCATAGATTTGTTTAGCTCCAAATAATTCTAGGGTATAATTTCATGGGAACAACAACAACAAAAAGTTCAAATGACCACAAGCACTCAGCATTCATAAAATTCAGTCAACTGCTATGAAAAATGCAATTTAAGTGAGCAAAGTGAGAAACTGTAATCTGGACTAAGGAGTGTCCTTATTTAGAACAAAAGCCATTAATCAAACTGCAAATCTATAAACCAGAATAAAATCTAAGCCTGCAAAGAGAGCTTAAAGCTGAAAAAGAAAGTTTACTCTTATATATTCATTATGAAGAAAAGAGTGTTCTCTAATATGGATTCTTATAATTTATACTAACAACATCAGAATACATATGAAGAAGAAAAAAGCAATTTTTACTGTGGTATCAAAATTATGATATTCTTAAACAAAAAGGAATTGGGATGATTTTTGTTCAGTTAATCAGAAAATTTGTTTAAAGAAGAGAATAATAAAAATTTAGGCAAACATACATTAAACTTTTTTTTACCTTAAACACATAAAGAATAAACTCAACTCAGCAATTTTTTTTTTTTTTTTTTTTTTTGAGATGGAGTCTTGCTCTGTCACCAGGCTGGAGTGCAGTGGTGGGATGTTGGCTCACTGCAACCTCCACCTCTTGAGTTCACGCAATTCTCCTGCCTCAGCCTCCCAAGTAGCAGGGACTAAAGGCACACTGGTCTCAAACTCCTGATCTCAAATGATCCGCCTACCTCAGCCTCCCAAAGTGCTGGGATTACACACATGAGCCACGGTGCCCAGCCTAAGCAATCTTTTGTTGAAGATCAAGCTCTCTTCTTTGAAAGCATATCCAATAATTGAAATTTTAGCCTACTTTTCTTGCATAACACCACATGTGTTATATCATCCAAGACTAGTAGTTCTCATTTCTTTAAAGAAAAGAGAGAATTCAGTTACAAAGCAATCTCAATGCAAGATCCTTCTAGATATTTATTTTTCTCCAGTCTTTTAAAAACTCTCACCAACATCTAATTTGATTTCATATTGTTGACAATTTATCTTTATTAAGTGTTTAAAAAGCATTCAACTTAGTTTTACAGAGACAAGTTTGTTCTCTAACATATGATTGATTGGCTTATGTAACATTAGGTAAATTACACAATTAGGTAAATTACACAACTGATACACAGGTTTGGAAACAAAGACAACTGACTCTTGGTAAATATAAAACGCAACTGGAGGGTTTAACTTTTATGGAAGTTCACCATACTGGGGCCATCAATCATATGCCTATATCTGTTAGCTATTACCATAATAATGCAATAAACACATAACCATCGTGTCTCATAACAACAAATATTTACATTTCTGTCTCACAGGTTTCTGGATACTTTGGGGTTCAGCTGAGCTGGTTTCAGACTGCAAGTTAGAATAGGCATGCTTTCTGTCTCTCACTCTAGATCCCAGAATGAAAGGGTAGTGGCTACCTGGGACCTGCTATTTTCATGATGACAGTAGGACAAGAGAGCCAAGCTAAACCATAAAAATACATGTCAAGTCTCCTCTTATGTCAGATCTACTAGCATTCCATTGGCCAAAGTAAAGTCATATGGCCAAGTCCAAAATCACAGAGAAGGAAAGTACACTCAATCTGTCATTGGGCCATGTCAAGAGAGTGGCTCCAGAATTCTCTAACAGGTGAAGAATTGGGGCCAATATCACTATCTACTCCAATGTTTTACAGAGTGAAAAAGCAGAGTGTTTAATCCAGGGAATCTGTTAAGTGGAAGTCAAGAGACATTTGATTAGACTTAGGGTCAAATGAAGTAATGAATGCAATGAACTCTACATTTATTTCTTGGTTACTCCATTCACTAATCCATATGATCAACAAAAGTATATCGTGTGCATTTTATACACCTAATATTCTGGAGATATGAAAAAATTAAGTAAAAAGTTTCCTTTGCTCTTGACTGCCTAATGGATTATCTATGTTGAGAGATAAAGAAGAATGATTCAGATTAAACAGTAAAACAGAAAAACATGTGATTCTTTCACTTTGAATGCCTTTAGGAAGATAATACATTTAACTTCATAATATGCTTCTGCATGAACTAATGATAAAATCGGCTAACATGCTTTGATTATTGTTAGCAGCAAATTATTACATACTGTCTTTTACCTCCATCCCTTCAGATTGTCACACTAGGTATATTAAGTGTGTGTGAGAGAAGAAAGACAACATACTCCCTGAGACTAGGAAATTCTGAAGTGCTCTTCAGAAGAAGATACCTGGACAACACCAAATCAATAAACAGGTGCATTTAACAAAAGAGAGAAGTTTTGATAATGGGAAACAGAACAATTACTATCCTGAAGATACTTATATTTCTCTTGCAGGCAAACATTAAGTACACTTACAGAGGTTACATACGGTAGAGGAAAGAATACTGTATCATCAAGGATTCTCCCATTTCAATTCCTTAAAGTGGAATAAGAACTTAAACCCTCAGGAAAGAGACTGTGAAATTCTAGTGCTTACTCTATCATTAGTGATGTCACCTTTGCCAAAGCATCTAGCATTTGTAAGTGTTGTCTTCCCTACAAACTGTCCCTACTTGCTCTTCCCCTCCCAAGGCTGGGATAGATGGAACCCTTTGATTCCTTTACATCTTAATCCTATCTCTATTACCTGACCTATTAAATTGCTTTATAATTACTGTGCATATATTTGCTTCTTGCACCACCCAGTTTCTTGAGATCAGAGCCAATGTCTTATGCCTGTTTGTAAAATAAATCTAGGAAAGAAAATAAAACTTATTGATGATTGGTTTAAAATACTCAAAACTCTACTATAGGCACCTGTGAAATTGTGTGAAAATCTTTTAAATTCATTTTGACTGAGGAAATCCCAATATTTTTTTGAGAACAACTCTCAGTCTCTGCCCCATAAAGTATAATAATTTCTATTATAGGACCCAAGCCCTAATTCAATAGAGTACATTAATACTTTATTTTTCAACATTACATTTAAGCTCTGGCCTGGTTATATGACTTTGAAAATAAAATTCAGGCCTTCAATCTGTCATCTTTTGCTTGTAGACAATGAAAATGCACAAAGATGAAAATCTTGATGCTTCATGGACTCACAATAATGCTGTGCTAATACAACAGCCTTTTGAGTAGGCCTTTGGTATGACCCAGAGAAAATGCTTGAATATTAACTTTAGAAGAGAATTGAGGTGTCATTTGATCTAAGATTGTTTATTTTATAATTAAGAAAATTGAGTTCCTAAGAGATGAAGTGATTTGCATAAGGGTACCATAAGTCTTACAAACAACAGGCCTGGGACTTACAACAAGTCTAATGTGTATTTTTTTTAATGAGGAGGGGGGAGAATTACTCAATATCTTGCTTCTTTGCATGCCACACATATCACTTTATTGTATTTACCACCATGAAAACTCTTCACAAACATTCATCACTCCAGAATTCTCTACCTTAATTTATGAAGAGCTGCGCAATGATGGACAAGCCATTTAACCCCTCTGATTTTGATTCTAATAAGGAACATGGCCTAGATGACTTTAAGATCCCTTCTGCATACACTCTGGGCAACAGAGGGATTAGAGTGGGATTTGGTAATACTTGTTAAAGAAAAGAGATTGAAATATATATAAAGAGAGAATGTGAATATATATCATCCATATATATATGGATGACTCCAAGAGCTTAGACATTGATGGAGAGACTTTTATTCCCTACATCAGTAGGTTTTCATTGTGATGTCAGTCTTAAGAATACGACAAACATTCTTATTGTACTCAAACACAATTGGGATCTGTCACTGAAGCATTGCAAAGGGGCTACCAAAATCTGAAAGCTTTTGTAAATAGGGCAAGATTATTTAAATTACAGCAAGGAATTGAGCATCAAAGAACGAGAGAGAAGAGAAACAAATTACATACATGTACGTATACATATATACGCATATATGTGTGTGTATACACTAATCTTGGGTAAAATATTAGCCACAGATAAATTAAAAAGCTACAAAACAATACTTTAAGCCATCTAAATGTTTCTGAAGGCATTCATATCTTTTGTGTTGCTAAGTCATTTTCAAAACTCTCATATTGATCTTGATTTATTTTCATTATAAAATTCATTTGGGGAGAATTTGTAGTGAAGTGGGCAAAATTATATAACTAGTATGAGTGTAATGTGGTGGGTTTGTTCTGGTAATAGAATAAACGTTTTATAAATGAGTATCTTTGATCTAGCATTAGGAATTCATTCCAAAAAAAAAAAGATTCATGTAAAATATTGTGCAAAACTGAAAATACTCCTTAATACCCAAAACTAGTGGCAATACTTCAGTGTCAGAGTCACAGCTACCACCAGCCTCCTGAGATCCCGATAGTGGGCTTTCCCTTACGCAACGCTACAGCCTACCATCTAGACCCAAACAAATATTAGAAGTGAAAGGGCCTTTTGTCATTATCTTCTCTTAACTCCTCAGCTGATAAATAGGAAACTGACGGCAAACTAGTGGTGGTGAAGTGAATCACTCCCATCTAGAACTATTTATAGTTACCGTAGGTTTTCCTTACATAACAAACACAGGAGTGATGGTTCTTCCTTGTCTAGCCCAATGCTAATCAGATTTCACCCTTTTCCTATCACAGCTTTATTACTCCACAAAATAGCTAGTTTCTACTGGCAACATTTCTCTTATTAGGCCAGTTCCCAAGAGGAAAATTAACATCACCCACGTGTTCCAAAATTTAACCTACTTTTTTGGTTGCTGATGGATCTGAAGACAGGATCACATTGCACTGGCTCACTCAGACTGTTTTCCACAGGCCCTATAATGCCTAGTAAATCTGGGTTCAATCTGTGTTCGTTAAAAAAATGCCTGGACTTCTCAAAACAAAATGGAAAGAATTTCTTACCTGTCTTCTCTTCTGTCTTCTCTTGGTACAAGACTAAGCATACTTTTCAGTAGATGACATGAAATGACTACCTCATGGAGATCCATTTCACACTTCAACTCCTAAGCAATCATATTTTCTAGGACATGTTCCCATAGACAATTAAATATTTTGTATGGCACCCAAAGTCTTTTGCAAAGCCCAGTAATCATTTCAGGTAATGGGAAAATAATGGCAGAAGCTCCGGAACTAAGCCACTAAAAGCCATCTTTTGAGACTAACATGTGCAAATGAGTTGGCTAGGTTCTACTAATTTTAATGCACAGTAATTTACATGATTATTTAAATCTTTTTAACTGCATCAGTATTTAAACTGCATTTGTATGTCTGAAAGACCAGAAGCCCTGTTAAAAATCTCTTGGAAACCCACTGGTAATTTATTAAGAAGTAATGACTTTAGTGACCTTAAGAATTCACAACACATAATTTTGAGAATACATCCGAGGTTCACCAGAAGCCTGGAACAACCTGCAATTGGCTATACTCACTTTGGAAGGCATAAAGAACCTGTCTTCCCCTGAAGCAACTGATTCCACTTCCTTACAGAGATCAATGACCTAGCTCACTCATTTATCTGAGGGCTCCCTGCCTAAATCTGATCTTCTTCCATCTGCTTTAAAAGTGGGTTAAGCCCTCTGGGTCATGTAAAGTCTGCAGCATAACCTGAAAACAACTTGATATAAGCCCAGCACCAAAAAGTCCTCATGACTACCCTGTTTGGTTCCCCCAAAGCACTACTGTCCATGTGGAGAGGTATTTTATAACCCTTCATGGCTTTTTACTTCTTTCCAGTATTAAAGTATATAAACATCTAAAAGGGATGATTTCTCAGCTGCAATAGCTCATTTGAAATGCACTCCATAATTAACAACTTTGAAAGCAAAGAGGTAAATTTTGTCACATGTATTATTAAAGCAGAGTGAAGTCCCCCAGGACCAAATTAGATGCTTGATTAAAAATGTCCATGGTAAAAGAAACAAGTAGATAGGGATTTGTGCTCTCAGCAATCCCAAATTAGCACACTGATTGAAGCGCCTGTTCAAGCCATGTGGAAAGATACAGATCTTGGGACTGCCCTGGTGAATGAGGACTCAAGTTTCCCAACTTGAATGCAGGTCAGCCAGAATGCAAACGGGGTCATCTGAAACTAGAGGAGATAAGGGAATGAGAGGAGGGACCCAATGGGCAGGTAATCATGGTGTAATGAAAAAAGTAATGAGTGGAAATTCGTAAACCTGGATTCATTCATTCTTCAACAATTCCATTTTATTTCCAAGTAGTGTGCTACATGATAGGTTGTAGGCTTCTGTTTTTTTCCCTGCCACTCCTGATCTTGGCCTTGACTCCTGCTGCCTCTACACCTCCATTTCCACTTGCGTAAATTAACAGGGTGGAAAGAAATGATTAAAGGAACGCACACAATTTTAGGAAAAGAATGCAAGTTAAAACTTTAATTTTTTAATTTTGTTTGGGGATACAGTATATTTTCCTTTAACTACATTCAAGTGGATTTTGTCAAGACTTTTTAAAGTCTAATCCCCTGACAAGCTTCTAAAATTGTTCACAATTGTCTCCAAGTAGTGCTACACAGTCATGGGTAGAAAGTCAAACTGCATCAAGGCAGACAGGACTGTCACTTTGGCAGGGGAATAATCCTACAACTCCGACGCCTCAGAAAGATGAGGACTACAAAACACCTTCTTAACTTGTTGGTAATTGTGGCAGGCAAGAGAGAATTTAATGAGCTTGGCAAAATAGCTCAGTGGCACTCTGCCTAGTCTCAGCTCTGTGCATCCCATATCCAGGGAGAGTCCTTTGTTGAAACAGACCTGATTCTCTTGAGTTACTTTCGCCCTTTCTGTTTTTCTCCTAAAGCAATATGTTTGGTTGACAGAAAAATTCTTCCCTACGAAGGCACCTACCAAGCTTACACATAATACAAATTCAATTAAATTTTTTAAAGCTGTAAGAAAACATGCTAACGTAGTAATCCCACAGACTACACCTTAATGATCATGCCGACCGTGGCCAAGTTAAAACTGTTGTGGGAATCATAATTTGGAATTTCCTGCTCCACTTAAAGTCTCCAGGGTCAAATTGCCATAAAGATCTTTCTTATATTGAAATTCCATCTTTCCAGAAAGTAAAGAACAACCTACCTTCATATCCAAAGGAAATCAAATCCAAGAGAAGAATTAGAAAGTGACC
Organism: Nomascus leucogenys; assembly: GCF_006542625.1. Lineage (NCBI taxonomy): Eukaryota > Metazoa > Chordata > Mammalia > Primates > Hylobatidae > Nomascus > Nomascus leucogenys. Next base: position 23,647,129 of record NC_044402.1, read on the forward strand.
TTGGATATGTCATTTCACCCTTCCGAAGCTCATCAATGAAATGAAGGTTGTTGGATCTCTTAGTCCCTTTCCAGCACTAACATCATGTGATTCTGCTGTACAGGTGCTACCCAGTAATTGAGGGTTATATAAATCACACGGGAGTAAGAAAGAACACTAGACCACTAAGAAAGGCAGTTAGAAGCATACAGCTCAGATCCCCTTCAAAACGTCAGCCAACAGGCTTTTTTTCCTTGGCTTACTGCCTTTTTAGCTGTCAACACCTTATACTGCCTCTTCCACAGGATTTTTTAAATGAATAAAATAAAAATGCTTTAAAATGATCTAAACTCTAAAGGATAACTTCAGGCTAAGAAGGTTAAAAACTGCTGGTGAATAAAAGGTTAGAATGACCATTCATTGAAGAATGTGGTTTCCGTGGTTATTTTGTATTATACACTAAAGCCATTTTTCCTAAAGTTCTTATCTCAAGATATGGCACATTCCAGGCTCTATCCTCACATGACAACCTATGTTTTACAGAATCCTTAATTAGTGAGTGAAGCCCTATGACATATTGTAAGGTTTTGATGACACAGAATATACAAGTAAAAGCCTTTCTCAGTGACAAGGGAGAAGGTCTACTTATGAGTTGAATTTGAATTAGTATATTTTTTCTCATTCTTGAAAACAACTTTTGTCCATGTGATTAAAATCTAGCTACTACATTAAAGAAGAAGAAAAAGAAAAAGAAGGAAGGAATGAGGAGGAAGACGAGGAAGAGGAGGTGAAGGGAATGAAAGGGAAGGGAAGGATGTAGAACATAAGAGTTGGTATAAGGCTGTGGGAATGAAGAGCAGTGAGGAATACAGGGACCCAGCTTTGCACTAATTAGCTTTGTGCTTAATCTTAAATAAATCAGTAGATTTCTCTGATCCCAGATCCTTCATCTATAGAATGATTTGGCTGAATTATTAATGATTATTAATGGTGTTTATCATTTCTTCCAATTCAAACATGCCATGACTAAAAGTAACTAGAAAATAGTTATAATTGAACACCCATGTGGGAATGTGGAATAATTTAAAGTCCTGATTTGTAATCTTTTGAAGATCAAGAAAAGTTTTGGTGGGTTTGTATGTATGTCTGAGGGAGCAGTAGGGGTGATTGGTTGCTTGCTTGTTTTTAATCTGGCAGCTCAGGGGGACACTTTTTACCCTTAGCATCTCTCCCAAATTTCTGAATTCACAATATGTCAGAAGATTATCAAAGTTGTCTTATTCCTTCCTCTAGGGACGATAAACCATTATTCAAATGTTTTCAACTTGCAGTCAACTAAAGCAGCTCTGAAAGAGTCAAGGGAGTTAGGTTAGAGTTTCTGTCAGTGATCTTAGATGGAGGGTGTTAGGAGTCATTGAAATGTAGATGGCGGGGAGAAAACGGTTACAAAGCACTCAGAGAGTCTAAAATGAAAAGAATTATATTAGTGCCAATGAGTATTATTTCATAAAAATTCCCTTTGTGACTGATGAGAAGGAGCTTAAATCTTCAAATAAAGCATTTAATTCACACCTGACAGCGATTTTCAGAGTATGGAACAAGCAATGTTAGTAATTCCATTCTTAGCCCAAGGAAAAACTGTGCTGCAGAATAGAGTGGCAATAAAATAAATGTCTGTGGTTCTTGAAAAAGAAAAACTCTGAACAGAAAGGCCCTCCAGCAAAAGGAGTAAGCCCTGTGCCAGCGTGAATTCCTCTAACTTTCAACTCGCAGGTTAAGGGGCTTGCAATCCTCATGTTATTTCTGCACTGGTTTGACTTAAACACTAGCACCCGCACACAGGTGACCCTTGGCATTTGTGGATTCGACCTTTGTGTTGTTGATCATTCCAAGCAACTTTCGAAGGTCTTTGACTTGTGGTTGTCCTTTTGCTGAAACCTCAGCATGATTAATGCTTGGGGAGGGTTGCAGAAGTGAGCCTGCTGATAACTGAATTCAGTATTTACTTCTCAATGTGACTTCATTATTTTATTCTTTTTTGCCTGTTTGCATTAACATCCATGAAGCAATATGCAAAACAGCATGCCAAACAGAAAATAATTGTAAGCAAGTAATGGATTCACAAATTTTGTTTATTGAGATCCTCTATGTAGGGACTAAGAATGGACAATTATACCCCACCTGTAACCATGTGCAACCAATGGCAAAACAGAAGACATAGGTAGATGAAACATCATAGTATATGTAGTTGCCAGTAAACTTGATCAGAGCACCTACTTTGGCCTGTTGACACATTTAGACTTCTCACTATCCCTCTATCAGAATTCACCATACCTCCCCAATGATAGCAGAGCACTAGAAAACAATAGGCCTGTGCTCTCAGAAACTTACATCAGTAAGATAAGGAGAATATGTGTGTCCTGAAAGAGAAAGGGGGCCTAGGAATAAAGATTATAGACCCCTTACATGATGTCATCAATCAAACATGCCTCTTCATCCTGGAGAAGCAATAAGAGGTGGAAAGTAGAGTGTGAGTTTCATTCATGGAAATGTGTACACTTTGCTATCTGAATTCAAAAGTTTTTCATGCTCCATTTTGGTTTTAGAAGAATTCATTGGCATCCACTAACTAGAGCAGCAACAAAAATAAACATAACATTCTGAATCAGTCAGAGTAAGCCAGGGCATGCTACAGTAACAAATAATAAGACCTCGTTGTCACAAAACATCAAAAATTTACTTTGTAGTCACCTTCTATGACCACTACAGATTTGCTATGGACTAAAAACCAAGGGCAAAAAACAGGCAGTAAAAAGAGACACACGGAAGATGCAGATATTAGAAATTGTTTTAAAATATGTGATTAAGTTTAAAAAAATGTTGAAAAATAGTTCTTAATGGGTTTCTTGAGTTTCTACCATCTTGCAATAAAAGCATTGACGCTTTTTGTTCTAGAATAGCTTTTAAAATATACTAATGCAGCAAACAACCTTGCAAAAGAGTGATAGTGTCTCCCTCTGAAGCAGCGGATAGGTTTACTATATGGTATAATAAAAACAATGTCCCTTCCAAGGAAAAAGAAAATATCTGCTTCTAGCCTATTATAAAAGATTTTGGTTTCTCAAGTTGGAGATGCTCAACTTTGACAGAGACCCACTTCATGCGCAGTATCCAGCTAAACTGCTCTTCATCATCATCCTATCGGACTAAAGGAGCAAGGGAAACCAATGCAACCAGGAATCACATGCACATTGCTGTGCTGTGAGTAATAAAGTCGTATTTCTCTGATCTAGATGTCTCATGTCTTCTGTAAGGACCCATGAAACTTCGGCATGTTAACTTGTTAGGTTGTAAGTAGGGCTAAATATTAGACCCTTGTCAGTTCTTGACAAAAATTAGACAATTATAAGAAGAATTTTAGCAGGAATATGAAAAGCATTACAACATGGGAATCACAGGATTTAAAATAAATTAAAACTGAGAACTCAATAGACAGATTTAACAGAAAATTAGACACAGCTAAAGAGAAGATTAGTAAATGAGAAGATACATAAAAGGAAATAACCAGATTGAAGCTTGACAGAGAAAGAGATGAAAAATATGAATACAACTGAAGCTCTCTGTGTATCTATCCATAATTCCATTACTCTTGCCCATTCTAAAAGTAACTATTTTTTATTCAATGTTTATATATCCATGTATGCCTATATATATTTACTTAAGTATGTGTGTGTGTATATATATGTGTATGTGTGTATGTGTACCAAATAACATACAGCATTGTTTGTACTCTTAAAACCTTTATATAAATGGCATTATAATGTGCTTGCCTTTTTGTTTAGTATTAGAATTCTATAAAACGTTTTTGTTGCAAATTAATTTCACTGACTCTCCCTCTTATTTCACATAACGTGGCAAAACATTCTCATAATCAATGTGCCTTTTGTACCAAAATGTTATATTGTTTTATATTATTAATGATTTTACCAGCTTTCCAGACAATTCCACGTTTATTTCCCAACTGGAGGCATAAAGAGCCTCAGTTAGAAAAAAATCAAAAGCCATAAAATGCATTTAAAAAAAGTAAAATCCACTAACAAAGAAATTTAGATTTATTATCAATACATGGTAGGATCTGGAAAAACAATGTAACATTAAAGAATTGGAAAGCTCTTTTTGTAAATTGCCAATTAGATCATTCATAAATATCCTAAGAGAGATGAAAAGGGTATCAGTATGGCTAAAACCTAGAAAACACCAAATTATCTTCTTTTGCTGATAGATCCCATGCCACAGCATAATAGTTTTCATTGCAGATCATAAAGTAAGCAGATTGAGCCAAGATCAGATGGAATTTTCTCTGAAATTTTCTCTGAATAAGTCACGTAAAGCATTAGAGGATACTGGGGTAGAATTCAGGCCATTTCTATCTTGGAAATATACAAATTTGTTGACTAGAATGTCTCCACAACATAAATGTTGACATATTTCTCCCAACTCAAGGAAGCTTAATTATTAATGTTCAGAATATATGGAATTTTAAAAAATATCACTGATTGAAATAGGAAAAAAAGATAATTCTAGCATGTGCAAAATTTTTTATTATTGTCATTGAAATGAGAAAAGACTTGCTCCAGTAAAAATATTCCAAAGAAAAATGTAATGTCTTATTCTATTCACAAGTTTTCCTGTAATGAAAAGTGGTAAGGTTAGGACAATATTAAGTAGAGAATACTTTGTAATAGATATGTGAAAAGAAGGATTTTAAGCTACTTGATTTGATTGAACTGAAGTCTATGCTAGAAAGTGTAGAAGCAGAAAAGGTGTAATACCTTTTCTTACCCATCATGAGAGGTATGGCTGACATTTCTGTAAGAAAAGGCAGGCAAATAATAGAAAAGCATAACTAATATATTTAGTCAAAGTTTTACATGACACAGGAGACTTCACAAATGAAGCCCCAAGACCCAGAGAAAACTGGTTTTATGCTTAGGTTTTATGAAGAATGGACAGCCATATAAAAATGTGATTCGACAGAAGGGTATAATCCAATGGTAACAGATTAAGAGGGGAATCCTGGAAAGGCCCATTTGTGTAGATTCTTCTTGGACTTTTTACACAGCATTCTTCCCCCAGGTATAAGACAGAACACCCCTGGAATGAGGATCTTCAAGGGAGAAGGATGAGGGAAAAAGGTTATCTTTCTAGGTTTTATTGCTTGCTTCGGGAGATCAGGGTTCTGGTTTCTGTGATGCACTTTAGAAAAGAGAAATTCTGGTTTCTATGACTTGCTTCAGGGGAGAAAGAGGGATGGGAGACAGGAGGGCAGGAAAAGGTCAGAGAGATAATTTGCTTCTGAGGCTGCTTCCGTGCCCTTCCAATATCTTTTTGTACTAAACATCTTAAAGCACCATACTTTGGGGTATCATTTTCTGAGCCCCAATGAAAGGATAACTTGACATCTGGCAAGATGGCTTTTTGCAGCTGAGATAAACTCTGATGGAGCTGACAGGTTGAGGGGTGCCTGCTGACTGTACTCCCTTCAGGTGGGCAGCCAGTCTTTCCTCAAAAAAGAAAAATTCAGGATGTTAGAAATGTAAGGGAGAGGGAGATATTTAAATTGATGCAAGGATATGCAGATCTTTTCTTCTTGGGCCAGTTTTGTAAAGGTATGACTCCAATTTAAATAGCCCTCTCTACTAGTTATTTTCTCTTTACCTCTTCAAGCCCTCTACCCTCAAAATCTTCACCCAAGACCTAGAAAGCTCGCCTTTATTGACTTTATCAGTGGGCTTTACTGCCCTTTTGTTTATTGTTGAGATTTGTTGAGATTCACCCACAGGAGACCAAAGGACAGGAGAAGAAGAAGATCAGGGTGTTTATTCCCCTAACTCAGCCCTGCCAGGCTGTAGGTTGAAAGTAATTCCTTACTAGAGGCCAGCATTCCTGCTGGATGTCCCTCTCCTATAGCTAAAGCTCTCTCTCCAGGTGGCAGTAGCAGCCCCCTCCACTAGACCCTTCAAGTTTACAGGTGCAACAGCTTAATAGGGGGTATATCACCATCCTATATTGGTTTTCCTTAACCCTGACCATGCCCATGAAAAAATTTCTTTCACTAATCTGCCCTTAATTACTCCACCTCTTCCTGCTAGGATCTTGGCAAATTCACTTTTTTTTTTTTGAAGCCTCTTCACTAATGCACCTCAAAGCAATAAAGAGATCTACTGTAATAAAAGGAGGAAACATAGGAGAGAAAATTCTTAGAACACAATTAATAAGGCTGACTTTGATGAGAAACAGCAAGTGTCTTCATTTTGCTGGGATGCCCCTCTCAATTCTCTGCCACAGTTAACACCCTTTTCTGATTCTTTGGAGCATTTGAATGCATAGTAGCTGATATACCCAGAAACCCCTTGGCCAGGAAGCTTTCCCTGAGCATCTTTGTTCATAAGCCTAAGGAATTAGTAAATACAGTATACGTCCAATAAAACCCACACACACAGCATGGGCAAATAATAATATAAAAGCATTTTCTTATTAAAGTTATGATTAGGTTTATCACATCTAATCATAACAATCTCTCCAGGGAGAAAAGTAAGCAAGTCTTCATTATGCACCACTACTTGCCAAAGCCAGAATTCTCTTAGGGAGAAAAAAACCCAAGTAAGCAATAGTGTGTTTTTGGAATATACACCTTTGCCCAAGGAGTTGGTCCAAAATGAAGCTCACCTAATAAGTAACTGCTCAACCAGTTAGCAGAGCTGTATTTACCAAGCAAAATAAAGCTTAAATTTCAGGCTCCAGAAATTGCACAGACTGCTTCCAAGGCTCTGGGAGGAGCCCTGTAATATATCCACATGGTCCATATGTGTTTGTAAAATTTGCTACTATAAGAATTTTAATCAGAATTAGTGAAGACTGTTATTTCTTTCCACTCTGCTATTCTCACCATCGGACTTCCCCCTGTGTTGGTAAAGTTTGAATGGCTACAGGCATTTTTACAGTTTGGCTAAGCAGAAGTTCAGCTGGGCACACATCTAGTTTTGGTTTATGCGGTATACGTAAACAGTTTTCAGTCACTTCTGAATATAGTTATAAGCCCTTCCGTTTTCGGGATGGCCTCCAGGAATATTCCCACCACCAAATGTGCCAACTTGTCCTGCACTGGACACAATGGTGCGGGGCCAAATTGCTATTTGAGGTGAACATGTTGCCCAAAACTGGTAGCATGAAGGAATTAGAGATGTCTTAGTCCATTTGGGCTACTATAACAAAATACCATAAACTGGGTGACTTATAAACAACAGAAATGTATTTCTCATTGTTCTGGAGACTGAGCAGTCCAAGATCGAGGCACATGCGGAATCAGTATCTGTTAAGGGTCTGCTTTCTGGTTCATACATGCCACCTTCCCACTCTGTTCTCACAAGTTCTCCTCTATAAGGCACTAGTCCCATTCATGAGGGCTCCACTCTCATGAACTCATTTCTTTCCAAAGGCCCTTCTTCCTAATACCATCACCTTAGGGGTTAGGATTTCAACACATGCATTTTAGGAGGGCACAAACATTTAGACTATAGCAGGGGAAAAACAAGGTTTGAAAGGTCTGTAGCTGGATGCTTCAAAGTGGCATAATGTGAAGAATTGTATATATGAGATATATTAAATTATAAAGAGATTCCATTCTCAAGGATGCATAATCAAAAAAGTTCTCTCAGGAATAGACGCAATAACGCATATGATGTGATTACAAACACCACATATGTCTTTTCTTTTTTGATGGGAATCATGCAAAGTAGAATTAAACTGAATTCCTATGGTTAAAGGGTACAAATCTATAGCTGTCCTACAAACAGAGAGTATGTCTATATTTTTATTATTATCAAAAATATAAAGAAGTATCAATCAGCCCCTCTAGAGGAAAACAGAATTATCTTTATATTCTCCCAATAAAAAATAGTATTACAAAATGCTGTTATGTGAAGAAATAGCATGCAGAAAAGATGTATGATAGACAAGTGGCAGGCTACTAAATAATGTAGAAATCATTATCTTTGTGGATTTCTTTGTGTTTGTGGCATTTGTCACCTTTTTAAAAAAATGTGTATGTGGTTGTGGTTTGTTTCCAGATAAATATTCGCTTTTATGTCTAATAACATATTCATAAAATTTGATTCTTTTTCTTAAAGAGGCCTCCACTCAAATTGCATAAGCTTTAGAGTCCACATTGTTCTGCCAGTTGGCTTCATATACAGTAATGTAAATTCTAAGTTCGATGTAAATTCTAGCTCCACATACACAAAGCAGGCACCAAATGGGATGGAACATAAGGGGAGGGTATCAGAGTTAGATAGAACATATGTCACAGGTAGTATGACAATTGCCATCTGCCAAGAAATGCAAGTTATACAATTGCCCCTAAAACCATCATCTAGAATAGACTGGCATCCAGCACACAGCTGTCCAAAGACAGACATCAGAAAAGCTGCTTTCTAGTTGTATCCTTGTCTGTAACAATCTTCTAAACAAGAAGAACTCAGATGATTTCTCTGTGCTTTAGTTTCCTCATACTGAAAATGAGTTGACTTCTAGGACAATTCTCATCTTTACTCTCTACACAAAACGGCACAAGACCCATACCCAACCTACCCTACTTACTGAGATTTCCCAGAGGGCCCTACACCTCACAGCCCCTTCTCACTCCAAATTACTGCTGCCCTGAATTCTTGATTATCCAATTGACACCTCACCTCTGGCAACCGGAGTCCTCTCTCCTCCCCATCTGCCTAGGATACAGAGCCTCTTACTTCATTTTCTAAAAGAACATTTAGACAAGGATATTTTCTGCAGCAGGTTTTTACTGAATATTTTCATAATTAAAGAAGAATTTGGCACAGTGCTGGGCCAAATATTATTTTGAATGCGATATCAGATATCACTGTATTTCAAAATTTATCAAACATGTCCTGCCCAGGAAGTACTTCTCCTTAGGCCATGAATGTTCTTAGGACCAAAGCTTTTTCCATCCTGGGGCCTCATCTGTAGAACCTTCCTCCCATTTTCTCTTTAAGGTTGCTACACCCTTTCTTAAACCAACTGACAGTGGTAAAATTCATTATACTTTGCTGCGTATATTTTAATCTTTATTTTAATCTGCATAAGTTTTAATCTTTTTCTTTTTGGCTAAATTGGTCCCAAATAGAAAATAGCCTAAGGTATTTCTTATGAGGTATAAATAAGGATGTACTTCCTAAGGCTACATTTCATGTCTCTTTGGGCATTTTAAAAATAATTCTCTCTCAAAAAAGAATTTATTCATCTGAGTTCTTCCCCAGCTAACCAATTGAAACTGCAGGCAGCCTTTTAGAGTATAAAAAGCTTTTCCTGTCTACGTGCAGTGGCTCATGACTGCAATCCCAGCACTTCGGGAAGTGAAGAGAGAGGATCGCTTGAGCCCAGGAGTTGGAGACCAGCCTGGGCAACATGGCGAAACTCCATCTATAAAAAAAAATACAAAATTTAGCTGGGAGTAGTAGCACACCTGTGGTCCCAGCTACTCAGGAGGCTGAAGTGGGAGAACGGCTTAAGCCCAGGATGCAGAGGTTGCAGTGAGCCATATTTGCTCCACTGTACTCCAGCCTGGGTGACTGAGTGAGAACTTGTCTCAAAAAAAGAAAACAAAAAACAGAACAAAACAAAACAAAAAAACACTTTTCCCAATTGCAGGTTTTGCATTAGAAAACTTGTAAAAATTAAGAGAAGAACTATTGTAAAACCTTTTTAAAAATTAAAATGTTTTACCAAAATATTATAAAATGTATATGCATAGAATAGAACTGTCATTTATTAGATTATTTCTAGTACAAACCATTATTTCTGCTACCTCTAGAGTTATTCTGAACTTTCTTTTTCCTGCCATTGAATCAAGTCCTGAATCAAGAATACAGCTATTTAGACCACTTTATAAGTCACCATAAGGAAAACCCGGCTATATTACTATCCCAGGAAGAGCTGCATGAAAGTTCTACCTCACATATCAATCTGCTTACCCAGGACTCAACTTTCTACATATGACATGAGACCAAAAGATGAAAGTCAGAAGCAATATCCTCCTCAAAAATAGAACTTCCTTTTAAATAAGAGAATTATAGAATTATAAATATCTTTAGAGATCATTTATTCTACTAGCCCCATTTCAAAAATAAGGAAAACTGAGACCGAAAGAACCTAATGGTCAGGCGAAGAAAATCATACCCCTGTTTGAGGCCAAGTTGGAAACCAATCCAGCTCTCCTGACCTTGGCTATTCTCACTTCTAAAATGTAATCTACCTACCTGAGTTTGGGATGCTAAAAATATTTATCACGGCCAGGCACGGTGAGTCACACCTGTAATCCCAGCACTTTGGGATGCAGAGGCAAGCGGATCACCTGAGGTCAGGAGTTCAAGATCAGCCGGGCCAACATGGTGAAACCCCGTCTCTACTAAAAGTACAAAAATTAGCCAGGTGTGGTAGCACTGTAGTCCCAGCTACTCTGGAGGCTGAGGCAGGAGAAGAACCCAGGAGGTGGAGGTTGCAGTGAGCCGAGATCATGTCACTCTACTCCAGCCTGGGTAACAGAGCAAGATTCTGTCTCAAAAAAAAAATTAAAATGTATTTATTTATTTAAATATATATATATATATCTTTATTCAGGGGACAGGCTGGAGCATAGACCAATGACACACCAATTCTAAATATCATTTCTAAGCTTAAACATAACGATAATCTACTTGTTTTACAGTTTTTAAAATTGAAGTTCATTTGATATGCTTGGATTATTATTATCTCTTTTTTCCCTTCAGAAATACAATGTTGATTTTTCAGTGGACACTCAGGGCTATCAGCATTTAATTGCACATGGGTTACTTGTGAAGCTAGGTGGAAGCTTTAAGAAAAGGATTAATACCTTTATTATGGAAATAATTAGTTTCTGGTGGTTCCTTGGTATACCAAACTTTCTTGCCTACACAATGCTAGGTTAAACAGTCTGCTTTCTATCTAGGGGTTCAGAGTGTCCCTGATAGCTAATCAAGGGCATTTTTTTAAAAAACGGAAAAGAAAACAGAAAATAGAAAAAGAGTAATCCCCACATCATATTAGCACTACAAGAACAGATCTCAAACTCTGCATTTCTGAGGAACTGTATTAGTCATGGTCTCTTGGTTACAAATGACAGAAACTCACTTGCAGTTTAGGCAAAATAGGGAAATTATTGGAGGGATACTGATGTATCTCATATAAAAGCTAGAAGGAAAGGGAGTACAGCTGAGCCTCAAGGACAACTAGAACTACTGTCACCGTCTCTCATCTCTGCTTCTTTGTGCACTTTGATTTCACTCTTTGAGACTAACTTAGAACACAGTAGGGAGCATGACCGCCAACAGCTTCCCTGCCTTATACTCTCAGCACTCAGAGGGTGTTCAAGCTTTGAAAGTCCCAGGGAAGAACATAATTGGCCCAGCTTGGATAGACGCTCCTTCCTCGACAACTTGATAGTGGTCAGGCAGACTGGGATACTACACTTTTTTCACGGCTGCGAAAAGGAAGTGCTGCTTTCAGCAGAAAAGAAAAGTGCTTAGAAGATTAAAAATTAAAAATAATTTAATATCTACTAAACACATTTTCGATTAGGGGAACTATGAATATATCACAAGATTCAGTTGTGTGTAACTGGGGCTGGTCTCTGTTTCCAAATTTAATAGCTCTGGGACCTCGTGCCACTATCTTCATCCATTAAACTCCCTTGACCTCAGTAACTAATTCATAAAATGGGAATAAATACTTTAAGTCACTGAAGGCAGGAGACTAGACCAGGAATGTGGCAGCCATGGGCATGGACCTTGCAAACCTCCTCCACAAGGAGCAAACTTGACCAAGGGCTAAGCTTCTGCCCCTTGAAACCCATTGCCTGGTTTTGTCAAGGCTGCTCTTGGACAACGATTGAGTATAGGGGGAATGGCATACCCATTCCTGGGAACATAATACTTCACAGTACTCTCAATGTCTTCCAACCTTGACTCTCCTCAATGACTTTGCTGCATTTTTCTTAGACCGCATGGCAGTCTACGAAGCTTTTATCTAACTTTCTCCCTCTCTTCTTCACTTGGTAATCAGACTTGCATGATAGTCCAATTGATCTCTCAGTCCTTCTTTACTCTCCACCTTTTACATTCACACAAGCATTGCCCCTAATAAATTCCTTGCATATTTAATCTTATCTTCATATTTGCTTCTGAAAGGACCTAGACTAATAATACAAGTTGGTATAAAGTTTTCTTCGTAATCTAGGAAATGATTTTATTCTTTTCACCTAGGGTAATAGTCCCCTTAAAGAACTGAATCAATGAGGAAAAAAAAAGTGTTAAGTCCAATTACCCCTCCCAGGCCTACTGTATTAAAGTCCCCAGAAGCTCAGACCTAAAATTGTGCATTTTATTTTTTAAAAAGTTTGGAGGTTTGGGGGGTGAGGGAGCTCTTGCGGTCAGTGTGGTACCTATCAGAGATGTTCAATACTTCCTTTACAGCCCCCACTGGCCCGTCATCCCCCCATTAATGCTTCCCTGCATGAAGGCACTCAATGGGATTCGACTCCCTGACTCCTTCATGATTGAGGGAGGAAACATATTATTATTTTTGGCCAATTAGTTTTGAAAGGAAACTATATGTCATTCTCAGGCAAGAATATTAAATTACCAGTGTGAGGCCCTCTAGATTAATGCTACTCCAAGTGTGGGCAACAAACTGGGTGCCAGTCCACCCACTAATTTTTCCTAGTCCTTGACAAGATTACTACAAAAATGGAAATGACTATTTAGAAAACTTTATAGTAATTTAACTTTGTTGCAACATCCAAACATGTTTTCTGTAATTTATTTTTATTATATTTCACAAAAGTATTGGTCCACAACAGAGTGAAACTAAAATAAATAAATAAAAATTGGTCCTTCACCACAGGTAGTTAGACAAGTACTGCTTTAGAGCTTTCATTTCCCTCTGGCACCAGGAACAGCAGTATTCAAGATGCTGACCACTCAACCAACTTGGATCCAAGAAAAACTGAGTGGAAACTCACTTTATCCCCACCCTGCCTTCAGGCCTAGGTGAACCCACCATATAAATTAAATTTAAGTGAGAAATAAACTTTTGTTGGGTATATTAGTCCCAGTTCTCATGCTGCTATGAAGACATACCCAAGACTGGGTAATTTATAAAGAAAAGAGGTTTAATTGACTCACGGTTCCGTGGCAGGAGGAGCCTCAGGAAACTTACAATCATGGCGGAAGGGGAAGCAATTACATCTTCACATTGGCGGCAAGAAGGGGAAGAATGAGTGAAGGGGAGAAAAGCCCTTTATAAAATCATCAGATCTCATGAGAACTAACTCACTATTACAAGAACAGCATTGGGGAACCGCCCCCAGGATCCAATTACCTCCCATTGGGTCCCTCCTACCACATGTGAGGATTATGGGACCTACAATTCAAGATGAGATTTGGCTGAGGACACAGCCAAACCACACCACTGGGCTAAGCCACTAAGATGTGGAAATTACTTATTTCTACAGCAAAATTTAGTTCATCTCAGCTGATACAATCTCATAAATTAGGACCAACTGCACAAGATGAAAATAAAAATCTATATAGTAACAAATCAAGGGAAATCTCTGTGTGTCTTGTGATTTCCCAAAGAGAGAGGATGTTAATTTACAGTTTAAAAATATACCTATATTTTGTATAAAGAGGTGTTTTTTAAAAAAACAAAGAAAAGTAGAGAAATGGTAACTATGTAATAAACATGGAAAGCCAAATAGCAGCCAACAGAAGTAATTGTTTATCCACAAAAATCCTATTTGGACCATTGATTTCCATCCTCCTAGTGATGATGATGATGATCATGATGATGATGATGATCATGATGATAAAAGACTTCCATTTAAAATGAAAGCTAATAATCACAGTAAGTTCTGCTCAGCAAAGGAACTAGGAATTACTCTGCTATGCATTTTGCCCTTTCCTTTTACAAAGTAACTTGATGAGTCACTTTGAGTATTAAAGGTAGACTAAAAAATCATTATTTCTAAGGACACAGTAAAACAAAAAGATCATTAAACTATTTAACATAATAAGGGAACAAGAATTTAAGACCCTGAGAGGAAAAAAAGGTAGGTAGGGAGGAAGAAAGAAAGAGCTTAGATACCAGGTTGGCTGAAGCTTACAGAGAAATGTCAGTGCTATAAATGAAGGTTTGTGTCCTCCCAACAATCATATATTGAAACCCCATCCCCAATATGATGGTATGTGAAGATGAGACCTTTGGGAAATGAATAGGTATGGGATTAGTGTTCTTGTAAAAGAGGCCTCAGAGAACTACATTGCTCCTCTACCATGTGAGGACACAGTGGAAAGATGAGAGCCATGCAGGAATGAGAAAGCAAGTCCTCAACAGACACCAAATCTGCCTGTGCCTTGATCTTGGACTCCCAGCCTCCAGAACTGTGAGAAATCAATTTCTGTTGCTTATACACCACACAGTCCATTGTATTCTGTTTTCACAGCCTAAACAAACTAAGACAGTCAGCCACTAAGAAATCCCTAACAGGGGAACCAATGGAACTGTCATAATTTTAAGCTATTTGTATTGTTGAGATGTAAATGTTCTGCTGCCCTATGCATTCATAGCTTTGGATTGGTGGTATCTTAGGATGGACTCATTGAGAAGGCGCCTCATGTAGGGTCATTTCAGTGAGAAAATTCACACATTGAACTCAGAAGAAGCAAGAACTTTAAGTCAATCTCAATTTGAAGAAAATCTGAGCTAGCCCCTGAATTCCCTACAATACACAGATGGAGATTTCAGTCAATTACATTTTAGTCTTAAAGGACAGGGTAACCCTGTCTTTTCTATCTAAACCGTAATGATAATAGCTAAGATTTGAGTATGTAAAAAACTTGGAATAAGCAAATAAGATTCCTTTCCAGTGGAAAGGTATGCACTTTGCAGAGCACATTGTTTGGGGTCATCTAATTCTGGCTTTTCATCATCTTTGAGCTATTTTTCAGCTCTGTAAGTTGTAGAAAATTACAGTGCAATGCAAAAGACTCTAGACAATGAACATGCAAATGAATCATCTGGTGGGGGAACAACTTCTCTCCCCCAAGCCAGTTTGTGTCAATTTGCAAATTAATTTTATAATTTCTGATCTACGAACCTCTGTTTCCTTTATATCTTCTTTGAGCCAACTAAAATATCTCCCTGACTCCCTCATTAATAATGAGTTAAGTAAAATCTTTAGCATATGTTTATTTTATATCTGTATCAAAATCATTTTATCTATTTTTAATTATTTTTTAACAAAAATGCTTGTTATAAGCCAAACATTACACTAAACCTTTTATATGTAGCACCTCATATCATCTTCCCAATACCCGAAGAGTTGGGTGCTATTGTTATTCCCATTTTGTAAATTAGGGTCAACAAATGACAGCCAAGTGGGTGAAGTCAGGCCTGCCAATGTTTTCCTGCAGCCTGATGTTGCCTACAAAGTTTTATTGGGAACACAGAATACTCATTAGTTTATATATAATCTATGGCTCTTTTTGCCCTACAACAGCAGAACTGAATAGTTGTAACAGAGACAGTATGGCCCACAAAGCCTGAAATATTTATTATTTGTCCCTCTAAAGAAATAGATGACTGACCTGTATAGATGAGAAGAATAGGCTTTGAAAATTTATAAAAATTACCCAAATTCACACTGTTAGTGAGTGCTAAAGCCCAAACTCATTACCCCCTTCCCATATATCCTCAGAGGTCAATGATCCTGGTTCTACTTGTCCAAAGCCAGATTTGCTTCTAAATGACATGATTTTGAGATTTTTAAAGACAAGCCCCTCCTGCCACCATTTGCATTCTCTTATGCTTGAGATTTCTTGAGGAAGGGATAATTCTTTCATGCAACAGTGAAAGATAAGGCTTAAAATGAAACAAGCCTGAAAGAAAAATATATATAAGCAGTTAAGTTTGTGTGAAGGTGGGAATGACTGGGAATAGACCCCATTCCCTGAGTAGAGAAAGAGGTCAAGTCATTTATGTACACCTAGAGAGAAAACAAGGAATGATGGTTCAAAGGGAGGTTGGCAAAAAACAAAAATGAGGTTGCCTAAGGGCAGTCAGGCATCTAACTCAATACACCTCCATGGTTAACTCTTCCTTACCACCTCCAATCTGTTTTGTGTTTTGTTGTCAAAAGTGAAGGCAAAATGTGTTGTTACAACAGTAACCTCTTATCAGCCTGTGTCAGCCTCTGAGAGTCTGGTTGGAAATCGCAAGAGAGCAATTGTTATATCTAAAGCTGTTCTGTGATGTTTAATAAGTTTCCTTTTGGAATACTGTCATCTTACCCTCCTCCTATCTCTTGCTCCCTGATCCCATATGACCCCAATTAGTGTGTGTCGGGGATTAGGGGTGGGCATAATTTCCTTCAAAAAAACAATTGCACAGAACTGTAAAATAAGTGAGGTCTGTTCAGCTCTCATGTCTTCATTATAATTTTCCAAAAACTACAAATAAGTGAAAAGGCCAGGGTGTCCATGAAAAGAATAATCAGAATTTACAGGGCAATGAAAGCCATATACATAGGATTCCAACTAAAAGTGTTCTCACAATTAATTCACCAGCAATTCAGCACTAGTAATTGAATGAGAGGGCTACAGTTTTTGGATGTTGTTTTTAGTCCTTCCAAAAAGTTGAGGCAAAAATTCTACCAAAGAACAATTTCCTCTCCTTACCTCAATTTGTCTGTATCTTGTCTTGAGAACACAGAAAAATCTCTTCAAAACAAACGATGTAAATTACAGCAGCAGAAGGATAGCTAAGAATTAGGATCACATGGTGACCAGTAAGAAAACTCATCCCTTTATACATATCAACATTCTCTGAGATAGATACAGTTGGTTCTCATTGTTCATAGAACTTAGGTTCTATAAAGTCACCACAAACACTGACTTAGCAAATACTGAATCATTGCTCCTAGGGGAAATACAGAGGTAGGTTTCTGTAAGCATTTTTTTTGTCAAATGATAATACAAAAACAGGTAGGTTTCTGTAAGCATTTTTTTTGTCAAATGATAATACAAAACCTTGTTCTATGTGTTTCTGTTTAAACATACCTTATTTAATATACATTGTCTATTCATTAATATTGGACTCACAGCCATCAGCACTATAACTCATGATGGAACAAAGCAAATCTAACACACATATTTTCTCCTAATGCACATCAGAGCCTTCTCCCTCTTAGAAGACTAGACAGTACTTCAGCGCTTCATATGGGAGCCATTTTAAACAGCAAAGTCAACAATAAAAAGCACAAAAATGCAAAAACACAGTGACACAAAATAAACCATGAAAAGAAAACTTTGTTACAGTTCGAAAACCGAAACAGAAAGGTAGAACACATCTTTGCTGGACCTCAGCTGCAAGTTTTTCATCACCCTGCCTATACACATGTTCAAGAATTACTGCAAAAGCACCTCAAGTATTGATTGTGGGGTTACAAATAACTTTTACCAAGTAGATGGCTATGGTCTGACTATGTTCCTCAAAATTTATGTGTTGGAACTTAATGGCCAATGTGATAGCATAATATTAAGAGGTGGGGTCTTTAGGAAGTAATTAAGTGATGAGGGTAGAGCCCTCATGAATGGGATTAAGGACCTTATAAAAGCGCTTGCAGGAATAGTTCCACTCTCTTCTGCTCTTCTATCATGTGAGAGAACATAGTGCTTATCCTCTTTGGCCCTTCCCTTCTTTCTACTGTGTGAAGACACAGCATCCATTACCTCTGAAGGGTGTAGCAATGAGGTGCTATCTTGGAAGCAGAAAGCAGCCTTCACCAAACACTGCATCTGCTAGTGCCTTGATCTTGGACTTCTCAGCCTCCAGAACTATGTGAATCAAGTACCTATTATTCATAAATTACTCGGCCTGTGACATTTTATTGTAGCACCAAAAACTGACTGTGACCAGGAATTGGTACCACAGAAGTAGAATGCTGCTAACAAAACCTTAAAAATGTGGAAGTGGCTTTGGAACTGCATGACAGGTAGAGAAGCAAGAAGAGTTTGGAGCTGCATATTAGAAAAAGCCTAGTCTGCCATGAAAAGAGTGTTAAGGGTAATTCTGTTGATATTTTAGAATACAAGAGCTACAGACAGCCTAAATCTTAGAAATTACTTCAGTGTTGGTGACCAGAATGATTGTAGAAACATGAATAGTAAAGCCCATTCTGGTATACCTTTTTGAAAACTGGAGGAAAGGTCATCTTTGTTACAAAGTGGCAAAGAAGCCGGCTGAATTGTGTCCATGGCATAGTACTCTGTGGAAGACAGGATTTAAGAGCAATGAACTAGGATATTTGGCAGAAGAAATGTCGAAGCAAAGAGTTCAGGGTGCTGCAGGGCTTGTCTACTTCTAGTGAAATGTGAGAAAGAGGAACAAATTAAAGGTGGTAATTTATAATCAAAAAAGAAGTGGAACTTAAATGATTTGGGAAATTCTCACCTGGGCAATGTAAAGAATTTTTAAAAAGCATATTTGGGAGAGAATATCAAAGGTGTGGTCAAGTGAGATTAGGCCACTAAGGAGATTACATTACACTAATCTCCTTAGTGGCCTAATCTCACTTGACCACACCTTTGTATTCTCTAGTATCCTTTGATAAGGAGATTAGTGTAGAGAGAAGGAAGCAGGACGCTATCATCAAGACAATGGAAGAGTATCACTGAAGACGTTTCAGAGATCTTTGAGGCTGCCATTCCCATCACGGGCCCAGAGTATCAACGCCTTGCGGGCAGAACAGTTTCAACGGAGGGGCTCAAGATGCCTGTAGAACTTGAGGTTCACTGTCCAACACTACCTCAAGTCTGCTGTCTGCATTCTGGCACAAAACTTCTTAGCCACCCCAGCTATGGCTCAAGCAGACCCAGGTACAACTTGGGCTGCTGCTTCAGGGGACACAGGCAGTAAGCCCTGATGGCATCCACATAGTACTAACTCTGTAAGAGTACAGAGTGCAAGAGCTGTGGGGACATGGCTGACTTCACCTAGATTTCAAAGGACATCTCAAAGAACCCCAGGGCCCAGGCAGAGAACCGCCACAGGGTTGGGACTACCACTGAGATTTTCTACTAGCATGATGCCCAGTGGAGCCACATGGTCAGGGCTGCCAAAGAAGGTGTCCACTAGGACAATGTCTAGAGGAGTCTTAGAAGCAGTGCTGCCCCATAAGACCTCATAACTGTAGAGCCAACTGCAAGCATCGCTAGCCTGGGAGAGCTGCAGGTACCTACATCCAACCTATAAGAGCTGCTGTGAGTTGTGTGCAGCAAAGCTGGTAGGGCAGGCCCCCTCAGTACCTTGGAGGCCCAGCTCCTGCCCCAGTATTTCCAGAGGCTGAGACATGGAGTCAAAGGTTATTCTCAAGCCTCAAGATTTAGTGCTGTTTGCCTTGCTAGGTTTAGGACTTACTTGGGACCTGTTGGTCCTTTCTTATTTCCCGTTGCTCCCTTTTCTAATGTCTATCCTGTGCTTGTCCCGCCACTGGATTTTGGAAATATATAATGTTTGCTGTCACACATTTTCAGATGGAGAGCAGTTTTCCTTAAGATGAATCTTACTTTGTGTCTCATCCATATCTGATTTGGAAGACTCTGAACTTAAGACTTTTGAGTTGATGTTGGAACAAGTTTAGACTTTTGGAGCTATTGGAATAGAATGAAAGCATTTTATGTGCAAGAAGAATATGAATTCATGGGGCCAGAGACAGAATGCTATGGTCTGAATGCATGCCCCAAAGTTTACATGTTGAAACTTTATGGCCAACATGATAGTATTAAGAGGAACATGTAGGAGGTGATTAAGTCATGATGTTGGAGCCCTCACAGATGGGATTATGGCTTTTATGGGATTTGGGCTTGAGGGAGGAGGTTCACTATTTGCTGTTGTTCCTCCATGGAAGGACACAGCATTTCTGCCCTGTGGAGGATGCTACAACAAGGCATCATCTTGGAAACAGGGAGCAGCCCTCACCAGACACTGAACCTGCCAGCACATTGACCTTGGACTTCTCAGCCTCCAGAACTGTGAGAAATAAATTTCCATATTTTATAAATGACCCAGTCTGTGGCATTTTGTTGTAGCAGCACAAATGGACTAAGATGTAGATATATTTGCAAATATGGAATTCACAAATAATGAGGATTGACTGTATCATTTTTTCCTTAGAAACAGCATATGCAGTAAATAACACCTTTGGGATAATATAAACAGATCAGCATTGCCAAAATATGTTAAACATTTTTAAATTCTAAATACTTCAGGCACAGGTATCAAATACAGTGGTTTCTTTAAGGAGAATGTCAAGCTGGACAGTGGTATGAAAGATTATTGAATCGGGAAAACGCTGACTGCTTCATTTCTTGGCAGGCATTGTGTGAAACAGAATTGACATCCAGGAAGCTGGCAGAGTAATTGATTTCCCAGTTCTCAAAAACTAATACCTAAAATCCAATCTCAAGCAGCCCTAAGGGTTTCTTGAAGTGCCCCTCCAAAAATCCTGAAATCTTCAGCATATTAACCTTGAGAATATTAAAAGTCTTCTAGGACTAAATCCCTTATGTATAATGAGCCTGTTAAAATGTTGAGTCAAAAAAAAAAATACTAACAGTTAAGAAGTCAACAAAAACCAGTACTCGCTATTTTGCATATTATAAAAAAAATGTGTTTCAGTAAAAACTGTGCATTTTCTACATATAGCACATCCTTAAAGGTTATCAAATTCTATCCTTTCATTGGTTTTGAGCTAGTTTGTAACACTTTTGAGTTGTAAGTAACAAATAGACATGTAAATTTTGTCTGATCTGATAGAGATTTAACTGACTCCCCTACCCTCCAGGGCAAAAATAGTTTTTGCCTCTACTGGCAATTCATTTCAACATGTTTTTGCTTGCCAGATAAGTTTGTGCTTTTTTAAACTTTTTGTTCAAACCAATTATAATATCTGCCTGGTTTCCGCTGTTAAGAAAGACAAACTTTTCTACTACCGCCTTAGTTTTCTCCTGGGGCCTGAAAATTAAACTTAAAAAGAAAGGTGTTAACAGGAGAAATGGTACCCAATTTTATTAAAATCTATGTGCACGACAGTTCATAGAGAAGACGTGAAACTCAAAGAAGTAGTTAGACTCAGGGACTTATATATCATTTTAAGAAAGAAAGCGAGGGTTGGGCTTCAAGGAATGATAAATCATGGGAAAATGACTAGGAAATATATGGGGGAACTAATAGAAGATAAAGTTTATTTTAGTAAGGTTTGTTTATGCAAACTCATCTTGGTGTCAGCTCTCCATCTCAGGGAATAAGAGTGCTGGTACACAAGAGGATAACTTCACAAAGGGAAATGCATGCCCTGCTTTTAAGCAGCTAAGGGAAGAGTTCTCTGCCCTTCCCTTCCCAATGCCCTTCAACTCAAAATAATCCTTATACCAAAGTGACATATTTTAGGGTGGCATATTCTGATCCCCTTCAATTCATATATGAGTAAAATAAAATCTTTAATCAGGCATCTTTAGAGTGGTTTCCAGGGCCTTAATTTTACTGTGCTCTGTGGGAGGCACATGAGAAAAGGCAAGTCATATGCTTGCTAAGTCTTACATGCAATAGTTCAGACACTACTTATATAGAGTAAGTACAGTGTCGTCTCTTCTTACCGAGTTCAGTTTTGTAATTAGGGAGAAAAAGAAAGGAGAAAAGACACTTTAGAGAATGTTTCTGTGCCCTGGATGGGGTTAAAAAAGCGAGATACCTTAAGTAGCACACGCAGTTGCACAGTACCAGAGTAGCAAAGGGCTATGAACAACTTCCTCAAATATCTTTCAAATCTTGAATAGTATTCAGTCTTGGTATAGTTTTCTAAGCAACCTTCCAAGGTGGCTCTTACAGAATAAATAACTGAAAAATCAGGCTGCTACGGCACTCAAGAGCTCCTATAGGCTATTTAAAGTGTCAAGCACCTCAGGTTTCACCTAATAGTAGTTACTAGCCACCAAATACTCTACTGTTAAGAGAATATTCTAGTATAAATTTCTTTTGAAAGAATATGTGAGTGTGTGTGTGTGTGTGTGTGTCTATGTATGCCTGTGTACATGTGAAAGAGAGAGAGAGAAAGAAGGAAGAGAAAGAAAGAGAGAGAGAAAGATCCTCCATTAGTCTATTATGTAAGTAACATTCCAGAGAAATGATTGGTGGCAATTGTTGGACTTTTTACTAAGCAGTTTATCTAACAATTATCAATGGACATGCAGAAATTCATGGCTGGCCCGGACTCCAGGAAATCTGAGAGACATTGTCATACACAGGCTAATCATAGCTTCTGCATTCCTTCTACTCTCCATACTTGGAGACATTTAATCACTATCTGGAAGCTTAGCTCTACCTTCAGAATACCAGTCATGCAGCTATCCTGACCTAAACAGAGTTCTAAACTATTCCAGTTCATCATGCCTCTATTCAGACTCAAATCCTTCCTGCTGCTTAGGCAACACAGATGCAATGTCTTCTTTCCAATACCATGCTTTAACCTTATTTCCAAGCCCCACTCCCTCGCAAATATTCTTTTTATATACATGTTGTGGGCATCTCTTCATTAGGGGTCGTCTAGTATTCAATCGCCTCCTCCCTGTTTACATCCTGATCTTCTTAAAGAGGAAATTCTCCCTTATAAGTATTCTTGATGGAAGGCAGTGCTCACCTCCTGCTTCCTAACCCAAAGGAGTTGCACTTTTTTTCTCCCTACCCTGGCATAGCCAGTGAGGTGGGTACATTACTTAGTTTCAGCCAATCATATGTCATGTGCATTTGCACTTGAGAATATTCAATTCTACTAGATAAATAAGTCTGTAGTTTATAAATCATAGGCAAAACCCTTTAAGGTATTTTAAGTACAGGTAAGTAGCTGGTAAGCAAAAAGTTTGTTAGATGGAGGTAGAATTTATGGGGCATGGTAATAGGAAGCTAACAAAGAGAGAATGTATGTGTCAGAGAAGAATGAAAGGAGCAACAAATGTTGAATGTTCATGAGGCACCTGGACACTAAGCACACATGAGGCTATACAGAAGGCACTGGATACTAAGCACACATGAGGCTATATAGAAGGCACTAAGTATTCAGGATACATTAACTATATATGAACACAACATTCATGAGGCTTTAAATAATCACTCAATAGTGACACTCATTGTGGCTCCTTTTTTCCTCTGCCCCCCAAAAACAAATAAAACCCGTGGCTCCTCATCAAGTTAATTGGTAAGCTCCAGCTGTGGCCAGTTGTACTTGTCCCTGTGTGTCTCCAATAGCGCAAGTATGTGCCTTTGGCCCACGGTGTCATCCATCTGTGGATTCCTTTACTCAAACCTCAGCTCTGGTCCTCATAACCATACACTGTTGCTTTGTGTCTCTCACTTTGTCTCGCTTTGTCGCCCAGGCTGGAGTGCAGTGGTGCAATCTCGGCTCACTGCAACCTCTGCCTCTCAGGTTCAAGTGATTCTCCTGCCTCAGCCTCCCAAGTAGCTGGGATTACAGGCACACACCACCACACTCAGATAATGTTTGTATTTTTAGTAGAGATGGGGTTTTGCCATGTGGGCCAGCCTGGTCTCAAACTCCTGACCTCAGGTGATCCACCTGCCTCAGCCTCCCAAAGTGCTGGGATTACAGGTGTGAGCCACCGCGCCTGGCCTTAACCACACTTGTGAAAGACTGATGTGGCAGGATATATGAACATTGCATATTCTAAGATTCAGATTATGTTGTCCTTCCAACCCACATGCATTTATCCTAAGTCAGTTAATTCATCCCATCCCTTTCTCCTTGCTTCTCTCTGTGTGTTTTCACTTCACTGGATTGGGTAAGTGTCATCGGAGCATCTTAATTTGTTCTGCAAACCTTTCTGTTCTATGTCCTCTAGGATAGTCAGCCTGGTAGTGCCTCCTCACCTCCCCTTGGTATCATCTGATTTTTTAATGTTTGCCCATCTGGTGAGTGTGTACTAATAATTCACTGTGGTTTTATTTTTGCCTTATTATCAATGAGGCTGAGGGCCTTTTCATAAATTTTTTAACCATTTCAATTTTCTATTTTGCTAAATGCCTGTCCAGGTCCTGTGTACAAATTTCTATTGAGCTGTATGGCTTTTTCATATTTCGTATTTGTGGGAAGTCTTTATTTATTTTGGATCCAGATCTTTGGTTACGTGTCACAAATATTATCTTCTACTCTGCTGTTTCACTCTTTTAAGGAGTCTTTTGATGTATATAGTTCTTAATTTTAACATATTAAGAAAAAACAATCTTTTCCTTCATAGATAGCATTTTTTTGTGTCTTATAGGAAAATCCTTCCTAACTGACTCGATGAAAATATTTTCATGCTTTACCTTCTAAAGCTTTACAGTTTTACCTTTCATATGTAAGTCTTTAATCCACTGGGAACTGATTTTTTGTGAATGTCCTTGCTTTTGTTCCAAGCCAGGTTTTCAAGCCTCCAATCAATTTTGAAGGTCCCCAGTCACCTTATAATAAATTCTCGTTTTGCTACAGATAGCCAGCATAAGTTTCTGTTGCTTTCAATCAAAAGCCCTGGCTGATAAAATAGACTACTGCCTTGGCTCCCATTCCTGGAGCCCTGCCTTTTAACCCCAGTCCAGTGCTGTGCCCTGTGACCAGATACAGACTGGTTTTTGTCCATGGTTTGGACTATGCCCAAAGTTTGCCATATTCTATGATCTTGTACATTACCCAGCAGACTACTTCATATTTCTGAACCTGCAGCTGGATTGATTCCACTGGCTTCTGTCTCATTGCCAGTTCCACTGGTAAAAAGCTATGCTTCACTGATTCTCAAGATATGACATGAAATTGTGAGCCAGCCCTTAGACATTGGACTGGAAGAGTGAAAGGCCCACAGAAAGAGGGTAACAGAGGTAACATTCATAAGCCATCACCAATTGACGTCATCTGCTAAGCCAGACAAGTAAAAGGAGGCTTAACTCCCAGTTGGGGATTTCTGATCTTATTGCTGTGCTTTGTGTCTTCTATCAGGAGACCATGGAGGAAGATTCACGCTTTACTTCTTTCCAAGTGGTTTATTGATTTGTGGATTCAGTGAAATGTGCATCAACTGAACTAACTATTCCCTTTAAGTAAAGGGGAGGGGGGAAGGGTTTCACACTGTGCTGAAATTAACAGGCACAACAGAACTGCCTCTTAGAGTTCAGCCACAGCACAATAGATACGCACAGTATGGGAGCAATCTGGCTATTAAATAGCTCCACTTCATCCTTAGCGATCAAAACAGTGTGTTCTGATTTCTTCTTTCTTGTCTTCCTCCTCCCTACCCTCACTGCCCCCCCAAACACTCACATTCCAGAGATTATGTGCACTATTTAACAGAAAATAGATTTCTTTTCCTTCTTCCACTTTCCGTTTATATCTCTAGGTTTTATTTTTTCTCACTACTTTTAAATATATAGCAAACTTTACATACTGTCTTCCTTGAGGACTGCTTAACTTCATATCTCTGATTAAGTCACAATGGAAATATGTCTAAGACAAGACAAGAAGGCAAAAATACCACATTTAACCAATGAAATTTTCCTGATGAAAATGCAAGCACTGTTCTCGTATATGGATAGATTTCACTGGCCTGTTGCTTGTTTTTCTCTTGATAAGGAATAGATAATCTTCTTCCATGAAGTCTGCCTATAGGCTCTTGTGACTAACTGGAAGACTGCAATTTTATGACCTTTACAGACTTCAACGTCCGTTGACTTAATCACTTCATTTTCTCTCAAAAACAGTAAGATAGGTAAGACCTGTAGCATTATCTTCAGCTTCTTGAAAAAGAAACTGAAGCCCAGAAAGAATTAATGGAAGACTCAAGGTACATCCAGGACCCAATTTTGACTTATCTGACTCCTTGGCTAGTGTTCTTTCTAAGATAATTGTCTAATAATGAAAAGGCTCTCTATGTGGCTAAAATAATATTTTATGAAAAACTTATATTCCTACCAAAAATTAAACTTGCAATGTTAGCCATCTTCATAGCTTCTTTTTGTTGTTGTTGTTATTTTCTATTTTTTTTTAATTATACTTTAAGTTTTAGGGTACATGTGCACAACGTGCAGGTTACATATGTATACATGTGCCATGTTGGTGTGCTGCACCCAGTAACTTGTCATTTAGCATTAGGTACATCTCCAAATGCTATCCCTCCCCCTTCCCCCCACCCCGCAACAGGCCCCAGTGTGTGATGTTCCCCTTCCTGTGTCCATGTGTTCTCATTGTTCAATTCCCACCTATGAGTGAGAACATGCAGTGTTTGGTTTTTTGTGCTTGTGATAGCTTGCTGAGAATGATGGTTTCCAGCTTCATCCATGTCCCTACAAAGGACATGAACTCATCATTTTTTATCACTGCATAGTATTCCATGGTGTATATGTGCCATATTTTCTTAATACAGTCTAGCATTGTTGGACATTTGGGTTGGTTCCAAGTCTTTGCTATTGTGAATAGTGCCGCAATAAACATACGTGTGCATGTATCTTTATAGCAGCATGATTTATAATCCTTTGGGTAAATACCCAGTAATGGGATTGCTGGGTCAAATGGTATTTCTAGATCTAGATTCCTGAGGAATTGCCACACTGTCTTCCACAATGGTTGAACTAGTTTACAGTCCCACCAACAGTGTAAAAGTGTTCCTATTTCTCCACATCCTCTCCAGCACCTGTTGTTTCCTGACTTTTTAAT
The DNA here is from genome assembly GCF_006542625.1 of Nomascus leucogenys. Lineage (NCBI taxonomy): Eukaryota > Metazoa > Chordata > Mammalia > Primates > Hylobatidae > Nomascus > Nomascus leucogenys. The sequence continues at coordinate 23,674,010 of NC_044402.1, forward strand.
GATGGCCATTCTAACTGGTGTGAGATGGTATCTCATTGTGGTTTTGATTTGCATTTCTCTGATGGCCAATGATGAGCAGTTTTTCATGTGTCTGTTGGCTACATAAATGCCTTCTTTTGAGAAGTGTCTGTTCATATCCTTTGCCCACTTTTTGATGGGGTTGTTTGATTTTTTTCTTGTAAATTCGTTTGAGTTCATTGTAGATTCTGGATATTAGCCCTTTGTCAGATGAGTAGATCGCAAAAATTTTCTCCCATTCTGTAGGTTGCCTGTTCACTCTGATGGTAGTTTCTTTTGCTATGCAGAAGCTCTTTAGTTTAATTAGATCCCATTTGTCAATTTTGGCTTTTGTTGCCATTGCTTTTGGTGTTTTAGACATGAAGTCCTTGCCCATGCCTATGTCCTGAATGGTATTGCCTAGGTTTTCTTCTAGGGTTTTTATGGTTTTAGGTCTAACATTTAAGTCTTTAATCCATCTAGAATTAATTTTTGTATAAGGTGTAAGGAAGCGATCCAGTTTCAGCTTTCTACATATGGCTAGCCAGTTTTCCCAGCACCATTTATTAAATAGGGAATCCTTTCCCCATTTCTTGTTTTTGTCAGGTTTGTCAAAGATCAGATGGTTGTAGATATGCGGCATTATTTCTGAGGGCTCTTAAATCATCTTTCATATTTGGCTTAAGTATTCTATTATATAGATTATAAAGACACTAATTGTAAGGTAATACTATTAATAAATATTACCATGTGCTAGGATTCTAGGAGTATCTAGTACATTGAATACAAGCTGATTTGAGGTAGGGTTTTTTTTTTTTTGGCAATTCAGGTTCAAAAATTAACTCATTACTGAGATTCAAAAGCCAAACATATTCCACTAGAATGTATTTAAACAAGAAAGGTCAAATTCCAGACTTCCATCTTTATTAGCATACAGATTGAGTAAACAGGCTCTTTGGAAACATATTTAGGTCTTCATAACTGTACAAAAGAGGCAGGGGATGGTTGGTTTCAGGGCACAAATCTGATAACACAATCTGTCCCTTTTATTTTTTGAATACTTAGCTGTTAATTTCAAGGCTGGGTGAAATTCCACTGCTTTAAAGGGTTTGCTTAAATAGGATTATAAGAAATGAAAGAAGAATGTTTAAGAAAATTTACTGTATATGTGTAAGTAGGTTTTTAAATGTTCTATTCTGGTTATCGTGACTCTTGTAAAAGAACAAAGGGAATTAATTCCTTTTTTGCATGCTATAGCTTATTTAATTCCATTCACTTGTGGATTCATTCTCCACTATTCATATAGTAACTGCCATGTGTTCCTTGTATCAGACCGTAGGCTATAGAACTAGGGGTGGGAAGTGTAACCTCAGGGGTGAGCACAGAGGTCCCACAGAAAAGGAATCAATCACCACCTTGAAAGTCAAGGCAAGCTTGCCAGAAGAGATGATATCTAATCCTGGGAAAACAATAAGAGCACCCTGTCTCAGTCCATTTTGTGCTGCTATAACAGAATACCTAAGACTGGCTAATTTACAAAGAACAGAAGTGCATTCTCGTAGTTCTAAAGGCTCAGAAGTCCAAAATCGAGGTTGCCAGCAAGTTCGGTGTCTGGAAAGGGCCCAGTCTCCACTCCCACGATGAAGGCTGCATCCTCTGTAGGGGAAGGATGCTGTTCTTCACATGGCAGAAGAGAGGAAGAATGAGAATCCACTCCCACAAGCGCCTTTTTAGTGGCATGAATCCATTCATGACCTAAATACCTCCCATTAGGCCCCGCCTCCCAACACTGTCACCTTGGGATTACATTTCCCATTTTTTGATGGGACAAAAACATTCAAATCATAACACACACTTACAGTAAACCCAATTTCTCTAGCTGTTCTGTGAACTTCAAAGCCTTCCCAGTGAACTAAGGACAGCATGAAACAAGCAAAAAATTTTGGAGACCTCTGGTTTTATTATTTCTGTCCTCGGGTCCCAAACAACTATAGTTCCATAAACTAGTTCCAATATTTCAAACAACCCAGTAGAAATCAAACTACTATTCTTTATTCTTGTCTGTTACTTACTGGCGGCCCTGACTCAGAACTTTCATGCTAGTGTGACCCAGAATGCATCAGAGAAGATAGCCCTTCTGACAATTCCTGTAATCTCCAACATTGTTCATAAAAATTACCCAAACCTCTCTATCTTGCTTCAAAGTCTATTTCTCTCTTGCTTCACTTAAACTACTTTTGAATGTTGGGCTTGATTACCCATCCTTCTATGAAGGAGCCACCAGGTGGCTTTAGAAGCTTTAGCCCCATAATTTTAATCACCCCTTCCCTCACCATACACACAAATTTCTCCAAGAAAAAAAGACCTTCAAAAATTTTTACATGTTTTTTATACAAAAATAGCTTAAAGAAATCACCTAGCATCCTCCTCAAATAAGGATGCTGGCTATAGCAGATGCTGTATGCAATATCCCTAACAAATCCATTTCTCCACTCTTGCAAAAAAATTTGTAATGATAACATTCCTTTTTCAGATATGGGGCAGCAAAACTCTCAGAGAAGATGGGCCACTTTTTCCCCCAAGGATTGAACTCTAATTAGTTTAAGACTACCATGCCAGTGGTTGACTCAGATATGGGTGGAAGATCTAATTCTGTCCAGTGACATCTGAGAGCAAGTCAGCTAGGAGCTCCTGGAAAATATTTTCCTTACGATAAAGAGAGAAACAGATATCTGATACAAGCTGTTTTCTTTATTTCTGCCTCTGAATGCCTTTGAAAGTTCTGGGACACCTTTGGATTCCTTTGATCAAGAGCATGATGCCATAGTGTGACCCTAAGTAAACAAGCATCAAGACAAAGCTAGCATCCTGGGTGTGGAAGAATAAGAAAGAAATAAGTAAGAAAGAGCCTAGATTCTAGGTGACATCATTGATTCATTGTGTAACCTTGGAACTGCTCTCTGAACTTTTCTAAATTAAAATATAAAATTTCCTTCTAGTTTAATCATCCTCTATGTAGAAATTATAGACTCACCATTGTCTTCCTGCCCTTTTAATCTGACAACATTCCTATTTCCTTACCTTAAACTTTGGTTCTCCCTAAATAATTTAGCTCCAACTCACCATCCTTACCTCCCACTCCTTCTGGACCTCTTTCCAATCTAATAATACCAAGAAAACATACAGCTCAAGCTGATAGACACAAACCCTTAATTTGAGTCAACTGGCCCATCTTAGTCATTTCAGAGAAGACAGAAAATAAGGATATACTTCATTATGTATGCCTTTGATAGCAAATAAATGAAAATAGAAATCACATGTTGCACAATTAGTTGTGGCAGACAAAAGTAGTTTAAAAGACAAAGTACATAAGCATTTTTTTTAAGATTCTCAGTGATAAAGAATTTGAGAATCACTATTATAATTTAGGTATTGATTTTGTCCTCAAGGGAAAAAATCTAGAAGATGTGAGTCTCTTTAAGACCTGGTCAACCCAAACCTTTTAAAAAAATAACCTGTAATTCCAACTTTAGGTAGTTGTCCAAATAAAAAAATTCCAAATCCAGAAAAAGCTTACGCTAAAAATCTATTTGTACCACCAAATATTGGAAATCATCTAAATAATAAACAATGAGAGATAATCTTTTAAGTAGATTATGATGTGGCCATATAATTAATATAGTAATTAAAATAGTATTCTATGGAAAATGCTAATTTGTTATATAAGGAAATAAAATATGGACAAGAGATGTATAATGTGTTTGTCAGAATTATACTTTGACAAAACCACATATAGAAAAAAATGACAAGATACAAATATTACTAAAATGTCAAAACAGTGACCATATTTGGTAGTAGAAAAATGGACACTTTTTTCTTTCTTCTTGATATTTTTCAGTACTTTCCAACTGTTATGAGCTCCTAAACCCAAGGTCATTGCCACGCTTGCTGATCGGTGGCTTTCTCTCAGTCATTGCCTGAAACTGGACCAGGATAAATAAGGCATAATTAATATACAGAACAATAAACTAGATGAAAACTGAAAGTTTCAAAGCAAACAACCCAGATGTTCCAAATTTCCAGATGTTTGTTGGAGAGTAAACTAAGTCACCACATCTGTAAGTGCCTAGTTTTATTTTCCATTTGGATGTTTTGCTTCCAAGTAGCTGGATGTTGAAACAACAAAGTCAGCTAAAATGTCTGAGAAAATGGAGCAGGTTGCTCTGGCAGAAACACACAGATACAAGTTTACCAAGCACCTGTCTGCACTACATCTTTGCTAGAGCCACCAACTGCTTCCAAAGAAAGGTCCAGATTTTTAGTACAAGCATGTCTGATTCAGTAGCTTCCTGGATGCCTCTACTAGTCTAGAGGGAAAGGGAGAAATATTGCCATTGACACAAGATGAAAGGATGGCTGGGTTCTGTTAGGAATCTCTTATAAGCCTCTAATCCTGTCTTCAAGGACTACAAAGCATGACTTAACCAACAACACAGACTGGGGGTTCCTAGAATAGGCCCAGTTCCTCAGCTGCTTTCTGATCTCCTACTTGCCTGGAGAAGTGCCAAGGTATTAACATTTAAATCACCAAGAAGGGAATTGGGCCCCTCTGAGTTGTTTCTATCCCATTGAGGCTATTTCTAGTAATAGCCTCAAACTTCCCAGGGGAATGGAAAACCCCAGTCTATTAGTATCAGAATCAGCTTACAAGGAAACAGCTGCAGCATCCTAGAATAAGAATTAGATGGGGAATCAGGAAACCTCACTTCTAATTCTAGCTCTGCTGGTAACAATTTGGACCTTAGGCAATCCACAAAAACACTTAAGTCCACAGATTCCTCATCTTTAGGAAGTTTATAGGTTTATCTCTAAGGCCTCAGTGATCCCATCTCCTTACCTTTAAGTGTAATCTGGATATCTGCCACCCAGATGCCCACAGAATCTTTCCAGAATCACTCCTTACCTTAAAATGTGGAAATCCCAGTGCTCTCTCCATGTTTCTGGAGGTTCCCTGGGAACATGTTTTCAGCCACCTCTTGCTCTAATGACCTCCAGCTGCTCCATTTTTCATTCCTCGCTTATCTTAAATCCAGCCATATTCTCTTCCCTCTACATCTGTCTACCCCACACTTCCATTTCTGGTTTATCTACTCTCTTCCGTCCGTTGTTCTCTTTCTCCTCAAACAGAAAGGTAAGGTCTAGAGAATTCACAACTGAAACAGTCAGTACCCAAAGCAAAAGAGCCTTACAAATCAAAATGAGCCTGGCACAGTGGCTCATGCCTGTAATCCCAACACTTCGGGATGCTGAGTCAGGAGGATCATTTGAGTCCAGGAATTTGAGGCCAGTCTAGGCAACAGAGCCAGGCCCCATATCTACAAAAAATAGAAATAAAAATTATCCAGGCATGGTGGTGCACACCTGTGGTCTCAGCTACTCAGGAGGCTGAGGCAGGAGGATCACTTGAGCCCAGGAGGCATAGGCTGCAGTGAGCTATGATAGTACCACTGCACTGCAGCTTGGGTGGCAGAGTGAGACTTAAAAAACAAAAATGAAATCTAACCTTATAAGGGAGACTGGGCAGGGGATTGAAAATTGAAATGAGGTCCAATTATATAAATAAATTATTGAATAACAATACAGAAATGTAGGGAAAAGGCATATCTTCCTTACAGAATTTCAAATAATTAATGTGGATACTCTTTCCTCCAACAGATGGAATTTAATCCCTCCCCACCCACTTGCTTAAGTGTGAATACACCTAGTGACTTACTTCTAAAGAAGAGAGTATGGAAAGGGGAAAACAAAACAAAAAAAAGTAACTTAATAGCAGATAAACCTGACAAACACTACCTCAGTCATATGATCAAGGTCAACATCAGTAAGTCATGATGATAGTATGTGCCCTTGGTACAATCTAATTCGAAAAAAAAAAATGGCACTTTGGCTTTGTAATCTTCCTCCACAAAACCTAGAACTCCAGTTTAATCATGAGAAAATGTCAGAAAAACCCAAATGGAGAAATATTCTACAAAATACTGGATTAATACTCCTCCAAATTGTCAATGTCATCCAAAACAGAGTTGAGAAACTGTCAGAGTCAAGAGGAGCCTAAGGAGATATGATGACTACATGTAAAGTGGTATCCTGGGTGGATAAAGGACTAGTGAAATCCAAATAAAGTGAGGAGTTTCCCTCATATCACAGTAATGTACCAATGTTGATTTCTTAGTTACAATAAATGTAAGATGTAAAGAATAAGGGAAGCTATGTAAAGGGCATGCAAGCTATGTAAAGAGCATGCAGAATTCTCTGTACTTTCTGCACTTTTTTTTTTAAATCTAACACTATTCTAACATTAGAACATTTATTTTAAAAACTCAAATCCAAGGCCAAGGGCCAAGGTTCTGAATTTGAAGGTAAGCAAAGAAACTTCAGAGGGAAAACAGAAGATGGGTTTGGAGAAGTCTGGGAATGCAATTCCCAGATGCTTCAAAGGGGACAGACGATTTACTCGGGGATAAGGAGGAAGCTGGAGAGTCAGTCACTAGAAAACAGAAAACATATCCTTTGAGCCTGTTTCAAAATGTGATTTAAATTCTTTTTAAAAGTATAAAACATTATTACAGGGTTTTGCAAAATGATTGGTTCTTTTTTATTGAAAGCATCATGCAGAAAGCAATCCAAATGTCCAGAAAACTCTCTTTCCCATTCAGAAGCCCAGGACAGGCCGTAGATTCAGAACCAAGCATTTCTTCTTTTAGCCATGCTTATAATAGCACACATTGCCCTTGAAAACATTTTGAGGAAAACCAGAAAGCTCTGAAAAAATATCTTGCTGAAACAAGGAGAAGTGACAGTGACTGACTGGCTTGAACAATGCAAGATTAAGATTGCGCCTGAGGATAAAGTGACAGGAAAACCCTGGTGGGAATCGAACTAAAATTGCTTGCTGTCTCAGAAAGGAGCCTGGGCAGAAATGTCACCTTTTCACTCAAGGCATTGGCTTCAGGCTCTCTCCAAGTCACATTGACTGAGTTTCCTGACAACCACCCATTTTTCCTCTTTGAAGCCCCACAACTTCAGACAACCGTCTGGAGGCTGAGACCCCGGATTATTTTATGGCCTTGCACGTCAGTCAACGGACTGACTTGGGGAGCTCTGTGGGCAGAAATGGGTAAGCTGGACCTGGATAAGTGTGAAACACTGGCTACATTTTTCTCCCTCTCATGTATTCAATGGGGGTGCCATGCCCACACATCAAGGGACAAAACCCATCTTTCCTTTCCTGGTTAATACAACACCAGTCATCAGCCCAGCTGTAGCAGTCATCCTTGATACCCACTTTCTCCTCATCCCCTAAACCTATCCCATCAGCGAGTTGTACTAATTTAAGCACTGAAACATTGCCTAAATCTGCCCACATCTTTTCACTTTGACAATTACTCCTATAAGCTACCTCCCCTGAAGTTTGATATAACCTCATTTTGCCTTGGCAGTCTTCCCATTTCCCTATATGTCTACACAGGGAGTTATTTTTATTTATTATGCTTGAGACTCATTGACATTCTGGAATCAGAGAAATGGAGTGTTTCATCATTTCTTGGAAAATCTCAACCATTTCTTCAATCAAATCTCAATCAAATTTTCAACATGTGCTTCATTCCATGTTTTTCTATGATCTCCTAGAACAATGACTGGATTCATATTGGGTCTCCTCATATTATCCTTCATGTCTCTTAAAATCGTGTGCATATTGTCCACCTCCTTGCTGCATTCCATGCAACTTTTCTAGCTCCATCTTTCAGTTCAGTAATCTTCCTTTCAGTTGTGTCTAACTTGTTCATACTGTCCATTTATTCTAATGTCAATTACCTTCTTCACCTTATAAGTTATAGTTGGTTCTTTTTCAGATCTGCCAGGTCAATGTTGATGGTTTCTTTCTACTCTTTTACTTTTTTAATTTAATTAAGTATATTTATTTTATAATCTGTATTTGATCATTTCAATAGCTGTAATTTTGTGTATGATTGTAGTTTGTTAGTTTTGCTGATTTCTCTTATCTTTAGGATTGTGGGCTCATGGTAGAATGCTATGGAATTTTTGACTTCATCCCTCCAGGGAAGGTTTATATATGCATTTTTCAGTATCTTGAGAGTCTAATTGACATGAATTTTTAGGTTTTAGAGTTTCAGGGCTTCCCGAGATTGTTAATTCAGAAACTAAATCTGCACAAGTGTGGGCTATGGTCAGCAGTTCTCAGAGGGGACTTTTTTATTTTCTACAACATTCAGAGCCAAAGTCAATATAGATAAGTATCCCTACATCCATGCTCCTTTGGGAGGAGGGACAGATTTTTCCTGGTTTACCCAATGATGTCACTATTCCATGGGGCACCCAGCTTTTTACAGGACTTGCAGATATGACCTCCTACCATGCTTTGGCCCCATTAAAATTGAAATCATTGGCTGTCAAGGATGGTAGATAACAGAACACCAAGGCCAACTCCTGCACCAGACCATGTTTAACCCTGTGCATTCAATATTTACTTTCTGACTTTGGAGGAATTCCATTACTTTTCCTTAAATTCCATTATACATTAAAGATAATGAGCTTTATTTTTTTATCCAGTGTTTTCAGGTATGCTATGCAAGAAAGGTTTTCTACAAACTTCTAATGTGCCATAGTCTGACACAACTTGTGGTTGTCTCCTAACAGGTCCCCGACTTACTCTCACTTCATACAGTCTATTCTCTACCCAGAAGTCAGAGCTATCTTTTTTAAAATGCTCAATAAAGAGAAGCAATTAATAAAGATCTCACACAGCTATTTTCAGAATCCCATTTGCAAACATTACCCTTCCCTGCCAGGACTGCTTAGGGAAAGCACCATGACTAAATATGCATTACACTTCAGTGGCATATGTAACCTGGCTGTCAGCCTTGCATTTTCTCAAGTCGTTCAGCTTGCAGAATTTCCTTGTCCCTTGAGATGGAAGCTAAGAATTGGCTTACATTTCTATCCCAGCACTAGCCCTTGAGATTCTTAGACGACTTATTTTTCTCTTCAGTATCTCAGGTTCCAAGTGCCTGCATCTGCCGATTTTATAATCTGTCCTTCATGTTATCTTCTGGTGTGTTCTCCCTACCTCAATCCTGTCACTCTATAATATAACACTGAGCAGGCTGTATTAAGTTATTTAAAGGACATAAGTTTTGAAAAAAGGATGGTACCCACAATCTCCCTATATTTAAATCAAAAAATATAAAATAAAATATATTTTTGAAATGTTACAATTTACATATATGCTGAAATAAAAAGGCTTCTTATTAAATTTAAATATTGCCAAATTCAACTTTTCTCTCTCTCTTTCTCACATGCTTTCTCAACGTGTGAGAATGTCAGTATTAGGTAATACACTAAGTCAATGTCATATATAGTAGATAACTCCAAAGGTTGAGGTCAATTGAGAAAGTTGGGGTGAGGAACTTACGTCACTTCTTCACATGTATGGCTCAGCAAACAATATAAAATTAAACAATAAAAATCAATAGTTGATGTCCCTCTTCTCAAGGTGCCTCAGCTATTTGTGCTTCCAGAATGATTTTCCTGGTCATCTCCTCTAAGTGAGCCTCAGCTTCTGCCATGTTTTGGGGCCTCCAACACCTTTGTGTTGAACTCTTTTTGTTGGGCCTCCAACACCTTTGTGTTGAACTCTTCATTTTCCTTCTGGGGGAAAATCTCAATTTCTATATTTAGAATGTAAGATTTTCTTTTAAACCTAATATTAACCTAATATCAAAATTAGGTCAGGTGCAGTGGCTCACACCTGTAATCCCAACACTTTGGGAGGCCAAGGCAGGAGGAGCCTTTGAGCCCAGGAGTTTGAGACCAGCCTGCGTAAGATAGTGAGACTTTATCTCTACAAAAAATTACAAAATTATCCAGGCATGGTAGTGTGTGCCTGTAGTTCCAGCCACTCAGGAGGCTGAGGTGGGAGGATCACTTGAGCCCAAGAGGTTGGGGCTACACTGAGTCATGATCACACTATTGCACTCTAGCCTGGGTGACGTGAGTGAGACCCTGTCCCAAACAATAATAATAAAATAAAATTAGCTTGTAGCTGCCACATGTCATCTGATAATTAAGTTTGCCCCAAAAAGCATTCATTATTTAACCTCAAAAGAAAACTAAAAATGGTTTCTAGGATCTACATTCCCCCACATACTTAGAGAGTTCATTGCATTTAGTTTGGCTCTTTTCGACAATTCTTCCTTGATCTTACCAGGCTGTGACCTCCTTGCAAGTAGGACAATTTTCTTATTCATTGATATAACTCCAGTTCTAATAAAGAGGAGGCACTCAATAAATATTTGTTGAATTGAGTTGCTTAGCATATTGCTTATAAATTTAATCTTGGCAGTAAAATGAGTTCCATAGTAATCATTTCAGACCATTTATGAATGCACTAAAAGATGAAATTACTACAAAAATAATATTTAGTGTTCAAATAATAGCATTGAAGTACAACTTAAGCCCTATTCACCAGGTGCAAAAAGTAGGAACTTCAGGAAACAAAAATAACGCTAATAGCACAACTCCACCTCACCCTACCCGGGTTGTAGAAAAATGAAGAGCCCACTCCCAGAGCCAAGCTATTGCCTCTTCCCTACTTCAACTCAGCCTGTAGAGAAGGAAGAAATGTTCTTCTGGCTTCTTTAAAGGAAGTTTTATACATAGAAAAAGCTTGTATTTTTCTCCTTATTTATATCCCTTATCGGGGTTAAAAAAATAAAAAAAGAAACATTGTGGGATTAGTTACTTCTCTTGTCTATCCCCGAAGTTTGTATAATACCCTTTTATGAATGCTTCCTCCATTCATTTTTTCATTTAAGGAGTTTAATCCTTTTGCTTTATTAAATATTTTACATTCAAAAGATATAGATAGAATTTTGTGATCAGTTTGTTTGTCTGGCTTTTTAACCTAATTTTATTTCTGTATCAATTGGGTAAATGATTGGGTTGAAAAAAATCTCAAAATTCACACTTTCTTACCTCCTTAGAGACCAGAAGGAGAACCAAAGAGAAAAGCCTGCTAAAGCCCATGTTTCAAACCCTTAATTCTATTCCTCAAATCTGCACCTACACCTTTGACTTTTTAAGTGAAGTTAAAATAGAGAAGTCAGAAGAGACAACTTCTAACCCTGCCAGAATCCTCCTGTTCTTCCAACTAGAATCTCAAGATAAACAGTCCATGTTATGAGAGGAAGATAACACAAAAAAGAAAAGGCCCTTGAAGAAAGACACAGAGGGAGGGGGAAAAATGAATTTTAATATTTATCTGTTTAGTCAAAGGACTAGGGAAAAAATGACATTGAACAAAGATATTTTGAAAAGTTGCTGATCTCCCACTGGAGGCGGAGCTGCTAATTAAGCTGTGCATTCATCAGTCCATTGTGGTAAGAGATGTGGCCCCTTTCCAGAGTAAGAATGAGCTTCACGCAGTTTTCATTATAACATCTTAGACAGATTTGATCATTCTAGTCAGCCTCCAAAAAAGTATTCATTGCTCCTTTCCTGCTTAAGACTTGAGGTGTAAAGACCCAAAAGCCTTGCATGCATGGGGAAAAACATTAGGGAATTTTAATGACCTTTCAGAGTCCTTATATTTAACTCCGCAAAAGTTCCCAAAGTCTACAATTACTAGTCATCAAGCAATTATTGAGGTTTAAATAATTTAGCACTGATTCTAGCATTTTAATTGCGGAAATAATTCTCCAGAAAGCTTACAATCTGTACTCATGGGAAAAACTGGAAGAGAATGGCAAACCCACTCAGGGACAGGACCTGATTTATTTCACCCTAAACAATGCTGCTAGTTATTTGGTTGATGGTTCCTCTGGCCTTAAAGCATTGACACTTCCTTTTAATTTAGATTGTTGTTTTCATGCTTGTCAATTTAGTCCTAAGGGACTGAAATAATAAAAAGTCCCTATAAGGTATAATGGTATATGGTTGTACTACGCTCCCCTCTTGCACTAAATTCCCTTTTAAAGGCTCTATTACCTGGGATAATGTTCAAACCTCTTGTCACAGGATAGACGACTCTTCATCATCCCTCCCTACCTTACGTTTCCAGCCTCACTTCAGCAAACACGGCCGCCAACACTGCATCTTACTACACCGGATTATTCACTATTCCTGAACATACCCCACCTTTTAACACCTCCAAAGCTAAGCATAGCCTGTACCCTTTCCATAACATGCTCTGCTTCACTTTTTTTTTCTTGGCCAGGCAGATGTCACCTCTGAGGTGAATGAAGCCTTAACAGATTTCTTTGGAGAGAGTTATTTGTTCCCTCCTTGGTGCTTCCAGACATCTATGTCAACCCCTCCAATTTTTGCATGATCTCTCCTCCCACAACAGATCCCAACCTTTTGTAGGTAAGATTTCTTCAAACTCAAGACAGTGCCAGGAACAAGGCCACCATGCAAATGTTTAAATACATTTGGGTGAATCTTCCACTTGTGAAATTCTGTTAACAGCTCTCAATACTCATGTCTACAAGAGGTGCTGTAACATTTATTGCTCTTTTTAATGCTTGCAATTAATACACACTACCTTCCCTGTTTCAAAATGGCATTTTTAATGATTCAATTAACAACTCAAAAAAAAAAAAACCACCTGTCCTCTTACTTTACTCCTTCTACTTTTACTATTTTAAAGTTTGCCTCTGACTTTAAGCCAATCCTCTCTGGGCAGATATATCAAACTCTGAACACAGATCCAATTATCTACGAGCACAGTGGTGTTCACACGGGGGTCCTGAGTGTGATTGCACAAGAGACCCAAATGCCAGTCAATATCAGGAGACCCAGTAAACTCTTGCCTCTTCCAAGAAATTACTGCACATAATTAGATCTCATTCACCAAGCAAAAAACTTTTTCAACATTTATTTTCAAAAGGCAAATGGAGAAGAGGAAATCTTTATTTTTAAGAATGATGAAAATAGAGAAAAGTGTGCTACACGTGTTCTCCTCCATGAAGTTTTTTCTTCCTTTGATGCCTAAGTTAAAAAAGAAAAAAGTCTCTCTTTCTATTCAATTATTTCACATTTTGTCCCTGTTTTTCTGTCTTATTTAAAAACTAGTAAAAATGTTTGGAAGATAAAAAGGACTGGCCTTCAAGGAGTTCGTAATAACTAACTCAAATACAGGGAGATGACATAATAATATACATAACTCGATGAAAGCACCTAAATGAGAGAGTATTTAATTTTGACTGAATATCAAGGAAGGATTCACAGAGAAAGTGGCACTTTAGCACTTAAGGATGTGAAGAATTTACATAAGTGGCACCATGAACAAAGGCACAAGGCATGACCCAAATGGCATAATAATAGTAAGAATTCCATTGCAATTAAGCTAAAGTGGGAATACATATGGGAATATTTTCAAAAAGTTAATTCTGGAAAAATCTTCAGCGGTCAAATACTCGAGAGCTTAAAAATTTTCATGAGAAGTTTGCACATATATATATATATATATACACATATGCAGGATTTATATCTTTCAGGATATATCTTTCAGGATATATCTATATGTCAGGACATATATATCTATAGATATATAGATCTATATATAGATATAGATCTATATAGATATAGATATATATCTCAGGATATATATCCTGAAAGAATTAACTAATTTTGAACAAAGTTATCCTCCGTCCAGTAACAGCTAGTCAAGTCGATGGTGGCAGACTACACTTCAATTGTCCCTTTTCTGACTATACCGCCACTATATCTTCTTTCAAATGTAACCAACTCTAGGTAATTTGAAACAGTTGATTAAAAATCCCAGCTGTAAAACTTTGGCGGAAGATGCTTGATATGGTTTGTTTCTGTGTCCCTACCCAGATCTCATCTCAAATTGTAATCCTCACATGTTGAGGAAGGGATCTGTAATCCCCAGGTGTCAAGGCAGGGAGGTGATTGGATCATGGGGGTAGTTTCCCTGATGCTGTTCTCATGGTAGTGAGAGAGTTTTCATGAGATCTGATGGTTTTATAAGGGGCTCTTCCCCCCTTCACTTCCTTCACATGCTCTCTCACTTGCTGCCATGTAAGATGTGCCTGCTTCCCCTTCTGCCATGATTTTAAGTTTCCTGAGGCCTCCCCAGCCATGCAGAACTGTGAGTCAATTAAACCTCTTTTTTAAAATAAATTACCCAGTCTCAGGCAGTTTTTTGTAGCAATGTGAGAAAGGACTAATACAACGCTTTAAGGAAATCACTTACTACTAAATTACAGCTTCTTCATCTGTATAATGGGGCTAATAATCATCATAGCTACCTCATAGATTGAGTCTATGAAAAAACAAATAAATGAATCTATATGCTGAGTCAAAACCTAGCAAATCTATCTATGGGATACAAACAATGTCGATTAAATGTGAACAAACACCTAGCAACAAACATCCAGACTGATGCAAAATTCAAAACTAAACCAAGGTAGATGTTTTTGTCATTATTTGTTGTTTTTTCTTCATTGCCTGGATTGTTCAGGTAGAGCTGCTGTCTTTTAGACTGGGTGGGCATCTCTGTGGTTTTTCAGAGTACTAAGAAGAATATCAAGGGATAAATATTATCCAAAGGAGAATCTCAGTTAAGGTTAGGAGATAAAAATAACAGCAACAGTATTCTAAAATCTCAGGTGGAGTTTTTTGCTTTTGTTTTTGCTTTTGTTTTTCTGATGAAATTTTAATTATACCTCTAATTCAAGGATAGAGGGAGAGGAGAATTGGATTTTGTTATATATAATTTTAGTTGGCTTCAATCCTTGTGAAAGGTTAACTTGCAAAATCAGAACCTTGAAAACTCTACTCCTCAATATACTTTTCCCCTTCAGTCCTGTGTTCCCTCTGTTCTGTTCCCTGTTGACTTGGAAGTTGCATGGGGCCCTAATGAATGATGGCAAAGATGCAAGCTCAACACAAAGCAGTCCCTCGTCATTTGAAAAAGCTCATTACAAACCAAATAATTCATGAACTAAGGCCCATCCATAAGGGATGATTTGCATTAATTGTACTAAATTAAGTTGATAAAGTCTACAGGATTCAGAGACAAAATTCTTATGTCAATATGGATGCTTCCCAACATTTCAAAATGTAGGGTTTAACTAGCAGGTGCTGACAACTTTACTTTGGAATATTCCCTCCAACAGGTTAAATCTCAGCCCTTGAGGTGAGATGTGCTTCTTGAAAGTTACCAGACATCTTTTATAAATGATCTAGAAGTATTTCTGTCTTTTAATTGGAGGAAAATGTTATTTCCTACAGTCCGGGATCTCCCTTGGTTCTTAACAAACTCTAGCAAACATGTCAAGAAACTTCTCACAATAACACTAGGAATACAGTGACTGGAGGCTTTTTCAACACCATCAGTAAACATTAAGCACAGATTATGTTTCAGGTCATGAGGAAACACAGAATTGTACTCTGGGAGACTCTGAACCTGGATTGATTCCTGATCTAATAGAGCAGTAGTATAATCTCTCATAAATTTTTCCCCTTAACCCACAAAAATTTAAAAATTAAAACAAAAATTTTCCCTCCAGCAGCATAGCCACTAGTTGAACAACATTCACACCTGCTCAATTATGAGGTCTTGATTGATTCCAAAGGCATGAGAAGGGCAGTGTGAGCCAAGCAGTACCACAGAAAGAACTTGGGTTTTAGAACCAAACACAACTAACTCTTGACATTGGTGGTTTTGTGATTTGGGGCAAATCCTATGACCCTTCGATCACTATTTATTCATCTGTAAAATAGGGATAATAAAATCATTTACTATAATTGCTGTAATTAAATTAGATAATGCATACAGATAATAAAATATGAACATTCCATAAATGGTAACAGTTATTATCACATTAGTGCCCAAGTTATGGGAATAATCTCCACTAGATGATAATCAGCTGGATCATCATAAGTTTGGATGAATACAATTTATCGCACCTGCTATATAGGGAGGATTAAAAAATGTCTTTCTAGAGTATAGGGCCTGCAAATTTCATTTTTCCAGTTTCTATCTTGTTAGTGAAAGAGTCCACTTTTTTTTTTTGGTTGACTAAAAGAGAAGTCTAAGGTACATGTAAACATCATCATTATCATTATCAACCTAATACACACACACACATATATATATATTTTTTCTAATTTTAATAAAAGAATCATTTGTGAAATTTATCTCCATTAGTCCAGGGGATATGCCCTAACACCAGTATGATATCAATGCATTCATTAAATATTTGCTAAACAATAAATACAGATCAATGGCTCATTACTTGTCAAGAAATAGAGTAAGGTTTCTCCTAGTAAAATAACATACAGTACGGCCAAATGTACCCAGAAACTCTTAAGGACTTGTAGAGGTAGGATCCAGGATCTGACCCTTGGCCATCCAGGCTCTGAAAAACTTAACTTGTAGACTGGCCTTACTTTTGAGAAAAGGAGGAAGTAGATCATACTCTGGAACCAGACCTGACTTGACAAAGCAACTTAAGTTGTGTTAGGTATCAAAGTTTCAATTCTACCTACTCTGATGGTTTCAGAAAAAACTCTGTATTGACCCATGCTAAAAAAATAAAAAAGTTCAATTCCAACCTGTCATTTTTAAAAATTATAATTCAACTTAACAGGCACCATGGAGCTTCAGGGAACACAACTAATGAGAATTCTGGAAGATATATAATTTAGAGATGACATTTGGAAGTAAATAAAGACCTCTGGGAGGATGATTAAGTGAAATGTAGTAGTCATAGAACTTTTATTTAGGTAAAATAAGTTTTAAAAGACTTAGTTTCCTCCATTCCAAACAAAAATCCTTACCCAGCTTCAATTTTCAAAAGACGGTTGAAAACCTTTCAAAATTCCATTATAAAGGCAATACAAAATGATTGTTTCTCAAGACAACATTTGTAGCAATAGCAAACACTCTGGAGCATGGAAGAAAGTTCTGAAGAAGCCTGGCAGTCAGAGTCTAGCATTGCAATAGTCAAGCAAGTCTCCTTGTTTTTCACCTGTTTGTCGCACTTGTTTCTTTTGGTAAAATGGGGGTGAAAACAGGGAGAGAGGTGATGTTACATAAAATCTTCATGATTATCTTCTTGTTGGCCTCCTTCAGCTCCATTAAGACACAGAGAAAAGAGAGAGAAGAAACAGACTGAGCATTTAAGATTGTTTGCCTTGTTCAAATTCAGGTTTGAGGTTTAGAAGGTCAACATCACTACATCTAAAGTGTCCATTCACTCAGATTCTCAGAAGAGTAAGGTGGCTCATAAATATCTAGTTCCCATCCAAAGCTTAATTTTGAGTGTGTGTGTGTGTGTGTGTGTGTGTGTGTGTGTCTTTTTAGACAATGTCTTGCTCTGTTGCCCACGCTGTAGTACAGTGGCTCACTGCAGCCCCCACCTCCTGGCCTAAAACGATCCTCCTACCTCAGCCTCCCAAGCAGCTGGGACTACAGGCACATACCACCATGTCTGGCTAATTTTTGTATTTTTTGTAGAGACAGGTCGCTATGGTCTTGAACTTCTGGACTCAAGCCATCTGCCCACTTCAGTCTCCCAGAGTGCTGGGATTAGAGGAATTTTTAGTGGTTTTCAAGCTGTGTTTCATGGAGCTCTGTGGTTCCTCAATGATGCTTCAGCCCTAATCCAGCTTGAGAAATATCACATTTACCTGATTTATATACAGGATTAGCATTCCAGGTAAGATTTTATTCTGAGGAGAAGGAAGATAAGTAGAGGGAGCAGAAAACTCAATAAAAACCTACGTTGAAACCAATCGTCTACTATTCCCCAAGTGTTAATGATACTCACCCAGTATGTGAGTACAAACACCTGAGTTCCTCAGTGGTAAGGAATCTACCACCTTATGAGACAATGATATAAATTTTATATGGCTAAATTGTAAGGAAACTCATTCTTGTGGAGAGAAGAGGTCTACCTTCTAAAGTCCATTCTATTTCTGGCCTCTCAGACCACAGAGAGGAAGGCTAAGGCTTTTTAGCATAAGAATTTCTCACTATTGGAAGGTGATTGAAAGGACATCACTCCCTCTGCTGGAGATTTCTAGTTCTTTGATGCTTGGTAGCGTTTTAGATCATTCCATCAACCAAATCACTCTCTTCTGAACATACTGCAGGGTGTTGAGTCCCACTATGTGTTATTTTATGTACCGTGTAAGAAGGATAAATAGACTATCACACCTTTTAGGCTCTTTCATTTTTCTTAAGACAAAGAAAACAGAAGGACAATATTACTCAAATATTTTAAGCTGTTCACTTTGTTCATGGTCTAGCTAGTACATAGTCTGGCAATGGCATAATACAATGACTCTTTTCTTTTTTTTTTTTTTTTGAGACGGAGTCTCACTCTGTCACCTAGGCTGGAGGGCGGTGACGTGATCTCAGCTCACTTCAACTTCCACCTCCAGGATTTAAGCAATTGTCCTGCCTCAGCTTCCCAAATAGCTAGGACTACAGGCACGTGCCACCATGCAAGTCTAATTTTTGTATTTTTAGTAGAGACAGGGTTTCACCATATTAGTCAGGCTGGTCTTGACCTCCTGACCTTGTGATCCACCGGCCTCCACCTCCCAAAGTGCTGGGATTACAGGCATGAGCCACCACGCCCAGCCTACAATGACTCTTTGTAAAGATAAATTTTGTAGCAAAAAGAAACTACACTTTGAGGCAGGAAACAGAGTTCTACAGAAGTATCCAAATATCTCCAAGGTTTTCCTGAGCAAATATATCCCCATATTTTTCTCACCTGTTTGTCATACTTCCTCCTCCCACTGGTAGGAAATGATGAAGGAATATAGCTTGTTGTAATCATTCTAATAATCTTTCATAAATCTCAGATTTCATCAGCTTGGCTAGGCAAGAGGAATCTAGTATTATAATGTGGTGAAAATGAGAAAGAATAAGGTTTTGAACCCATTAAAAAAATAGTGTTCAAATTTTGTCTCTCCAGTATGACCTTTGGTAAATCACCATTCTGAGCCTCAGTTAACTCATCACACTACAGAATTGTTGTATTTGAGTTAATGTATGTACCAAACCTAGCACTGAGCACTGGATATTTAGGCTATCAAAGAATATTATAAAAATTACTATAACTGTGAGAACTTATGGGTCTTTTAACAGCACTGATTTCAATGGGATTTTATTTATGCATCAGTAACAAAGAATGAAGAACTTCCATGTAAATTTCCAAGTTACTTGGGGCTTATGCTTTAGGATCAAATCATTTTTGTTTTAACCATTTTAATTGAAATTTATTCCTGAAAAGATTATATACTGCTGTGAATTTACAAAAAGAAATGACAAATATGATTTAAATATTTATTGCTTTTTTATTATCATGATATTTACAACGCTAATGCAGTATTACTGTAATACCTGAAAGAAAATTTGAGGTGGATAGACCATTTCCTTCTTCATTAAAGGGTCTCAGGCTTTTACAATTTTTGAGATCTTGTACTTTCTCAGTTATATGTTTAGTGGTTCTGGCTAGTTCAGACCTCTGGCTTATACATTATAGCAAGTAGAATTAAATGATCTACTTCAACACTCTCCAGTTATATTATTGGTTCTCCTATTTTCATGAGGTTAATAGACATTACGTTTGAAAAAAAATTGGGGCTATGATATTTGAAGTGAAGCCTGCCTGCAATCAACAAAGAGAATCAAATGTTGTAACTCTTTTTTCTCATCCCTGGGAATTCTCGGATTTGATCATGTCTCTTGACGTATAGAATGTCATAACTGTGGAATACTGTAGGGTGCAATATGGCCAGCAAACTATGAACAGAGAGTAGTTAGGAGGCCAGAGGGTGATAGCAGGCAGTGTCAATAGGGCCAATAAAGCAACAGCAGACATTGGCTAAGAATAGTCTCGGGGAAGCACTTGGAGCAGAGAATCCAAAGAGGTTCAGTTAGCTGATTTCAAATACAAATAGTCCACCCCACCCTCACTCATATCTCCAGGGCATCCCAGGCAAAAGCAGAGAAGAATGGCGGGGAGGGGACTGGGGTTCTGTCATTTGACAGAAGGAGCTATTGATTCAACATTTCCATCAATAAGTAAGATCTGAGTGAGACTGAGGTAGTACCTGTAAGTTTTATTGCTTTTTTTCCCATACTGCTAGAAAACTTTCTGGACATTCTTGCTGCTATCAGAGTAATATCTTCTAGTGATTTCTGCCTCTGACTGCCAATGAACTCTAAAAACAAGTAAATAAGCTGTATAGCATTATAGAGAATGAGTCTGTTGACATTGCATAAGGAGTACTGCAGGGGGTACTTTTTTGAGTATAAGCCCGCAACCTAAACTCATAGCCCATGTGGCATCTGTGTTTAATTGCTAAAGACCACTGTATTAAATAACAAATCCATAATTTGAAGACAAAGGCAGATATAAACTAGGCAAAACTAAACCAAAGTGTCTCTAACTCCTAAACAGACACTAGTTCTACAACTTTACCAGGTATCTGAGGGTCATTAAAAATATCCATTAAAACTACTAAGCACTATGAGGAACTTTCTACTTTGAAAATCAGAGAAAAATTTTCTGAGAAAATTAGAGCTCTTTAAGCATTTCCTGGCCTCTTTAAGCATTAGAGATTAGATTTTCAGACCAATAAGCTGTTATCTGCAGCCTGATGGTCTCTACAAGTTCCTATCTTCTATAATATGGATGCTTCTCATATTTGCCATACAGTTGTATAAGATTAGTTATAAATGGTTACAATTTTAAAATGCATTTAAGCTGAATTATATTAGTTTTAATATGGAACATTTAAACATCACATAATTGCCTTAAAACAGCTGGTGGACTATATAGCATAGAAAAAGATTTTTTAGACTGGCATTTAAGTTTGGTGTGCATCTGAGAATGGATAATTACTTTAGGAAGTGCTAGTTCTGAATTATTGATCTTGTGATAAAGTAATTATATAAAACATCAATAAAAACTTAAGTGAGTGCCTATTATGTTAAAAGCTATTTTGGTAGCATTGGGTAAACGAAGAGCTATAGAGGCAATCTCTGAATCAAAGGGTTTATAGAGCAAGTTGTAGCTCAAATAGAAACCAAGCTCAATGCTTAATAATGATTATTGGCTACTAGATCATCTTGAAAACCTTCGAATTTTTGCCTTATAAAATTAGAAGAGACCTTAGAGTCTAACACCTCCTTTAAAAATGAAGGAACTTGAAGTCAGGAGTTCGAGACCAGCCTGACCAATATGGTGAAACCCTATCTCTACTAAAAATACAAAAATTAGCCAGGCATGGTGGCAGGCACCTGTAGTCCCAGCGACTTGGAAGGCTGAGACACAAGAATTGTTTGAACCCAGGAGGCGGAGGTTGCAGTGATCCGAGATCATGCCACTGCACTCCAGCCTGGGTGATAGCGAGACTCCATCTAAAAACTATATATATGTGTGTGTGTGTGTGTATATATATATATGTGTGTGTCTGTGTATGTGTGTGTATATATATAATGCATCCTGAATGGATAAGGAGGGACAACAGTAAAAAATTTTAAAACAGGCCAGGCGCAGTGGCTCACGCCTGTAATCCCAGCACTTTGGGAGGCCAAGGCAGGCGGATCACAAGATCAGGAGATCGAGATCATCCTGGCTAACACGGTGAAACCCCCTTTCTACTAAAAATACAAAAATAAAATTAGCCGGGCATGATGGCGGGCACCTGTAGTCCCAGCTACTTGGGAGGCTGAGGCAGAAGAACGGCGTGAACCCGGCAGGCAGAGCTTGCAGTGAGCCAAGATCGAGCCACTACACTCCAGCCTGGGTGACAGAGCGAGACTCTCTCAAAAAAAAAAAAAAAAATTTTAAAAACAAATAAAAAACAAGTATAGCTTAATTTTATAGGCCCAAGGTGGAAGTCTGGAACATTTGACAGAGGGCTAACAGGACATCTGGATTCTTTTTTTTTTTTTTTAATTATACTTTAAGTTTCAGGGTACATGTGCACAATGTGCAGGTTTGTTACATATGTATCTATGTGCCATTTTGGTGTGCTGCACCCATTAACTCGTCATTTAGCATTAGGTATATCTCCTAATGCTATCCCTCCCCCTCCCCCCACCCCACAACAGTCCCCAGAGTGTGGTGTTCCCCTTCCTGTGTCCATGTGTTCTCACCGTTCAATTCCCACCTATGAGTGAGAACATGCGGTGTTTGTTTTTTTGTCCTTGCAATAGTTTACTGAGAATGATGTTTTCCAGTTTCATCCATGTCCCTACAAAGGACGTGAACTCATCATTTTTTATGGCTGCATAGTATTCCATGGTGTATATGTGCCACATTTTCTTAATCCAGTCTATTGTTGTTGGACATTTGGGTTGGTTCCAAGTCTTTGCTATTGTGAATAGCGCCGCAATAAACATACGTGTGCATGTGTCTTTATAGCAGCATGATTTATAGTCCTTTGGGTATATACCCAGTAATGGGATGGCTGGGTCAAATGGTATTTCTAGATCTAGATCCCTGAGGAATTGCCACACTGACTTCCACAATGGTTGAACTAGTTTACAGTCCCACCAACAGTGTAGAAGTTCCTATTTCTCCACATCCTCTCCAGCACCTGTTGTTTCCTGACTTTTTAACGATCGCCATTCTAACTGGTGTGAGATGGTATCTCATTGTGGTTTTGATTTGCATTTCTCTGATGGCCAGTGATGATGAGCATTTTTTCATGTGTTTTTTGGCTGCATAAATGTCTTTTGAGAAGTGTCTGTTCATGTCCTTTGCCCACTTTTTGATGGGGTTGTTTTTTTCTTGTAAATTTGTTGGAGTTCATTGTAGATACTGGATATTAGCCCTTTGTCAGATGAGTAGGTTGCGAAAATTTTCTCTCATTTTGTAAGTTGCCTGTTCACTCTGATGGTAGTTTCTTTCGCTGTGCAGAAGCTCTTTAGTTTAATTAGATCCCATTTGTCAATTTTGGCTTTTGTTGCCATTGCTTTTGACGTTTTAGACATGAAGTCCTTGCCCATGCCTATGTCCTGAATGGTATTGCCTAGGTTTTCTTCTAGGGTTTTTATGGTTTCAGGTCTAACATGTAAGTCTTTAATTCATCTTGAATTAATTTTTGTATAAGGTGTAAGGAAGGGATCCAGTTTCAGCTTTCTACATATGGCTAGCCAGTTTTCCCAGCACCATTTATTAAATAGTCAATCCTTTCCCCATTTCTTGTTTTTGGCAGGTTTGTCAAAGATCAGATAGTTGTAGATATGTGGCATCATTTCTGAGGGCTCTGTTCTGTTCCATTCATCTATGTCTCTGTTGTGGTACCAGTACCATGCTGTTTTGGTTACTATAGCCTTGTAGTATAGTTTGAAGTCAGGTAGCGTGATGCCTCCAGCTTTGTTCTTTTGGCTTAGGATTGACTTGGTGATGCCAGCTCTTTTTTGGTTCCATATGAACTTTAAAGTAGTTTTTTCCAATTCTGTCAAGAAAGTCATTGGTAGTTTGATGCGGATGGCATTGAATCTATAAACCTTGGGCAGTATGGCCATTTTCACGCTATTGATTCTTCCAACTCATGAGCATGGAATGTTCTTCCACTTGTTTGTATCCTCTTTTATTTCATTGAGGAGTGGTTTGTAGTTCTCCTTGAAGAGGTCCTTCATGTCCCTTGTAAGTTGGATTCCGAGGTATTTTACTCTCTTTGAAGCAATTGTGAATGGGAGTTCACTCATGATTCGGCTCTCTGTTTGTCTGTGATTGGTGTACAAGAATGCTTGTGATTTTTGTACATTGATTTTGTATCCTGAGACTTTGCTGAAGTTGCTTATCAGCTTGAGGAGATTTGGGGCTGAGACAATGGGGTTTTCTAGACATACAATCATGTCATCTGCAAACAGGGACAGTTTGACTTCCTCTTTTCCTAATTGAATACACTTTATTTCCTTCTCCTGCCTGATTGCCCTGGCCAGAACTTCCAACACTATGTTGAATAGGAGTGGTAAGAGAGGGCATCCCTGTCTTGTGCCAGTTTTCAAAGGGAATGCGTCCAGTTTTTACCCATTCAGTATGATATTGGCTGTGGGTTTGTCATAGATAGCTCTTATTATTTTGAGATACGTCCCATCAATACCTAACTTACTGAGAGTTTTTAGTAAGAAGGGTTGTTGAATTTTGTCAAAGACCTTTTCCGCATCTATTGAGATAATCATGTGGTTTTTGTCTTTGGTTCTGTTTATATGCTGGATTACATTTAATTGATTTTCGTATGTTGAACCAGCCTTGCATCCCAGGGATGAAGCCCACTTGATCATGGTGGATAAGCTTTTTGATGTGCTGCTGGATTGGGTTTGCCAGTATTTTATTAAGGATTTTTGCATCAATGTTCATCAAGGATATTGGTCTGAAATTCTCTTTTTTGGTTATGTCTCTGCCAGGCTTTGGTATCAGGATGATGCTGGCCTCATAAAATGTGTTAGGGAGGATTCCCTCTTTTTCTATTGATTGGAATAGTTTCAGAAGGAATGGTACCAGTTCCTCCTTGTACCTCTGGTAGAATTCGGCTGTGAATCCATCAGATCCTGGACTCTTTTTGGTTGGTAAGCTATTGATTATTGCCACAATTTCAGAGCCTGTTATTGGTCTATTCAGAGATTCAACTTCTTCCTGGTTTAGTCTTGGGAGGGTGTATTTGTCAGGGAATTTACCCATTTCTTCTAGATTTTCTAGTTTATTTGTGTAGAGGTGTTTGTAGTATTCCCTGATGGTAGACTGTATTTCTGTGGGATCGGTGGTGATATCCCCTTTATCATTTTTTATTGCGTCTATTTGATTCTTCTCTCTTTTCTTCTTTTTTAGTCTTGCTAGCGGTCTATCAATTTTGTTGATCTTTTCAAAAAACCAGCTCCTGGATTCATTAATTTTTTGAAGGGTTTTGTGTGTCTCTATTTCCTTCAGTTCTGCTCTGATTTTAGTTATTTCTTGCCTTCTGCTAGCTTTTGAATGTGTTTGCTCTTGCTTTTCTAGTTCTTTTAATTGTGATGTTAGGCTGTCAATTTTGGATCTTTCCTGCTTTCTCTTGTGGGCATTTAGTGCTATAAATTTCCCTCTACACACTGCTTTGAATCTGTCCCAGAGATTCTGGTATGTTGAGGACATCTGGATTCTATAGTCAGACCTGTTTCTTCCTCACTGAATGATTTTATTCAAATAATTTCATTCATTTGCTTAATAAATGTTTCATATGTTCTTCCTCTGGGCCACATCCTAGGCAAAGTCTTGGGAATCATTCATTACCCTGGCCACAGTTCCTTCATATACATATATATATATATATATTCCCTTTAGCCACAACCACTTCCTTCTGCCCCATCTTCTCATTAATTCCAGGAAACTAATAATCTGCTCTCTGTAATGATAATTTTGACATTTCAAGAATGTTATATAAATGGAATCATATAGTATATAATCTTTTGGGAAATTTTTAGCATAACTCTCTAGAGATTCATCCAGGTAGCTGAATGTATCCATTTTTTTCTTCCCCTTATTATTGCTGAATAGCACGCAATGGCATAGATGCCACAGTTTGTTTAAACATTCACTCATTGTAGGACATCTAGATTGTTTCCAGTTCTTAGCTATTACAAATACTGCTGCTATAAACATTCACGTGCAGATTTTTGTGAGTAAAAGTTTTCATTTCTCTGAAATAAATGCTCAGGATTATAATCACTGGGTTGTATGACAGTTGCATGTTTACTTTTTAAGGAAACCACTAAATTGTTTTCAAAGTGGTTGAACCATCTTATATTCCCACCAG
This sequence comes from Nomascus leucogenys, assembly GCF_006542625.1. Taxonomy (NCBI): domain Eukaryota; kingdom Metazoa; phylum Chordata; class Mammalia; order Primates; family Hylobatidae; genus Nomascus; species Nomascus leucogenys. The sequence goes on from NC_044402.1 coordinate 23,699,885, forward strand.
CAACATATAAGTGACCTGGTTTCTCCAAATCTTTGTCAGCATTTGGTGTTGTCAATATTCTGATACATATGTAGTGACAGTTCATTGTGGTTTTAATTTGGAATTCCTTAATGGCTAATGATGTTACATTAATTAAATACCTTTTGATGTGCTAACATATCATTTGTGTATCATCTCGGATAGGTTCTCTGTTTATGTCTTACTATAAAGCATAATTGGACTTTTCTAATTGGATGGGTTTTGTTTTGTTTTTATTTAAAACTGTTGCATTTTTTGTGTTCCTTATTTATTCTGTGTAATAGTCCTCTATGAGATATATGGTTTGAAAATATTGTCACCCAGTCTGCGATTTGTTTTTTAATCCTCTGTTAACAGGATTAAAATTAAAAATGCCTTTTGCAGGGAAACCATTTTTAATTTTGATGAAATTCAACTGATGGCTTTGTAACTTTTTCCTTTATGGATCACCTTTTGCTTTTAAGTATAAGAATTCTTGGCCGGGCGCGGTGGCTCACGCTTGTAATCCCAGCACTTTGGGAGGCCGAGGCGGGCGGATCACGAGGTCAGGAGATCGAGACCACGGTGAAACCCCGTCTCTACGAAAAATACAAAAAAATTAGCCGGGCGTGGTGGCGGGTGCCTGTAGTCCCAGCTACTCGGAGAGGCTGAGGCAGGAGAATGGCGTGAACCCAGGAGGCGGAGCTTGCAGTGAGCCAAGATTGCGCCACTGCACTCCAGCCTGGGTGACAGAGCGAGACTCCATCTCAAAAAAAAAAAAAAAAAAAAAAAAGAATTCTTTAACTAGTCCTAGTTCCCAAAGGTTTTTTTTCTATTTTTTTCCCTAAAAAGTTGCAATTCTACATTTTACAATTCAGTTTGTGATAAATTTTGAGTTAATTTTTTGTGCAAGGTGTGAGGTTGATGTCAAGGGATTTTGTTGCTGTTGCTGTTACCTGCGGATGTTCAATTGCTTTGGAACTTTCTGTTGTAAAAGCTATTATTTATCTATTGAATTAATATCTTTAGCAAAAATCAGTTAGGCATGTTTGTGTGGTCTGTTTCTGGTCTCTCTATACCATTCCATTAAGGCATGTGTGTGTTTATCTCTTCACCAGTACCACACAATCTTGATTACTCTGGTTATCTAATAAGTTTTCATGTTGGATAGGCTCATTCCTCCCACTTTATTCTCTTTCAAAATTGTTTTAGCAATTCTAGTGTTTTTGTGCTTTTATGAAAACTTTCAGATTAATCTTGTCTATAGCTACAAAAATTATTGTTTGACTTTTCATAACAAAATTGTGTCAAATCTGTATATCAATTGGGGATAATTGACATCTTTACTATGTTGAGTCTTCCTCTGCTTTAACATGGTTCATCTTTCCATTTATTTAGATCTTCATTATTAAATCAGCATTTTGTAGTTTGACACAAAAGTCCTGTACATGTCTTTTTTAGAATTGCACCTAAGTATTTTATTTGAGTGATTAGAATTCGCATTGCATTTTTATTATGGGGTCTCATAGATTCATTGCTAGTATGTAGACATGTAATTGTCTTTTATGTTCAGCTTGTATTCTTTGACCTTGCTGAATCCACTTATGCTTCAGGGATTTTTTCTGTAGATTCCTAGGGACATTCTATGTAGACAATAATGTCATTTGTAAATAAATACAATTTTGTTTTGTTTCTTGATATCCAATCTGTATGCCTCTTTTTTTTTTTTTTTTGCCTTCTTGAACCTGCCAACATTTCCAGAACTACTATGTTTAAAAAGAGTGGTGAGAACATACATCCTTGCACTGCTTTCAATCTGAGATAAAACGTTAACATTTCTTTTTTTAATACCCATCTTATATAACATTAGTTGTAGAATTTTTTTAATCAAGTTGAAGAAGTTCCAGTTTATTTCTTTTTCACAGTAATTTTATTATAAATGTGTATTGAATTTTGTCAAATGCTTTTTTCTGCATCAATTGATACAATCACATGGTTTTTCTTCTTTAGCTTGTTCATATGATGGATTACATTTATTGATTTTCACGTTGAACCAGGCTTAAACCTCTGAAATAAAACCAAAATGGTTATGATGTGTAATTCTTATATGTTGCTGAATTATGTTTACTAATTTTTTTAAATGTTTGCATCTATATTTATGAGGCATATTGTTCTGTGGATTTCATTCTCGTTCTTTGTATTTTTTTTTTTTTCTGGCTTTGGTGAGATTTACAAAATGAATTAAGAAGTGTTTCCTCCTTTATTTTCTGGAAAAGATTGTGTAGAATTGTCTTAGTTATTATTAAACATTTGTAGAATTCTGCAGCAAAACCACCTGTGCCTTTTTCTGAGAAGCTTTTAAAATACAAATTCAATTTTCTTAATAGCTATAGTGCTTTCAAATTATCTATTTCGTATTGAATGATTTGTATTAGATTGTGGAGATTTTTTTCTTCCATTTGTTCCCTTTTTTAAAAAAATTTTCCTACAATTAAGACAAAAATCTTGAGTAGTTTGTGATTTTTGAAGAATTGGTCCATTTAAACTAGGTCGTCAAATATGTGTGGAGTTGTTGGCAGTATTCCCTAATAACCTATTTCTTGTCTGCAGGATCTGTAGTGAGTTTATTCTTATATTGGTAATTTACTTTTTTTATCTTTGTCAATCTTGCTACATGTTTGTCAATTTTATTCATCTTTTTGAAAACCCAGGTCTTTGATTCATTGATGGTTTCTGTTGTCTTACTGTTTTCAATTTAACTGATTTCTGCTCTTTATTTCCTTCCTTCTGCTTGCTTTGGGTTTATTTTGTTCTTTTTTCCTACGTTCTTGAGGTAGAATCTTAAATTATTAATTTGAGGATTTTCTTCTTTTCTAATATATGTATCTGGTGCTTTACATTTTCATTTCAGCACTGCTTTTGCTGTATTCTACCAATTTTGATATACTGTATTTTCCTTTTCATGTAATGCTTTTTTTAAAAATTCACATGATACTTCATCTTTGACTGATGAACTATTTACACATGTGGTATTTCATTTCCAAGTGTTAGGAAATTTTCCCATTATATTCCTATTATTAATTTCTAGATTGATTCCATTGTGGACAAAAAGCACACTCTATATCATTTCAGTTACTTTTTTTGCATTTGAACTGTTATTTCTTATTTTCCTACGGTGAGATAATCATAAATATATTGTGAAGGAAATTTCTCATAACCTTTCTCATTACTGGCAATATTTATTATTATAAATCTATAGAAATTCAATTAAAATATATAGATACAGGGAAACCGTATCATTACCAGGGCAGCTAATGAAAAACAACACATAAAAATATTTTCTGAATTTTAGAAAATAAGTTGGAAATACAAAGTAAAGTACTAAGAATTGACCATCACAAGTCACTTAATTTTGCTTATTAATACAGCTTTTGTACTTTTTAACGGAAAATAACCCAGCTCTCTTAAATCTACATCTTCCACTCTCTCAGTGTTATAAGTTGAATTGCGTCCCCTGAAAAAACCCACTGAAGTACCACAGAATGGGGTTTTATTTGGAAAAAGGATAATTACAGATGTAATTAGTTAAGAAGAACTCACACTGGAGTAATGTGTGCCCCTAATCCAATAAGACTGGTGTCCTTATGAGAAGAAGAGAAGAGACACAGACACATGAGGGAAGGCAGATGTGATGACAGAGGCAGAGATTGGAGTAATGCAGCTTCAAGCCAAGGAACTCCAAGAATTACAGGCTACCAGCAGAAACTGAAGGAGGCAAGGAAGGCTTCTACCCTACAGGTTTCAGAGGGAGCATGGCCCTATAAACATCTTGATGTTGGACTTCTGGCCTCCAAAACTATGAAGTAATGAATTTCTGTTGTTTTAAGCCACCAAGTTTGTGGTACTTTTTACGACAGCCCTAAGAAAGTAATACATTCGGCTTTCTTTTTAATTCAATTTTTAAGTTTTTTATTGTTTCCCTTTTTTAAATTTCTTTTTCATTGATACATAATATTTTACATAATTATGAGATATATGTGATATTTTGTTATATGCATGGAATGTGTAATGATCAAGTCAGAGTATTTGCGGTGTCCATCACTTTGTAGTATTTATCACTTCTATGTGTTGGGAACAATTCAAGTCCTCTCTTCTAGCTACTTTGAAGTATACAATACATTCTTGCTAACTATAGTCATTCTCCTCTGCTACCAAACGGGAGAACTTATACCTTTCATCTAATTGTATATTTGTACCCATCAACCTGCCCCTCTTCATCCCCCCTTCCACCAACCACCCATCCCAGCCTCTGATATCTATCATTACATTCTCTATGTTTATGACATCGACATTTTTAGCTTCCACGTATGAGTGAGAACATGTGATATTTGTCTCCCTGGGCCTGGGTTATTTTACTCAATATTGTGACCTCCAGTTCCATCAATGCTGCTGCTGCAAAGGACATCATTTTATTATTTTTAATGGCTGAATAGTATTTCATTGTGTATGTATACCACATTTTCTTTATCTTCTAATCTACTGATGGACACTTAGGTTGATTACAGATCTTTGCTATTGTGAATAGTGCTCAACAATCATGTAAGTACAGGTATGCCTTTGAAATACTAATTTCTTTACCTTTGGATAGATCCCCAACCATGGGATTATTGGATCATATGGTAGTCCTATTTTTAGTTTTTAGGGAAATGTCCACACTCTTTTCCATAGTGATTGTACTAATTTACTTTTCAAACAACAGTGTATAAGAATCCCCTTTGCTCTAAATTATACCAGCATTTGTTATTTTTTGTCTTTTTAATTATAGCCATTCTAACTAAGGTAAGATGATATCTCATGGTTTTGATTTGCATTTCCCTGATGATTAGTGATATCGAGCATTTTTTTTTTTTTCTGGCTCCAAAGATCTTTTACTGAGATCCACTTGAAACACTTCGGTCCTTAATTTGTCAACTGAGTTGACAGGCTGATGGCTGATCTAGGTAAAGGTTTCATGGTAGCAAAAACACTTCCTGCCTATAATATATCAAAACAGGTTCCTGAATAACGTGTGAATGTCCTCAGGGTCTCTGTCCCGTCTACTTCAGGATTCAATTAAGCTCCTCAAATTTGTGGATCTGACGGATGAAGATATCCCCATAGTGCTTGGCAACCTTGGTGTCTGTGATGTGGATCATGTCCTTACCGATGTAGAAGTCAACCACTGAGGCCAACTAAAATTAACCATCCAGGGCTGAGATGCCGCTGGTCCACACCAGGTTCTTCATCTTGTGTTTGAAGACCACAAGCTGGATCCGGAACTGCTGTTCTGTAAGGTCCAGGGAGCCAGCAAGCTTGGCCACAGGCATGGTGGTGTAGAGCTTGAGGAAGCTGCAGATACTTGAAAGCTGGGCCTGCTGCTGTTCTTCATCAGAAAACACCTTCAGCTGCTGAAGGAAGGGCTCTTTGTGGTACTTGGGGCACACATTATCATAGTTGGGCACTACAGGCGACAGGAACTTGGGGCAGGAGTAACTGAAAAATTCTTCATAGACTCGTGGGTGACTATTCTGCATGCACAGCAACTTGTCCCCATATTTCTCCTGCAGTTAGAGGTGAATGCTCTCATTGACATGCATGGGGTACATCATGAGGGCAATGGCCAGCAGCGCATGCATCTGATCATTCTGCTTGTTAATCAACTCATACTTATATGTGGTCCTCTGGAACATGCTCTTGGTCCTCTGGATGTAGAGGAGGGTATTGGCGAAGACCTGAATGGCATCCTGGTAGCAATGCATCATCAAATATGCAAACCCAACATAATAGTATGTGGTGACCTGGCACTCTAACACACAGGAATACATGATCTTCTGGTTCAGCTTGATGTTCTCCAGCACCCTGATGGCCTGGTACTAATCTCCTAACAGAGAGTGCAGGCAGAGAAGCTCCACCAGGCTGAAGTAACCAAGTATCTCCCCAGCCACACTCTCAGGGTCACCTCTGCTTGTGTATACCTCCAATTGTCGGTTGATGTTGGATTTGTCTACCAAGGAATGAAGGACATTGAGGACACTGTGAACATTCCAGATTTTGGGATTGGAACAAAGGAAGTCAATCTCCTCCTCCGACTTCTTGGCAGTCTTACAGCAGTACTGACTGAATGACTGAAACTGGTAGATGAACTCATCAATGATATTCTAGAGCCCCTAGTTGGGTAGTTCATAGGAAGGAGGACCATCAGCATTAAGAATATAGTTGAAGAGATTGCAATTGTTATAATAGGATTCAAACCTCTGCTCCAAGTAAGGTCCCCCACTGACTTTGGCTTATATGTGTCTGTAGTATAATTCTTTATATAAAACCAGGAAGACAGTATAGTTGCCAACCTGTGGAGCAATGGCTTCAGCCTTGGGCCAAGGTGTATTTTTGAAGAATCTTTCAGTCAGCTTGGTCCAGCTGTTCTCATAGATGTCCTGGATCCTATACACCTTCTGGTCAATGACATCACTGGAGACACAACTGGCCTGTAGCTCATATACTTTCTGGTCAGTCAAATCCGAGACAGTTTTGTGGAAATACTAGATGGAGTTTTTGATCACTTCAGGCATTACCTGATAGGTTTGCTATTCATACTGACGCTCATATGCAAGGTCCTGCTTTTGGATCTCCATAGTCGCCTGGATAAGCATAGGGGTCATAAGCCTCCTCAGACTCGCAATCATCAGCGAGGTAAGATGTGGCTACTGGGCTCACAAACACCACCAGAAAGTGATATTGAGCATTTTTTATATACTTGCTAGCCATTTCAATGTCTACTTTTGAGAATAGTCTATTCATGTCATTTGCCCACTTTTTAATGCAATTATTATTATTTGTTGTTGTTGTTGTTGTTGTTTGAGATGGAGTTTCATTCTTGTCACTCAGGCTGTAGTGCAATGGCACAATCTCAGCTCACTGCAACCTCTGTCACCCAGGTTCAAGCAATTCTCCTGCCTCAGCCTCCCAAGTAGCTGGGATTATGGGCACCTGCTAGCATGCCCAGCTAATTTTTATAGTTTTTAGTAGAGATGGGGTTTCACCATGTTGGCCAGACTGGTCTTGAACTCCTGACCTCGTGATCCACCCACCTCAGCCTCCCAAAGTGCTGGGATTACAGGGGTGAGCCACCGCGCCCAGCCTGGCTGTTTTTACTATTATTATTGAGTTGCTTGAGTTCCTTATATATTCTGTATATTAGTCTCTTGTCAGATAAATAGTTTTCAAATATTTTCTGTCATTCAGCAGGTTGTCTTTTCACTCTGTTTATTGTTTCCTTTGCTTTGCAGAAGCTTTTTAGTTTAATATAGTCCCATTTGCCCATTTTTCTTTTAGTTGTCTGTGCTTTTAAGATCTTTGCCTAGACCAATGTTCTGAAGTATTTTTCACTATGTTTCTTCTAGTAGTTTTATAGTTTCAGGCCTTATGTTTAAACCTTCAATCCATCTTTGTTGATTTTTTTATATGGTGAGAGAAAGGATTCGGTTTCATTCTCCTGCACATGGATATACAATTTTCCCAGCACTGTTTATTGAGGATGATGTTCTTTCCCTAGTGTATTTTCTTTGGGCCTTTGTTAAAAACAAGTTGGTTGTAAATATGTGGCTTTTTTTCTAGTTTCTCTATTTTGTTCCATTGGTCTATGTGTCTATTACTATAACAATACCATGCTGTTTTGTTTACTACAGCCTTATAATATATTTTGAAGTCTGCAGTGTGATGCATCCAGCTTTGCTAGTTTTGCTCAGGATTGCATTGTATATTCTGGCTCTTTTTTTCCATAGAAATTTTAGGATTTTTTTCCTTTTATGTAAAAAATGACAAGTATAGAGTTTTATTAGTTCTCTCTTTGCTTGTCTGTTTATAAAATTAGTGTTAAGTTGTCATCATCGCTTTAAAATAATGGGTTATAAGATAGTATTTATAAGCATCATGAAAACTTCAAATGAAAAAAACATAAAATGAATACACAAAAAATAAAAAGCAAGAAATTAAAACATACCACCACAGAAAATCATGTTTACTAACAGGAAGACAGGAAGGAGGTAAAGAAGGAAGATAAGACCACAAAACCACCAAAAAGCAAATAACAAAATAGCAGGAGTAGGTCCTTACTTATCAAAAATAACACTGAAGGTAAATGGACTAAATTCTCCAATTGAAAGGCTGTATAGATTTAAAAAATAGAGTGGCTGAATGGATTTAAAAAATAGAGGAGTGGCTGAATGGATTAAAAAACGAAGACCCAATGATCTGCTGCCTATAAGAAACACACTTCACAAGTAAAGACACATATAGACTGAAAATAAAGGGATAGAAAAATATATTCCATGCCAACAGAAGCCAAAAAAGACAAGAGTAGCTATACTTATAACAGACAAAATATATCATAAGACAAAAATGTAAGAGACAAAGAAAGTAATTATATAATGATAACTGGATCAATCCAGCAAGAGGATATAACAATTGCAAATATATATTCACCTAACACTGGAGAACACAGTTATATAAAGCAAATATTATTAGAGCTAAAGAAAGATATATATTCAAATATGATAATATCTGGGGACTAACACCCCACTTTCAGCATTAGATAGATTATCCAGACAGAAAATCAACAAAAAAAGAGGACTTAATCTGTACCATAGACCAAATGGACCAGACCAAGAAAAAAAGAGAGAAGACCCAAATAAATAAAATCAAAGGCTAAAAGGTAGATATTACAACTGATACTGCAAAAATTCAAAGGATCATTAGATACCCATGAACAACTATATGCCAATAAACTGGAAAACCTAGAAAAAAATGGATAAATTCCTAGATACATAAACCTACCAAATTGAACCATGAAGAAATCTAAAATGTGAATAAACCAATAACAAGTAACAATATCAAAGCGAAAATAAAATGTCTCCCAGCAAGAAAAAGCCCAGGACTTGATGGCTGCACTGCTGGATTCTACCAAACATTTAAAAAAGAATTAATACCAATCCCACTCAAACTATTCTAAAAAATAGAGGAGGAAGGAAAACTTCCAAATTCATTCTACAAAGCCTGATACCAAAACCAGACAAAGATACATCAACATAAGAAAAGTACAGACCAATACCCCTGATGAACTTTGAGGAAAATCCTCAGCAAAACACTAGCAAACTGAATTTGAGAATACATTAAAAATATTATTCATCATGACCAACTGGGATTTATCCCAGGGTACAAGAATGGTTTGACATACACAAATCAATAAATATGTTACATTATATTAAAAGAATGAAAAGTAAAAGCCATATTATCACTTCAATTGATGCTGAAAAACCATTTGATAAAATTCAACATAACTTCATAATTTTAAAAAAATCCTAAAAAATCTGGGTACCTAAGGAACATACCACAACACAATGGAAGCCATATATGACAGGCCCACAGCTAGTATCATCCTGAAGAGAAAAAAACTAAAAGGCTTTCCTCTATGATATGGAATACCCCAAAGATGCCCACTTTCACCTCTGTTATTCAACATAGTACTGGAAGTCCTACCTAGAGCATCAGACAAGAGAAAGAAACAAAGGGCATCCAAATTGGAAAGGAAGAACTCAAATTATCCTTATTCACAGATGACCTGGTCTTATTTGGAAAAACCTAAAGATTCCACCAAAAAAACTATTAGAACTGACAAATAAGTTCAGTAAAGCTGCAAGATACAACATCAACAGAAAAGTCAGTAACATTTTTTTGGGGGGATGGAATCTCACTCTGTTGCCCAGACTGGAGTGCAGTGGCACAATCTTGGCTCACTGCAACCTCTGCCACCTGGGTTCAAGCGATTCTCATGCCTCAGCCTCCCAAGTAGCTGAGATTACAGTCATGAGCCACCACACCCAGCTAAATTTTGTATTTTTAATAGAGACGGCATTTCGCCTCTTGAACCTCAGGCTGGTCTCGAACACCTGATCTCGGGTATCCACCTGCCTCATCCTCCCAAAGTGCTAGGATTACAGGCATGAGCCACCATGCCTGGCCACCACTCACATTTCTATATGCCAACACTGAACAATCCGAAAAACAAATCAGGAAATAACCCCATTTACAATAGCTACAAACACAATAAAGTAAAATAAAATACCTAGGAATTAACCTAACAAAAGAAGTGAAAGATTTCTATAATAAAAATTATTAAACACTGATGAAAGAAGTTGAAAAGGACACAAAAAATGGAAAGATATTATGTTTTTATGCATTGAGTGGATCAATATTGTTAAAATACCCATACTATGCAAAGCAATCTATAGATTCAATGAAATTCCTATCAAAATAACAATGACATTCATCACAGAAACAAAAAATAAATCCTAAATTTTATATGGAACCACAAAAGACCCAGAATAGCCAAAGCTATCCTCAGCAAAAAGAACAAAACTGGAAGAATTGCATTACCTGAGTTCAAATTATACTCCAAAGCTATGGTTATGAAAACAGCATGGTATTGGCACAAAAACAGACACACAGAACCAATGGAACAGAATAGAGAAACCAAAAGCAAATGCATACATCTACAGTGTATTCGTTCATTTTCATACTGCTATAAAGAACTGCCCAAGACTGGGTAATTTATAAATGAAAGAGGTTTAGTTGACTCATAGTTCAGCATGGCTGGGAACCCTCAGGAAACTTACAATCATGGTGGAAGGTGAAGGGGAAGCAAGCCGTCTTCTTTGCAATGTAGCAGGAAGAAATGCTGAGCAAAAGATGAAGAGCCCCTTATAAAACTATCAGATCTCTTGAGAATTTACTCACTATCATGAGAACAGCTTGGGGGAAACTGATCCCATGATTCAATTACCTCTACCTGGGCTCTCCCTTGACCCATGGGGATTATGGGGATTACAATTCAAGATGAGATTCAGGTGGAGACACAAAGCCTAACCATATCATACAGTAAACTCATTTTCAACAAAGGTAGCAAGAACATACATCAGGAAAGGACAGTCCCTTTAATAAATGGTGCTGAGAAAATTGGAAATCCATTTGCAGAAGAATGAAACTAAATGCCTATCTCTCACCATATACAAATATCACATCACAATGGATTATAAACTTAAATATAAGACCTCAAACTATGAAACTACTACATGAAAACATTGAGGGAAATCTTCCGGACATAGGAGTTGGTACAGATTTCTTGAGTAATACCCCACAAGCCCAGGCAACCAAAGCAAAGATGGACAAATGAGATCACATCAAGTTAAAAAGCTTCTGTACAGCAAAGGAAGCAATCAATAAAGTGAAGAGATAACTCACAGAATGGGAGAAAATATTTGCAAACTACCCATCTGGCAAGGGATTAATAACCAGAATATATAAGTAGCTTAAACAACCCTATATGAAAAAATCTGATAATAAAATTTAAAAATGGTCAAAATATATGAATAAACATTTCTCACAGGAAGGCAATAGAAATGGCAAACAGGGATATGAAAAGGTGTCCAACATCATTGATCATCAGAGAAATGCAAATTGAAACTGCCATGACATATCAACTCACCCCAGTTAAGATGCCTTTTATCAGACAGGCAATAGCAAATACTAATGAGGGTGTGGAGAAAAGGGAACCCTCATACACTGTTGGTGTTAATGGAAATTAGTTCAACTACTGTGGAGAGCAGTTTGGAGGTTCCCCCAAAAAATAAAAATAGAGCTACCAAACGATCCAGTAATCCCATTGCTAGGAATATACACCCGAAAAAGGAGACCAGCCTATCAAAGATATATCTGCACTATCTTGTTTGTTGCAGCATTATTCACAATAGCCAAGATTTTGAAGCAACCTAAGTTTCCCTCAACAGACTAATGGATAAAGAAAATGTGGTACATATACACAATGGAGTATTCTTCAGCCAATAGAAAAGAGTGACATCTTATCATTTGCAACAACATAGATGAAACTGGAAGTCATCATGTTAAGTGAAATAAACCAGTCATGGAAAGACACATTTGCACATTCTCACTTATTTGTGGGAGCTAAAAATTTAAACAACTGAACTCATGGAGTAGAATCATGGTTACTAGAGGTGGGAAGGGTAGTGGGGCAGGGGTAGGGAGGATGGTTAATGGTACAAAAATATCACTAGATAGAATGAATAAGATCTAGAATTTGATAGCACAACAGGGTGACTATAATTGATAATAATTTATTGTACATCTTAAAATTACTAAAATAGTATAATTGTATTGTAACAGAAAGAATAAATGCTTGAGTTGATAGATATCCCATTTACCCTGACATGATTATTAAGCATTGTATGCCTGTATTAAAATATCTCATGTGCCCCATTAATATATACAACTACTACGTACCTACAATTTTTTTTTAAGTCCCAGCTCTCTACTTGCCCTTTAGTATCACACTAGTGATGGGTTTGGAGGTTTCTTATATGTGACTGGTGAGACGTTGAGGTGTCAACTCGGCACATGGTTTTTGCTTTTGCTGCTGGTGATGGAAATGGGGGTGCCGATTTTTCTGTGGAGTTTGGCTGGAATGAAATTCCTAAGTTTTCTGCCTTCCTAGGCTTCCATTTTTCTGGTTCTATGGGTAAAGACAGCAGGATTTTGTTGTTGTTGTTGTTGTTGTTGTTGTCTCCTGTACCTCTTGGCACGTTTAGATTGCTAGCTTCTTTCACTTCAAGTTTTGAACATATGAGCATAACAAAACCCAGGCAACTCAATACCATGTTGTTCTTGGGTCTTTAGGCCCCTAGTCATCTTCTCTCCATTTTAAAGAGTTCTGTAATGTTTTTTCTAGATTTTTTTGTACTTAATAAGAGGAATAGAAAGAAGTATGTCTACTCCATGTTCCCTGAGCAGAAGTTCAGTTTCACTTGATTTTGTGACTTCCTCTTCTGAAAGCAGAATACCACCAATATTTGAATACTAAAAATTAGCTTTTTTAATATAATGCCTTCAAGGTATGACCAAAAAGGTGGGTTATTGTACCCCCAAAATACCCAATACTCTCACACTTGTCCTTGCACATTGCCCCAGAAGCTACTCTCAGACTTTTCACCACTTCTACAACCTATTATGAAAGAACCAGTGTTCATTATTGGGGTGTTATCTCAGGATATTCCAAAGTTTTGAATTGTTAGAATTTCTGAGTACTGTTGAGCTCCTTACAAAGGTGAGGACAACATCATCTTCTCTAAGTATGCCTTGTCTTTTCATATGATCCCCAACACAATTCCACGTACTCCTTGATATGGCTTGGATCTGTGTCCCTGCCCAAATCCCATGTTAATTATAATTACCAATGTTGGAGGCGGGGCCTGGTGGGAGGTGTTTGGATCATAGGGGTGGTTCTCATGAATGGTTTAGCAACATCCCTCTTGGTACTGTCCTCATGATCGTGAGTGACATCTCATAAAATCTTATACTTTAAACATGTATGGCACCACCTCCTATCTTGCTGCTGTTCCTGCCATGTAAGATGTGCCTGCTCCCTGGTCACCTTTCCCATGATTGTAAGCTTCCTGAGACCTCCCTAGAAGCAGAGCAGATGCTTCCTTTACAGCCTGTGGAACTGTATTAAGTATCATGCTTCCTTTACAGCCTGTGGAACTGTATTAAGTAAACCTCTTTTCTTTATAAGTTACCCAGAGTGAACTAATACACTCTTTAGGAGTGTATTAGTTCATCCTTGCATTTCTAGAAAGAAACACTAGGTATTTCTTTATAATTAAAGAATTGTAATACTAGGTATAAGAATTATAATATTGGGTATAAGAATTATAATATTGGGTATAATTATAATATTGGGTATAATATTGGGTGTAATATATGGGGTACAACAATGAACTAATACACTCCTAAAGACTAACCTCCCACTCTTCCTCTCCGCAGAAGCTGGAAATCAGTCAAGGTACCAAGTGATAGTTGTTTCCCATTTCTTTTTTTTTTTTTTTTTTTTGAGACAGAGTCTCTCTCTGTTGCCCAGACTGGAGTGCAATGGCATGATCTCAGCTTGCTGCAAACTCCACATCCCGGATTCAAGCAATTGTCAAATCTCAGCCTCCCAAGAAGCTGGGATTACAGGCATGTGTCACTATGCCCGGGTAATTTTTGTATTTTTTGGTACAGACGTGGTTTCACCATGTTGCCCAGGCTGGTCTCAACCACAGGTGATCTGCCCGTCTTGGCCTCCCAAAGTGCTGGGATTACAGGCATGAGCCACTATGCTCAGCCTCCATTTTATTCTTTATATGCATTTTCTTCCTAGCCTTGCCCTCAATCAAAACTCCTCCTTCCTCTTTTAGATAGAAAAATACCTCATGAATGCAAATAGCTAAAATGAGTGAATTAATTCCTCACATTATTTCCACTCATTCCTGTCTTAAGTCACTCAAAATTTCACCAAACATATATTACTAGCATATTAATGTATTAGGAGATTTTAAAAGGTGGGTGACAATATTTATGACATAAAAGACGTGATAATCTAGTTTGGAAAAGAAAATACATATTTCCAAAGAAAGTGTAAATAAAAATAGTTAAACTAGTATTAACATACTAGTTTTGGGGCATGTGAAAAACAACTTTCATTAATTATTCTCTTTTTAATTTTCAAAGAAAAAAACTAAAAATATGAGGAAACTCACCCCAGAATGCTTAAATAGCTTGTTTCCTGTTACTTTTCTGATAAATTGTGATTCTGGGACTAAAACCTAAGTCTCTCTACCTTGAGTACTCGACCATGTTAAGATAATTTTAATGAGATAGTATTTTAGCTTATACAAAGAAAAATCATCTGAAGATTAAACTGGAGAACAGTGACATGAAGAAAAGTTAGCAAAATGGCTGCTGCGACACATTAAACTGCAAAAGCAAGCAGCCTCTGGAAATCACCACAGATAAGATTTGAGATACTCATTTTATAATGGTATTTTTTTAAAAAAAAGAAAAGGAAGAAAATATCTATTTCCCCTAACAATCTAATGAGATAAAATTCTGTTTACTCTTGCTTTAATGCCTAAAGCTCTTACTGTCTGGTAGTTCCTGATTCAATAATTAGTAAGTGGTAAACAGGCTAGATTTAAAGTTGCCTAATAAAAGTTTCCTTATAGCAGGCACTAAAAGCATCAAAAATCAGTAATGAGTTTAAATGGTTTTCAAATAGTAGTCTATAAGAAAAAGTATTTGACGATGTAAAAAAATGCATAAAAAGCATTCTAAACACAGGAATCGTTATAAATTTTACACTCTATTGCCTTTGCTTAGAACAATGCACAGCACACAGTAGGAACTCACTAGATACATGTTAAATGAATTCCAGGAAAATTACTCTCCCTTATCGCCAGCAAAACTCTCTTAGAAACTCACAGGTCTTGATGTCTCAAGGCAACATTACTGAGCCAAAAACTAACTTTGGAACCCCCACTCTCATTCCTTCTGTTCAATCAACTGATAGGGTGAACACTTACTAGCAATGCTGACAAATATGATGTCATCACTTACTGAAAGAAGCTTCCTTCAGCTAACTAAAGCCAAGTTCCCATATCCATGTGTTGTGGCAGCAAAAGATTAATCAGAAAAAAATAGAGGATCTGATAACTGACACACCTAAGTTCCAATTCCATTACTACATCTCTTGCTCCGTTTTTTTCTGAGGAATATCATGTTTTAAATACTTGTAATGTTTGAAAGAAAAGATAGATTATAAATCTCTAATACAAAGTATGCACATAATATTTGTAGAATATTTAAATCAGATTCTGAAAATTTACCCCTTCACTATGATGCTTGCCAATAGATTTATCACTTGTCCCAGAGTAATTTTAATAAATTCTAACAGCTGAGAACTAGGTGGAGGGTTATTTCCATGGATAATTTATACCTGTGTAACTATAACTCCCTCTACATCTGCTAAATCTTATAGCCATTGATGGTTAACAAATGAGGTAAACATCACCTTCCCATTTATCCAAAGCGCAGATGAAAAAAAAAAAGAAATAGTAGACTGTGTGGTCATTTGTTACACAATTAGTAATCACGTTTGGTGTGGCTAACACCACCATATGGAAAGATGGTTCTACTTCCTCCACTACAGCTTGAATAGGCTTACTGTGGAAAACAATGTTTCAGAACTAGTTCATTCTGGGCTCTGTATAGAAAATAGACGAAGATTAAATATTGCCAGGTAGTAAGCCTGAACCTAGATGACTGGAGCCAAAAAACAGTAATCACTGAATCACCTTGAGTCTCCCATCAAAGATACGAAACTAGACAAGACTTAGGTTTCATTAATCTTCTTTCACATGGATTCAGTTCTTTACCCTCCTATATTCAGCATCCTTTATGTATATAAAATTGTTCAGTTCCATGGGGTTCCCACAAACAACAGCTGACAGATGAGTTGATTTAAAAGAACCTCCTTGCTCTAATATCCTTGGTCCTGTGAATGTGTCCAAATGGTAATTGACATGGTTAACATTACAACAGTGGCTAATGTTTGTTTGCTATGTGCCAGGCATTGTGCTAAGTGCTTTTATTTAATCACAAGAAGGTAGGTGCTACCAATATTTCTATTTTATTAGTGGAGAAACAGGCATGGAGAGGTTCACTGCTTTTCTAAGGTTCACACCTAAGAAAGTACAGAGATGAGATATGAAACTAGGCTGCCAACCTGCAAAATCCACCCTCTTAACCACTACTCTACTCTGCCAACCAGGATATTATTTAGAGAATTACTGAGGCAAGCTTAGAGGCCAGGTAAGTTCAGTGTATTACTATTCAGCCCAGCTTTTGGAATATAAGCTGCCATGATCTGATTTTTGATGATTTTTAAAATGAAAACAGAGAGAGAAAAGTCAAAAACAAGAATCAGAATTTTTTTTCATGTAATTTAATAAAGGGTTCATTTCTAAGTTTTCTTTATATTCTCTGTGAGCTTAAGAATAAAGTAGGGAGGAAAAAAATACGAAGTATTTGAATTGGCAAAAGGTGGTTATCCAAGGCATATAATGCAAGAACTGAAGCTACCTAAAAGTGATGTAAAATGTAAAATGTAAAATGTTACTCTTCTCATTCTTCCCAACCTCTTCCCTCTAGTCACACACCATAAATGAGCAGTAAAAATACATATCTCTAGTGTCTCTTCTACTTTTATGCATTTTGCTTTTTGGGCCTATTAAAAATAGCACTAATTAACACCAAACAAGAATTTCTATCTACTATGCATAAATTATCATATCAATTTCAATAATCCTAATTTTATGATAATAAAATAAACTTAAAATATATCAGACCAGCTTTAGTCATCATATTCCTCCCCTCTCCTACATTCTCCATTTACTTCTTCTCTTTCTGTTATGGTTTTGATATGGTTTGTCTCCACAATAGCTCATGTTGAGGCTTGGTTGCAAATGTGATCATACTGGGAGGTGGTTCCTTTAAGAGACGATTAGGTCATTAAGAAGGGTTCATGCCTTTGAGAGACTGAGTTCTTCCTTGTACAAAACTAGATTAGTTACTGTGAAAGTGAGTTGTTTTAAAATGGGCCTGCTTCTTATGTTAGGTCTCTTTGTTTATGTATTAACTTATCCTTCCACTTCTCCAGCATGCTATGAAAGAGCATGAGGCCCTCACTAGAAGCTGACCAAATGTGGCCACTCGATCTTGGACTTCCCAGTCTCCAGGACCATGAGCTTAATAAATCTCTTCTCTGTATAAATTATTCATCCTCAGTATTCTGTTATAGCAATAGAAACTGGACTGAAACACTTCTATAACCACATTCCTAGCTGTAAATTCAAGCTGCAAGAGTTTTGAATCTCAGAGTGGTATTTTTCTAGAGGTTGATTGCTACCTCTGAAGAGTCCCGCAATTAGTCATCTACTCCAGTGCACAGAAATGCATGCACGGGCTTTTTTCAGAATGCCTCACTCCCACTGCATCATTGCTTGTGCTGTCTTTCTGCAGTGTACTTTAGGATGATTTCAGGGTGCAAAGGTCAGTCAAGTACAGACAGAAGAAATTCCCAGACCTATTCCTGTGGACCAGATGTTGGGGTACTGTATTTTTTATGGTTTTAAGAAATATTTTGTTTGTTTTCATTAAAAGTCCCAATTATACTCTGAAGGTAATATGTGTTCAACTGGGAGACTCGATCAATTCTATCTTTGCCAATTTTATTAGTCGATTCCTTCTGCAGTAAATATAGGGGTGAGGAATTTGCCAGGAAATCTGAATTATTTACTCATGTTGTTAGAAATTAGTCAAAAGGTAGGGTTATGAGGCTGACACAAATGAGAGGGGCTTTATAATCGATAATGTAGACAAGACAATGAGAAAGGTGGAATTGCAACTTGTTTCTGAGCTGGGGAGAGGCAGCAATATGCATAGCAGAAAGGGCCTGTCTTGACTGGGACCCTCAGCCTGAAATGCTTAATGCTTAGCCTTACATACTAAACAAAAATTATTTGTCATGCCTTGAAAACACTGGAAAACAGAGAAAAGAAAAAATGGAATGGCACTGTACCTTGAGGCTTAATTAAAAGGCACCCATTGTTGATTTCTTTAGTATTCAAACTTTTGTATTCATTACATTTCCATAAGGAAGACAATCATTAATTAATTAATTTAAGAATGTATTAAGGGGATGTCAGCCAGATGGCAGAATAGGACTCTCCAGCACTCATCTCCCCACAGAAACATCAATTTGAACAGCTATCATGTACAAAAATAATTTCACAAAAGCTAATGAAGCCAAGTAAGATTACAGCACCTGGGTACAGCACAGATAAGAAAAGACACATTGAAGACGGTAGCAAGGATAGTTTTACGTTACTTATGTCACCCCTCCTTGAACCTCAAACAGCACAGCATGGAAAGATACCCTCCACCTAGCAGAAAAAAAAAAAAGAAAAATAAACACTAAGCTTTGTTTTGGATCTCAAAACCAGGCCTTCTCCAGTAAAACCAAACACTGTGAAGGACCCCATACCCTTGTACTCCAGGTGGCAAGTACCTGAACTGAGCCTTCAAGCCTGCCCCAACACCAGGCTGACAGCAGCCTCAGGCTTCAAATCACCCCCAACACCAGTTTACCCACTATGGCCACAGGCTTCAGACCTGCCCCAGCACGAGGCAAACCCCCACAACCCTAGTCATCAAGCCAGCGCCTGTGGTCCCAGCCTCTTTAGATACTGACTCCAGGCACCTGAAGCCCCAGGCTCCAGGCCAGCAACTGTGGACTAAGCCTCCATGCCCACTTGAATGCCAAGCAGGATCCTGCAGCCCCAGGCTCTGTGCAAGCCCCAGTGTCAGGTCTATCCCCACAGAAGCAGGCTCCAAGTCCTCCCAGTGCAAGGGCAGCCCATGTGGACCTAAGCTTTAGCAGATTCGGAGCCCAGGCCTGCAATAGTAGACCCCAGTGCTGAACCAGTCTGCACAGACCCAGGACTGACCTATGTACCCAGGTTCCAGGCTGGTCTCAGAGACCCCAGGATTCAGGCCTGCTGTTGCAGATCTAGCCCTTATTTCAGCATCTGCACATCCAGTTTCTAGTCTGGCACCAGTAACCACAGGCTCAAGGCCCAGCCCCAGTGGTTCCAGGCATCAAGCAAGCACCTATGATCCTAGGTTCCCAGCTAGCTTCTGAGAATCCAGTCTCTACACTAGCCACAGGAAAAGGCCAACTCCAGGATCCAGGATGGTTCCTTTGAACTAAGGTTCTACAAAACAACAAGGAAACAGTTTAAATGGCAGTAGTAATTCTTTACCTACCAATAATAATCTTTGATGTAAATGAATTAACTGCTCCAATCAAAAGACATAGGGTGGCTGAATGGATAAAAAGAAATATGATCTAACTATATGCTTCCTACAGAGATTCACTTCACCTGTAAAGATACACATGGACTGAAAGTGAAGGTATGAAAAAGGACATTTCATGGAAATGGAAACAAAAAGAGCAGGGGAAACTACACTTATGTCAGATAGAATAGACTTTAACTCAAAAACTGTAAAACAAGACAAAGAAGGCCATTCCATAATCATACAGTAGTCAATTCAGCAAGAAGATATAGCAATTATGAGTATACATGTATCCAACACTGAAGCATCTAAATATATAAAGCAAATATTAATGGACCTAGAGAGAAAGACTGTAATACAATAATGATAGAGTACTTAAATACCCCACTTTCAGCAACAAATCATCTAGACAGAAAATCAATGAGCAAACATTGAAAGTAACTACACTTTAGACCAAATGAGCCTAACAGACACATAGAACCTTCTATATAACAGCAGAAGAATACACATTTATCTCAAGTGTACACAGAACATTTTCCAGAACAGAACATATGTTAGGCCACAAAACTACTACTAACAAATTAATAAGATTAAAATCATATTAAGTATATATATATTTTTTTTGAGACAGAGTCTTGCTCTGTTGCCCAGGCTGGAGTGCAGTGGTGAGATCTCGGCTCACTGCGAGCTCTTCCTCCTGGGTTCACGCCATTCTCCTGCCTCAGCCTCCTGAGTAGCTGGGACTATAGGCGCCCACCACCACGCCTGGCTAATTTTTTGTATTTTTAGTAGAAACGGGGTTTCACCATGTTAGCCAGGATGGTCTCAATCTCCTGACCTCGTGATCCGCCCACCTCAGCCTCCCAAAGTGCTGGGATTACAGGTGTGAGCCACCGCGCCCAGCCCATATTAAGTATATTTTTAATCACAAAATATGAAACCAAAAATCAATAACAAGAGAAATTTCAAAAAATGCAGAAATACATGGAAATTAAACAACCTACTCCCAAACAATCAGTAGGTCAATGAAGAAATTTAAAAAGTTATTTAAAAATGTTTTGAGGCAAATGAAAATGGAAACACAACATATTATCATGTATGGGATATAACAAAGGCAGTTCTAACAGAGAATTCTATAGCCATAATGCCTATATCAAAAAGAAGATTGTAAATAAACTATCTAATGTTACACCTCAAGAAAGAAGAACAAACTAAGCCCAAAGATATCAGAATAGAAACATTAAATGAAGGCAAAAATAAATGAAATAAAGATTTTAAAATACAAAAAAAAAATGAAACTGAGATTGTTTAAAGATAAACAATATCAACAAACCTTTAGCTAGACCAAGAAAAAAGAGAGAAGCCTCAAATTTTAAAAAGAAAAAATGAAACAGGAGACATTAAAACTGACACCACGGAAGTATAATACAAAGCATTATAGAGTATACCAACAAACTGGATAACCTAGAAGAAATAACACAAAACCTACTTAGACTAAATCAAGAAGAAATAGAAATTCTGAGTAAGGGCATCGAATCACTAATAGAAAGTCTTTCATCAGAGAAAAGCCCAGTACCTGATGTCTTCTCTGCTGAATTCTAACAAACATTTAAAGAAGAACTAATGCCAATCCTTTTTGAACTCTTCCAAAAAATTTGAAGAAAAAAATACTCCCAAATTCATTTTACTAGGCAGCATTACCTTAAAACCAAAGTCAGACAAGAACACTACAGGATAAGAAAATATCAGGCCAATATTCTTGATGAACACAGATGCAAAAACACTCAAGAAAATATTAGCCAACTGAATTCAACATCATATTAAAAGGGTTATTCAGTATTATCAAGTGAAGTTCATCCTAGGAATGCAAGGATGGTTCAAAATACGCAAATCTATAAATATGATAAACCACATTAACAGAATGAAGACAAAAGCCATATTTTCATCTCAATAGATGAGTAAAAAGCATTTGACAAAATTCGGCATTCTTTTATGACTAAAAAAAATTATCGCAACAAAAAGGAACCCTTGTACAATGTTGGTGGGAATGTAAATGAGTACACTTATTATAGAGAACAGTTTGGAAGTTTCTCGAAAAGTTAAATTAGAGCTACCATATCATCTAGCAATCCCACTCTGCTGGGTGTATACCCAAAAGAAGGGAAATCAGTATATCAAAGAGATATCCTCATTCTCATATTTGTTGCAGCACTGTTCACAATAGCCAAAATTTAGAAGAAACCTAAGTGTCTATCAACAAATGAATGAACAAAGAAAATGTGGTACATATACTCAACAGAGTACTATTCAGCCATAAAAAGAAAGAATGAGATCTTGTCATTTGTTCCAACATGGATAGAATTGGAGGTCATTATGTTAAGTGAAATAAGCCAAGCACAGAAAGACAAACATTGCATGTTCTCATTTATTTCTGGGATGCAAAAATCAAAGCAATTGAACACATGGACACTGAGAGTAGAAGATGGTTACCAGAGGCTGGCAACGGTAGACAGGATTGGGCAGAAGGTGGGGATGGTTAATGGGTACAAAAAATAGTTTTAAAGAATCAATAATACTATTTGATAGCACAACAGCATAACTATAGTCAAAAGAATTTAAAGGTACATTTTAAAAGAATGAATAAAGTATAACTGAATGGTTTGTAACACAAAGGATAAATGCTTGATGGGATGGATGCCCCATTTTCTATGATATGATTATTATGCATTGCACACCTGAATCAAAACATCTGATATACCCCATAAACACATACACCTACTATGTATCCACAAAAATTAAAAATACAAAAAATTATTAAAAACTAAAAAAAAAATTCTCAACAAACTAAGTACGGAAAGAACGTACCTCAACACAATAAAGGCCATATATGACAAACCAGCAGTGAACATCATACTCAAAGGTGAAAATTTGAAAGCTTTTTATCTAAGATTAGGAACAAAATAGGAATCCCCAATCTCACCACTTCTATTCAACATAGTCCTGGAAGTCCTAGCCAGAGCACTTAAACAAGAGAAAGAAATAAAAGGCATACAAATTGGAAAGGAAAAAGTTAACTTGTTCCTGCTTTCAGACAACATATTTTATGTAGAAAACCCTAGACTACAATAAATTCATTTATTAAAATAAATGAATTTAGTAAAGTTGAAGGATATAAAGTTAACATACAAAAATTTATAGAATCTTGGCCAGGCACAGTGGTTCATGCCTGTAATCCCAGCACTTTGGGAGGCCGAGGCAGGCAGATTGCTTGAGGTCAGGAGATCAAGACCAGCCTGGCCAACATGGTGAAACCCCATCTCTACTAAAAATACAAAATTAGCCAGACATGGTGGCATGGGCCTGTAATCTCAGCCACCTGGGTGGCTGAGGCAGGAGAATCACTTGAACCTGGGAGGCGGAGGTTACAGTGAGCCAAGATCACACCATTGCACTCCAGCCTGGGCAACAAAGCGAGACCCCATCTCAAAAAAAAAAAAAAAAAAAAGAAAATGAAAAGAAAAAAATAGTAGAATCTCTATACACTAATGATAAACTATCTGGAAAAAAATCAAGAAAAAAAAGAATTTATAATAGTTACAAAACAATAAGATACTTAGGAGTAAATTTAACCATGGAGGTAAAAGACCTGCACACTGAAAACTATCAAATATTGATTTTTTTAAAAATTGAATAAGAAATTGACAAATAAATGGAAAGATATCTTGTGTTCATTGATCATCAGAATTTATAATGTTAAAATGTATGTACTGCCCAAAGCTGTGTATATATTCAGTGCAATCCCTATCAAAATTCCAAAGACATTTTTTACAGAAATAGAGAAAACAATTCTAAAATTTACATAGAACCACAAAAAAACATAAACGCCAAAGCAATCTTGAGCAAAAAGAACAAACCCAGAGAATTATGCTGCCTTATTTTAAACTATACTACAAAGCTATAGTAATTAAAATAGCATGGTACTGACATAAAAATAGACTCATAGATCAATGTAACATAATAGAGAGCCTAGAAACAAATCCACACATTTATAGTCAATTCATTTTTGACAAAGGTGCCAAGAACACCCAATGGGGAAAAGAAAGTCCCTTCAGTAAATGGTGTTGAGACAACTGGATATCCATATGCAAAATAATGAAATTAGACCATTATCTCACAGTACAAATAAAAATCAACTCAAAATGAATTAAAGACTTAAGTGTAAGACCTGTAACTATAAACCTACTATAAGAAAACACAGGGGAAAAGCTCCATGACATTGGTCCGGGCAATTATTTTTTGCATGTGAACCCAAAAGCACAGGCAACAAAAGCAAAAATAGACAAGTGACATCAAATCAGACTAAAAAAGCTTCTGCACAGGTAAGGAAACAATCAACAGAGCAAGAGCCTACAGAATGGGAGAAAATATTTGCAAACCATATGTTTTAGTCTGTTTTTGCTGCTATAACAGAATACCTAAGACTGAGTAATTTATAATGAACAGAAAATTATTAGCTCACAATTCTGGAGTCTAGGGAGTCCAAGATCAAGAGGCTGGCATCTGCCAAGGGCCTTCTTATTCCATCATTACATAGCAGATGGCAGAAAGGCCACATAGGCAAAAGAGAGCAAGAGGGAGTCACACTTGCCTTTTTATAATGGCATCAATTTCACCCATGAGGGTGGAGCTCTCATGACCTAATCATCTTTTATAGGTCCCACCTTTTAATACTGTTACAATGGTAAATAAATTTCAACATGAGTTTTGGCAGAGACAAACATTCAAATACTAGCACTATACATCTGACAGGGCAAGGGTACGGTGGCCTGTTAGAAACCAGGCTGCACAGCAGGAGGTGAGCAGCCCAGGTGAGCCAGGGAAGCTGAATTTGTATTTACAGCTGCTCCCCATCACCCACATTACCGCCCGAGCTCTGCCTCCTCTCAGATCAGCTGCCGCATTAGATTCTCATAGGAGCATGAACCCTACTGTTAACTGCGCATGCAAGGGATCTAGGTTGCATGCTCCTTATGAGAATCTAATACCTGATGATCTGTCACCACCTCTCATCACCCCCAGATGGGACCAGCTAGTTGCAGAAAAACAAGCTCAGGGCTCTCACTGATTCTACATTATGGTAAGTTGTAAAATTATTTCATTATACATTACAATGTTATGATAATGAAATAAAGTGCACAACAAATGTAATGCACTTGAATCATCCCAAACCATTCCACCCCTTGGTTCATAGAATAATTGTCTTCCATGAAATCAGTCCCTGGTGCCAGAATGATTGGGGATCACTGTGATAGAGGGTTAATATCCAAAATATATAAGGAACTCGACTCAATAGAAAATAAATAACTCAATCAAAAATTAAAAAATGATAAATAACTCAATTAAAAATATGCAAATAATTTAAATAGACATTTCTCAAAAGACAACATACAAATTGCAATAGGTACATGCAAAAATGCTCAAAATCACTAATCATCAGAGAAATGCAAATTAAAGCCACCATGAAATATCATCTCACACCTGTTAGAATGACTGTTATCGACAAAAAAAATAACAAGAGTTGGCAAGGATATAAGGAAAAAGAACCTTTATACATTACTGGTGGGAATATAAATTAGTACAGCTATGATAGAAAACAGTATGAAGGTTTCTCAAAAAATTAAAAATAGAACCACCAAATAACCCAGCAATTCCACTAATGAGTAGATATCCAAAGGACATGAAATCAGTGTGTCAAAGAGTTATCTGTACTCCCATGTTTATTGCAGCATTATTCACAATAGCCAGGATTTGAAATAAACCTAAGTGTCTGCCCATCAACTAATGAGTGAATAAATAAAATGTGATATTATATATACAAATACACACACAATAGAATACTATTAATCCTCCAAAAAGAAGAAAATCCTGGCTTTGCAACATAGATGAGCCTGGAAGATATTATGCTAACCAAAATAAGCCATGCACAGAAAGACAGATACTGCTAGAATGAAATCCAAAACAGTGGAACTCATAGAAGTACAGAGTAGAATGGTGGTTACAGGGGGAGGGGTGCAGAGGGGTAGGAGATGTTGGTATAAGGATGCAACATTTCAGTTAGACAGGAGAAATAAATTCGATAAATCTATTGTAAAAAATAGTGACTACAGTTTATAACAACGCATTGTATTGAAGATTGCTAAAAGAGTAGATTTTTAGTATTCTCACTACAAAAAATAAGTATGTGATGTAATGCATAAGTTAATTAACTCAATTTAGCCATGTACATATTTCAAATGTATACATATTTCAAAACTACATGTTGTACACAATAGATACACTTTTTTGTCAGTTAAGAAAAAATATTTAAAACTATTTTTAAAATAAATAAAATCACTTTAAAAATAATGTGTTGGGCTGGGCACGGTGGCTCACGCATGTAATCCCAGCACTTTTGGAGGCTGAGGCAGGTGGATTACCTGAGGTCAGGAGTTCAAGACTAGCCTGGCCAACATGGTGAAACCCTGTCTCTGGTAAAAATACAAAAATTAGCCAGGTGTGGTGGTGCATGCCTGTAATCCCAGCTACTCGGGAGGCTGAGGCAGGAGAATCACTTGAACCCAGGAGGCAGAAGTCACAGTGAGCCAAGATCACACCACTGCACTCCAGCCTGGGTGAGAGAGCGACACTCCATCTCAAAAAAAAAAAAAAAAAAAAAAAGAATGTGTTACACAACTATGAAAAAAAATCACAGGGCTAAATGCTGTGGGAGCTGGGCTGTTATTCTCAAAACATATATAGTACATAGGGGAGAGAGAGTTCCCCTCTTTGAATGAACCACAGGACTACTGGTGAAATGTCAATTAAAGATCATCTAATCCAATGCTTCTCAAACATTTAAATGCACACAAATCACTTGGGGATTTATTCAAATTGCAGATTCAGATTCAACAGTTCTTGGATGGCATCTGAGATTCTATTTTTTTTTTTTTCAATAGGTTTTGGAAAACTGGTGGTGTTTGGTTACATGAATAAGTTCTTAGTGGTGATTTCTGAGATTGGTGCACCCATCACCCTAGCAGTGTATACTGTACCTAATGTGTAGTCTTTTATCCCTCACCCCAGTCAAACCCTTTCCCCTGAGTCCCCAAAGTTCACTGTATCATTCTTATGCCTTTGCATCCTCATTGCTTAGCTCCCACTTATGAGTGACAACATACAACGTTTGGTTTTCCACTCATGAGTTACTTCGCTTAGAATAATGGTATCCAATTCTATCCAGGTTGCTGTTGCAAATGCCATTATTTTGTTCATTTTTATGTCTAAGTAGTATTCCATGGTGTGTGTGTATGTGTGTGTGTGTGTGTGTGTGTATTCCATGGGGTGGATATATATCACATTTTCTTTTTCTTTATCCACTAGTTGATTGATGGGCATTTGGACTGATTCCTTATTTTTGCAATTGCAAATTGTGCTGCTATAAACATGCAAAGGATGGCATCTCAGATTCTATATTTCTAACAAGTACCCAGATAATGAATATGCTGCTGGTTCACAGACCACATTTCAAGTAGCAGAGATGGTAGACTATAAGTCTTGCTTTAAACTACCAAGGTATTTCAATGCAGCTGGGATCACTGTGCATTAATCCTTTATATATCCAATATCCATGACCCCAAAAGAGCAGCCTCATAATATCTTTACGATTTAATGTTCCCCCTGAGAAGCATCATGCCCACATCTGCAACTCTACCACACTAGAGAACGAGACAGATCATTGCCGGTATAGTACCTAGTACATAAAAGTTGGCACACAGTAAGGAAGAATTCTTTTTACCATTACTATAAGTTGAGGAAGATGGATATTTCTTTTTAACTTTTAATAATTATACTTTATCTTTTCTAGTCATAAAATGCAACATCATTAAGAAGAAAAGTAAACCTCAGTAGGAATTTGCAATTTGAGTCATTTTTAAAGCACTGGTGAAGGACATGTTCCAGCATTAGCACTTGGTCAGAGGCTCCCATTAGTAATTAAGGAGTGCTTGCAATCAGCAATGAGCATTTGCATTATATAAGACATACTAATTTCTGGAGGAAGTCAACTCTTATTTCTCCCCTGCTAATAAGAAATTGGGAGGCACAAAACAACCCCAGATGGTGCATGTTTGTAGTAATGAATGGAGGTATTTTAATGGTGTGAGTTAAGTTTTACTTTGTGTTTTTAATGAGGGACTGACTGCCCAAGATATTTTAATTGTAAACCAGATTCCCCATGAGGTCTTAAACCATTTTATGCTAAACATAAAACTTTGTTAACTTATATGGGTGATATTATTCATCTCCTAAGCACAAGGGGATATAAAAAATAGTTCATAATGAGCCATGAATACATAACATAACCCCAGAAGTTTAATAATACAAATCCATATTCCATTTCTCCAAATGATTTTTTATTCTACCTGCACGAAGCCACATTCGAATCAGAAGATTCAAATTTTGTTTCACAGATATCAACAGAGTTCTTTTCCTGAAATTCTAAGTGAAAATAGCCAAGCGGCAAGCAGAATACGATTATTTAACATGCTTTTGACAGAATATTCTGGATGGACAGGCAAGTCATTTACTGAAATCTCTTTTCTTTGATTATCAGAAAAGTATCATTATTTTGCGATTGTCTATTTAATAAGATTCAGTCTCTATCACCCAAAAACCATTCTATAATAACTTTAAAAGTCCTGTCTCTCACTTGTTAAAATGTTTTTTGCAAATGAATCCTTGGAGAAAGGAAGCCAGTTGGAACATTTACCAGAGGATTTAGCAGAGATTACAAAAATAAGACACCCTGAGGCATGTTCAGAATCCCTAGTACTCAATTTCTAGGAAGAATTAGTTTCTAGTACCATTTCTATCACTGAATATGATTATTTGACCTTGAGCAAGTCAACAATTCCCCGGACCTCTCTCTCTTTGTCTGTTGAAAGAGAAGCTTTTCAAACTTCATTTGAGGATCACCCACATACAGCCTCACCTGGACTGCTTTTTTATTATTATTATTATTATACTTTAAGTTCTAGGGTACATGTGCACAACGTGCAGGTTTGTTACATATGTATACATGTGCCATGTTGGTGTGCTGCACCCATTAACTCGTCATTACATTAGGTATATCTCCTAATGCTATCCCTCCCCCCTCCCCATACCCCATGACAGGCCCCTGTGTGTGATGTTCCCCTTCCTGTGTCCAAGTGTTCTCACTGTTCAATTCCCACCTATGAGTGAGAACATGCAGTGTTTGGTTATTTGTCCTTGTGATAGTTTGCTCAGAATGATGGTTTCCAGCTTCATCCATGTCCCTACAAAGGACATGAACTCATCCTTTTTTTATGGCTGCATAGTATTCCATGGTGTATATGTGCCACATTTTCTTAATTCAGTCTATCTTTGATGGACATTTGGGTTGGTTCCAAATCTTTGCTATTGCTACCACCAGTGTGAACAGACAACCTACAGAATGGGAGAAAATTTTTGCAATCTACTCATCTGACAAAGGGCTAATATCCAGAATCTACAAAGAACTCAAACAAACTTACAAGAAAAAAAAAAACAACCCCATCAAAAAGTGGGTGAAGGATATGAACATACACTTCTCAAAAGAAGACATTTAGGCAGCCAACAGACACATGAAAAAATGCTCATCATCACTGGCCATCAGAGAAATGCAAATCAAAACCACAAGGAGTGCTTCTTAAGAATGCAGATTCCTCAGTCACACCCAATCCTATTGAATCAGACTCCAAGGCCATGATTTTTCTTGACAAGTTTTTCAAATTATTTTTATGTTCACTAAGTATGAGTGCACTGGAGTTGATTCGCATTAAGGCCTTCCAGCAATAATCTTTGCTTTGGAATACGTACACAAACTGAAATACCAATCTTGACAAATCCCACTCCCAACACACTTCATCATTTCCCTTTGATAGTGTATCTCAGTCTCCAAGGAAAACTTGAGCTCTGCCTTTAATTTTTCAACTATTAATTTCTGTATCTACAATATTCAATGTCCTCTTCATCTCTATCCTAACTGAAATGGGTGTGAAAAACAGTTGGGTGAGTTTATGGAAGAGAGTATAGGCAACTAGTACAAGACTAGAAAATGACTAAGATTAATATATCCAAGACCTCCTTCAATTTATAATCAAAGGGATCATTCCTATGTAAAATATTAGAGTTCCAGTAGCTAAAAACAAGATTATTAAAGTGTGTTTAATATGATCCAATTTTGGTAACAATATAAAAATGCTATTTAGGGATATGTACATGTGTACAATGTCTATATGGACACTGATGACTTTGTTACATAAGCATGGGAATAAGGAAAAGCAATTATTTTTATTGAAAGTCTGAGGGTGAGAGATAATTTGAATGGATGGGGAGAAAAGAAAAAGAAAGGAAGAGGCGAGAAACAGAGAGTAGGTTTGATGTAATAGTTATGAATTTATGTAAAATTGTAATTTATGTATGTATGTATAAATACATTTTTAAAATAAAATAGAATAAATTTAAACGTTGAAAACATAAATAAGCCAGAGGTTATGCAAATAACCCTACAGTCATACATGTTTAAAATATATCACATAAAACTGGCCATCTGTTCTTTCCCCCTCAATACTAAGGCTCTGATTTTTTTTTTTTTTTTTTTTTTTTTGAGACGAAGTCTCGCTCTCTGTCATCCAGGTTGGAATGCAGTGGCATGATCTTGGCTCACCGCAAGCTCCGCCTCCCAGATTCAAGTGATTCTCCTGCCTCAGCCTCCCGAGTAGCTGGGACTACAGGCACATGCCACCAAACCCAGCTAATTTTTGTATTTTTTAGTAGAGATGAGATTTCACCATGTTGGCCACGCTGGTCTAGAACTCCTGAACTTGGGTGATCCACCCACCTCAGCCTCCCAAAGTGCTGGGATTCAGTCCCTGCCTTTTCTAATTAGAGATTTTCTTTTTTTTTTTTTTTTTATTATACTTTAGGTTTTAGGGTACATGTACACAATGTGCAGGTTTGTTACATATGTATCCATGTGCCATGTTGATTTCCTGCACCCATTAACTCGTCATTTAGCATTAGGTATATCTCCTAATGCTGTCCCTCCCCCCCTCCCCCCACCCCACAACAGTCCCTGGAGTGTGATGTTCTCCTTCCTGTGTCCATGAGTTCTCATTGTTCAATTCCCACCTATGAGTGAGAACATGCGGTGTTTGGTTTTTTGTCCTTGCGATAATTTACTGAGAATGATGTTTTCCAATTTCATCCATGTCCCTACAAAGGACATGAACTCATCATTTTTTATGGCTGCATAGTATTCCATGGTGTATATGTGCCACATTTTCTTAATCCAGTCTATTGTTGTTGGACATTTGGGTTGGTTCCAACTCTTTGCTATTGTGAATAGTGCCGCAATAAACATACGTGTGCATGTGTCTTTATAGCAGCATGATTTATAGTCCTTTGGGTATATACCCAGTAATGGGATCCACAGGATTTCTTTTGAAAGAAGGATCTTGGCTATGTTCAGGGCACTGTATCAATAAAAGATTTGGTTTGGATTGGGCTAATCCTGCCAGGAATTAGTTGCACAATTCTGTGCAGCCCCTTTTGTCACCTGGTTTTCATGCAAACATTTGTAAAATGAAGAGGTGGAGATAGATTTTCAGTATTTTTTTATGATTACAACTGCTGTCTGCAAATTTTGCCTCTGTAGGAATCCAAGTTTATTTTTTCCCTTTTCTCAAGTTTCAAGCAAAAATAATCTACTTTGTAACAATCAAAATAACGTATTTCAGTTACCCCTGGAGGAAGGGCCACTATTGACACTGTAAGCTATCCAGAAGACAGTAAAAAATAAAATTCTTTCCAGCCAGTGGGAGGTGGGAGGTGGGGGATTCGAAAGGTGAGTTTTCTCTAAGAAAAGATATAAGAAGGAAGAAAGGGAGGGAGGAGAGAGACGAGGAAAGGAAGAACTCCTAAGCATTTCCAGTGTGAGAATAGGTCTTTTCAATGAAGCAGGTGTGTGCCAGTTGAATACAGCCTGAAGAAAAAGGGAACTGTCCAAGAGAAAGTGACAGTCTTACATTTTTATCCTAGCCAAGATGTAGGCAATAACCCCATCTGTTAGGGAGATGATGAAATACGAACCAAAGAAAATGAGTTCATGAACTTGAGATGTTAAAAAGAAAGAGAGAGAGGGCTCATTCAATACCTCAGAACTGCCTAAAGCTTTCTTTTAGTCAAGTTTAATTTCCTTTGTCAAGTATAATTTGCAGATCCCATAGGACATCAGCTGTGGGTGCATGCACTGCTCATAGTACATTTTGTACTGCACTGTCCATCATGGCTCAGCAGGGTAAAAATATGAAGTAATTTACCTAATGGCTCAGATTCTTTTCTATAATATTGGAATTTTCAGGTCCAAGCAAGTCTTCAGAAGATATCATCAGTCAATCGCCTGATAAATGAAAAACAATGTTCTTTCTGCACTAGAACTAAACATTCAAAACTTGGGCTTACAGATTTCAGTGATTTTGAGGAAATAATGTGTGGCCTTGGAGATAGTTACTTCACCTTGCAATAAGTTTTCCCAGTTTCCAAAACAAAACTCATGCATCTCAGATTCAAAGTCAGAGGCCCAGAGATGTGAGGTGACCCATCCAGGGTCCCACAGCTAGTAATTGTGTCCAGGAGAACTCTTCCAGTTGCAAATGACTACAAACCCAACCCAAAATGATTTAAACAAAAAAGGGGGAGTTATTTGTTTAAGAGTTCAGGTTTAAATTGACTTATTGTCTCAAAAAATTTTACCAGGACCAAATTCTTCTCTCCAGAGCTATTGATTTTCCATCTTGCACAGTGGCCCACCTCAGCCTCACAAGTAGCTTGAACTACAGGTGCATGCTACCACACCCAGCTAATTTTTGTATTTTTTTGTAGAGACAGGGTTTTGCTGTGTTGTCCAGGCTGGTCATGAACTCCTGACCTCAAGCTATCTGCCTGCTCTAGCAAAATGCTGCAATTACAGGTGTGAGCCACTGTGCCCAGATGGTTCTCTTCTAATAGTGCAAGATCCCAGACAGTAGTTCCAGACCTTATTCTCTTGGGTTGAAGTCTAGTAGGAAGGAGCATCTGCCTGTGCACCACAAGTTACCAGCAAAAATACAAATATATTTATATTGTATCTTGATGTGTCTATAAAAATAAAATGTTCTACTTAAACCAAAATGCCCTGCTTGTAGCCAGGACTAGTCTGTGACTGAACCATGTGCCCAGCTCTAAGGTAGAGGTGACATCCCACAGGTAGCACATGGACTGAGAACAGAAGAGGCATAGAGTCTCAAATAGCAGAGGCTGTTACCAGGGAGGAAAATGGATGACAGGAAGGCCAACGGTGTCTGCCATGTTGGAAGAGCCTGAAATAGATCACAAGTCTTTAGGATTCTGGTTTCTACCTCAAACCACTGCTTTTCATTCTGCATGTGGCTGTGATGTTAATCACTTATGGGAAGGTTAATGTCAGGGAAATTCTTAGGATTTAAATGAAAATCAATATCTAGTGGTAATCCAGGAAACAAGAATACTCACATAGCGCTAACGTTGTATTGTAAAAGTCAAGCATATTGTCATTTTCATGACATTGGATTTAGCAATGTATTCTTAGATATTATATCAAGAGCATGCACAGCAATACGAAATACATAAGCTGGACTTCAACACAATTAAAAACTGTGCATTAAAGAACACTATCAACAGACTCAAAAGACAACCTGCATGATGGGAGAAAATATTTACAAGTCCTATATCTGATAAGGGTTTAATATCCAGAACATATAAAGAATTCCTGGCCAGGCGTGGTGGCTCATGCCTATAATCCCAGCACTTAGGGAAGCCGAGGCGGGCGGATCACGAGGTCAGGAGATCAAGATCATCCTGGCTAGCACGGTGAAACCCCGACTCTACTAAAAACACAAAAAATTAGCCGGGCATGGTGGCAGGTGCCTGTAGTCCCAGCTACCCGGGAGGCTGAGGAGGAGCTGGCAGTGAGCCGAGATCGCGCCACTGCACTCTAGCCTGGGTGACAGAGCAAGGCTCCGTCTCAAAAAAAAGAATTCCTACACCTCAACAACAAAAAGGCAAACAACCTAACGTAAAAATGGGCAAAAGAATTGAATTGACAAGTCTCCAAAGAAGACATACAAATGTCCAATAAGCACATGAAAAATGCTCAACATTATTAGTCATCGGGACAATGCAAATCAAAACCGTGAGATACAACCCATACCTATTACAATAGCTTTTCATATAATAATAATTTTTAAAAACAGAAAATAAGTGTTAGCACTTATTTTCCATTAGCAATCTAATGGGAAAGCAAACTGATGCAGCCACTGTGGAAAAACAGTTTGGAATTTTTCCAAAAGTTTAGCATAAGATTACTATATAACCCAGCAATTCTACTCCTAGGCATATACCTAAAAGAATTAAAAACAAGGACTGAATCAGACACTTGAACACGAGTGTTTACTGCAGCATTATTTACAATAGACAAAACTTATGTGTCTGTCAACAAAAAGAAAAAAGAAAATGTGGTATACACACACAATGAAATATTATTCAGTCATAAAAATGAATGAAGCTGTGATACATGCTACAAACATAGATGAACACTGAAAACATTATGGGATATGAAATAAGCCAGACACACAAGAAAACTAATATTGTATGATTTCACTTACATAAAATATTCTTAATAGGCGAATTAATTTTTTCATTAGCATATGAGACAGAGAGAGAATGAGGGGTTGAATTTTATCCTTTTATCAGGAAGCCACTTTTGAGATAACTAACTTACTCTTGAGACAACAGCATTAATCAATTCATGAGGGCAGAGTTCTCATAATCTAATCCCCTCCTAAAAGTCCCAGCTCTTAACACCATTACAATGGCAATTAAATTTAAAGTAGATTATAGGTTACCAGGGGCTGGGGATAGGGTGGAATGAGAAATTATTGTTTAATTAGAGTACAAAGTCTCTGTTTGGGGTGATGGAAAAGTTGTAGAAATAGATAGTGGTGATGGTTACACAACATGGTGAGTGTAACTAATATTATGACACTCAAAAATGATTAAAATGATAATATATATATCTCTCTACAATAAAATAATTTTTTTAAAGTCAAGAGAATGTCAGTTTGCCCCTTTGTAGCTGGCAACTCCTTCTCATATATCATTGGCTCAGAACTATCACATGGTCAGCCAGCTGTAAAGGATGATGAGAATCATTTTTATTTCAGTACATTACACACCAAAAACTTGGGATGAATTAGCAAGAGAGAAGCAGAAAGTGCATATCAGATATCTTAGGAGATTTTCTGCTCCTCTAACAGAATATCTAAGACTGGGTAATTTGTAAACAATTACGTTTATCTGGCTCACAGTTCTAGAGTCTGGGAAATTCAAGAACATGGCTTGGGTATACACCCAGGGCCTTTGTGCTGCATCATCTCATGACAGAAAGTGGAAGGGCAAGTGAGCACATGAAACAAAGAGAGGATGAAGGCTGAGTTGTATTGTTTTATCAGGAATCTACTTTTGGGATAACTGACCTACTCTTGAGACGACAGCGTTAATCCATTCATGAGAGCAGAGCTCTCATAAACTAATCTCCTCTTAAAGGTCCCAGCTCTTAATACCATTGCAATGGCAATTAAATTTCAGCATGAGTTTGGCAGAGGACATTCAAACCACAGCAGGATAGAAAACCAGTAGCATCTAACATTTCTGACTTTTTTTTTTTTCTTTTTCTTTCCTCTTGTGCATCCAAAACTTTCTTGGTGTGGTAGTAATCACTAATTGCACAACATAATCCATTATTTTGAATTTTAATTCGGCAGATAGTCATCCCACTAGAAGCTACATTTTCTTGCATGCCTTACAACTTTGTGGCCATATTACTAAATTTTAATCGGTGTGATGTAAATGGAACAAATAAACTTGTACCATGTTAAAAGAACGATTTTTTGGTCTCTTTGCTATAGTTGCTTGGCTTGTATCCTTTGGTCTCTATTTGTCACTCTGCCTTTCCCTACCTCACTTCTGCCTTCGTTTTTTGCTCCTAATTCATAGCAACAGAAATTGGGCTACCAGAGCTTCAGGAGGTTGGTGTCCATCATTGGCCTACAGATTTTTAGGTGCTCAGAATGCCAATAAGGATTGGTAGGCTTTTTTCTAGGTCATAGCCATGACTTAACATTGCCTTTCAGTTCCAGATGGAAAACTAGTCTCTGCCTTGCAGAATGAAATAGACCAGAGATTACCAAAATGGAAGAAGCATGGGAGTAGTCAGTGTCACTTCATGCTAACCACATTCCTTAACTGGGAAACATAAGCTATCTTGCACAACTGCTGCCACTCCCCCGTGCTGCATACAGGGCACACATGGCCAATCAATAATGATACTCACCCTCCTGAGCCTGCTGTCTTCTCAGAATTCTTCTCAATCCAGTGCTGCAAGGGGCAACTATTAAACAATAGGCATTAGCATACCATGCGAAATCTTTCTGTCCTTCCTTGCTTAAATAAAAGGCGTATACAATGAGCACAGTGCCAAAATAACTAAGAGCCATTCCTGTGTGCAGAAAATGTTTAAAAAGCTCAAAGGGACATGAACACTAAAAATGATCTTAATACTCTAGCTCAATCCTACACCTCCAAGTGCCAATCTTCAGTCATAATTAACTCCTCTTTTCTCTCATACTGGGTGAGAGGGGTGATGTAATTTCTTCCAGAAAACAATGTATCCCAAATTCATCCATCCATTGCTTTTAAGAACTAAATACCTTTACTGCTTTTGGTGTGATAGGAAATAACGAGACAACAAGAACAGCCTGGGTCTCTTTAAAAGGAATAATTGTGTCTGGCAGCAGAATGAACAAAGATAGATGGAGTGAAAGAATCCATCAGAGTGAATCTTAATGACGGAGAAGGGAGGTAGTTTAACCTTTGCCCCAGCATAGTAGGCAAGTCCTGCCCAACCAGATTTCTTTCTCTGAGACTGTGAATACGGCCCCTCTTAATTTTTAAAACAAATATATTACAGGTTCAAATACTGGGGCTGTTAGAGGTTAAGTGACTCACAAAAGGTCGTATAGCTAGGACTCACATGTAACTCTATCCACCAAAGAAGATGTGTTCCTGAAGGGAAAGGCTGTGTGTGATTCATTGTCTATTATCTCTGATACTTGCACACTGAGAGCACTTGACATATACGGTGAAAGGAAGAATATTTCACAATACTTAGCTATGATAAAAATCACTTACAGATTATAAAAAATTCAGGGCAAGCCATTTGCAATTTGGAATTTTCCATTTATAATAAAATATAAATGTCTCTCGTACCTAGAGGTTGTCATTGAATGTTTGGTAAAAATGCAACTGTCAAATTGGAGTTGGATATTGAAACCAGATGAGCCTAAAATTTACTAACTTAAGAGAGAAATTTCTGTCACTTCAGTTAATTGTTAATTGTTGCAGAATTCCTGTCACTTCAGTTAATTGTTAATTGTTGCAGAATTCCTGTCACTTAACTGTTAATTGTTGCAGAATTGTTAATCGTTGCAGAATCAAAGCATATACTCATCAATATATTATGTATTGCATGGTTGTACATCTGAACTTCCCTACTTTGCATTCATGTGTCTTGATAATTTTTAACCTGGAAAATTTTTATTAATTCATTCATTAATTCACTCAACAATCCCTGCATGCCTACCTGTGCAAGAAACAAGAGGTAATGCTGGTATCAACCAGACAAGGCATCCACCTTCAATGACCTTTTGATCAAGCAGGAAAGGTAAGACAAGCTGTCAAGTAATTATTAGGGCATAAACAACTTCTCTGACTCCACATCTTCACTTACAAAAGAGAAGTTTCCTGACTTTCACTTCACGACACAGAACTCCTTCATATTGAGGTTATCAGCTTCAAATCTCTGTTGAACCTGGTTCTATTCTGACTTTGTGTCCAATTCGTAATAAAAGCTTCAGCTTCAGCTCTATCCCTACTCTCTTCTCTCACCATCACTCTCTAACGACCAAAGACTAACTCTAAAATGTATCTGTTCATTTATGCATAATGCATTTATTAATTTAAAATATATTTTTGATAAGCCAGGCCCTGCGACAGGTGTGGAGATGCTGTAATAAAAGCAACCAGCTGGGCATAGTGGGTCATGCCTGTAATCCCAGCACTTTGGGAGGAAGAGGCAGGTAGATCACCTGAGGTCAGGAGTTCAAGATCAGCCTGGGCAACATGGTAAAGCCCTGTCTCTACTAAAAATACAAAATAATTAGCCAGGTGTGGTGGTGCACACCTGTAATCCCAGCTACTCAGGAGGCTGAGGCACAAGAATCATTTGAACCCAGGAGGCAGAGGTTGCACTGAGCCAATATCGCGGCATTGCACTCCAGCCTGAGAGACAGCGAGAGACTCTGCCTCAAAAAAAAAATTAAAAGGCAACCACAGTCATTACCCTCATGGAGCTACAGTCTACAGAGTGAGGAATAGAGCAGTCAAACATTCTCACAAACAAACACACACCCCCACAGTGACAAGACTGTGACAGAGGGGTACATGGTACTGGGAGAATCTATGATGCGGGAGCCTGGGGGATTCAGGTGGGGGACTATCTGATAGTAACGGCTAAATACACATATGCGTGTTATCAACAAACATATTGGTGGTAATTATGATAGCAATTAACCACTTATTGCCTCCTGTGTGTTTGGTTTCTACCTGCCTTTGGGTATCTTCACAACATACTGATTGGCATTTGCTGCTTCTGATTATTTCTGTGTGTCTGTGTGGTAGAAGTATGCCCACAGTCACTGACTATTGTATTTTCCCTGCCTAATTTTCCTCTCGTTATATAAAACACGGCCTGAATCATAGGAGTACCCCATCCTGATGAGCCTGACCAGTTTCCAGACCCAGGTTTTTCTGGTGTGGCCTGTCTCAATTACACGCTAATCTGCTTCTCTAGTGCAAGCTTTTTGATTGTTTTCAAATTCACACAACTTACGATTTGTTTCTTCAAGTCAAATATTCTGGATATTCTGGGGGTATTTCTCTAGCTTGTGATCCTTAAAGTTCAATCTCTTAAAAAGCATAGCTTTAACTTTAGTTTTGGTTTGTTAATATTTATTATCCAAGTAGCATACGGCACAACTGAACCTAAAATGAAATCTGGATAGGTGACGATCTCCTGCCAGAGAATGCTGGGCTGGGGGGGCACAGATGCCTGCTCCCAGCCCTAACTCCAGGGCCTGGCCCTGATCTCCATAGAAAAGGAGTTTCAGATTTTTCAGTTAAAAAAAAATGTATCTATTTATTCACAGATAAATACAATGGTCAGTGACTGTGGGCATACTTTTGCCATACTGAAATCATCAGAATCAACATTGTGGAAGGGGCTCTTTGAGTGCCTTATAGATATTACAGCTACATTGGAAAAGAGACCACTTTCTGTATTTTTGTGGGGTACACAATCTTGCTCCAGGAAAAAGGAACTGAAAGAAAGCCATCAGGTACCATTTTTTTTTTTTTTTTTTTTTTTTTTGTGACGGAGTCTCACTCTGTCGCCAGGCTGGAGTGCAGTGGTGTGATCTCGGCTCACTGCAATCTCTGCCTCCCGAGTTCAAGCGATTCCCCTGCCTCAGCCTCCTGAGTAGCTGGAATTACCAGCGCCCACCACCACATCCAGCTAATTTTTTGCATTTTAGTAGAGACATGGTTTCACCATGCTGGCTAGGATGGTCTCGATCTCCTGACTTGATGGTCTGCCCGCCTCGGCCTCCCAAAGTGCTGGAATTACAGGCATGAGCACCCTCACGTGGCCACCATCGGGTATCTTGAAGGCCTTGACACCCCAGCACCCCCAGCAGGAAGCCATGATATCCTACAGTGCAAGGAGGCTTCAAGACTTTCATGAAGACTTACTCATGACTAAGTAGCCATGGCCACCAAGTTTGGGTGCTCAGTCATCAGCCGTTTTTCTCACTTCCTGGCCATGAGAATCCCAGTTTTGTCCAGAGGCAATACACTCAGTCCCAGGAGAAGAATCACAATTGGTTTAAATCAGTCTTAGCAATTTGACAGCCCTTTGAAAGTGACTGTTCTAGAGATGGATGTGAGACCTAGTTCTGGCCTAAAGAAAGCCCAGAAGATTCTGAGAATTTTTATCTTTTCAAATAAGAAAGAAACCAACAAGGAGATGCTTTCTGTCTCTTGCTTTGTGCTTTTCACATTTTCCATTATAAAAGGGAAAATATAAGGGATATGAATGCAAAGAAGGGGCCAAGGCTTGAGAATAGAGAAGGCATAAGAGCAACCTAGGGAGCAGAATTCCAAGTGTTCTGGGTTGGCCAGCCATCTCTGCTACAGAAGCATGAGTAGTAAGTTGCACCTATTACCCACCCCCTCTCCATAAAGCTAATACACAATGAAGATAATGAGAAGATCTAAGTGAGGGCCTTTGTTCTGCTGAGATTAAGGCATGGTACAAATGGGAAGCATTATCATCTTGTTATCCCTCATTTCAGGAGGGGTCCTCATTAAAAACTGGAAGCTATAGCCTGCCATAGCCATAAAGCAATAAATGACTCACTTTATGCTTTGTTTTCTATACAAGGATATGCTTTCTGTACATCTATAGACATCTAGAAACAAGCAATAAATTACTTCTAATTACACTATCCCCTCACATCAGAACTAGAGACTGCTCCAAGTTAACGGGCATCAAATTTAAAGCAGATATTGAGATATAATTTTCTATGTGATACTTAGCCTCCAGAAACTGCTACCATGGGGCATTACCTTGGGGCCCTACACGCATTTCCCGAAGAGCAACTGCAGTCATGGTACATAGTATAAAAGTCAAGTATTCCCATCTCCCAGGGTTTGCAACCCATTCTAATTGCTTGTGATCGGAAACGATGTTCCATGGTGGAATACTGTTCAATCAACTTCTTAAGTGGACTATAGCTGTTTCTTTATGTACAGAGCTATGCTACAGCAATACGCTTCATTACCTGTCTGTGGTCTTGTCAATGATCTGACTGAGACAGTGTGGCTCTTTATGTATATAGTTTAGGACAATATTGAAGACCAACTATACACTCTATCTGCCAATAAAGGATGGGTAATCATGGTGGAGGACTCCATAGCTTTCTGCTCAATAACTGCTTAGGGTGTTATTGCATTCAACATTAGAGTTTAACCTGGACCAAAGTTGAGAAAATGTAGCTCTCACATGGGAAGGCACAAATTATAGCATGGCCAATTCTTTCTTCCTCCACTGGCTGAGTAGCTGAAAAAGGCTTTTAGAACAACTGGCTTTAGCAAACTTGTCATTGGATTCTCTTTTGTGATACAAGATGTTCAGCGTCTAATCCTCCTTACTTCCTTGGGTTCTGGACATTATTGCTTGAAAGATATAATTACACTGATTAGAATATATAAGACCTAAAACCAGCTGGAAAAGTATCTCCTTCAAATTTCTCAAGAAAAAAACTAATTATATCACAGAAGCAAAAACATGGTAATTAAAGTGACCATTATATAGCAGGCTTCCTATAATTATTGTTATTCATTTTGGCAACTGAGAGTTTAGGGATTTGAATTTTATTTTCCAAGCCATAACTGTGAGAAAAGCAATTTATTTAATTCATTGCTGATCACTGGGAATTAATTTTCACCAATTTCT
Organism: Nomascus leucogenys; assembly: GCF_006542625.1. Lineage (NCBI taxonomy): Eukaryota > Metazoa > Chordata > Mammalia > Primates > Hylobatidae > Nomascus > Nomascus leucogenys. The sequence goes on from NC_044402.1 coordinate 23,741,526, forward strand.
TTAGACTGCACTGGAAGACTACATTGTTTCTCTTTATTCTTGTCAATAATTTTTAAGGGATAGCTAGCCTGTCTATTTTCTGAAGCTTCACTGACAAACACTCTTCCTGGCCTGTGTCAATCATAAGACTCAATACAAAGCCTAGAAGGTACTCATATTCTCCAAACAGTTGTTTTCTTTTATTGTAGTTCTTCACCTGGAGCAAGAGAAAGTTAACTCCAGAGAATTGCTTGAACTCATCTGAATAATTTGTTAAATTTCTCAGTATTGATTGCCACAATCATTTACTAATTACTGCTAAATCTATGGCTAAACTGTTAGCCTCCATCTAAGAACTACTCTACATCATAGTGTCATACACAGCGTGAGAAGACATAATATGTGAAAATAAAAACACTAGAAGAAAATGGCTGGGAAGGATCACAGAATTTCTAAAACATAGAAAGATAAAGACCAAGGAAGTGAGTAAGAAGTGAGTTTCCATTTTATGAAAAGCCAGAGGAAAAATAAACGCTATTCTATGCAACTATGATATATCATTTTTATTAGTGGTATATTTTTCTCCATCTCTTTACTTTTAACTTACCTGAATCTTTATGATCAATGTGGATTTCTCAGAGACAACATATAGTTGACGTTATCTTTTTATTCACTCTGAGAATCTCAATATTTTAATTGGTGCATTTAATCCATCTACACTTGAAGTGATTATTGATATAGTTGTATTAATATCTATCATCTTTGTAACTGTTATCCATTTGTTACATTTGTTCTATGATTCATTTTTCCCTCTTTTACTGCCTTATTTGGTTTTAACCAAGCATTTTCTAAAATTTCATTATATCCCCTCTCTTAACATATCATTTATTTTTTTAAAAATTTTTCGTGGTTACCCTAGAATTTACAATGTATTTTTTAAATAACCTAAAGCAACCTTTAAATAACACTATTTAGCTTCACATGTAGTACAGGTACCACATAAGAAAGTATTTCTAATTCCACTTTCCCATCCTTTGTGACATTACTGTTTTTCATTTTACCTATCCATGTGCTATAATCAATGAACACATTGTTACTATTATTATACAATTTTATCTTTTAGATTAATTAAGAATAAGAAAAATGAAAGGTTTTATTACCTTCATTTATTCTTGCTCTGACATCCTTATTTTTGAAGCAAATCAGCATATGCCACCCTAAAATATGCCACTTTGGCATATTGATTATTTTAAGCTGAAGACATTTGAGATTCAACAGGTGCAGAAAATAAAGCCTTCTTGGAGCTTCCGTTATCTAAACAAAAGGAGCAACTTCTTGGAAATACGTCTGCCCTAAATTCTTCTTCAGGGCAGATTTACTCCCAGACAAGAGAACCTAAACCAAAACCCACCTCCAGCAATTTGGATTCATGGCCCTAAAGGAGACAGACCACTTAAACTTGTATAGACAAATATTATCACAGATTTTTTTTATCTCCTTTTTGTTCTGCCGAAAATTTGATAATCTTTCTAAATAGTCATTTGCTTTCCCATAAGTGCTTTTCTCCTACTACCCTTCACCTATTAAGATGGTATAAGCCCCAAATTCTAACCACCCTTTTGAGTTACTCATCACTGAGATCTACCATGTGTATGCACATTGCACATGTAAATAAGTTGCTTTCTCCTCGTGTTGATCTGCTTTTTGTCACTTTAATTCACAGGCTCAATTTACAGAACCTAAGAGGAGATAGGAAAAACTTTTCCTCATCTATATTTAATATAGATCCAATTTATTCACCTGTATCTTTTTTATTTTTAAAATTTTTATTTTTTTTTGGCCTGAAGTTTTTAAAACATTTCTTACAGGGCAGTTCTCCTGGTAATGAATTCCCTCAATTTTTGTTTGTCTGAGAAAGTCTTTATTCTCTTCCCTTTTTGAAATATGATATTGTTGAATATAGAATTCTAGGTTGGTGCTATCTTCCTTTCAACATTTAAATATTTAACTGCACTCTCTTCTTTCTGGCATGTTTTCTGATGAGAACTATGCTATAATTTTTAGCCTTATTGCTCTGCAGAAAAGGTGAATTTTTTTCATCTTGCTTTTTTCAAAATTTTGACTTTTTGCAGTTTGATATGACACACCTAGGTTTGGAAGGGTTTTTCTGAAATTTATTCTGCTTGGTGGATCTCTAAGATTCCTGGATTTGTAGGTTAATGTCTGTCATTAATTTTGGAAGATTATTGGCAATTTTTACTTCAAATACTTCTGCTCTATTCTCTGTTCCTTCTCCTTTTAGTATTTCAATTATGTATATGTTACATCTTTTGATATTGTGTCACAATTTTTTTTATCAATTTTGCATTATAGCTTAGGAAGTTTCTATTGACCTATCTTCAACTTCACTATTTTTTTCCTCAGCTGTGTCAAGTCAATTGATGAGTCCCGAAGGGGCATTCTTCATTTATGTTATTGTATTTTTTCCCTTATGATTCTTGCTTGTAGTTTCTATCCCTCTGCTCACATTGTGCCTGTTTTTGCATATTGTCTAGTTTTTCCATTATAGCCCTTAACATATTAGCCACAGTTATTTTAAATACACTGCCTGATAATTCCAGTATCTGTGGCATATCTAGGTTTGTTAAAGATTATTATTTTTTCTATAGACTTCTTGCCTTTCGGCATGCATCATAATTTTTTGTTGAAGGCTGGAGATATATTATCAAGTAATAGAAACCGAAGAATCAAATAGGTCATTAGTGTGATAATTTATGTTAATCTGGTGAATTATTTCATTCCCACACTGCTATAAACATACTACCCAAAACCAGGTAATTTATAAACAAAGGAGTTTTAATTGACTCATAGTTCTGCATAGCTTGGAGGCCTCAGGAAACTTATAATCATAGCAGAAGGGGAAGCAGGCTGTTTCTTCTCAAAGTGGCAGGAGAGAGTGTGCACATGATTGAGGAAATGCCACACTTTAAAACCATCAGCTCTCATGAGAACAGCTGAGTGAAACTGCCCCCATGATCCAATCACCTCCTGCCTGGCTCCTCCCTCAACACATGGTGATTATGGGGGTTACAATTCAAGGTGATATTTGAGTGGGAACACAGAGCCAAAGCATATCATTCCGCCTCCCCTCCTCTCCCAAATCTCATGTCTTTACCCATTTTAAAACCAATCATGCCTTCCCAACAGTTCCCCAAAGTCTTAATTCATTCCAGCATTAACCTAAAAATCCAAGTCCAAAATCTCATCTCAGACAAAGCAAGTCCCTTCTACCTAGGAGCCTGTAAAATAAAAGCAAGTTAGTTACTTCCAAGACACATGGGGATACAGGCATTGGATAAATGCTCCCATTCCCAATAGGAGAAATTGGTCAAAACAAAGGGGCTTCAGGCCTCGTGCAAGTCCAAAATCTAGTGGGGTAGTCATTAAATCTTAAAGCTCCAGAATAATCTCCTTTGACTCCATGTCTCACATCTAGGTCATACTGATGCAAGGGGGGGTGGGCTCCCACACCTTTGGGCAGCTCTTTCACGGGCTAGCATTGAGTGCCTGTGGCTTTTCCAGGTGCATTGTGCAAGCTGTGGGTGGATCTACCATTCTGGGGTCTGGAAGACAGTGGCCCTCTTCTCACAGCTCCACTAGGCTGTGCCCCAGTGGGGACTCTGTGTAAGGGCTCCAACCCTACCTTCCCCATCCTCATTGTCCTAGCAGAGGGTTTCCATGAGGGCTCTGCCACTGCAGCAGACTTCTGCCTGGACATCCAGGCATTTTCACACAGCCTCTAAAACCTAGGTGGAGGTTCCCAAACCTCAATTCTTGACTTCTGTGCACCTGCATGACCAACACCACATGGAAGCCACAACTTGGGGCCCACACCTTCTGAATCAAGAGCTTGAGCTGTACCTTATCCCCTTTTAGCCATGACTAGAGCTGAAGCAGCCAGGATGCAGGGCACCATCTCCCCAGGCTATGCAGAGCAGAGGCCCTGGGCCCAGCTCACAAAACCATTTTTCCTTCTAGGCCCCTAGATCTGTGATGGGAGGGGCTGCCATGAAGCCCTCTGACATGCCCTGGAAACATTCTCTCCATTGCCTTGGCAATTAACATTTGGCTCCTTGTTACTTATGCAAATTTCTGCAGCAGGCTTGAACTTCTCCCCAGGAAATGGATTTTTCTTTTTTACCACATGGTCAGGCTGCAAATTTTCCAAACTTTTATGCTCTGCTTCCCTTTTAAACATAAGTTCCAATTACAAACCATCTATTTGTGAGCACATAAAATTGAATGGTATCAGCATAATCCAAATCACATCTTGAATGCTGTGCTGCTTAGAAATTTTTTTTCTGCCAGATGCCCTAAATCATCTCTCTCAAGTTCAAAGTTCCACAGATCTCTAGGGCAGGGGAAAAATGTCACCAGTCTCTTTGCTAAAGCATGGCATGAGTGACCTTTACTCCAGTTCCCAATAAGTTCCTCCTCTCTGAGAACACCTCAGCCTGGACATCATTGTTCATATCACTATCAGCATTTTGGTCAAAACCATTCAACAAGTCTCTAGGAAGCCCCAAGCTTTCCCACATCTTCCTGTCTTTTTTTGGAGCCTTCCAAACTTTTCCAACCTCCAACCATTACCCAGTTCCAAAGTTACCTCCATATTTTCAAGTATTTTTATTGCAGTACCCCACTCTCTGCAGTACCAATTTATTGTATTAGTCCAGTCTCACACTGCTGTAAAGATGCTGCCCAAGACTGTGTAATTTATAAACAAAGAAGGTTTAATAGACTCACAGTTCCACATGGCTGAGGAGGCCCCAGGTAACTTATAATCATGGCAGGAGGGGAAGCAGGTACCTTCTTCTTCACAAGACAGCAGGAGAGAGTGTGAGCATGATGAAGGAAGTGCCACACTTTAAAACCATCAGCTCTCATAAGAACTCACTCACTATCATGAGAATAGCATGGGGGAAGCGCCCCTATGATCCAATCACCTCCCACCTGGTCCCTCCCTCGACATGTGGTGATTATGGGGATTACAATTCAAGATGAGATTTGAGTGGGGACACAGAGCCAAACTATATCATCTGGTTAGGAATTGGGTGTGTTTAATATTTGCTATAACTACAAGCACCAGAGGCTTCAAATTCCTCAAGTATCCTTCTTTTTACCTCCCATCTTAGCTGTGGGGCTTCTCTGTGTGCTTTCAGCTATTATCACTGTTATTTCACTGAAGCCTTTTGGTGCAGTGTTAAGGTATGGGGGCAAGGGGCTTCTATAATGCTTAAAATCTCTCTCCATCTGTGAGCAGGCTTGTATCTCAGGACTGTGGCCTTCGCAAGTTTTTCTTCCCCTCCTACAGTGGTATATCTTTTCTCCCCGCTCCCTACTCCCTTCCCAGTCTATTTCCTCCAAACCTTGTCTCCTGTTGACTATCTTTTTAGTTCTTCACTTAGTTAAAACAAGAAAAATGAAGGAAGTTTAAGAGAATAGGAAGCATTTTCCTTCCTCCTGCTGGGATAAGATTTCAGAATTTTGCTCTGCCAAAGTCCTTTCCTCTGCAGAATATGCCTGTATCATAAAGTCTCAGGGCATATTTCAAAATGATTACTTTTTCCCTCTCCCCGCCAGGGCCACCAGAGGATCTTTCTTGGATCTCTAGTATGTAAACCTGGTGGGGTTCCAGAAAGAAAAACCCAGAAAAGTGTGGCCTAACCCCACCCTAACAAACATACACCAGACTAAGCCCTACTCTCAAGAAAGTCCACACTCCTCCTGCAGCAAATTTTCAAAATCTCATCTAAGTGTTCCTATGAGTTTACGGCTCGAGTGCCTTCTGCTTCAGGTAAGCAAACTCAGTGGCTGCATCATTCTATATCTTCTTGCCTCTCGAGAATTCAGGGTAAATCTTAAGCCTCAGTTCTCTAATGAGTCCGAGCAATGTGGATGATTTTCAGTTTGTCCAGGGTTTTTTTGTTGTTGTTGTTGTAAGGATGAGAGTGACAACTTCTAAGCTCTTTACATGTGAGAGCAAAAACTGAAAGGAATCATCCTTTTTAGATAAGGGCACTTTGGTAAGAAACAGAATAAACAATAAATTAAAATTTGATTAACAAGACATAGTCAAAACTGAGGTCCTTTTAGAAACTTTATTATTTATTTCTGGTATTTAAGTTTCATCTATAGTTAATGGAAAGTAACAAAAGTTTCCAGATTTCCTTTCCACGCTACTTCCCACAATGTTACCACAAATGCTACTCCATTTAATACTCTTTGGGTGGGGGGATATGTCCCTTACCAAAAAGTTTAGGAAATATTAGGTTCTATATTGCTTTAACAAAAATCAAAATGTATGCTAGTTATAATAAAGGCTGAGAAAAATCCTGAATTAAAAGTCACATGTTCATGTTATTTATACCAAGTGTTTCCCAGACTTATCTGACTATGGAATCCTTTTATTCCCTTCTTATTTCCTAGCAGCATCTTGATAGACAGAATACTGACACCCAAAGATGTCCATATCCTGATTCCCAGAATTTATTAATACATTACCTTACTGGCTAAAGGGACTTTGCAGATGTGATTAAATTAAGGATTTTGACATGTGGTGATTATCCTGAATTAACTAGGTAGCTAAAATATATAATCACAAGGGTCCCTGAGGGGTCAGAAGTAGAGAAAAGGCAATAACATGAAGGAAACAGAGAGAGATTTGAATATGTTATACTGCTAGCTTTGAAGATGGAGGAAGAGGCCACAAAGCAAGGAATGACAGGAGTCTCTAGAAACTGAAAAAAAGCAAGAAATAGATTCTCCGCTTGTGCCTCTGAAAGAACCAGCCATTCTGACACCTTGCGTTGGTTGGTGTTTTTTTTGTTTGTTTGTTTGTTTTTAGCACAGTAAGATTGATTTGGAACTTCTGACTTGCAGAACTGTAAGATAATTAATTTTTGTTGCTTTAAGCCACTAAATTTGTAGTAATTTATTCCAACAGTAATAAGAAACAAATACTAACATCCTATTGTGTTAGTCTTGAATGAAATACCCTCTGGGAAATACTACACTATGTTAGGATAAACAGGGATACAATGGGAAACAGACTGTCTATACTCTTAATAATTGTGAAAATAGCTTTAGTAGTCCCATGGCAAATTTGTATATGATTTGTATAGTTAAAAGTATCTAAACGATTTAATGTGAAAATGCGATGAAAAAATATGCATTTCCCTTTTCTAAAGTATTAATTTCTAGGCATATTAGCACTATGGAAATAGATGTGGTATTTTTATCTCTAATCTCATTCATAAATTCATAGGTGCTATCTCATTTTATTTTCTCAAAATAACTAGGAATGAAAGTATTAATACTGTCATACTCACCTCAGAAATAGGCAAACTGGTACTCCATGAGTTAGCAACCTAAATCTACCACCTTCCCTGTGTATAAAATCTTCATTCTGTAGGCAATTTAAAACTGGTAAGGTCTGTGAGCAGTGCTGTGGCATGACCAAACCTGTGATTTCACTGTCCTTTTTACAGCTTATCTTGAATTACTAGAGATGCCAAATAGAGATTAGCAGTAACAGCTGTCTTCACTCCTATAAGAATATTCTTCTTACCAACAGAAAACTAAATACAGGTCAAGTACAATTGCTTTTAGCAATGAATAAGTCACAAAACATTGAGTTAAAACTACTAGTATTTCCAGGACGAGAAATTAGGAGGTAAAAAGAAAATAGTTATTTATCCATACACCCTAATCCACAGAAAACAAAAGCATATTGTCATTGAGAATGCTTCCTTGGTACATGGTAGTAACAGAATCTGTATCTCATCTTTGCTTACAGGCTCTAAAACAAGCATCAGGACCCCAAAGCAAAATGAGGGCCCAAGTCTACAAATATTTTCAACAAATATTACTTATTTGATCTCTGAATTCTAAGTTCTTATGAAACTTTGTTTTAATACAGATAGAAGAATAAAAGTCATCATTTAAGTGATTATTTAAGTCATAAACCTTGAGAAATGGTTATCAGAGGCAGCTAATGACCTAGCCTCTCAGCTAATGGAGGTTAACACTCTAATAAACCATTTGTTAACTGCAGCAATTGACTGATTACAAAAGAATTATGGCTATCATAACTCTGTTTTATGAGTGGTAGTGGGGAAAGACACAGTTGGATGGGGACAGAGTACACAAGTGCACCAAAAGGTGACTATAGTGAAAACAATTGCAAACTGTCACTAAAAGGTTCCCCTTACAATGAATAAGAAGGGAAGGGGAGCCACATGATATAAGTATATAGTGAATCGGAATACCGGAAATGTTAGTCTTGATATAAAAGTAAAAATTCCCAAAACTAAGCCTGCCTAATGCACTCGTAAGTGTCCTCAGTAAAATGGACATTGAATACTCTGATGAAAGCTTGAAGCCACCCACACACTGAGCATGGAGAGAATTTTTGCCTTCACAAAGAAGTCTTTCCAAATGTAATAAAAATACATCTCAAAAATGTGTATTTTGAGGTTGAAAATTGAAATCATGTGTCCCTGACAATTACTGAGATTTTTTCTAATGAGGACATTTTTAAAGAAGAGTAGGCACTATCTTTCTAAATTGGAAAGTCAAGAACATGCAGTTTCAGTTAGGATTATATTTAATGATTCTGAGGAAAAAATCGTCAAAATAAATCACTTGCTTAAGACAGATTTTTTTTTTTGACTTGTATTAAAAAGTCCATGCTGATGGGTGACTTCAGCCACATAAAGTCATCAAAGGTCCAGGTTTCTTCTCAGACACCATTCCAACATCTCTAGGATGTGGTTTTTCCCTCATAAAGATGACTGCAGGAGCTTCAGCAACCAAACTGGAGTTCTAGGCAACAAGATGAAGAGAGAAAGAAAGTCCTGACCCTCTGTGTAGTGAAGAATTAACCTTATCCAAAGAGGAGTCTGGCTTTTGCCCTCAGTTACTGGGAGGTAATCTCTTGGTCCCTGAAATCTTCTGTGTGATAGGACTGTGTTTGTTTGCCTGGGCGTTTTGGCCAATGGACAGTCTAATAATGTGATGTATGATGGAGGCCACCTAGTATCCATTCTGATTGCTGGAGGTATTAGCCAACAACCTCTACAAGGGGATGGAGACTACAGATCAGTCACACAGGCAATATGTGATAGAGCCCAAATAAAAACTCTGGATGCCAGTCAGTCACACTGGCTCATGCCTGTAATCCCAGCACTTTGGGAGGCCGAGGCAGGTGGATCACAAGGTCAGGAGATCGAGACCATCCTGGCTAACACGGTGAAACCCTGTCTCTACTAAAAATACAAAAAAAATAGCCAGGCTTGGTGGCATACACCCATAGTCCCAGATACTCGGGAGGCTGAGGCAGGAGCATCACTTGAACCTGGGAGGCGGAGGTTGCAATGAGCCGAGACCACGCCACTGCACTCCAGCCTGGGCAACAGAGCAAGACAGGGTCTCAAAACAAACAAACAAAAAAACAAACTCTGGATGCCAAGGCTTGAGTGAGCTTCTCTGGATGGCAATAGTTCAAGTGTACTGCCACACATCATGGCCAGAAGGAGTAAACACTGTCCATAACTTTATGGGAAGAGAACAATTAGAAGTTCTGTATTTGGACCTCTCCTGAACCTTGTCTTACACATTTTTTACATTGAATAATTTTAATCTGTATCCTTTCCCTGTAATAAACCATACCTGGAACTATAGCTACTTTACTCCGTGAGTTCTGTGACTGCTTATAGTGAATTATTAAACCTGAGGATGACTTGGGAACCTCGAAATTTAAAATTGGTGTCAAATGTGAGGAAAGGCATGTTATCTGTGCTCCCTCGAAACTGTATAATTAGCTAAAACTCTTACACTCTCCTTTTTTAAATGGACATTCCAGAAGTACGACATAACTCATCTACTCACTTCTCATTGGCCAGAACCTAGTCATATGGACACACCTGTCTGCAAAGGAGACTGGGAAATGTAGTCTTTTTTCTGGGTATGTTTCTACTCTTAATAAATCAGGTTCTGTTACTTAAAAAGAGACAAATAATGGGCTCACACACTACGATAAATCTACCTTCCATAAAAATACTGCAAAATATCTATAGTAATAAAAATTCTTCATTCATATATATATATGATAAGCAAAATTAGAAATCTTGATGTTTTAAAGCAAATAATTTTTATTTAACATAAAGCTTTAGTGTCAAATATCACTTTTTGCCATATAAATTTTTTTGTTGCTTCCAAGTATGATAACTTGGCCTTTTACATGCCAAACATATTACAGTAATTTCTTCTTATAAAATTTCATTTTCTATGGCTTTAGTTTCTCGTGGTCAACTGTGGTCCAAAAATAGGTGGATACAGAACAGTAAGATATTTTGAGACAGAGAGAGACCACATTCATATAACTTTTATTACAATATATGGTTATAATTATTATATTTCCTTATTAGTTATTATTAATCTCTTACTGTGCCTAGTTTATCAAAACTTATCACGGGTATTTATATAGGAAAAACATGTATACAGGGTTTGGTTCTACCTATGGTTTCAGGCATCCACTGGGGGTGTTGGAACGAATCCTCTGTGGATAAGGGAAGACTACAATAGTCTTGATATTTGCAAAAAGACAGAAGCAATAGGGTAGCAACTACATGTCAAGTGTGATGTGTTTGGAGTCACATAAAAGTTAATACTCTATCGGGGGGGTATTATTTTCATTTTATAGGCAAGAAAACTGTAGCTCAGGGATGCCAATGTCTAACCCTCCAGAATTTGATAGATTCGGGGTCTAGTGTTCTTTTCAAATTACAGGCTTTCCACATAGGCTCCAATTCACGGCTTTACTGAAGGTCAAGATGGATGCTATTTTAACTGGGTAATGGCCTCTCACTATCTTGTTGGTCTGCGCTAATAGCACTGGAAGCTCCTTTTCCTTCCCAAGGAAAGAAAGACTGTGTCCTGGATGAATTGTGTCAATAAACTGTTACAAGACTACTTTTGCTCCTTCTGTCTCCTTTCAGACATGTATTTTGTATCTGCCTTGTAAATTTAAAGCATGCGGTTGTTCTTTTTCAAGCTACGTTTCTTTATGGTCCAGGAGTGATATTTCTAAATTCTACCCTGACTTCTCTGGACGCCCATTCTTCCATAGGGTCACCTCTATTGATTCACAATGAATTAGCTTTAAATCTGCCCCCGAGTCTCTTAATCAGTCTATGGCATATATGTCCCCTGCATTAGAATTCTTTAGATTTCCACACAGCAACCAATTTGTAGTAGGTATAGATTTCATCTGATAAACTCGTACGCAAGAATGTAGCTTTCTTTATAGAACTAACTTGATTTTATTATACTTCTTTATCTCAAAATGCTGAGAATAACTCACCCATCTCCTTTTCCCAGGGATGGCTCTAAGGTTTTCTGTCTGTTTCTTTATTTGTTTGTTTGTTTTTGCAGGGGCCAAGGGTTATATGGTTCCTATGAGGTGGGAGAGGTGGCAGAGGGTGTGCTTCTAGTCCTTCATGTAGTTGTCTCTCCACACCGCATCTATGAGACTTCCTCATCCCCCTACAGTTTTTGTCATTGACCAAGTGCAGATCAATGCTGGTCAGCCTAATCTCAACTCCACAGTCTCATCAAATCCACCGCCTTCTGGCAGCCACATCCAAGTCTTCCTAAACACTCGCAGAGACAATTTTCCTGCTTCTGCCCCTTGTGGAGACTCCAGGATTCTGTACTGATAGGCCACACCTGTCTACTGAGGCATTCCATATAGCTGCTTCTCCAGGATGCCAAGCAATGGGAACTCAAAGGCCTCGCAGCTTCCATGGGCTCTGTCTAGCAGAAGACACAGGCTTTCTCTGCTCAGCTCCACCAAGCCTATTTAAGACTTCTTTTTTTTTTTTTTTTTTTTTTTTTGCCATATCCTCTCATCCTCCCCTGGGAAGACAGCTTCCAAGTCCCTTCTTCAGAAACCCACCAGTATCTATCTACACTTTCCCCTTCATTCCCTCTGTTCTGGGAAACTTTTCTAGTCTCAGGACCCAAAAGTGCCAGATATAAGTGGTTACATATCTTTCTACATCTTCAGTCGTTTCACAGTTTGAATTTTCTTTTTTCTTTTTCTTTTTCTTTTCTTTTTTTTTTTTGAGACAGAGTCTCACTCTCTCTCCCAGGCTGGAGTGCAGTGGCGCAATCTCTGTTCACTTCAACCTCCACCTCCTGGCTTTAAGCGATTCTCCTGCCTCAGCCTCCCTAGTAGGTGGGATTACAGGCACCCGCCATCATGCCTGGCTAATTTTTTGTATTTTTAGTAAAGACGGGATTTCATCATGTTGGCCAGGCTGGTTTCGAACTCCCAACCTCAAGTGTTCCACCTGTCTCAGCCTCCCAAAGTGCTGGGATTACAGGCGTGAGCCACCGCACCCAGCCTGAATTTCCAAAATGCAAAAGTCTTGACTTTTTCTGCCATAACAACCCTTTTCTAGGTCATGGGTGTTGGGTACACTGAGTCATAGTGCAGTCACCTTCAAGTGGCACTCCCAGTGGAACAGCATCAGCATTACCTGGGAACTTGTTAGAATGTACAATTTTAGTCCTCACCTCAGACTTACTGACTCCAAAGCTCTGGGAGTGGCACTCAGAAATCTGTGATTCAAGAAGCCCCCCAGGTGATTCTAATGCAAGCTCAAGTTTGACAAACATAGTGCAAGCTTAGCTTCTAGAGTCAGACTTCTTTGGTCTTATGAGCTGTGTGACTCGGGGCAAGAGGCTTAATATCTCTATGCCTAGGTTACCACATCTATGAAATAAAGGTGATATTTGTATTTGCCTCAGATTGAGGCTTTTGTTATGAGTACATGGGTTAATACATGTAAAGTACTTGGCATAGAACCTGGCATATAATAAGAACTAAAAATAGGTACTACTTTTATTATTATATCTTCTGACTGAATCTTAAATTGTGGGAGGGGATGGGCGACAGGAGATGTCAGGGAAACAGACATCAGTTACTATTTCAAATACACCAACCCACACAATGTGAAGGAACTAAAACAGCCTCTTTCAATTTCTTTAAATTTATTCTATAATTCACATTTTGTGTTAGTTGGCCTTCTCACTTTTCTTAACTTCAAATTAAAGATTGCATGGACCCACACAAAAAAGACTGTCTGAAATAAATCATTCGGTACTTTCACCATAAGAATGGAACAATTATATGGGGACTAATTTTGGTACCTGTCAAACACCATTTCATCCACCTGCAAGCAGCTGACCAAAGCGCTTGTTTACTGGTTTTATGCATTCAGATATTGTATGAAAGAATCAAACCACTGGCTGAGAAACTGGAAAGACTTTTAAAATGCAAATTCATTTCCCTCAATAGGATTTGACTTCTATTACCATATACTGGCTGAGATTGCTCTTGAGTAAATTACCCATATTGAAAAAAAAATTGCTCACTCAGTCACATGAGGTGAATTTAATTCTTCAAGGAAGCCAGTGTTCCATTTAGTAATTTAAGTAATTTACTAAACATTAGGTATTTACTCCAGTTTGCAGGAAACACTCCTCTCACCTGATTCATCAGCACACCTCTGAAGATGAGATCAGTTGCAGATTGGGAAACTAATACCTTCTGCAACTTTGCGGAGCTATTACGTGTGTGACCAACAACCCATCTCCTATTTAAGAGGGAGTGCTATCCTGGTATCAACATTCTCTCTGAAGTTTTTCCACAAATAAAGGTTAGCTTTGTTAATTAAAGTCAAAGAAAATTGATAATGACTGGAAATCTTGGCCTTTACGATTTTCTTGTAGGTAATATTCAAGAAGGCATGAAATAGGAAAAAAGGTATGTAAGAATACCTACATCTGGCCAGGTGCAGTGGCTCATGCCTGTAATCTCTGCACTTTGGGAGGCCGAGGCAGGTGGATCACCTGAGGTCAGGAGTTTGAGACCAGCCTAGCCAATATGGTGAAATCTCCGTCTCTACTAAAAATACAAAAATTAGCCAGGTATGATAGCACATGCCTGTAATCCCACCTACTTGGGAGGCTGAGGCAGGAGAATAGCTTGAACCCGGGGGGCAGAGGCTATAGTGAGCTGAGATTGTGCCACTGCACTCCACCTTGGGCAACAAGAGTGAAACTCCGCCTCAAAAAAAAATAAAAAGAAAAAGAATTACCTACATCTTCGAAATCCTCCAACCATCTGCTTCACTTTGGCTGGCTTTCTCCTACCAAATTCACAATAAAGAATAGTTTCAGGCATCCTACTGAAATCTAAAAAATTATGTTGGAAAAAAAAGATACATTATCCATCTAATTTGAAACATTTGGGTATTGAAAAATATCACGTTTTTCTCTAATCTTTTAAGCTTCTTGTTGGTGATGTTTGGTATCATGAAAACATGACAACAATAAAGTTAAAACAGATTAAGTAAAATCACAACATTTTTAAGTTGGAGAGAGCCCTATTGATTAACCATATCATCTAACTCTTTCATTTTAAATACAGGAAAACTCAAGGCCTACTTGCAAACTTAAACCCTTCCTAAAACACTGTGGATTTACAAACACATGGATGTAAATTTACAGACCTTGCAAACCTAATCTTTTTATAAGTAGTGATACATCTGCATTTTCTAGGGACTCTCCTGGCCATTGAGGGCTCAGAAGCTAAGAAAGACCTAGTCTCCAACTCACACAGCATCTACCATATAATAGAGGAAGTCAGACACAACAAATTGTAATACAAGGCACTAGTTTAATTGGAGGGTAAGCATCCTAGAATGGACCGGCAGGGCATTATGCTTAAAGATAGGTGGAAAAGAGATGATGAAAAACCTCAAATACTATGCCAAGGGAACTGCACCTTATTTATTACCAACAAACCGATTTTATTATATATCCCTGTGCCTAATGTGCTACATAATTTCACATAATCTCTTTTTTTTTTTTTTTGAGACACAGTCTGGCTCTGTTGCCCAGGCTGGAGTGCAGTGGCACTATCTCAGCTCACTTCAGCCTCTGCCTCCAGGGTTCAACCAATTCTCTTGCCTCAGCTTCCCAAGTAGCTGGGATTACAGGCACCTGCCACCAAGCCTGGCTAATTTTTGTATTTTTAGTAGAAACAGGGTTTCACCACACTGGCCAGGCTGGTCTCAAACTCCTGACCGCAGGTGATCTGCCTGCCTCAGCCTCCCAAAGTGCTGGGATTACAGACATGAGCCACTGTGCCCAGCCCATGTAATCTTCATAATAACCCTGTGAGGTAGGTTATATCTTCTCTCTTTTTATACATGAAAGAACTAAAGTAACAAGAGGTTAGTGAGTTGCCCAAGGTCAAATGGACAAATAGAAGAATACAGACTCAAACAAACTTGTTTGACTCCAAGGCCCATTCCCTTAACTGTTTGTTCCTGAGCAGAAGAATTACATAATCAGGCTATTCTTTTGGAAGATTAATTTGGCAACAGCACGAAGCATGCACTGTCTTTTTCCTGGCCCACAAGCAGGAATGCTTAACTACAGTTTCTTTTACCCATTTAGAGACTTATGAGAGAGTCATTTCATACTTCTTGGATTTAAAATGCTCATTTCACACATCTTTTGGCTTCGGCTTTTTGTTGTTTTTTTTTTTTAATTTAAATCATGAGCTGTGATCTGACCATTTTCTTATACTCAGGCTTTTTCTCCCTCCCCTCCACTTTATCTCAGTGGAGCCAATTTCTCTCTCAGTGACCATTATTGCTTTCCTAAGGCCTTGGGCAAACAGACAAGGGTTCTCCCATCCAGGCTAATCATCAACGTAGACACACAGAGGGGAGAGGGGAGGGATGGAATATGCTAATATAATTACAAACAATAGCAAACAAAGCTTCCCTCATCCGTTAATGCTGAAATATATTCATTCAAACTAATTAGTTTTGGGGGGACTGCTAATAAATCCTAATATTTCTCAAAGAGAAATAGCTTGTCATTCAATTTATATTAAGCTGTTACTGAAGTTTACACTAATTAAATCTGGGCTTCCATAACAATTAATCCCAGGAATAATCTGAATATGTAAATAATGTAATAAAGTAAATAACTCTGCATGGCCCCCTAGAAGCAACAGGCAGCATGGGGGTAGGTGGTGGTGATGAGTCTGTGTACCAAGAGCAAAAGGAGAAACTGATTCTTGCCCTCTCAGAACGGAACATTTGCTCTTTAATGAGCATAGCAATATTCTGCATGTATTTTCTCTAGAGAATGGATCTCCATTGTAAATGTTGAAGGTTAGCTCCGTAGATGTTTTCTATGAACAAATGGCTTATCAAGGTGTGCCCTGGTAAGAAAACGAACTAAACAACGTGGAAGGACAAGAAAATCTCTAAGGACAATGCCAGGCCTGAAATCACATCCTAGCAGGTATATGCTGCTCTCTTTGTTTTGTCAAATTGCCTTCTGGTCTTTACACCAGTCAAAACACCTATTCATATGTGTACTTCCCCCTTCACTCCCATTCAACACCCCCAGCCCAAAGGGAATGACATGAGCCCAGTTATATACATGCTGTTTTTCTGGAAGCCATTTTCCTAATATGGTCTGTGTAGGCTATACAATGTATTTTTTGAAGTTGTGCAATGCCTTCCAAGTAAAACTTCACATAATCACAGGAGTTTTTGTTCTGTTTTGTTTTGTTTTGATTTTTTTGAGGAGTTTCACTCTTGTTGCCCAGGATGGAGTGAATGGCACGATCTTGGCTTACCACAACCTCCGCCTCCTAGGTTCAAGCAATTCTCCTGCCTCAGCCTCCTGAGTAGATGGGATTACAGGCATGCTGCACCATGCCTGGCTAATTTTGCATTTTTAGTAGAGATGGGGTTTCTCCATGTTGTTCAGGCTGGTCTCAAACTCCCGATCTCAGGTGATCCACCTGCCTCAGCCTCCCAAAGTGCTGAGATTACAGGTGTGAGCCACCATGCCCAGCCTCACAGGAGTTTTAAAAGGCTGTCTATGGAATAAAATAGGTATCTACCAAAACAATTATCCTTCCTGTCCCAGTCTTTGGGGCTCTTCAGCATATGAAAAGCTAAAACCCCAGCCCTTGTGTTGCTTTGATGACAGTGTAGTTCTCAGATATGCAGCATTCACAGAGTAAATGAGACAAGCTGTTAGCCAAATACCCTTGAGGCTAAGGTGAGCAAGGCCTGTGTCTCTCTTGATAGCCCCACTGTCCCTCAAGAAGCCAACTCCTGTCCCCTGTTGGATCTCCCTTTGTGGAATTCCCTGTCCACCTTACAGTGTTGTGAAGATCAAATGAGATGATGGTGTAGGGCTCTAATTGCCAAAACTTTCTAAAAATGGGGCTATCATCTTTGAAGAATTAGTGAAGTGAATTCCAATTTTTTCTGAATATGTTTGCTCAAGTAACCAGTGTCTAAACAGGGAAGTGAAGATTTGAAAGATTCCGGATAATCATTAGGCAAGTACAGTGTCTAGTTATTTAGAGTGTCATGCTAGGCATCTCCTTTTGTCATACTTCATTTTACTCTTAAAACCTTCCTCTGAAAGAGAAATGATTGCCCACCCTTTAGAGATGAGCACATTGAAGCACCTAGAGAGTATCTTGCTCAGGGTCACACAACTTATCCATGACTAAACTTCAGTTGGATGTTTGTCCATCTGAATTTCAGGTTGAAATGTGACCTCCAATGTTGGAGGTGGGACATAGTTGGAGGTGTCTGAGTTATGGGAGTGGATCCCTCAGGAATGGCTTAGTGCTCTCTTTAAGATGGTAAGTGAGTTCTCACTCTGAGTTCACCTTGAGGCAGCAAAATAGAGTCTGGAGGTAGGGAACATAAGGCCAATTCACACTTCAGCTGTAACAGAAAATATCCTCTCCATAGGGCATATGCCATAAATGACTTTGTAACTTTACTGCATCCTCTTCATTTACAATAGGGAGTACCCCAAGTAACTAATGGAATCCTCTATGTGGTATTTAAACTCCAAAACATTCTGTAACAGGGCCTTTGAGCTCGTATGCTCAGGCCCGCTCCCACACTGTGGAGTGTACTTTCATCTTCAATTAAACCCCTTCATTCCTTCATTGCTTTGTGCATTTTGTTCAATTCTTTGTTCAAGATGCCAAGAACCTGGACATCCTCCACCATTAACATATTTTGGCGAGCCAGCCAGGAGAAAACAGTAAGCCCAAAGTTTGGAATTCATTTTTCTCCCTTTTCTTTCTGCTCCATACAGAGGCGCTCTCTCACTCTCTCTCTGGCTCTCTCTCTCGCTCTCTGGCTTTCTCTCTTTCTCTCTCTCTCTTCTTTTCCTTTCCAAACTCTTGAGGGGCAGGAGCTAAACATGGAAGCAACTGCAGATTTCTGGCCATGGTCAGTGAAACTAAGGAGTTTCCATATGAAGAAGCCTGACTGCCACTACCAGTTCACTTCAGAAATCTGGGTCTTTTCTCATTTTCTTTTCCTCTCTTTTTCAGTCTTTGAGCAGCTGTTTCCTAGTAGTTCCTTGGAAATTAAGGGCAATTGGGTGGGGTCACTCCCCAGTACTGCCTGAAGGCCTAGGAATGAATGGGAACAACTTCCCTGGCCCGAAGGGGTAAGGATTTTTTGTCTTTTCTACGCATGGTCCCTAATCTCTATGGCAGCGGGACCTCACAGCTGGGAGCAAATTCGCACAGGTTTCAGGGGACTTAAAACTTACTTTTCTTATGCTAAATTCTTCCCTTATTGTACTCAACTGGCTAAGGAACAAAAAGGCCCACCCGGCATCCAGTTCTTGTTACAGTTCATGGCTATTCTTATAAATCTCATAGTATGTTTTGGAGGAGAAACCTGCATGTGGAGTGTGCACTTAAGGCCAGACACATCTAGAACTCTAAGACTGGACCCCACAGGAGGATGCTCTATGGGTTCTGCGGACCTCAAACTCTTCAAAGGGGCTGCCCTTGGAAGAGGTTCTGAGGTCTAGTATTAAACCCTCGTTAGAATCTTCTCTCGCAGTTGCAATGCTGGCTTGGCCCCAGAATTGTTTAGAATCTGAAGTTTACTGTCTAATGGGAAAGTGGAATGGTGTTGCATATATCCAGGCTTTTGTGCTGCTGTTGTAAGCAGGGGGCCTGGTTAACGTGTGATGCCTTCCTTTGGTACTGTTTGGCCCCAGTGCTCTTTGGAGTCTGGGGAAGTTTAGCCTCTAAAAATCAAAGCCACGGAGACTGCTTTACCCAAAATTTTGGTTCACAGCCTTCCTTGTGTAGGATACAGTAAATTCCTATTCAAAGGTTTTAGCCTGTTAATTTCCTTTAAAATTTAAGAGGCGGACAATTGTTAAATACAATGAGTTCTGAGTTCCTCTTCAAAGAACCAATATGTCAGTATGTTCAGCTTCCCCGTTCTTTGTTCTCCATTTTAAAGTTTAACTTTCTCATTCTTTAAGTCTCCTTGCCCCTAGTTTCAGTAAACAACCCCCTCCTAGCCTCTATCTACTGCTCTGTCCTTAGTCACCCTTATTCACCTGCTCTGTCCTTAGTCATCCTTAGTTACCTGCTTTGTAACTGTCCTTCCTGCTGAAACTACTCACCCTGCCACTCTGGCTCATACCCCTGCTCTCTTTATAATAGCCAATTGGAATTAGCTTAGGCTGTGTGGTCCAACCCTAGCCAATAGGGGAAATATGCAGCAGTAGAGACTAGCTGCATCAGGAATAAAAACCCCCTTCCCCTCCCTTGTCTGGTGTGCTCTCGCCATTGCTCCATCCATGAGATGCACCCTTCTATAGAAGTAAATTGCCTTGCTGAGAAAACTTTTGCCTGAGTGCTATTTTCACTTGGTGGCACTGCTCATTTATTTCCAACACTTGGATTATCTACTGGGGCAAAGTAAAACTAGCAAGCTTGTATGGCTATCTCATGGCTAAGGTTCCAAGCTATTGGGTCTTTGTTTATGTGTGTGTATAGAAGTCTAGATGTGTTTATTTGTATGTACACTTACTGTTATATATTGTGTCTACCAAACTGGCTTATAAGTAAAAGAGCACTCATAAATTAGTAAGTCTAAGTGATTTTCAAGTTCACATAACCTAAGTATAACTTTACTAAACAAGCTAGCTTTAAAATTATCGGTGAAAATTAAAATAGAAATGCCTTCAGAATTGTCAGCATACATTTTGTCTGAATTTTATGTTTGTCTTTGCTAGATATTTTAAAATGTCAGTGTTAATTCAGGCTGGGAGCTGCTTAGGGGGAGTCTGCTTCCCATTCTATTCAAAGTCTTACTGAGATAAATGCATATCTGATTGCTTCCTTTGGAAAGGCTAATCAGAAACTCAGAAGAATGCAACAGTTTGTCTCCCACCTGTGATCTGAAAGCCCCCAAGCCCCCTCCCTGCCTGGAGTTGTCCTGCTTTTCTGGACCAAACCAATGTTCATTTTACATATGTTGATTAATATCTCCCTTGTGACAAGTAAAAATTAAGTGCAGTGAATGAGATAAACGTTTTAGGTAGACTTTTTGTGTAAATTAAAATTTTAAAGTCATTTTTAATGCTCATTTAATATCTGGGTTATTTCCAGTTAAGAAGGGTTGTAATATGGGGAAATATGTTTCTAAAATTGTAGAATTGTTCTTATCTATAAATGCCCATATCTAATAGCTCAGGATTTCTTGCTTTTTAGGGTTTCACTAAAGTTTTAGGTTACTGAGGATAAAAATTTTAGTTAGCACATAATTCTGTATACAAAATATGCCAGAAGGGGTTATATTATTAGAAAAAAAAAGAATAATTTTGTCTAATTTAGAAGTTATGTAAAAGTTCAAATTTCAGATTTTAAAAAGTTATTTATAAAACAATGTAGTAAGGAAGCATTCAGTAGGGGAGGAAGATGTGGAAAAAGTTTAAATAATAAAATATTCTTTGAAACCTGATAAAGAATTGGAAACATTTGGCTAATTAACATTTTCATAGTTAAAGCTCTTAGTTTTGATTAAAGTAAAAGAAGACAAGAAGACAAATAGAATTTGAGTAATATTTCTCTGCCTAATTTCTCCAAAATTTGTGATGTATATGTGAATATTCTTAATTCATGGCAATGTGTTTGTTTGCATACAGTCAAGCAGGGTTGCCAGTGCACTAAGGAAGAGAGAACCCAGAAACCTGGCATGCCAGCAAAAGGGTAAGAATTTCTTACCAGTCAGTCTCTGGCCTCTTTCTCTTCATGTAAACTGGTTAAATATAAAGTAAAAGTCACTGTATAGCTCCTCTGTAAAGTTTTAAATTAATTGGTTTAATGATAATAAGATCTTAAATCACATATTTCTCTCAAAACTGAAAGACGTAATGCCTTTTATTTAATTCGTGTGACTTGAGTAATCTTTGGAAAATAAAGACAGTTTTAAAGATTATTGGTGAAATACAATTGTCTTCAAAATGTAAACATGTGGTCTAAATTATATTCAAATATTAGGTTTGCTAAATGCTTTAAGGCCATAAGCTACTTCTTTCGCTTTTGAAAATTGTTTAACTTACCTGCTTTTCCAGGTATGCCCTGGGGACATGTGGAGTTGGCCACACCCTAGCTATGCTGGAAACAGTCAAACCTTATCAGAACATAACTTGCCAGGTTTTACATTAAAGTTAAAATTGCTAAGAGTCGCCATTGTGACATGCAATTAAGACTACTGGAAAGAGATTTACATGCAAAGTGTGTAAGAACAGTAAAATGCATTTTTTAAAAGGTTATAAGAAGGTATGCAAATGTAAACTTTTGCCTAGGGTTAAAGGATTGTTTTGAAGTTAGATGGGGAAAGCTAAAGGCTCGAAGAAGTGGTAGAAAAATAGTGGAAATTAATCTTGTAGAAGAGGTTCTCCATGTGAACATGCTGACTACATTCAAAAGGGTTATAAAAGGTTTTTGCTTCTTTAAAATTTCTAAGTCATCATTTTGGCAAAATAAATAACTATGGTAATCTGGAATTCCAAAATCAAACTTCAGTTTCAAAATTGCCCTCCCTGGCACCTGACTTTTCAAATACTTCAGAGGGCCCCTGAAGTGTCCAGAAGAGAGGTAAACAGGATTATTTAACTGGTTTAGGTAGATGGGATTGCCAAAATGATGCTCAATCTTCTTTAGGTTATATTTTTGTGAGTAACACTAATATATGTTCCAAGATTATATGGGATTTCTAAAATTCTAATGTCTATGTTATTAGTTATAATTATGGTTATTATGTTAAGTTGTTGTAAATCATAAAAATAACCAAATTTTCTTGTCAGTGCTATGCACCTAATTTGGAAAAACAACTGGTATCCAAGAAGATATAAGTCTAATGTTAATTAAGCATGGACTCATGGAGAACCAGGATGGCCACCTTGTTCTTCCTGAGTCCTTAAAGCTTTTATTATTAAGAGTTTTGCATTCCATGACTCATCATGGAAAAGATAAAATAATCCAAATTGAATACATTGGTGTAGTGACTTACAAATTGTTTAAAATGGTTTATAACCAATTCTTGATCCCATATTCCTGGGAAAACAATTAAAGCTTCAGGTACATTTGGTCACCTGATGGGCCATTTAAACATTTTATAAAGAGATTTCATTCTATTGTTATTTTCAATGCACATTTTCTGATTGTATAAAAGCTATCCCATGCAAGAGGACTGATGTTGTAACAGTAGATTATTATGCTACAGTGTATTTTCACCAGGTAAAGAAAGCTTTTCATGGTTGGAATCTTCTGGAAACATCAGAAGAAGACAGTCCTTGCCATGCATACTACAACAAAACTTCAAGACCTTGAACTTTGGGTTCATAATCTCACAATGAGAAAGGTCCCTCCACACTTTCAGAGCTGTGCACCCACTGGAACCCTTGAGGTAAAGCTAAGCAGGAAAATTTCTCCCAAGAAAAGGATGGCATCCTTGATGTGAACAGCTTTTCCCAAGTCCACAGATTGACTTCTACTGTCATGAAACTCTTATCTTTGAATATTTTTTTCTTGCTTATGCCTCTACGAAAAACAGATGTGGAAAGGGGGCCTGTTATGTGCACTAATGGGGTGTACTTTTATTTGTGAAGGAGTTTGCAGCCAGCCTTATACATGGATAACCTTATACTTTGATGGATAAAAGATAAAGGCCCAATGTAGGTAAGAAACTTTAATGGTATATATATATGGCCTCATAATCAGTCAAAAACAAAACATTGGTTCACCCCTCTTAACCCACATCGTGGGTGAAAGACAACATTGCCAGAAGGCCTTCACTATTCTAAAAGGGCATCATTTGTTAGGTCCTATTTCCATGGTTTAAAATAAAAGAAGCAATGATTAGAAATGTATCCCTCATGATAGGTTCTATAGCAAATTCTACTGTAAAGGCTACAGTTATGCAATAGACTCTAAATTTTCTTGTGAAAGTTATGATAGAATTGGCTAAACAGAGAAATATCTGTGTAGCTGCTGGCACTTGTGGCCTATGGAGAAATACATCAAATGAAGATTATAGAAATTCATTGGTAGGGGATTAACAAAGAGACTGCTTAGTCAAGTGAGCAAACTCTTTATCTAGCTCATTCTTTGATTTATTTGATTTTAGGAGGTTTGGTTTAGGAGGATCTTGGGTAAGGAGCATACTCCAAACTCTTGGTATTATCCTCCCAATAGTCATAATAATAATAATCTCTCTGATGTGCTGTATTCTCTCAAAGGTTTTAAATGCTTGCCTGCAGCCATCTCTAGAATGTCAAATGGTCTCTCTTCAACTGGAACAACAGGAGCTGAAAGAAATGTGCAACCATGAGGACACCAGAACCTACAAATGATGTGCTGAGAGTGCAAACCCAAAATGATGGTAACTGAGATTAGCACTAAGGCCCTAAGCTTTGGTCACACTCTCACCTGACCAAACCTGACCAAAAAAGGAGAATTTTTTAAACAAAATTCTGGGAGGCCATAGTTTTTGATGAATCTCATGCACTAGGCCCTAACAAACCAAAGCAAAATGGAGTCATTTGTGCTAAGAAACCCATAGATTCTAGAACAAACCACATTTTTTTCTCCTGCAAATCTCTGTAACAAACATTTCTAACAGCATAGGTATCCACCACCTGAAGTCCCCATTAAATCTTTTAACCAAATTAATTTCCTCTTGCCTAGAAACTATCAAGTTTCAGATGATCATGCAACAAAGGTTTCAGCCACCTCCAGGTGAGGATACCACCCCTTGCCATCAGGAAGTTACCCTGCCTCCACTAGATACAGCAGGGTGAGAGTTCCATAATCCCTAATAGGTAGGGTCTACTCTCCAAGCCAGCATGAAGCAGTTACAGAAAAAAGACCATTGGTCCCTCTGCCTCCCATAAAGATTTATGGGGATCACATCTCTCAGTGGGGAGATGAGGCAGAAAAATAGGGTCTGGAGGCAGGGAACATAGGCCAATTCACACTTCAGCTATAACAGGAAATATCCTCTCTATAGGGCATATGCCATAAGTAACTTTGTAACTTTACTTCATCCTCTCCAATTACATAGGACATACGCCAAGTAACCAATGGAATCCTCTAGGGGGTATTTAAAATCCAAAAAATTTCTGCAACAGGGCCTTTGAGCCCCTGTGCTCAGGCCTACTCCCACACTGTGGAGTGTACTTTCATTTTCAGTAAAACCCTTCATTCCTTCCTTGCTTTGTTTATGCATTTTGTTCAATTCTTTATTCAAGATGCCAAGAACCTGGACACCCTCCACTGTTAACAACATGAGATCTGGTTGTTTATGAGTATGGCACTTACCCCCTCCTCTCTCTCTCACTTCCTCTCTTACCATGTGATACACTGGATCCACTTTGCCTTCTGCCATGAGTGGAAGCAAAGGAGGCCCTAATCAGGAGCAGATATTTGCATAATGCTTCCTGTACAGACTGCAGAATCATGAGCCAAAACGAACCTCTTTAATTACTCAGCCTTAGGTACTTCTTTATGGTAATGCAAAAGCAGATAAATAATAGAAAATTGGAACTGAGGAGTGGGGCATTGCTATAAAGAGATCTAAAAATGCAGAAGCAGCTTTGAGATTGGGTAATGGGCAGAGGTTGGAAGTGTTTAGAGGGCTCAGAAGAAGACAGGAAAACAAGAAAAAGTTTAGAAGTTCTTAAAGGCTTGTGAAGTGGTTGTGACCAAAATGCTGATAGAAATATGAATAATGAAAGCCGGGCTGATGAGGTCTCAGAAGAAAACAAAAAAATTATTAGGAACTAGAGCAAAGGTCATTCTTGTTACCCTAGCAAAGAATCTGGCTGCATTGTGTCCATGTCCTAGGGATGTGTGGAAGGTTTAAATTAAGAGTGATGACCTAGGGTATCTGGTGGAAGAAATTTCTAAGCAGAAAAGTGTTCGAGATGTGGCCTGGCTGCTTCTAACAGCCTATCATCAGATGCAGGAGCAAAGGAATGACATAAAGTTGAAACTTATATTTAAAAGGGAAGCAGAGCACAAAAGTTTAAAAAATTTACAGGCTGGCCAGGTGGCAGAGAAGGAAAGAGCATTTTCAGGAGAGGAACCCAAGCAGGCCCCAGAGCAACCACTTGCTATGGAGATTAGCATGACTGAAAGGGAGCCAGGTGCTAATATCCACAACAATGGGGAAAAGGCCCTAAAGGCATTTCAGAAGTCTTCTGGACAGTCCTTGCCATCTGTGATTGTTAATATTAAGTGTCAACTTGATTGGACTGAAGGATGCAAAGTATTGTTCCTGGGTGTCTGTGAGGGCACTGCCAAAATAGATTAACATTTGAGTCATTGGACTGGGAGAGGCAGACACACCCTCAATCTAAATGGATACCATCTAATCAGCTGTCAGCATGGCTAGAAAAAGCAGGCAGAAGAAGGTGGAAAGAGCAGACTTGCTGAGTGTTCTGGTCTTCATTTTTCTCCCATGCTGGATGCTTCCTGCCCTCAAACATTGGACTCCAAGTTCTTCAGCTTTTGGACTCTTGGACCTACATCAGTGGTTTGCCAGGGACTCTCAGGCCTTCAGCCACAGACTGAAGGCTACACTGTTGGCTTCCCTACTTTTGAGGTTTTGGGACTCGGACTGGCTTCCTTGCTCCTCAGCTTGCAGTTGGCCTATTCTGGGACTTCACCATGTCATCATGTAGATCAATACTCCTTAATAAATGCCCTTTCACATATTCGCCTATAATATTTGTTCTGTCCCTCTAGAGAACCCTGACTAATGCAGATTTTGGTGCCAGAAATGGTTCTAGAGGAACAGAATTTTAAGGACGGATTTTTTTAATCGGTTTTGAGGTTTCTGGAATTGACTGCTTAACCTGATTAGACTCAAAAATGTTAAGGACTCTACTTTGAATAGTATGGAGAACACTGATAGTCCTTGGCATGAACTGTTTGGAGAGTTATGCAAAATAAGTGCATTTGATACTCCTGATTCACTGCTCTTGAGAGGCAAGAAATTTAGTGACTCTATACATATCTTTGACCATATGTGGAGAACCAAGGAATATTATGAAATTGGTGGGTTTCTCCTAAGTTTACAAAGTAATGAAAGAAAATGATGAACTTAGGGATTCTAACTCCCTGCTCCAGAAGCATGTACCGAGCCTTAAATCTTCTAAGGTTGCCCTGAGTGAGAGAGTCCTATCTCCTGCAGACAAAGAGCTGCAATTGTGGAAGATCAGATACAAGTTCTTATCATGAAAGTGACTGACCTGCAATGAAAGGTGCATGCTCAGTCTTGCCAGGTGTCTACCATTTGTTAAGGTGAGGGCATTGATTGGAAAAGAATGGGACCCTATAACTTGGAATGGAGACATGTGGGAGGACCCAGATGAGGCTGAGAGCACTGAGCTCCTACATTCTGATGAGCCTTTTTTCCCAGAGGAGACAGCCTCCCCAACCCCAGTGGTGGCAACATCCCCTCCCCAAACCACTCTGCCATCAGCCTGTTCACATTTGTCTGAGGAGATTAACCATGCACTGCCTGAGGCAACAGTGATGGCTGATGCAGTTGCCAGGCAAGACAATGCTGATTCTCCTCAGGACCCATTCCCAACACGCCTGTTTACTTCTAGACCTATAACTAGACTCAAGACCCAGCAGACTCCTAGAGGTGAAGTTCAAAGTGTGACCCACAATGAGGTGCGCTGCACTCCAAAAAAACTGCTTAAGTTTTCTTATTTATATAAGCAGAAATCTGGAGAACAGGCATGGAAATGGATATTAAGGGTGTGAGATAATGGTGGAAGGAACACAGGGTTGGATCAGGCTGAATTTATTGATATGGGCTCACTAAGCACAGATTCTGCATTTAATGTTGCAGCTCAGGGAGTCAAAAAGGTTCTAATAGTTTATTTGCTTGGTTAGCTGAAACATGGATCGAAAGATGGCCCATTGTGAGTGGGCTGGAAATACCTATCTCCATTGACTTAATGTAAAGAAAGGAATCCAAAGGCTTAGTGAGACTGGAATGCGAGTGGATTAGTCACTTTAGACCTACTCATCCCAACTGGGAGGGTCCAGAAGACATACCCTTCACCAATACCTTGCAAAATAGATTTGTGAGGGCAGCACATGCATCCTTGAAGAGCTCTGTGATTTCCCTTCTCTGTATGCCAGATCTTACAGTGGGAACTGCAGTCACTCAGTTGACAACTTAAACACAATGGGAATAATTAAATCCTGAAGTGACAGGGGCCAAGTGGCGGCACTCAACCTACAACAGCAAGGTGAGACAGTTACTATAATGGAAAGTAGAGGCAAAGCAGCAATCAGAATAGTCTGACTTATGTAGAGCTTTGGCATTGGCTATTTAATCACGGTGTTCCTAGAAGTGAAATTGATAGGAAGCCTTCCACATTCTTAATTTGTATAAGCAGAAAACTTCCAGGTTGAGTGGACAAAAGACTAATTTGAATTGTAAAAACAGAGAATTTCAGCCCCTCAATCAATCTCCAGACTTGAATCACTTTAAAGACCCAGAACCCCTTAAATGAAGGTGAGCTTGGGTCCCCTTGAGGAAGGACACACTACACTACCAATAATTTATACTGTTAATCTTTCTCCCATCTTCCCTCAAGGAGATCTCCGGCCTTTTACCAGGGTAACTGTGCACTGGGGAAAAGGGAATGATCAGATCTTTTAGGGAGTACTGAACACTGACTCTGAGCTGATGTTGATTCCAGGGAACACAAAACATCATTGTGGTTTTCCAGTTAAAGTAGAGGTTTGTAGAGGTCAGGTAATTAATGGAGTTTTAGTTTAGGTCTGACTTACAGTGAGTCCAGTGTGTCCCTGGGCTCATCCTGTGGTAATTTCCCCAGTGCCAGAATGCATAATTGGCACAGATATACATAGCAGCTAGAAGAATTCCCACATTGGCTCCCTGACTGGTAGGGTGAGGGCTATTATTGTTGAAAAGGCCAAATGGAAGCCATTAGAGCTGCCTCTACCTAGAAAAATACTAGATCAAAAACAATATCACATCCCTGGAGGGACTGCAGAGATTACTGCCACCATCAAGGACTTGAAAGACATAGTGGTAATGATTCCCACCATATCCCCATTCAACTCTCCTATTTGGCCTGTGCAGAAGACAGGTGGATCTTGGAGAATGCCAGTGGATTATCATAAGTTTAACCAAGTGGTGACTCCAATTGCAGCTGCTGTACCAGATGTGCTTTTATTGCTTGAACAAATTAATACATCTCCTGGTACCTGGTATGCAGCCATTGATTTGGCAAAAGCTTTTTTCTCCGTTCCTGTCCATAAGGCCCACCAGAAGCAATTTGCCATCAATACCTTCACTGTCCTACCTCCGGGGTGTATCAACTCTCCAACTTTGTGTCATACTCTTGTTTGCAGAAAACTTGATCACTTTTCCCTTCCAGAAGATATCACACTGGTCCATTATATTGGTGACATTATGCTGACTGGATCCAGTGAGCAAGAAGTAGCAAACACACTGGACTTATTGGTGAGATATTTGCATGCCAGGGAATAGGAAATAAATCTGACTAAAATTCAGGGACCTTCTACCTCAGTGAAATTTCTACTAGTCCAGTGGTTTGGGGCATGTCGAGATATTCCTTTTAAGGTGAAGGATAAGTTGCTGCATTTGACCCCTCCTACAACCAAGAAAGAGGCACAATGCCTAGTGGGCCTATTTGGATTTTGGAAGTAACACATTCCTCATTTGGGTGTGTTACTTTAGCCCATTTATCAAGTGACCCAAAAGGCTGCCAGGTTTGAGTGGGGTCCAGAACAGCAGAAGATTCTGCAACAGGTCCAGGCTGCTGTGAAAGCTGTGGTGCTACTTGGGCCATATGACCCAGTAGATCCAATGGTTCTTGAGGTGTCAGTGGCAGATAGGGATGCTGTTTGGAGCCCTTGGCAGGCCCCGTAGGTGGATTACAATGGAGTACTCTAGGATTTTGGAGCAAGACCCTGCTATCTTCTGCAGATAACTACTCTCCTTCTGAGAGACAGCTGTTGGCCTGTTACTGGACTGTGGTAGAAACTAAATGTTTGACTATGGGTCATCAAGTCACCATGCGACCTGAACTGCCTATCATGAACTGGATGCTTTCTGACTCATTTAGCCATAAAGTGGGATGTGCAGAGTAGCATTCCACCAGCAAATGGAAGTGGAATATAAGTGATCAGGCTCAAGCAGGTCCTGAAAGCACAAGCAAGTTACATAAGGAAGCGGCTCAAATGCCCATAGTCTCCACTCCTGCCACCCTGCCTTCTCTCTCCCACGTGCACTGATGGCCTCATGAGGAGTTCCCTATGATTAGTTGACAGAGGAAGAGACTAGGACCTTGTTTACAGATGGTTCCGCACGATATGCAGGCACCACCCGAAAGTGGACAGCTGTAGCACTACAGTCACTTTCTAGGACATACCTGAAAGACAGTGGTGAAGGGAAATCTTCTCAGTGGGCAGAACTTTGAGCAGTGCACCCAGTTGTACACTTTACTTGGAAGGAGAAATGGCCGGATGTGCGATTATATACTGATTCATGGACTGCAGTCAGTGGTTTGCCTGGATGTTCAGGGACTTGGAAGAAGCATAATTGGTGACAAGGAAATTTGGGAAAGAGGTATGTGTATAAATCTCTCTGAGTGGTCAAAAACTTTGAAGATGTTTGTATCCCATGTGAGTGCTCACCAAAGGGTGACCTCAGTAGAGGAAGATTTTAATAATTAAGCGGATAGGATGACTTTTTCTGTGGACACCACTCAACCTCTTTCCCCAGCCATCCCTGTCATCGCCCAACAGGTCCATAAAAAAGTGGCCATGGTGGCAGGGATGGAGGTGTGCATGGGCTCAGCAATATAGACTTCCACTCACCAAGGCAGACCTGACTACAGCCACTACTGAGTGCCCAATTAGCCAGCAGCAGAGACCAACACTGAGCCCTCGATATGGCACCATTCCTCACGGTGAGCAGCCAGCTACTTGGTGGCAGCTAGCCACTTGGTGATTATATTGAACCTCTTCCATCATGGGAAGGGCAGTGATTTGCTTTGTCTTCACAGGTATAAACACTTACTTTGGATATGGGTTTGCCTATCCTGCACGCAATGCTTCTGCCAAGATTACCATCTGTGAACACACAGAATGCCTTATCTGTGAGTTCACCCCCTACACCAACGTACACACAATGCACGATGTGAAGTCAAGAGAGATTATTTTGGACCTTTAAGGTTTAATGTCTTCCCTACAAGGTTTTGGACTTGCTGGGGCCTAAAGCCCCTTTCCTTTGGCTGATTTCTCCCTTTTGGTATGAGAAGGTTTACCTAATGCCTGTACCACCTTTGTATCTTGGAAGTAAATAACTTGTTTTCATTTTACAGGCTCATAGGTAGAAGGAACTTTGCCTTGAGTCTCAGATGAGATTTTGGACTTCAGACTTGGGACTTTTGTGTGATGCTGGAACCAGTTAAGAATTTGGAGGACTACTGAAAAGGCATGATTGTATTTTGCAAAGTAAGAAAGACATGAGATTTGGGGAATCAGGGGTGGAATGATATGTGAGGATGTTTGTCCCTTCCAAATCTGAAGCTAAAATGTGAGCTTCAATGTTGGAGGGGGGCCTAGTGGGAGGTGTTTGGGTCACAGGGGTGGATTCCTCATGAATGGCTTGGTCATGAGTGAATTCTCACTCTGAATTCACACAAGGTCTGGTTGTTTAAAAGAATGTGGGCCAGGCACAGTGGCTCATGCCTATAATCCTAGCACTTTGAGAGGCCAAGGTGGGTGGATCGCCTGAGGTCAGGAGACGGGGTTTCACCATGACCAACATGGTGAAACCCCGTCTCTACTAAAAATACAAAATTAGCCAGGCATGGTGGCACATGCCTGTAATCCCAGCTACAAGAGGCTGAGGCAGGAGAATTGCTTGAACCTGGGAGGTGCAGGTTGCAGTGAGCCAAGATCATGCTACTGCACTCCAGCCTGGGAAACAAGAGCAAGACTCCATCTCAAAAAAAAAAAAGAGAGT
The DNA here is from genome assembly GCF_006542625.1 of Nomascus leucogenys. NCBI lineage: Eukaryota > Metazoa > Chordata > Mammalia > Primates > Hylobatidae > Nomascus > Nomascus leucogenys. Next base: position 23,773,073 of record NC_044402.1, read on the forward strand.
ATGGTTTAAAGGCAGTTGCCTCTCACATAAAGTTCAGACCTATATCAGCCAGACATTATTAGGACATGGTTTGCACTTCCCCAGCCTAAAATACCCTCAACTCAGTTGCCTTCTCCGGGCCTATTAAATTTTGCAAGGCCCAGCTCAATTACCACCTTAAGAAAGTCTTCCAGGTGACTCTATCCCCTTGTGATTTTTCCCTCCTTGGAATCCTTAATATACTCCCAGTTGGCCACATCTATTCTGGGGTCCCTCAGTGATACACATTCTGACGCTGTTCCTGTGATCATTCCTGAGATTAAGGCTTCTGTCTCCACACACACACACACAAACACACACACACACACACACACAGGAATTCCTTGAAAGCAGGCAGAACCTTTTTTTTTTTTTTACTGCCCCAGAAGGACCTTACACTATTCTTTGAATATCTAATAGCATTTACTGAGTGTTTTTTATGAGCCAGGCACTGTACTAAGAACATTAAATGTGCTAAGTATTACATATGCTTTACTTCATTGGATTTTCCCCAGAAGGTACCATTTTAATCCCTATTTTAAATAGGGAGAAGCCAAAGTTAGAAAAACAAGTAGCTTGTTCAAGGTTGCTCAGCTTGCAGGGCACAAAACTGAGACTACAATCACATAAGTCTGACTCCATAGTTATTTTTCATCCACTGGGAAGTGGTGTCTCTGTCTTCCTGGTATAGGCACTTTACATTGACCTTAATAGACTACGAACCCAGGGTAAACAGAAAAATTTATGAAACTCTTTTAGTTTAAATTGGGTTCAAATTTTCAAACTATGCCTAAGGATTTGGAATTTAATATATTGTGCCCCCCCTTTTGAACTGTTTCACTGACCCTTCAGTGGGTTTCTGATATAACAAGATGGCAGAGTGGTTGGAGGTTTCTGAACTCATATTTGGCATCATTAGGTTTTATAGTCTCTACAAGTTCTACACTATGAAATTTTGAATCTGAGATTAATGTGTGCTATGGTCTCCTCTCATTAAAGCTAAAGCTAGCAACAGCTATGCCAAGACTCTGCAGTGTATACCTAATGAGAAAAACTTTTGTTAGCATTGACCCATCACTAAAGGCTCTTTCATCACACTGTGCATTACAGACAAGCATTAGGTCTGTCTCACCCGAAATCAAATTTCCTGAGTGTGGCTGCCAATATCACAGACATGCATCCAAATCAGAAAATGTTAGGCATGTTATTATATTGCCTTATATTACATTAAACTACATATTACCTTCTATTACCTTATGTTATATATCACCCTTGTTAAAAATATATTAAGATTAAAAATACAGAAGAATGAAAAAGGATAAGGAATATTTGAATATATATATGTGTGTGTGTGTGTATATATATATATATATATACATCTCCAGCAGAATGAGTAAAAACAAGTGGCTACAGAAACCAACACTGTGAAAATGAGTGTCAAAAGTGGGAAATATAAAACTTTAAACCATCATCATTCATGACATCTACACCATTATTGTGGTGCTTGGAGAGTTAACTGAAATCAGCTGCATGTAGCAAATATTTGGGGTTAGTTCTCAAATACACCATTCTCCTTCTCACATTTCTCATTTCTCCAGAATAATTATACAAACTACACTGCAAAGCCCAGAAGGGAAATTCAACTTTTATGAAGGAAACATGAAAAACCTTATGCAAGAAAAATATGTTTAAATGTCTTTCTCCTTCACTTCCCTGGTTTCTCATTTATTTTAATTAAAACTCTCCATTTAGGAGACAAGTGATTTCATATCCTAAGAAACATAAACAAAAATTTACCCTTTACACAATGTTTTCTGGTCTTCAGTGCATTATTCCTTGCAGGTTAAAAAAAAAGCCATTGACAAAATTGATTAAATTAAAATGAAACAAACTGAATGATTTTAAGATGAACATTTTTTACACTTGAAATTATTCCCTCATTGTAGTATATTGTATATGTCCTTTCACTTTCATTTACACTTACATTACACACATACACACACACACACACACAATTGTTTATTGCCAATATCTCTCTGCATAGCAGAAGGTCAAAGAGACTACCTTCCTAACTTGTTAGCTGGTAACCTTTCAATATTAGGAAGAATCACTTGTGTGAAGGCCTTTGTCTTTCTTTAATCCAATCCTCAACCCATTGTTTTATGTATCTTCCCAGGCATGAGGTGCATGCTGGCATATTTCATCCCCATTTGGTCATTTTGGGATTTGGGATAAGTCAAAAAAGACATATATTCTAAATGAAACAAAGGTTTGTAGCATGGTTTTAAAAGATTCATGCATATCAAGATTGCTAATGCTACTAAAATATAAAACATTCAGGATAGATCATTTTTCTCATCAGATCATCACTGCATGTATTATATAAAAATACCTATCTATATCTATGCATTTATAAAGTATTTTTTCCACACAATTACTGAGAGAAATTATATGATATAGCAGCCCAAAAGCTTTGGGGATATTCCTGGAAAATTATTTTACACACATGTAGCACTTGATCTTTTGCAAGCATTTTCCAAAGCACAATCTCATTTGGTTTTTATAACAGCCCTATGAGAGTAGGAGAGCCAGCATCATTCTCATTTTAGAGATAAGAAAATTCAGTATAATAAGCCCTTACATAAGAGTCAAAGCTGAGCAAAAAATCCTGGATTCCTAAGACAGTTATCTTTTCAGTTATCTTTTCTACTGGGCCATAAAACTATGCTTTATTCTTCTTTCATTTTAAAAAAAATACAAATGTACTCATTATAAACAAATTGTGGTTTTGAATTCTATAAATACAGATGGAAATATAAAGTCTTCCTTCACTCTAAAAGGCTACAACCTGGTAATATCTATAATAATTTGTATGAAACATTTACACTCTAGTTACTTATGTGTGTATCTTAGAATTGGTAGTCACTAAACTACTGCCTACAGATCAAACCTGGTCGGCCATTTTGGTTGTTTTTTGTTTTGTTTTGTTTTTCTTTTCTTTTTAAGTCTGAAAGGTTACAATTGTTTTTACATTTTTAAATAGCTGAAAAATCACAAAAGAGAAAGACTATTTCATCACAAGTGAAAATTACATGAAATTCGAATTTCAGAGTCCATAAAGTTTATTGGAACACAGCAATATTCATTTACATATTGCTTTTGCTTTGCTGCCCATTTGAGTAGTTACAATAGAGATTACATATCCCAAAAGCCTAAAATATTTATTATCTAACCTGTTACAGGAAAGGTTTGCCAAACCCATTACAAAGCATCCCATTTTTTTTTATTCATACCAAATTATCTTTTTTCATCAGGAAACAGGTGAATGCCCATATTTGGAACACCCTTTATGCAACACTCAGAGTATTTCTGTCCTTAGAAAGGCAGGTGAAAGTTGAGAGGCCTTTTCTGGGAATATGATTATCTGGCTAAGAATCATAGAACATTCTATATGACACAGGAATCACATAGTGTGTAATTTAGAAGGTTCCACTACCTAACCAACACTGTTATGTAGAGAAGGAACTACATACAGAATGGAGGTAATAGAGCAAATTTTTACAGCCTGTACATGGAAATATCTACCCTATTATTCAGAGTAGCAGCATGGAAACACTTACCCAAAACACAACAGAGAAGTTCCTGTAATTCCTTGCTTCTATGAGAAAATACCTTCAGGGACAGATGTACCCACCTCTCTTTCCCCAAATCTACTAAAATTACACAACATCAAAGCAACTCTTCAGACCACTAGGCCCAATTACCTCTGGACTTGGGCCCAGTGCAAGTCACAACACATAACAAAATTGAAATTTCAGACCATACCCTCAAACTTCTGGCCCAGTCTGTTAAAGGGACCAACATATCTGTTAAAGATATGATGCAAGCTGCCATGTTTTGCAGTAGTCAGAAGTTCAGTGTCATGTAAAAGACTTTTGTCCCTGGTGCTGAGATAATGAGCTTGTTCCTTCTTGATGATTTATGGGATGCAGATGAGAAACTGGCTGATTGAGGTTTTGAAAGATGAAAGTTTTCCGCTCTTGGCAGTAGTACCAGTACCCTAGAGAATGTGATTTAACTGCTCCAGTTCCATTACTGCCATCAGAAAAAGTCGAATAACAAATTATGCCAGGTGAATATAAATAATATTCATTTTGTTCAATTTGCTACCTGCAACAGGGCTAGAAAGCACTCTGAACTTCTTTGCAAATCCAAACCATAGTGTTCTGATACATAGTTACTGATATGCACCAGGGTCTTGTTTGTGCAGGGCAACCAACTGGTCCTAAATTACTACCCCTCCTTCAGTCTTTGTCTTAAATGCTTGTATTTAGGCCTCTACATTTGCTCCCTATTAGCCATAAGCCTAACTTTTTCTCCTACCTGCTTGATGTACCTCAATAAACAATTAAACTTGCTTTCAAGATGCACATATTATATATCTAAGGTTAATAAGTACTATGTTATATTATGGACTATGCTTCAAATAAATATTAAGTAAATCCTTCTGTCCAATATAACAACCACCAGCCACAGGAAACTATTTAAATTAATTAACATTAAAGTTTTAGATTTACTTCTTCAGCCACTCTAGCATATCCCAACAACTCAATATTCATATGTGGTCTGTGGATAACATATTGAACAGTGCAGATATAGAATATTTTCATCACTGCAGAAAGCTCTATGAGACAGTTCTGCTCTACATCTTAACCCACAAAAGTAAAATTATCTTTTAAGCCCACTCTTTTTATCTACCTATTCTCGCAATTCAATGCAAAGCTTTTGTCTTTTTTCTACTTTTGAAAAAAAAAAAACTAAGGACTAGAAGGAAACTAATATTTTTTGGGTGTCTGTCACGTGCGAGGCATGGGCCCTTAGTTCACACAAATACTTTCATTTAATTCTCCCAAAGTAGTCTAAGAGTTTCTTTACTCCCAGGTCCACTCTCTCTGAGACCCCTGGTCTAGAACATGTCCACAGTCATCTCTTTACTAATTATTTCTCTTATTAAACAAACACCTACTGTAACCTATAGTGTTTCTGGAATGGTTCTAGAAGTTGCTTTTCCCTGGCACTGGTCCCAGGAATCCTATTTTCTCAAGATTTGCTCTCTTTGTCTTTCTCGGAAATTTCCACAACTCCTCCTCTTGGAATGAGTGTAGCCCACTTTCTCTCTGAATATCTTCCCACAGTTTTCCTTTAACAGCTCATATGATTCCCAAACCTGCCTGCTGTCCATCTTAATCCTCAGTCCATGGCTTGTGAAAACAGTCACTCCTGCTGCCAAAATTGCAAGGGAGATCTAAATATCCCCCACTAGTTTTCATAATACCATTTGAAATTCAAAATTTACATATGAATATTAAAAGACAATGACTGTACATTCACTGGTCTAAGAAATTCTGGTTGTCTTGTTTAAACATTGAATATATATTGGATATTGAATATATGTTTGTATTAGTCCATTCTCACACTGCTATAAAGACATATCTAAGACTGGGTAATTTATGAATAAAAGAGGTTTAATTGACTCCAGTTCCACAAGCTGTACAGGAAGCATGGCTGGGGAAGCCTTAGGAAACTTATGATCATGGTGGAAGGCAAAGGGGAAGCAAGCACCATCCTCACATGGTGGAGCAGGATAAAGAGGGTTAAGGGGGAAGTGCTATACACTTTCAAGCAACCAGATCTCACAAGAACTCTATCACAAGACAGCACTAGGGGGATGGTGCTAAACCATTAGAAACTGCCCTCATGATCCAATCACCTCCCACAGGCCCCTCTTCCTACACTCAGGATCACAATTCAACATGAGATTTGCACAGGGACACAGAGCCAAACCATATCATTCTACCCCTGGCACCTCCCAAACCTCATGTGCTTCACACATTTCAAAACACAACTATGCCTTGCCAACATCCCCCAAAGTCTTAACTCATTCCAGCATTAACTCAAAAGTCCAACTCCAAAGTCTCACCTAAGGCAAGGCAAGTCTCTTCTCTCTATGAGCCTATAAAATCAAAAACAAATTAGTTACTTTCAAGACACAATGGAGTTATAGGCATTGGGTAAATGCTCTTGCTCCAAAAGGGAGAAAGTGGCCAAAATAAAGGAGATACAGGCCCCATGCAAGTCTGAAACCCAGCAGGGTGGTCATTAAATCTTAAACCTCAAAAATAATCTCCTTTGACTCCATGTCTCACATCCAGGGCACGCTGATACCTAGTGGGTGTGGGTAGCTCCACCCCCCTGGCTTCACAGGGTACAGCCCCTGTGGCTGCTTTCACAGGCTGGCATTGAGTGGCTGCAGCTTTTCCAGGCACACAGTACAAGCTGTTGGTGGATCAACCATTCTGGGGTCTGGAGGACAGTGGCCCTCTTCTCACAGCTCCACTAGGCAGTACCCCAGTGGGGACTCTATGTGGGGGCTCCAACCCCACATTTCCCTTCCACACTGCCCTAATAGAGGTTCTCCATGAGGATTCCACCCTTGCAGCAAACTACTGCCTGGGAATCCAGGCATTTCTGTAAATCCTCTGAAATCTAGGTGGAAGCTCCCAAGCCTCAATTCTCACTCTCTATGCACCTGCAGGCCCAACACCATGTGGAAGCCACTGAGGCTTGAGGCTTGCAGTCTCTGGAGCAATGGCTCAAGCTGTACCTTGGCCCATATTAACCATAGCTGGAGCTGGAGTGGCTGCAATGCAGGGCACCATGTCCCAAGGCTGCACAGAGCAGTGGGGCCCCTGGCCTGGCCCATGAAACCATTTGTCCCTCCTAGACCTTCAGGCCTGTGATGGGAGGGGCTGCCAGAAAGATCTCCAAAATGTCTTGTAGGCATTTTTCCCATTGTCTTGGCTATTAACATTCGGCTCCTCTTTATGCAAATTTCTGCAGCCAGCTTAAATTCCTTCCCAGAAAACGGGTTTTTCTTTTCTACTACATGGTCGAGCTGCAAATTTTCCAAACTTTTATGCCCTGTTTCCCTTTTAAATAGAAGTTCCAATTTCAGACCATCTCTTTGTGAATGCACATGAACATATGCTATTAGAAGCAGCCAGGCCACTTCTTGAACGCTTTGCTGCTTAGAAATTTTGTCCACCAGATGCCCTAAGTCATATCTCTCAAGTTAAAACGTAAGTTGATCTCTAGGGTAGGGGCAAAATGCCACTAGTCTTTTTGCTAAAGCATAGCATGAGTGACCTTTACTCCAGTTCCCAATAAATTCCTCATCTCCATCTGAGACCTCCCCAACCTGGACTTCACTGTCAATATCACTATCAGCATTTTGGTCACAACCATTCAAAAAGTCTCTAGGAAGCCCCAAACTTTCCCTTATCTTCCTATCTTCTGAGCCCTCCAAACTGTTCCAACCTCTGCCCATTTTAGGTATCATTATAGCAATGCCCAATTTCTCTGGTACCAAATTTCTGTATAAGATCCTTCTCACACTGTTACAAAGACGTAACTGAGACTGGGTAATTTATGAATAAAAGAGGTTTAATTGACTCCCAGTTCCGCAGGCTGTACAGGAAGCATGGCTGGGGAGGCCTTAGGAAACTTAACAATCATGGTGGGAGGAGAGGGGAAAGCAAGCACCATCCTCACATGGTAGAGCAGGAGAGAGAGTTAAGGGGGAAGTACTACACACTTTCAAGCAACTGGATCTCATGAGAACTCTACCATGAAACAGCACTAGGGGGATGGTGCTAAACCATTAGAAACCACTCTCATAATTCAATCACCTCCCAACAGATCCCACCTCCAAAACTCAGGATGACAATTCAACATGAGATTTGGGTGGGGACACAGAGCCAAATCATATCAATATTGAATACTGAATTAACTATATTAGAATATTGAATTCAATATTTTTAATATTGAAGGCTGTGGCACCTCAGCTTCAATGAGTCTTCAGAAATAGGCAATTTTTATTAGAAATATTTTGAATCTGGCCAAGTTCAGTGGTTTACATCTGGAATCCTAGCACTTTGGGAGGCTAAAGTGGAAGGATCACTTGATCCCAGGAGTTAGAGCTCAGCCTTGGCAACATAGTGAGACCCCATCTCTACAAAAAAAAAAAAAAAAAAAAAAAAAAAAAATTAGCCGGGCATGGTGGTGTGCACCTGTGGTCCCAGCTACTTGGGAAGCTGAGATGGGAGGATCACTTGAGCTTGGGAGGTTGAGGCTGCAGTGAGCTGTGATCACATCACTGCACTCCAGCCTGGGTGACAGAGTAAGAACCTGTCTAAAAAATACATATATATATATTTTATATATATATACATGCACACACACATAGCAACTTTCATGCAAAGTCTACTAGAAGCAGTAATAGATAAAAGACAGCCACCAATTTTTTGACATGCCTCCATCCAGAAGTGGAGTGTGCTTCTCTTTCCCTTGGATAGGGCTGACTGGAACTGCTTTAACCAATGAAGGCTGATGGAAGTCATGCAATGCCATTTCCAGGCTTAGACTTTAGGAGAGCTGGCAGCTTCAACTTTGGCATCTCTTGGTAGCTGACTCACCCCATAAGAATTCTGACAACCTGCTAGAGAGATCACCTGAGGAGTACATAGAAAGACCACCTGAGGGTACGTGGAGAGGGAGCTCAGCTTTCCAGGTGTCCATCAAGGTGCCAGGATGTAGGGTGAACTCACCTTGGGCCCTCTGGATGAATCCAGCCACCAGTTATATACCACCCAGTGACTAGAGTCTCTGCCATGTGGAGCAGAATAGCAAAGCCACGTCTTGCCAAATTCCTGTCCCAGAAAATCATGACAGATAATAAAATAGATTTGTTTAAGCTATTAACTGTTAAAGTAGTTTATTAGGCAATAATAGATAACCAGAGCTTAGGGCAACAAATTAGCTGGTATGACTGGCTACCATCCTCATGGACATGTTTCAGGATGGTCCTCTAACAGAATCATGAGGAGGTGAGAGACAGCCAGACCCACTTCATGGAAAGCGTAAGTTGTAGAAGCATATGGTGCTACTGGTAAGATAAAAATGGTTTGGGTGAGGAAGAAGAAAGAAATACCACTGGTTTCCCTGGTTGCTCTATCCCAGAATTCTACCTGCACACTACCCAACTTTTAAGAAATGGCCTGTTATTAATATTTTGAATTTATTTGATTATCTCTCCCACTAGGCTGAAAGTTTCCTGAAATCAAGGGTCTCTTGCCTAGATCCTCAGCATCTAGAGAAAATATCACAAATGAGTTATGACAGGTTTCAATTTCTAGTCCAGCCCTGCTATTCCCTAGTGATGTAGCCTTGGGCAACTTAACCTCCATGTACCTCAGTTCTGTCATCTATAAAGAAGGGAGAATAGTATGGTGCCTATCTCATTGAGTACTAAGAATTGAATGACAAAATACACTGCTTCATTCATAAATAAAAATATCTACTTCTTGATAATCTTGTACATGGTTAGCCCTGGTGGACAGATTAATAACAACAAAAGTACTTGCTTGTACATTAAAGATTAATTACAATACTAGTAGAGACCTCGGAAACCAGACTAGGCAGAGGTCTCAAAGAACAGGCTTTTTAGGAGAATACGTTGTGGTGCTAATTGGAGATCTCCAATCCAATTCTCTTTCACTTATATCCACCTCATAATAGGAGCAGATTTGTCATGGCCCCAAGTTGTCTATTGGACTTGAGTCATTGTGAAAGAGAGGACAGGAAAGACTCTTTAATCCCTAGGCTGGAAAGCAATAGCCCAGCTTCAAAAGTTGGTTCTTCCACTGGCCTCTGCTGACCCACGACCCAGTTTCCCAAGGACGTGGTAAGTATAGACAAGGTTCAGTAATCAGGAGATCTGACAAAATGAAAAAAAAGCAGAAAAAAACGGAGAAACAAATGCTAAATCCACGAGGCTACACATGATGTGGTTCTGCTGTGCTGGAGGTGGCTTCTGGTGGGCAGATGGTGGGAGGCAGGGGTGAAGTGACTGAAGCTCTTGTGATTTTTGCTGGGGTCTCCATAACTAAGAGTGAGCTGGGCCAGTAGAGGAGGGGCTGTCAGTGTCTCCAAGTTCAGCAAGTTCTGGAGAATGTTAAGTAGTTAGAACGTTAATCCTGATAGCCACAAACGTGGTTTCTAAAAGAAGGAGGAAGGGAGGGAAGAAAGGAGAAAGAGAAGGAGGAGAAGGAGAGTGGGGAGGAAGAGGAGACAACATTTTGGGGAGTGAGAATAGCAGAGGGATTGAGGACACAGCTTCTGGAGTCCATATACCTGATTGCTATCCCAATTCCATTACTTTCTTGAACAAACTAGTTAACCTCTGTAAGCCAGTTTCACTCTCTGAAAAAGGGGCACAAAAATAATATGTGCCTCAAAAGAGTTTGGGGATTCAGTGAGCTATTTTGGTTATGCCCTAACGCATGATTACCCCATTTAAAGTATCTATTGCACTCTTCCACTTTTTCTTCCTCCATTGCATATAATGCCCTTGAACATTTAAAACTGTGGGTGTGGGTGTGAGTTTGTGTGAACATGTACATACATGTGTGTTTGTGTGTATAAACTATACGTGTGTAATTTATTCTTTACTGTTTCTCTCCCTCTACTACAATACAAGATTCAAGAGGGCAGGTATACTAATTCTTATTTTTTAATGGGTCCCAAGTACTTAGAAGGGTACCAGGTGACTAGCAAGAACTTGGTAAATACTTTTTGAATGAATGAATAAATGGAGGTGAAGCACCTGACTTACAATAAATACTCAATGGCTTCTACTGTTATTTGCTAACTCCTGCTGCTTAAATCCTGTCTGGATTACATTCTCAGAAGTACTGTGTTCCATAATGCTGAGCTCAGTCCTTCTGTACAGCACTTACCGCATTTTTCTCATATTATTTGTGTATCTTATTTCCTCTCCAAGAATAAAAGTGGAGCAATAAGATTATTAGGTTCAGTGATTAAAGACCAGGCCATTATGTGCAGTGGTTAAAATAATAGACTTTTAAACCAGACCTCAGTTTGAATATTCAGTTTTGCCACTTACTGGGTGCCCTTGCACAAGTTATTGTCACTAAGCTTAATTGTCCTCATCAACTTAATGAGTACGATAGTTGTTCTTCCCTCATAAAATCGGTTTGAAGATTAAATGAGATACTGCTTTTAAAATGCTTAGCACAGTGCCTGACACATAATAAACAGGAAATAAATGTCAGCTGTGATTATTCATCATTGCCTCCCTCTTGGTATTTTGCAAGATGCCTTACATAAAACGTCCTGTAGAGCAAACAATCACTGAATGAATGCATCTCAAACTCAACCTTAAACAACCCAAGGTTTCCCACAGTTCTCTTAATGTTCTCTCATTCTTCCCTGCCTTGTCCTTAGTCCCAGTCTTCCTGGACAACTGAGTTCCAATTTCCCCTGCAGACTGACTGCATCACCTCTCATGTTATCCTGCTCCCACTGGCAAGCCAAAGCTGTCATTCTTACAGCAGTCTGGCAGGGCTGCAGATGACTTTTCAGGCTCACTCTCCAGTCTGTCACAGATCAGGTCAAGCAACAAAAAAACAGATTAGATGCCAAGGACTTACTGCATTTTAATGCTTGGTTCCTGGCCCATATATATGCTGAGGGACAATAATTACAACAATATGACCTTGCTTAACAAATTGGTCTGTCAAACCAGGTCTTGCAAAATGACTTGGATGAATTCAAGCTTAACTTGTGATCTTCCAACTCAACAGTTGCTATACACACACTGATTGCCATGGTTTGGCTGTGTCCTCACCCAAATCTCATCTTGAATTGTAATCCCTATAGTCCCCACATGTTGAGGGAGTAACCCAGTGGGAGGGGATTGGACCATGCTGCTCTCATGACAGGGAGTGAGTTCTCACGAGATCTGACGGTTTTATAAGGCAGTTTTCCCTGCTCTTGCTAGCTCTCTCTTTCCTGCTGCCACATAAGGAAGGTCTTTGCCTCCCCTTCACCTTCCACCATGCTTGTAAGTTTCCTGAGACCTCCCCAGCCATGTGGAACTGTGAGTCAATTTAACCTTTATAAATGACCCAGTTTCAGGCAGTTCTTTATAGCAGTGTGAGAATGAACTAAGACATCATTGTCAAAATTGAAAGGAAATGGAAGCAGACATTCATTCATTCATTTGTTCAACAATTATTTGCTGAGTGCTAAGCTCACACTGTTGAATGAGACACAGTTTGCACTTTGAAAGACCTTATAGTATAGTTGTAAGGATCACAGAAAAGTCAGTGTTCTACGTAGAATAATCTAAACTCAAAAACTTCAGACTCATTCTGGAAAGCTTAGCTAGTAACTAAGGCAAGGACTAGGAAAAACCTATTTGGAAGAAATGTGGCATTTGATATGTTTTCCTTGATCATCCAGATAATTCTCTCATTTTCAGTTCTCTCTGCCAGGGCAAATTTGAAGACTTCTTTGTGTACGAAATAAGGAACATGTTCTATCACCGATGTCCTCAGTGAAGATGTCCAGCTGGTTTTATCTACTTCTACCTCGGTCAGTGTATTAATTTTCTATTGCTCCTATAACAAATTACTATAAACTCAGTGGCTTAAAATAACACAAGTTTTATATCTGACCGTTATGGAGGCCAGAAGTCTGAAATGAGTCTCACTAGGCTGAAATTAAGATGTCAGTAGGACTGTCTTCCTTTCTGGAGTCTCTAGGAGACAGTCTGCCTTATTGCCTTTTCCAGCTTCTAGAGGCTCTCCATATTCCTTGGCTCTTTGCCAGCTTCCACTTTCAAAGCCAGGGCAATGGCAGGTTAGGTCTTTCCCACGTCACATCATTCTGGTACTAACTCTCCTGCCTCCCCCTCCCACACTTACAGGCCTCGTGTGATTACACTTGACCTGCCTAGGTAATCCAGGAAAACCTCCTGGTATTAAGATCAGCCAATTAACAACCTCAATTCTCCTTTGCTACATAACATATTTAAAAGTTGAGTATTAGGATGCAGACATTTTGGGGGGACAATTGTTCTGCCTACCACAGAATGAAAGCTTTGCTTTCATGCCATTATTACTGAGAGGTGAGAGCCTGCTGGCAGCCCTCGCAGCCCTCGCTTGCGCTTGGCGCCTCCTCGGCCTCGGCGCCCACTCTGGCCAAACTTGAGGAGCCCTTCAGCCCGCCACTGCACTGTGGGAGTACCTTCCTGGGCTGGCCGAGGCCAGAGCCGACTCCCTCAGCTTGCAGGGAGGTGTGGAGAGAGACGCGCTGGCGGCAACCTGGACTGCGCACAGGCGCTTGTGGGCCAGCGTGAGTTCGGGTGGGCGTGGGCTTGGTGGGCCCGCACTCTGAGCCGCCAGCAGGCCCCGCCCGCCCAGGCAGTGAGGGGCTTAGCACCCGGGCCAGCAGCTAGGGAGGGTGCACCGAGTCCCCCAGCAGTGCCGGACCGCGGGCACTGTGCTCGAATTCTCGACAGGCCTCAACTGCCTCCCGCCGGGCAGGGCTTGGGACCTACAGCCCGCCATGCCTCCCCCCGCCGTGGGCTCCTGCACAGCCCAAGCCTCCCTGACAAGCGTCACCCCCTGCTCCGCGGCACCCGGTCCCATCGACCGCCCAAGGGCTGAGGAGTGCAGGCACAAGGCGCAAGACTGGCAGGCAGCTCCACCAGCAGCCCCGGTGCAGGATCCACTGGGTGAAGCCAGCTGGGCTCCTGAATCTGGTGGGGACTTTGGAGAACCTTTATGTCTAGCTAAGGGATTGTGGATGCACCAATCAGCACTCTGTATCTACCTCAAGGTTTGTAAATGCACCAATCAGCACTCTGTGTCTAGCTCAGGGTTTGTAAATATACCAGTCAGCACTCTGTGTCTAGCTCAAGGTTTATAAATGCACCAATCAGCACCAAGTGTCTAGCTCAAGGTTTGTAAATGCACCAGTCAGTGCTCTGTGTCTAGCTAGTCTAGTGGGGACTTGGAGAACTTTTGTGTCTAGCTCAGGGATTGTAAATGCACCAATCAGCATCCTGTCAAAACGGACCAATCAGCTCTCTGTAAAACAGACCAATTAGCTCTCTGTAAAATGCACCAATCAGCAGGATGTGGGTGGGGCCAGATAAGGGAATAATCGCAGGCTGCCCCAGCCAGCAGTGGCAACCCGCTCAGGTCCCCTTCCATACTGTAGAACCTTTGTTCTTTCGCTCTTTGCAGTAAATCTTGCTGCTAACTCTTTGGGTCCACACTGCTTTTATGAGCTGTAACACTCACCGCAAAGGTCTGCAGCTTCTCTCCTGAGGCCAGCAAGACCATGAACTCAGGAGGAATGAACAACTCCAGACGCGCAGCCTTAAGAGCTGTAACACTCACTGCGAAGGTCTGCAGCTTCACACCTGAAGCCAGCGAGACGATGAACCCACCAGAAGGAAGAAATTCCAAACACATCTGAACATCAGAAGGAACAAACTCCAGACACGCCGCCTTTAAGAACTGTAACACACCGCGAGGGTCCGCGGCTTCATTCTTGAAGTCAGTGAGACCAAGAACCCACCAATTCCAGACACATTACCATACCCTAAATATTCAGAGTGAAGGAGAGGAAATATTTCTGAGTGTCTCAAACAATTGGATGTAGATAGTGAAATAGGTTGAATGCAGAACTAAGTCTTCAAACTCAAGTCTCAGAACATAGCAAACCCCTTGCCAATGGATAGTTTGATATCATCAGAAGGCTACAAGGAGGAAAAGTGTGACTCAGATTTCATGCAGATCCCTGGAGGTAGTTCTTGATGCTGAATAATCCATGAGATTCAACATCTTTTTATTTCGAATAACCATTTCTCCCTGTCTCTCCCCATTTTTTCTCCAGCCTATCTTGTATCTGATTCAGAACTGGGAAAGCTCTAGAAATTTGAATAAAAAGATGTTCTTCCCACCAACATTAGCAACTTTTGAAATGATTACTCAGGCCAGGAACTTTGGAATCATTATTGATTCTCCTTTTCCCAGCACCCCATGTGCAATCCTTCAGTAATTCTTTTTGGTTCTAATTTTAAAATATACACCAAACTGAAGTACTTCTCATCACATCTGCAACTCCCATCCCCCTTCAGCACTCACCATCTCCCGCCAAGTCTATTGTGATGGCCTGTTCTGCTGGCTTTTCTGCTTCCTCTCTTACCTCCGGGATGTTCTCGATCCTGAAACCCAAAGTGTTATTTTTAAAACAAAAAGCAGATCATGACACTTTTTTCCCAAATGCCGCTTCAGTGGCTTTCCACACACTTAAAATAATATTCACAATCCACATCATGGTTTGCCAGGCCCTATGCAGTCTGATCTGGACAAACTCCCAACCCTATCTACAAACATCTTTTCCTCCTTGTTTCTGACTTAGGGCATTTTACACACACCAATCTCCTGCCCATACAGCATTTTCTCCAGGTCTTCCCATGGTCAGCTTCTTCATATTATTCAAGATGTGATTTGAATGTGGGGGAGCAAGATAAACTTGAATACATTTGTTAATTTTAATTTGAATTTCATATTAACAATGAATAATTTTTTTTGCTCTAAGTATATCCCATTGTCAGAGGCATTTTAACTAGAACAACTCCATCATGAATAGGGGGTAGGTAAAATAAGGCTGAGGCCTGCCAGGCTGCATTCGCAGTAAGTTAAGGCATTCTTACAGGATGAGATAGGAGGTTGGCACAAGATACAGGTCATGAAGACCTTGCTGATAAAAACAGGTTGCAGTAAAGAAGTCAGCTAAAACCCACCAACTCAAGATGGCGATAAGAGTGACCTCTGGCTGTCCTCACTGCTTCACTCCCACCAGCACTATGACAGTTTACAAATGCCATGGCATGTCAGGAAGTTACACTAGGTGTTCTAAAAAAGGGAGGCATGAATAATCCACCCCTTGTTAAGCATGTTATTAAAAAAAACCATAAAAATGGGCAACCAGAAGCCCTCGGGGCTGTTCTGTCTATGGAGTAGCCATTCTTTTATTCCTTTACTTTGCTAATAAACTTGCTTTCACTTTACTGTATGGACTCACCCTGAATTCTTTCTTGGCAAGATCCAAGAACTCTCTCGGGGTCTGGACCGGGACCCCTTTCTAATAACACCATGAATATACATACTGGGCATTCTGTATATTTATTTGCTAATTCTGGCCATCTTATTTAAATGACATTTATTCAATGAGGTATCTAAACACCCTCACCTCCTTCACTTTCTATCTTTTTAACCTGATGCTATTATTATTGTTGTTATTGCACTTATATTAATTGCTTATTAGTTTATGTTTATTATGTATCTACCTGAGTAGATGTAAGCTCCATGAGTTAGAGAACCTATTTTATCCACACACTAGCTCTAGAACCAGAACTGCCTGTAAGACTTAATAAGATTTGTTTAAAAAAATAAATGAATAAATAACTAAGTTTATTTGACCTTTATGCCCTGATTTATATCAAGGCATATATATCACGTCCCTTTTTCTCCTTAAAGCAGTATACAGCTGCCTGGGCTGTCAGGAAGTCACCAGGAATTTGATTATCACAGATGGCACTTTAGAAAAAAAGAGCCCCAATCGATGCTTCAAAATATGTTCCCATTAGATGTATTTATGCAGATTAGCACTGGTCAAGCACTATAGGGGTTTCAGTCAATGTCAGACCCTCTGCCCTAGAAGGACACTGTGAATGGTATTTTCCTTTCTGTTTGAGAGGAATGAGTAGCAGCTGGCATCAGACTCCTCTGGGAATCCATTTGCATTCAATTGTCGGGGCACTTAAGGAAGAGGTAGGGTCACTTTCCCAGTACTGCTTTCCTATTAATTTAAATGCATACATTCAAATCAGTTCTTCTTTCTGCCTGGATGGGGACAATTACTATATCTGACATTTGCTAGTCCTCAGCAATGCCTGAGACTTGTGAATAATTTAGGAATGCTGAGTTGTTCCCTAATCAAGACAACTGAATGGCAGTAAGAGATGGACTTGTAGTATCAGCAGCTCCCTGCCAAAAATGACAGCATTAAAATAAGGAAAGTGATAGGCACATTTAGAAGAAAAAGCACTATCCCACAAAATTCTGCAATATGCTCATTCTTTGAATATAATCTCTTTCTGATATTTATATCACTATAGCTACAAATAACAACTCGCTATACGGTTAACAAGAACGACGAGAAAACTCACCAGTCCTACACTCAGAATTTTATGGAAAAGTTTCTGCCCCATATAGGCTGAGCCCTCATTCCTCAAAACCACATGCCACGATATGGAATATATGGTCATTGTTTGTTCAATTATCAAAACTACATCAAGTAGCTACTATGTGTTAAATATAGTCTAAGAACCGGGGATACAATTTTTTCTTAAAAAAAGACACAATCTCAGGGTACACAGAGGTTATTGATAGAAATAGTTATTACTCAAACAATGCCATGAGTATATGTAAACTTATCCATTGTAGTAAGTGGTATAAAGAAAAACTTTTACAATGAGATGAGAGGTCAATATAGGAAAAACTGATTTGAAATAGTGAGAAAGGAGATGGCTGGTGTCAGAGAAGCTTTTTTTGACAAAATAACTTAGATGAGATTCAACAAATGAGGTAAAATTTTTCAGAAGAGGACTAAAAGTCTGGGTCTTCAAACTGATGGGTTTCAGGACATGCTACCCCAAAACATGGCACCTTGGCAAACTGAATATTTTAAATTAAGGTGAAGAAATTTGAGAAATGACAGAAAGGACTCTGTGACCTTCCCTGGCACTTCTCCCCTGAAGCAGGTCATAAGACCCTCATGTGAGAAGTGCCATAAATAAAAACCATCCTTTGCTCCAAAGATGGAGGCATGCCAGTAGGAACCTGCATGAACAGGCCTTGGCAAGTTACCCCTAGTTTACTACCCTTCGCTCATACCCTTTGTCCTATCACATTTTCCACGCCTTTCTACTCTTCGTGGAACCTAGCATAAATATGCTCAGGTTTAAGCATTTCTTTGAATCTTCATTTCGTATGGAGGCTCCTGTGTCACATAAAACATATATTAAATAAATGTGTATGCTTTTTCTCTTGTTGATCTGCCTTTCATTTCAAGGACCCCAGAGGAGAACTTAGAAGAATACAAGGAAAAGATACTTTTTTCTCTACAAAATTAATCCTATATGAAGGCTCAGCGACAGGAACAAGCTTGTAGCATTTGAGAAACCAAATGGAGTTCAATATGGCAGAAACCTAATAAGCCAGGGACAGAGTGGCAGAGAGGGACTGAAGCAGGACACAAATTAGGTAGCAGCAGGGCAGGGGAGGGCTCGTTGGCCACCAGGAATAAAATTTTATTCTCAGTGCAAACACCTAACTAGTCTTAAGCTGGTGAGCAATAGGATTAAAATTGCATTTCAAAAAGTTCTCTCTGACTCTTGAAATAAAACTAGCTTGGAGGAGGTACTCTAGAGTGGGATAAAGGCTCAAAGATCCATTGGTGAGTGAGAAAGGAAATATCAGAATACTGGTATTTTTTAATCAGAATTTCTATTTTTACGCATAGTTATAATGCACATGAAATACTAGTGCAGTACTACAAGTATAATATTAACATAAAAACAAACATGTATTGGAAGTGTGTCCTCCTTGATAAAAGGATAAGAGCACAGGATCAAAAAAATACAAGGTAACCAATAGTTCAGGCAAGTTAGAAGCCCATGGAGAAAATGAGAGAGAGGGGGGAATTTGAGATGGTTATAAGTAAGACAGGGAAAAGAAAAACCTTTCCTCTACCCTTTTAAGTTCTAGGGCTAGAGCCTGAGAATTAGACTGACAAAAAATTAACAAGAGAAAGGTATAAAAATTTTATTTGATAATAACATTCTAATTTTTACATGCATGGAAGCCTTCATAGAAACCAAGTATAGACCCAAAGAATGACTAGACACAGGGGCATCTATGCCATTTTAACAAAGGATGATAAATTTGTGAAGAAGTGACAAGTCAAAAGAGAGGAGGTTGAACATTTAAGGGCAATAAATGGTGGGAAGAAACATGTAAGAGAAAATACTAAAATATAAGAGTGATTTTTGTAAAGTTTGTCTGTGCAGACTCATTTTGATGCTGACATTCTGTCTGCAGTGATAAGGATTGTTCTGATCCTGGTATAATGGAGGGCAGAGGCAATGCCTTCACAAAAGGAACCATATATCCTGCTTTTAGGTAGATGGGAAGAGGGAAAAATAGTCCTATGCCAAAGAGATGTATTTTGAAGTGGCATAGACTGGTTTATTTTATACCCAGGGTGTCCCTCTCTGCAGATGATGCTGCATAGGGTTGCTCCCATGGGGAGAAACTCATTCACAAACGAGGAGGCACAATCGGTGTCCTTCTAAGACTTCAGATTTTGGGGTCATACTGCAGATATCATGCTTTCTTTTCCCTCCACATTTTAACATGTCTGGCAAGTCTCTACAGATACGGCCCACCACAAGACTTTTAATTATGCCCCAGTGATATGGTTTGACTTCATTCCCACCCAAATCTCATCTTGAATTCCCCCATGTTGTGGGAGGGACTCGGTGGGAGGTAATTGAATCATGGGGGCAAGTCTTTCCCATGCTGTTCTCATAATAGTGAATAAATCTCATGAGACCTGATGGTTTAAAAAGAGGCATTCCCCTGCACAAGTTCTCCCTCTTTTTGCCTGCCTCCATCCATGTAAGATGTGACTTGCTCCTCCTTGCCTTCTGCCATGATCGTGAGGCCTCCCCAGCCACATGGAACTGTGAGTTCTCCATTAAACCTCTTTCTTTTGTAAATTGCCCAGTCTCAGGTATGTCTTTATCAGCAGCATGAAAACGGACTAATATACCCAGTTTCAGTTTCTCCAGAGGAAGACTGTTCATCTTTTTAAGGTCCTCTCAAGGCCCCCTGAAGTAAATTATGCATGTCTCACATAGGGTACATTTTGGGTCCTACTATCCCAAATATACCATCTAAATTTGGTAAAAATCCATCCAGGCATTTTCTTGAGATATGATAATGGTCAAATAGAAATCTGAGTTGCTACTATTCCTCTCCATCCTTACCCAAGATCCTTATTTGAATGCCCCACAAAGAATGATGGGCTAGGATAAGTCTGTGACAGCTCTCAGGACTCATTTTGCATTTTTTATTATGAGGCCATTTCCCCAAACCCCAAGGCATGGGTAATCTTTACCACCACCTTCTTTGACTTAAGCTCAGTATCTACTAGCCAGGAAATGTAAAAAACAAAAACAGAAACAACTCAGGCATAGTTTTCTTCAATATGTTGTGCAACTGGAAAGTTTGCTTGGTTGTGGTGAGCCTGGATATGACTGAGAAATTTCACTATCTTTAACCTCAATCTGCATAACAAAGTGGATGTTAGCTGCTTAGCATAATGGGAAGATATTCAGAATACCACCCACACCTGGGATGTTCAACAAAATACAGGCAGACACAGCTCTGAATCCTAGGGCTCAGGATGAAGGAGGAAGTCACCCTCCCTCACCTCTTCCCACTGTGTGGAGGGCAGCCAGCCAGGGACACAGGTGTGCAGCTCATTAAGAACAGAATTAAGCCCAACGGGATAGGTAACAGCCACATGAAGAATGTTCTGCAAAGTAAAAGCACTCTTTTCCTGCTCTGACCTTGGGGAAGGAATCAGGAGGAAAATCATCCTTATTTACCTATTGTCTGCTGTGCTACCAACCCAGTAATAAGAGCCACAAAATAGTTTTACCTCTAGATCTGCAGTGAGAGACCCTGAAATAAAATTGATTTTACTAATATATTGAAGGAAATGTCTGCTGTTTTTACTAAACTTTGAAGGAAATGTATATTGGCACATAAAGAACTGTCCTGAGTGATGAGGGAGGTAGTGAAAATAGCACTGAAGGGGATTAGAACACACTACTCCAAAATATGCCACTTTGGCAAAAGGATTATTTTGAGTTAAAGGTAATTAAGAAATAGCAGACATGGAAGAGATCGCTCCCCTCTGCCCTCCCTGTTTTCTGCCTACAGCAGGACATAAATTATCATTTGTAAAAGTGACATAAATTTCTATTTGCAAAAGTGTTTCCCTTTCTTGTACCAGGAAAAGAGCAATGATTCTTATGTGTATAACAAACTTAACTAAACAACCCTTATCTCATATATATTTTCTAATCATTCTTCACAATTCACTGCTTCTAGGAGCCCAAACTTCTTTTCCTTTGTCTAGCCACTTCTCCAAAAATTTATCACCCTTTGTTATTAGGAAAAATAGCTAATGCATGCTGGGCTTAATACCTAGGTGATGGGTTGATAGGTGCAGCAAACCACCATGGCACACGTTTACCTATGTTTTTTGTTTGTTTGTTTGTTTGTTTTGTTTTGTTTTTTTGAGACCGAGTCTCACTGTCGCCCAGGGTGGAGTGCAGTGGCGCAATCTCTGCTCACTGCAGGCTCCACCCCCTGGGGTTCACGCCATTCTCCGGCCTCAGCCTCCCGAGTAGCTGGGACTACAGGCGCCCGCCACCTCACCCGGCTAATTTTTTGTATTTTTAGTAGAGACGGGGTTTCACCATGTTAGCCAGGATGGTCTCGATCTCCTGACCTCGTGATCCGCCCACCTTGGCCTCCCAAAGTGCTGGGATTACAGGCGTGAGCCACCGTGCCTGGCCATGTTTACCTATGTTTTTAACATGTGCACATCCTGCACATTTACCCCAGAACTTAAAATTAAAATTAAAATTTTAAATTTAAAAAAAGTTTATTGCTCTTTGTTAAAGTGGTATATAAGCCCCAGGTCTAACCATATCTTTAGGTTTCCTCTCCTTTTCTGTGCAGGCTCCTGTGCCCATACAGTTAAAAATAAGATGTATATGCCTTTTGTGCTATAAATTTGCCTATTGTCAGTTTGTTTATTTATTTATTTATTTATTTATTTATTTATTTATTTATTTTTGCAGATGGAGTCTTGCTCTGTCGCCCAGGTTGGAGTGTAGTGGCGCACTCTCAGCTCACTCCAAGCCGCTTCTCCATAAATTTATCACCCTTTGTTATTAGGAAAAATAGCTAATGCATGCTGGGCACCTGAACCTCCCAGGTTCAGGTGATTCTTGTGCCTCAGCTTCCCGAGTAGCTGGGATTACAGGTGCCCGCCACTATGCCTGACTAATTTTTTTGTATTTTTAGTATAGAAGAGGTTTCACCATTTTGGCCAGGCTGGTCTCGAACTCTTGACCTCAGGTGATCTGCCCGCCTCGGCCTCCCAACATGCTGGAATTACAGGTGTGAACCACTGGCCTGACCACCTTTTGTCAGTTTAATTCACAGGCTCCAACAACAGAACCTAGGAGGGTGGAATAAAATGTTTTTCTCCACTACAGCAGAAAGTCAACATTCCAATGTAATACCAAAATATGTGAACACAACTAAAATATTATTTCCTCATTAACATTGTTTCTTGATAATAAAGACACAATGAAGTTCTGGTGGCTAAATTTCTCACTCCACTCACACCAGTTTCAGAGAAGGCAAGCTTCAAATTGGTGCCTTAGCAAAATCAAAGGTTACTTTATTCTATAGGTTTTAACGGTTTTAATAATAAAACTAGAAACAAATCCTCAGTGCCTAAGGCCTATTCTATACTCTGTTTTCAAGAAGAAAATGGGTACACAGAGCCCATTAGTTTAAAGTAGTAAACAAAATATGGCCAGATAGAGGCAGGATGGGGAATTTCTGAGTGTAGACTATATGAGAAACTAGGGTTTTTGTTACCCTATCATCTTAATTTATTCTAAAAAATTAAATACCGCAAAAAAAATTGTATCTGATTTATTTTCCTGAAAGTCCTCTGGAAGTATTTTAGTTTCTCTGAGTTTTGGAGGATATAATATCTGACAAGTATAAATAATGTCAAATAAAAAATAAATCTGGACTTGGTAAGGAGAAACTTTATTCAAAAGAACTATTGCAAGGAATACCTGTGGGGCAACAATTGCAATAGAGAGAGGGGTACTATTGCAACAGGAAGAACATTCTGATTATAAGATCTGTAAGCACCTCAAGAGTTAGGCAAAAAGGACTTTTCTTTTATAGAGAGGAGTGAACACAGTGGAACTGTTTGAATGGTTGTTCTCTCTAAAACTCATGTTGATATTTAACTATCATTGTAACACTATTAAGAGGAGGACCTTTAAAAGGTGGTTAGCTCATGAAGATGGAGGGTGGGAGTAATGCCAATACAAAAGGGCAAATTCAGTCCCTTTTTGCCTTTGGCTCCTCTGCTTTTTGCCACGTGAGGATCCAGTGCTCCTCCTCTCCAGAGGATGCAGCATGTAAGGCACCATCTTGGAAGAAAAGAATGGCCTCACCAGACCCAAACCTGCCAGAGCCTTGATCTTAGACTTCCCAGTCTCCAGAACTGTAAGCCAATATACTTGTTTTTTATAAATTACCCAGTCTCAGGTATGCAGCACAAAACAGACTAAGGCACATAGCTACAAAAATCCAAGTATGGGGAAGCTGAATAAAAGGTGGTGTGATGGGACACTGGGCCAGAGAACATTTTATCATGAGGCCTCAGTATCCCCTATCCTCAGTTGGGTAGGGGCTATCAAGGAGGGGTTGTGTGCAAGCTTAGGCTGAGGATGGGCCATAGTTTAGTAATGTGATGGAAGGAGGGAAACTTAACCTAAAGTTGGTGTAACCAACAGATTGTTTTGATTGATTAGTGCAGGCAGAACAATTCAGCTAATCATTTACGTGGTGAAGAACGGGAATTTAGAGGGTTTATGTCTGGCCTTGTCAAAGGTAAACAAGGCATGTTTTCATGAGTCTTATCTAAGTCATATGAGAAAGGGTGGTTCTTTGTACTAAGCCCTTTCTACGAACACAAAGAATGAGAGGATTTGTCACACTTTGCTCTTTTCTAAGAGCACAGGGCTCAGGTCAAATTTAAGATTGTCGATAGAGTAATTATAGAGATAATAGGGCTGTTTGTTTAAAATCAGATCATCGCAGAAAAATCCAGTTTGAACGCAATTTCTTGTAGTGTTTGGGCATGGTGTTCTGGCTCTTCAGTAATTGGACATTTCTTTTATAAAAATAGAAGTCCACAACATAGAACCTTTCCAGGATGCCGTTATAATACTGCATTAATCCAACAAAGGCCTCAATTTGAATATATTATAGTGTAAAAAGTAATTGTCATGGTAAAGAAACTTCTCATTTATGACCAATTTGGTAACTATTAAGAGCCTACGATGTGTATCCAGCTTATTACTTACATTTTTATGAAGACAAATTCCACCACTACTCATTTTTCAGGCCCAACTTTTCAGTTAAAAAAAATAGTTTAAAGAGCTAGTTCAAGTAATCCTACAATAAATTTAGAAAGGAATTTTGTCAAGAAAAACTGTTCCTTTTTCTAACTCTATCTTCATCTAGGTTGGCTCTATATGAGTTGTACCAAGTGATATTTCTTAGCTGTTGGATAAAAATATTCTGTTACCTTCCAAAAAATCCTGTTAGAGAATACTACAGCCACAGGGGCATGGGAAACAATATACAAAATTCAAGTGATAAAAAATTAATTACAACTTAATCCCTAAAATTCTTTGCAACCTATACACATAATGTACTGAGCCAACATAATAAGCAGTATACATTTAGATAATCCATTTTTAAATATGACTTCTAAACTATAATCTCCCTCAATTATGGAACAAGAATAAAGCATCATTTAGCATGTAACAATGGAAGGGTGAACTGCCTGGGTTGCATGTTAAGAAAGCAAGCCCCCCAAGTAAAGGCTTTGGAAGGGCCCTCCTGCCTCTTCACCTACCCCCTAATTATGTTTCTCCTTCTTCTCTCTCCACCCACCACCCAGAATTCTTTGAAAAGAACTAAAGCTCTTATTTACTGAGTTGCCAGAGTGTTAATCATGTCTAATGGCTTTAACACAAAAGCAGCCAACCTTTAAATGTGCTACTTAAAGACTCTTAATGCCTTGCTTCCTTTTATTCATTTGGGCTTCTCCTCCTATTCAGTCGTGATTCTAGTAAATCTTCCTCCCTCGACTAAAATCAGCACTTCTTAATTTCAAGGTCCTGGGTTGGGGTGACAGGAGAAATACGGAGACGGAACAGCAACAGTTCAGAGAATATTGGCTTCATGAGGACACCTTCTTAATCTCTATGTCCTTTATACAGTCATCACCATCTAACATGATGCCTGACCCACAGTAGGTACTCAGTCAATATTTAGGAAGTAGAAGGATAGCAGAATGGGGAAGGAAGAAGGAAGGAAGGAGGGAGGGAAGAAAGGAAGGAAGAAGGAAGGAGGGAGGGAGGGAACGAAGGAAGGAAGGAAGAAGGAAGGAGGGAGGGAAGGAAGGAAGGAAGGAAGGAAGGAAGGAGGGAGGGAGGGACAGAGGGAGGGGAGGGAGGGACGGGGGGAGGACGGAAAGGAAAGGAGGAGAAAAGCGATAGTACTCCTTATTAAGAGGCTTGCCCACCTTCTTGGGGGACATTTACCATAGAGGTTGAGTATATGCCAAACAATAGGACATAAAGACATTGGGTGGGAAGGGAACTCACTCACATTCTCTATTTTCCTCCTGCTCTATATATGTTTTCCCTTTCAAAAAGGAGCCAAGGATAGATACGTGATGGTTGGTTTTAGGATACACAAAAAAAGTCAGCTCTGGAAGCCCCTGCTGACTAGCTGGCCTAAGAATTAATTGTTCTCTCCTCAAGTTCAGGATCCGTTAGTGTCGCGATGCAAAGATATAGGCCTCAGGCTCCTTTCTCTGAACTCAAGTACTATGGTTGATCCTCCCTGGCTAGAGAGAGTAAAGCAACAAAGGTGTAAAGACAGCTGGGGTGCAGCTGTGTGTTTGCCACAAACACTGGAAAACACCTATGGGTCACTGGTTTTATCTTCCATTCTGCATAATTTTCTGAGAAGCTATGGGGTAATCAGTAATTACTCAGAATACAGTCGCCAGAGTTAATTGTTCCTCCTCCAACTGTGTCAAAAAATAAGGGGACTGAGCCTGTAAGTGGGTTGTATCAGGAGGCATAAAACAAGACTTAGCACTTTACTTAGGCGTTATTTTTTCAGAACGCTTGACCACTTACCAATACATTTTCCCACAAACATCCTGAGGAGATTGGTCTGGTCACTTTGCTAATCCCTCAAGTCTATTAGCAGGAAAACAGAGGTTGAGGGCATGTGGCATGAGATTTGTCACAATGAGGCAGTTAAAGACTGACCTAACCTCTACTTCACATAGGGAAGTCACATGGGAGGGAGTCCAGGGCGGCATGACATTCTCCACAGTCAAAACTGCCAAGCAGAGTATGATTATTGCCCCTTGTTGGCAATCTGTCAATTTTTGAGGATAAAACATTCAGTTCCCACAACCGTTTCACAGTTAACAAATTGTGGGATGACTCCTGGTTTTCTTGTCACAAGAATTAATTATTTATAAAAAAAATGTGGAATATAAACTCAGATGTAGGAACAAACTTATGCCATTATAGACATGGATTTGCCTACACATGCTTAAATGATTCTATGTGTTCTTATGTACATACACACACGTCTTATAAGACATGCCCATCTAGCAACCTAGGCTACAAAGTCAAAGATGTGGATGTAAGCCATGTTTCCCAATATAACCCTGTGTAAAACTTTTCCAGTTCTTATTATATCAGGGCCCTGGTAAAGCAATAGTTTCTCTTTATAACACTCTGTGGCTCCAATTTTTAAATAATTTATGTAAGAAACGTGTACCTGTAGTAAGCATTAATTTCTTACTAACATCTTGTACTCTTTTAATTGAAGATAGTTCTCTAACTCTCAAGACTGTATCCAGCCCCTGAAATCTTAGGAATTTATCTCTGCAAACTGAAAGGATGAAGAGTGGGGGCCGATTCCTTTTGGTAGAATTCAGCCGTCTGTAGCTGAAATGGTTTTCTTCCTGCGTATCATGCCTGATGTTAACATTTTTGTTCTAGGAAGCCTGAAGAGGAGCAGAAAGTAGAAATATCTGTATATACCAAGAAAAGCAGATTTTAAACATCTTCAGGGATAGAGGTAATGTCATGATGAGAGAGGCTTGCTAAAAAATTTTTAAAATCTGACTATACAATCACAAAGAATTCCAGTAATGAATCAGACTGAGAAGCTTCTGAATAAATGTGCTGTTCATAAAAGGTCCAGCATTCTAGAATTGTGTTGAACAACATCTTTATTCAGAAGCTTTTCAGTTTTAATAGCCACACATGGCTATTTAAAGTTTAATTTAAATTAATCAAATTTAAAATTCACTCTCTCAGTTGCTCTAGTTATATTTCAAGTGCTCAATAGCTATGTGTGACCAGTGGCTGCTGTATTGGACGACGCAGTAATAGAACATTTTCAACACCATGAAAAGTTCTATTTGTACAGTTCTAGCCAATGGGGATTTTCTAGAACTACTTAGAAATCTGAGCGCACCATAAAAAATTAAATAAATTTCCAGTCCACAATAAGTTAAATTATGATGTTAAATGAACCTTGAGTTATGATTATGAAGTTACTGCCTAAAGATGTTCAGAAGGCAAAAATCACTACATGAAAATAAAAATTCAAAATTAGAAAAGATTCTAGAAATGACAGACTAATTAATTTTTTTTTTTTTTGAGACGACATCTCTGTCACCCAGGCTGGAGTGTGGTGGTACAATCTCTGCTCACTGCGACCTCCACCTCCCAGGTTCAAGCGATTCTCCTGCCTCAGCCTCCCAAGTAGCTGGGATTACAGGCACATGTCACCACACCCAGCTAATTTTTGTATTTTTAGTAGAGACAGGGTTTTGCCATGTTGGCCAGGCTGTTCTTGAGCTCCTGACCGCAGGTGATCTGCCCGCCTCAGCCTCTCAAAGTGCTGGGATTACAGGCATGAGCCACCGCACCAGGCCAGACTAATGAAATTAATATGTTTTGGTTGCACACCAATAGAGTAAATGATGCACATGCGGCATTGGTGTACACATAGAGAAGAAAATGTGATGATTCTTAGGTATAAGAATAGGCTTATTCCAACAAAATACACACATTTTTCCTTTTCATAAGAAAATTTTTAAAACAATGCTGTAGTCACACCATATCCAGACTTCGGCAAGGCTTTTACAAAAGCTTCTAGGACATCCTTGTTGGCAAAATGAGGAAATATTTGCTGACTAGTAACACTGTCACAACTTTTCGCAAAGAACAGGACAATGAAACCTAAATAATATTGATTAAAGTGTCTATGTCTGTCTGAAAGGAGGTCCCAAATGGCAGACTCACGGATCTAGTTCTTGGTTCCACCCTATTCAATGACTTTATCTAACATTTAGATTAAGACATACATGTCATACTTATCAGATGAAAGATGACAGAAATTTTCACTGGAGAAGAGAATCAAGCCATAAGTGATTCTTAAGGGATAGAAAAAAAAAAAAAGACAAAAGTTAACATGATAAAATTTAGCAGAAATAAAAGTCAAGCACTCCATTTAGTATTTTGGGATACCAGATACTTCTTCAATTTGTATCACTATGTCAAGTGAGGTTCAGGAGGTCAAATCCTAAAGGCCCTAATTGACCTTGCCCTCTCTGTAGGCCATGAATACCAGCTTCATTCTATTAATCCAGTTGTAACTAGAGGAAACTACAGCAGCATAATCAGGAGAAATTATAGTCACCCCAAATTACCTAGAATTCAGACAGAGGGACAGCCAGAGTCTTATAGCTTAGACAGGAGGGAAAGACAGCACCCCAGGTGGAAAGATGCCTGAGCAAGCCCTCTTTGAGGGCTCCAGGCTTTGCGTCCTGTGCTAAGTCTTTCCTGGTCTCTCCACATTATTTCCTCTAAAATAATTTCATCATAGTCTTAATTCCCTTGATATCAACACATTTCCCTTTAAAATCATTGTAAAGTCATTCATTTAAGAGAATATTGCTCCCCCTGTTCCCTTTCTCTTCTGGAAGTTATATTTAAAGGAAACATAGCAGACCTGGGGTAGATCTTGAGAAAAGTGACTGAAGAATAAAAGATTCAGAAAAAATCTTTTTTCCTCAATTCAATTCAGCACACAGGAAGAAAAAGAAGAGAAATATATACAAATTAATACGCTCATTAGCATGATATAAATTCTAAATGCAAGAAGCAAATAAAGTGCTTTGGAATTTTTGTTTGTGTAGGAAATGGAGATTTTTATTCAGCCTCTAGAAAAGACTGATAGAGGACATGATAGTGAGCTTCAGCTATTTTGAGGGCAATTATAAGAAAGATAAATTTAATCTATTCTGCGTTACTCAAGAGGATAGAATGAGGGCCACTGGGTAAAAGTTATAGGAAGCATATTTCAACTCAATAGAAAGAAGGATTTCCTGATAATTAGCTCTGTCCTAAAGTGAAATGAGATCCCTCAATAGGGCAATCATCTCTCTCAGTGGGGTGTTCAAAAGATGCCATATGTCCATGGCACTTAGAAAAGATTCCTGCTACTGGCAGGAGATTGAACCAGATGACTTCTAAGAGCCTTTCGACTTCTGAAATTCTATGACTCTGTTTCATACTTGCTCTCACCTGCACTGATTCCACTTGATGGATAACTAGGCAGTGGTCAGTCTACCCAATACAGGAACATAGATCAGACTTTCCACTGTTCTCTGCCCCCTCACTGTCTCTAGTCAAGATAATGTGGCTACCCCCTCAAAAGCTGCAATGTGTGGGAGTTCATGATGTATTTGATTATTTCTGTGTCTTAGAATTACTTGGTTTTATATAAACAACTTAATTTGTCTCATTTTCCCTCCTTCCTTGGATATAACACATCACATTTGTTTAACCCTTTTCTAAATATTAAATGTGCAGTTAAAAGCACAAGGAGCACATATAATACAAAATATAGAGCAAATTAAGGTGCATGTGGCAATTTGGAAGTTCAAATGATTCAAACAAACATTTGTAGAGTAATTGCTTGGGTATATTCAATTACTTGTAAATTATCATTATTTTTTTTAAATGATACCTAATTAAGGATTTAGCTGAGTGCTCAGGATTCTTACCATAGTGTTTTGAGATGCTATTTCATTAAAAATAATCATTAACATCTACTATTTATAAGGCTTATTGCTAATCACTACAGAAAACACAAAGATGAGTAAGATAAAGCCCCTGTCATAAAAAAGCTTACTGTCTAATGGTATACAAAATAATTGAAGCAAGACAGAATACGAGTGCCTCCATAAAGTCACACAGTTCTTTGGAGAGAAAATTTGTATCTGGCCAGGGAAAATCAAAGCCAACTTCATCAAGAAGAGGGTAAAAATCCACACCATGAAGGGCCATTCATCCTGATCCGAGAATAATCTATTTGTTGTTTTGTTTTGTGTTTTTTGTTTTTGTTTTTGTTTTTTTTCCTCACTGGATATAGGGAAGTCAGTGAAGGAATTTGTACAGGAGAGTCTCATAACAGAAATTTTATTTAAGGAATATGAATCTAGCAGCCATGGGTAAACTATTTAGAGAGTTGGAGGGATAAGCCTGTTGGTCCTAGATAAAGGGAAGCAACCAGGCCTACACACTACATGATGGAAGTAGGAGTGTACGGGAATAGCTAAACTGAAGATGTCATGCAGGTCAGTCGGCAGCATCTGGAAATTAATAGGAAGTGGTGGAGAAGTCTGTGAACTCAAAATGGAGAGGGTGGATTGAGAGAAATCCCAGGTGTCGTGGGCTTGAATAAACAGGAAGAACTTTTTGAGTGGGGTAAACAAATGGAAAATAAAAGAGGTATGCAGATGGAAAGGACCATTTTGGAAAACAAGATCCAAACTGATGTGAAGCATATTAATCTAATATAGTGCTTCATCTGGGTGGTTTTAGTAAAGATGGCAATCATTACAACTGAGTTAGGGACTTGGCTGAAAGCTAAATTGCCAAGTATAAAAACAGAATATCAAGTTAACTGGGTGGGAAATGGATAGGAGACAGTTATGTGCAGAAGAAGACAGAAATCCAATCATTAGGAAAGTTGGAGAGAATATATGAGACTAGATGTGTTAACTGCGTTTTTTTATGATTATTATTATTATTTTTTGCATTTTCTGTCACATTCGGGCCTTACTGATCCTTGAGAGTCTGCTCCTCCCTGGGTGAGCCAATTCCTAAAAATAGTAAAGGACTCTCCTGCAACTGTCTTTCACATGCAAACCAACAAATCAGGAGCCCAAACCCCTCAGCCATTTTCTTTATCGGGCTGTTATACTCTCGGCCACAAGCCACTGGCTCTAATCACCCCAGGGCCAGGGACCAGGCAACTAGGGACGGCCCGCCACTCCAGAGTCTGTTGAAATTATTCAAACTAGCCATTTCTAAACTGTTAACTCTGCCTTATTCGTTTCTTTCCACAGAAACCCCAATAATGGCACGTGACTGTGTTCTCCCCTCACTCCTTCTGTCCCCTGACTGCAGTGCCTCCCTGTGTGGCACTACATGGCATGACCTCCCTATCCTCTCGAGAATTACAAATAACAAACTGTCTTTTCAATGGTCTGAAAAATAACCAAACCTACATTTTAAAACACTAGAGATGACTAAAATGAGAAAAGAGAGAAGTGGCTAGCAAGGATGTCAAAAAGGGCATAATTCTGAATGAAGACATTCAGCTAAACGCAGATACCACAGCTTTTCAGGAATTTTGGGAAAGCCATTTTTTTTTTTTTTTTTTTTTTTTTTTTTTTGAGACGGAGTCTCGCTCTGTCACCCAGGCTGGAGTGCAGTGGCGCGATCTCGGCTCACTGCAAGCTCCACCTCCCGGGCTCACACCATTCTCCTGCCTCAGCCTCTCCTAGTAGCTGGGACTACAGGCGCCCGCCACCACGCCCGGCTAATTTTTTTGTATTTTTAGTAGAGACGGGGTTTCACCGTGGTCTCGATCTCCTGACCTCGTGATCCGCCCGCCTCGGCCTCCCAAAGTGCTGGGATTACAAGCGTGAGCCACCGCGCCCGGCCCGGGAAAGCCATTTTTTATAAAGGATTTGTCTCTTGAAAAGTGCAAGGAAGGTTGAACCGAATGTTGCAAGGACTATACCAAATCCTGACTTGATCCCTAAAGTTCTAGGAAACACCAAGGGATTGTAAGAAGAAGTTACCAGATATTTTTCTGGTACATATTTGCCATGGGGGTAATTTGAAATTTAAATTAAACCTGAGGCCAGGCACAATGGCTAACGCTTGTAATCCCGGCTCTTGGGGAGGCTGAGGTGGGTGGATCACTTGAGGTCAGGAGTTCAAGACCAGCCTGGCCAACATGGCGAAACCCTGTCTCCACTAAAAATATAAAAATTAGCTGGGTGTGGTGACATGTGCCTGTAATTGCAGCTACTCGGGAGGCTGAGGCAGGAGAATCACTTGAACCTGGGAGGCAGAGGTTGCAGTGAGCCAAGATCACGTAATTGCACTCCAGCCAGTCTCAAAAATTAATTAATTAAACCTCCGTAGACAATTAACAGTGTGTAGAGGTTAAATAAGATTTAACCCTGGAGAGAATTACCAGGAACAGGAAATTGTAAGAGGAAAATTTTGTTTCATTCGTGATGACCAGGTGGAAGAGTTGCTGAAGTGGGTTTCTAAATGACACAATGGTAGAGTGAAAAACGGTGGCAGATGCTGTTGCATCAGTAGGATGAGAGTACAGAAAAAGATGTGTATAGAGACAGATGGAGGGGGAAGGGTTGGTGCCTGTGGTTTAACCATCGACAAGAGAAATTATAGAACAGAGAAGTTCACAGTGCTGCAGGAAAAATACCAAGTAAGCAGAATTTCAACCCCGGAAAAATGTGTAGGACAAGTGGAGTCTCTGTGGTTCCAAACGGGCCTCCCCAAATGACAGGCTAGGACCAAGGAGAATATTTGCTGACATCTCTAACTCAAGTAAATCCACAAAATGACTCATTTATAATGTGGGTACAATCTGTGCTTAGTGGCAACCATAGTTAGGAATGCAGGAGTTGAACTTGTGGAAAACATAAAAGACATTACAAAGTTGCCAGATATTTGTCTGCTGTTTATTTACCATGTGGGGGCGATTTGATGTTTAAAGCTCAGTAGAAGCTTCAAGCATGATGCCATAGGGATGTACTTAACTTAGAGAATTTTTGTTTTTAATCTCTAAAAGGGAAAAATAAAATTTTCATGAAAAGTAGCCTTCTCCCCAGCTCAGCCCCTCTTCTATCTCCAAAATGTAACCTACATTAAAAAAAAAGTAATATATCAGAATATTATAAAATGGCTATTATTACAAGGGAATAACCAAGAGCAAGATAGATCAGAAATGCCAGTTGGATCATGAGGTGGGAAGAGTCTGAGGTATTAAGTAGAATACTCAGGGAAAGCTTCATTGAGAAGGGAAGATCTAAAAAAATAATTATTTGGTGAAGGTGTGAGCCAAGTAGGTATAAGGGAGAAGCACTTTCTAGATGCCAGACACTGTGCTGAATGCTTCGTAGGCATGGTATCATTTTTACCCCTATAAAACATTTGGAAATCTAGCAACAATTATTGATCACTCTACAGATGAGGGAATTCACCAAAAAATCGGGGGATAGCCAGCCTTCCCAAGGTCACATAGCTATTAAGGGACAGAATTGGGGTATGGACCCAGGCAGTTTGACTATTAAAACTGATCCTCCTTTTAAAACTCCTTATCTCCCCTTAAGCTCGAAACTAAAGTTTACCCCCCTCAGCCCTGCTACATGGAAGAAACCCTAGGAAAGAGAGCGCTGGAGAGTTGGTTACAGGAGTGTTTTGCTATGTCAGGTTACAACTTCTTCCATGAGAAAGGGGAAGAAAGTCCTGAGCACCAGGAAGAGAGCCTCATACCCAGGCTCATAACCTTCAGTGCACAGTGACACCAGCCCTGCAAACGTGGCCCACTTGGGTTCCTGGGACCCAACATTCAGATTAAGGGGCTCTTTTTTTCCTGGGAGGAGGCAGACACAAGGTGAATTTAAGTGAGGACTTAAACCCTCAGAATATCCCACTTCCTTGACTCTAAGGTGCTGCCCCGTTCATTCATTCATTCCACAATGACTGAGACTGAGACTATACCAGGCTCCAGCTGCACATAACAGATATGACTCTTGCTCCTGTGGTGCTTCCAGTCCACTAGAGAAGGGAAAGGTGAGGAAGTAATAATCTGATGAAGGGGCAGAAAATCAGGAGAGAAATTGTAAGGCATGTATTTACAGCTTCTGGAGGCAGGGAATATTACCACCTACACAAGAATTGGAAAACAACTTCTAAGTTCAGCAACTTTAAGCTGAAAAACTTTATCTTAAAGGAGAGAAATTATGGACTTAACATTTTCAAAATATCCAGGGGTAGAATCTGAATGCAATAAATGGCCTGTAAATTCATTGCCGAGTGGCCACCCTGTGCATTTATCCTAGCCCTCAAGGAAGATGTTGTCTTGTAGTAGAAAGAACTGGGATGCAGACCTGGTTCTTCTAAACCTGTGTCAAGCTCCCCAGAGTGCTGGACTTGCCAAGCGGGAATGGGGAAGCTGCTTGACTTCTCAACATCAGTTTGCTCTTCTGTAAGGTAAGGTTAATGAGATCTTCACTCCTAGCCATCTATGAGGGACAAATTAGAGCAAGGATTTGCAAGTTCCTTAAGCTAATATTTCCTAAATACCACAATGCATCAGGTACTGAGTTGGACACAGATATGCAATTATTGGTCCATTTTTCATTGCTATAAAGACATGCCTGAAGCTGAGTAACTTATAAAGAAGAGGTTTATTTGGCTTACAGTTCTGCAGGCTGTGCAGGCATGGTGACAGCATCTGCTTCTGGTGAGGCCTCAGGAAGCTTACAGTTATGTCAGAAGGCAAAGAGGGAGCTGGCATGTCACATGGTGAGGGGGGGAGTAAGAAAGAGGAAGCAAGAGAGAGAAAGGAGAAGCCTCAGGAAGTTTACAGTTATGATAGAAGGCAAAGAGGGAGCTGGCATGTCACATGGTGAGAGAGGGAGCAAGAGAGAGAAAGGAGGAAGTAGAAGGCTCTTTTTAGCAACCAGAGCTCAAGTGAAAACATTACCACAGGAAGGGCACCAAGCCATTCATGAAGGATCTGCCCCCACGATCCAAACATCTCCCACCAAGCACCACCTCCAACACTGAGGATCACATTTCAACACAAGATTTGGAGGGGACATATATCCAAACTCCATCATGCACATATTAACTTTAAGAGAAAGACAGAGCAAAAGAGAGAGGGGCCTTTATCAGGCATTTGAGTATTTCTTAATTATATTGCAGAGTTTCAAAAGAAATTTTTTGCCAGGTGGATGGTTCACTGGTTAGTTGGTATACATGAAAAAGGGAGTGTTGTGGCTGGGCACAGTGGCTCACGCCTATAATCCCAGCACTTTGGGAGGCTGAGGCGGGCAGATCACGAGGTCAGGAGATCGAGACTATCCTGGCTAACACAGTGAAACCCCGTCTCTACTAAAAATACAAAAAAATTAGCTGGGCATGGTGGTGGTCGCCTGTAGTCCCAGCTACTCGGGAGGCTGAGGCAGGAGAATGGGATGAACCTGGGAGGTGGAGCTTGCAGTGAGCTGAGATCACGCCACTGCACTCCAGCCTGGGCAACAGAGCAAGACTCAGTCTCAAAAAAAAAAAAAAAAAAAAAAAAAAGGAATGGAATGTTTTGTTTTTATTTAAAATAGTGATAACTTAAATATTAGGGAGGAGAAATGGCAGGATTCTGAAATGTAGTCATTGAAAGGTAACTGACCACCTTAGGATGTACTTGAGACCAGTCCTTGAATATAAATGTACGGGTGTATCTCAGAGAGTGTCAGAGGTAGTAGATGGTGATGGTAAGATAGTAATCAACATCAAACAGCCAAGAGCACTTTTACTAAACTGGGGTAGGCAGAATGCCACCCCTGCAAGATGTCCTGCCCTAATCCCTGAAGCCTGTGAATATGTTACACTATATGGAAAAAGGGATTTTGTAGATATGGGATTACTAATCAGTTGACTTTAAGATAGGAACATTATACTTGATTATCCAGTGAGCCTAATATAATTACATGAGCTCTTAAAAATCAATGTTTACTCCTTGCTGAGGACAGAGAGATGTGACCAGAGAGGAAGTGGAAGACATTCAAAGCATGAGAAAGACTCACTGTGCCGCTTGATTTATGATGGAGAAGGCATTGTGAGGAGGCATGCAGGAGGCCTTTGGGACTTGAGAAATGTTTCTCTTGTACAACCAGCAAGGAAATGGGAATCTCAGTTCTATGACCACACGGAACTGAATTTTGATAAAAACCTGAATGACTTTAAAGGCAGATTATCCCAGAACAAATGCAAAGGAAGGTAGCCCTGCTGATATATTTGATTTCAGCCTTAAGAGATTCTGAGGAAAGGAACCAACTGAGCCATGCTATACCCAGAATGCTGACATACAGATATAATAGATGGTGATATAATAGACAGATGATATAATAGATGGTGATGTAATAGATGGATGATGTTTTAAGCTGCTAAAGTTACGGCAATTTGTTACAGTGGCAATAGAAAACTAATATATAAATCATCATAGGGTTGTGGCAAATCCTACAATTCTCTGTTGTTATGTAGTCTTAGGCTTATTCAGGAAATGTGTAACTTTGGACAAGTCACTTTACTTCTCTCTAAGCATAGGTTTAGGATATTAAGCTCCCAGCCATATATTCTATTCCTTAAAGAAGACATAGTTTCACTATGAGAATTAAATCAGTTGCGATATAAGGAAATGACTGGCGCATCATAATTTTTTTAATTAAGAAAAATCCATAGTTGATTCAGATTTCCTTAGTTTTTACTGAATGTTCTTTTTTCTGTTGCAGGATTCCATCCAGAATGCCACATTACATTTAGTTGTCAGACTTTTTAAACTCCTTTTGACGGTGACAGTTTGTCCAACTTGCCTTATTTTTGAAGACTTTGACAGTTTTGAGGAGAGTTGGTCAGGTTTTGTAGGATGCCTCTCAGGAATTTGTCTGATGTTTTTCTCATGGTTAGACTGGATTTTATAGATTTGGGAGGGGAAGATCACAGAGGTAAAATGTCATCCTCATCACATAATATCAAGGGTTCATGCTAGCAATATGATTTATGACTGTTGATGTTGACCTTGATTTTCTAGCTGAGATGATTTTCAGGTTTCTCCACTGTGTAGTCGTTTTTTCTCCTCCTTTCTATACAGTACTCTTTGGAAGGAAGTCACAATATGAAGTTCACACTTAAAGAATACAGAGTTATGCTTCACCTCCTTAAGGAAAGGGCATCTACATAAATTATTTGGAATTCTTCTTCCCAAAGGGTTTCATCAACTTTTAACATATTTAGTTCACTTTTAGCTCTCAGAAACCTCCAAATTCTTATTTTATAATATCATCTTCCTTCCTCTGAATATAAATCAGAACAAGTGATGCAATTAGAAAAAAACATCATTTCATAGAAAAGTTATCATGGAAATGATTTTTAAAAATTATCATGGAAAAATTGTCATCAAAGGGGGAGAATTTATAATCTCTCCCAAGAATGGGGCATTGTGCTGTACTGACAACACAGTCCGTAACACATTTTCAGATGACCTCAGTTCCAGTCATTATCTTTCTCCCAACAAAAGCATATTTGATTCAGTTCAAGGTTTTGAGAGAAAGTCACACAATTCTCTTTCACTCTCGCTAAACCTGTTTCCCATGCTTAGATGGCAGAGATACGAGATCACAGTCTTCAGCTTTGAAAAGCAAAGTCTCAAGAGTGCTTCAATATCATGTACTTTTTGATATGAGCAGCAGGACAAAGGACATCTACAGTATTTAATTCTCTCTATATATTATTGTAGACTACAGTGACAATACAGCACAACTGTAATAACTGAGAGGAAAAAGTAAAAGTAAAGTTAGAGCTGGATGGACAGAAGAAATCAACCTCCCAATTACAGTGCAGCATGGAGTACTGACTGACCTTCTTGCTGGTATCAGTGTCAAGCTGCATATCTAAGCCACTAGTGGGAAAGCAAAATGCAGAAATTTCAACAGAGAGGCTGCCTCTACAGTATTTCCAACTCTTTCTAATAGTGGGAAAG
Organism: Nomascus leucogenys; assembly: GCF_006542625.1. Lineage (NCBI taxonomy): Eukaryota > Metazoa > Chordata > Mammalia > Primates > Hylobatidae > Nomascus > Nomascus leucogenys. The sequence goes on from NC_044402.1 coordinate 23,811,256, forward strand.
CCGGAAATGCTGGAAGACTCTCTCTGCCTCAAAATTGGAGAGGTTTGCCAGCTTCAGCAACATCTTAGAGGAACATCTGTGCTTCAAAGGTTCAGCTGAGCAGAACTTCCTATCAGCGCCATCATTACCCATGGCCATTCAGAGCAATATTGAGTGCTGACAGCCACTCAGATTTTCCCACCATAAGGGAAAAATGAAATTAAGCTAGGGGCAGAGGACAAGAAAGAGAAGAGAGGTATCAGATACTTTTTATAGAACATGTAATATAAACAATCCCGAAGCCCACGTGTAAGAAATTCTAAATCAAGAGTTTGTTCTAAGGATGAAAATCCATCCATGGAAGGGGAAAGAGAAAAGAAAGATTCAAAACTCCATGAAACTGACATTCCCAATTTTTCCCCAGAATTATCTAGCCACCTGTCCTCTTAGTTGTTTCCAAGGTAAACAGAAATATCTTTGAAGCTGAACTATACTTGTTAGTCCCAAGGGTTCAGGATTTGGTACTAATTTAACCTGTGAATACCATGTTATTTGTACCAGGGCCTCCTTCACAATAGTTATATCCCTTTAGGCCCTGGTATAATTTAAAAGACCAAAGTAGGTCTTGTTTACTGACTCACCATTATTAACCTACAATGAGGTGAGTGAGGGACAGCAAGGCATTTGAGAAACAGGCATTGGGGCATTCCATGCCTACCTCAAAGGTCTACAACATTTTTCTCATGATATATAGATACTATAAGAAATCTCTTTCCCAGCACAGAATATTTTAATTATCTTTCCATGCTGTCTTCCAAGAAAGGAATATAATTACCCACATCTTATGACATGTAGGGGGAGTGGAGAGTCTCATAGAGAAGAATGGGATCAATTGGTGATTTGCCACTATGAACTCTTCTCTTTGTCCTACAGTTTACTTTCAAGCTCATCAGGTGCTCTTGATACGTTGTGACACTCATCCATAATAATAATACAAATAACAACATAACACCTTGAAATTACTACTTCACAATGCTGTGCTAAACACAGTGCACATGTTAATTCACTTTACCTTCACACAACAATATGACGAAAAATCACTATTGTTATTGTTTTACAAATGAAGAAAATGAGGCATAAAGGGTAAGGCAACTTGATCAAGGTTAAAAAACTAGTAAGTGAAGGGCTAGGTTTCCACTTTGGAAATCTGGCACAAGAGTCCACGTTCTTAGTCATCAAACTATTATTTCCCATGAGCCAGGCTCATTGATCATCGGATTTAAAGGTCTTTGCTCACATGGATTCTACACATTGAGTATTAGAAAAAAAACTAACATATGACAACATGGGTAAAAATATCTGGAGAGGCTATAACCTGACACCGCTATGCTTAATTGGAGAAGCCAGAATTTCAACTGGAGACACCCTAAGTCATCAAAGAAAGATAAATGATTGTTAAACAAACATCTGACTTGAACAGAGCCACATTTGAACATGGCCATTCTAAATTTTATCCATCAAATTTTATTTTTTATGCACATTCCCACTTTTGTGGTTCCAAAATAAAGCTGGATTCCATTTATATATGTCCAACAGACAAGAAACATTTTTCCAGACTATATATTGCTGAGAGAGAGGCAACCATATCTGTTAGGCAAAGTAAAGCTATTAACAAGAAGTATACAGTAAAATCAATAAACCAGAGGGGTTTGCAGTTGATGACTTGTGTCTCTAGATAAACCAAGGGTCCACCTAAAAGGTAGCCACCCAAGGGTTGTTGAAACCAGTGCGCACATTCGTGGAGTCTAAAGGTGAGTTTTCTAATCATCATTTGAACAATGAATAAATCTTGGGAAGGGAGATGTCAGAGAAAGGACAGGGCCATCCTGTCTGCTCAGTTTTCTCCGTGTAGCAAGTCAGACTTTTGCTTTGCTTTCAATTTTCTTTAAAACAGAAAGTCCTACCATTGCACTCAACTCTGACAAAAAGGGATCTTTTAAATCTTGCCTCCAGGTTCTGTCCTTGACCTTCCATTTCTCTGAGGTGCCCTTCCCCACATTGAGTCCAAGCTCAAATATCAATCAGTGGGTGGTAAACAGAAAATGAGACCAGGGGCCTTGAGAAGTGGATTTTTTTAATAAGAAAAACCCTGAGCACATTTGTAGACAGAGGGAAGCTAGGTTCCACATGTTAGAAGAGAGAAGATCAAAAAAGTAAGCAAGGTAGAAGTTGTCTGCAATTCAAGTCACAAAAGAAGAAGGAAGTGTTAGTCTTGGAAAGGAGAACATGAGATTACTATAATCCTGGGGTGAAGACCTACAAGGGATTAAACAACTTTGAGAAATCTGGATACCCATTGACCTCCCACAGCCACTTCCAAGAAAAAGACATTTTCTCACCTTGCTTATGGGAATAGAAATGTGAGGTTGAGAAGAAAACACTCATTCCTGCCTCAGAGGTATAAAGACGAAAATTATGCCGAATTAAATCAAGTTGTTGAAAATGCTCATATAAAAATGCTTCCTATGCTTGATTTGAAATGCCAAATGTAGTTCCTGAAAATGAAAGCATAAACATACACTCAAAAAAAGATAAATATGTTGTAGATGCTATTTGATATGAGACAAGGGTGGGAAAGAGACAGTGAAGAAGCGAGACTTGTAAGCACCCTACTCATTCATTTTCTGGATGGGTCAGAAAATCTGTGAATTGGCCCTGTAGACCTGTGAATATTTTCAAGTAAGAGAGGCAAGTTACTTGAATTTGTTTAAAGCATTTACCCTAAGCACATGGCCCTGTAGACCTGTGAATATTTTCAAGTAAGAGAGGCAAGTTACTTGAATTTGTTTAAAGCATTTACCCTAAGCACCTGGTATATCTTAAGGAGTAAAACTGCACACTTTCACAGAAGGGAAAATTCTGACCTTAGCAATATGTGATGTCCCAGTGAATATGAGGATTAGGTGTCTCAACAGGCCGTTAGAATACAGCAGGGAACTTAACAACCACTACTGAGGCATGAAATGTGAGAGGAATAACAAAGCATGTTCAGGTTATAAAAGGCAGCATTAAATGTTTGCTGATGTGATCATAAGAGCTGAAGTTTTATCCACGACACACTCTATATGCATAAGAGAAAAGTAAGGATGAGACTGGGTACTGAGTATCAACACTGCTAAAACAGGAGCCAAAGAGTATGGAGAGACAGAGGTGTAATATGCTGAACACAAAAAAAGCAGCAATGTTGAGAATTACTTGATAACAATCGGAGATAACCCAAACAGAATTTGAGGATTTGTAAGGCTAGAAAAAAACAAAATGAAACTGCCAGAAGGGAATGTTTTCATCTGCCAACACAAAGCAGAACAATGGGAAAAATGGCAGGCATGCTATTGTTTTATAAAACAGATGCTGCTTCTGGTTTCTGGCCCATGTTCCTGACTGGTTTCAGTTCTAAAATACATCATGCAATTCGCCATTGCTGGAGTCTGGATGGGGGACACCCCAGAGCCTTCTAGGAACTGTGTAGCTCAGTGAGAAAGAGAAAGGAAGAGAGATCAACACTACACAGTCAGGTTGTTAATGCCAATGAAGGAGAAAACTTGAAGTTCCTGGATCCTCTTCCACACTATTCAGTTCTCACCTAGTCACTAGGGCTCTTGTGGTCTTTGTTTCTTCATCATGAAGGGAGAGGTTTGGTAATGGGTTCTTACTGTACCCAAACTCTACCAAGGTATAGAAAAAGTGTGTATATTCATATGTTTATTGCAGCACTATTCACAATAGCAAAGACTTGGAACCAACCCAAATGTCCAACAATGATACACTGGATTAAGAAAATGTGGCACATATACACCATGGAATACTATGTAGCCATAAAAAAGGATGAGTTCATGTCCTTTGTAGGGACATGGATGAAGCTAGAAACCATCATTCTCAGTAAACTATCGCAAGGACAAAAAATCAAACACCGCATGTTCTCACTCATAGGTGGGAATTGAACAATGAGAACACATGGACACAGGAAGGGGAACATCACACACTGGGGACTGTTGTGGGGTGGGGGGAGGGGGGAGGGATAGCATTAGGAGATATACCTAATGCTAAATGACGAGTTAATAGGTGCAGCACACCAACATGGCACATGGATACACATGTAACAAACCTGCATGTTGTGCACATGTACCCTAAAACTTAAAGTATAACAATAATAATATAAAAAAATAAAGAAAAGGAAAAGTGTGTATAATCAGCCATTTTAATCCTTGTTAACGCAGACAATATAAAAGGTTAAATAACCCCAAGAGTCCCACTTGAAAAGTGAGCATTATAAGATTTTAAGAGTAAGCAAATATGATGGCTTTAGTCTTGGTCTCAGGATGTAGAGACCATGCAAGTCAAAGGAAGACAAATTTGATAATGTAAAAATGAAAGCACTTCAGAAAATAGCTTTGCTACAAAATTCTCAGTGGCAGTCCAGTCTTCAGATAAATACTTAATCTTTTGGGAAATTCATCCCAGTGGTAAATCTAAAACAGTCGATGTTCATCCCCACTGAGACTAGATAGAAAAGGCTGGGGAATCACATAATGCTTTTGTACTTGATAGGATACTTTCATTGCAAGCAACAGAAACAAATGTGGCTAGCTTAAGCAAAAAGGAAATTTATCAGAAGGATCTTGATGAGAAGGCAGAAACCAGGCTTAAAATTTGGCAGTTCCAGGTATCTAAGCAGCAGAAAGTTCTCAAAGAGCCTCTGCCACTGAAATAGTTGCGTACAATCATTTTTCCCACCTTGTGTTGCTTTACTCAATATTCCCAGTCCCAGAGAGTCTGTTGAGGTTAGCTTGGGTCACATGTCTGCCCTTCTGATAGAGAAAAATGGAGCCACCTTGGCTTACAATCCTTCTAAGAATAGTCCATTAAAGAGAGAATTTCATAGAAGGACATCAGAAATTGTTATAAAAGGATGATGGATGTTGGGAGTGAAACAAACAAAAGCAAACACCTGACTCAACTTTTTAAAATCTTGATGTAAGAATTTTAATGCAAAACCAACTATGAGCTATTGTGACAGATACATATAAAGAGAGAGTAAGGCAAACCCACTGTGATTTTATGTGTCCACTTGACTAGACTGTAGGGTACCCAGACACTGGCGGAGAATTATTCTGGTTGGGTCTGTGAGGGTGGTTCTGGATGAGATTAACATTTGAATCCTAGACTGAATAAAGTAGATTACCCTCCCCAGCATGGGTGGGCCTCCCCTAGTCGCTGAGGGCCTGAAAAAAAAAATGCTGGCCTTCTCATAAGTTAGACAGAACTCCTCCTGCCCAACTGTCTTGGGCTGGGACATCAGTTCCTCCCTGCCTTTGGATTTGAACTGAAACATTGGCTCTTTCTGGGTCTCAAGCCTGACAGCATTCAGAATAGAACTACACCATTAACTTTCCTGGGTCACCAGCATACCAGCAGCAGATCTTGGGATATCTCAGGCTTCATAACTGTATGAGCCAATTCCTTATAATACATACTTTCCTCTCTCTCTCTCCCCCTTTCTCCCTCTAGATAGATAGATAGATAGATAGATAGATAGATAGATAGACAGATAGACAGACAGACAGACAGACAGACAGACAAATCGATCTCCTATTGGTTCTGTTCTTCTGGAAAACCCTGACTAATACACTCACCTCTCCAAAGTAAGGATATTAAAATACATGTTTTTCCTCCCCTGCTATACTTAAAAGTAGCTTGCCTTGTTCTATAGTCATTTCACTAATGCTGTATATCATTTGTCTTTCTGTAGTCTAATGAAGTAGGCACCGGACTTATAATTGGAAAACTAATTCGAAGTTCTAGCTTTGACATAATTTAATCTTGGGAAAACTGGAAAAACTTTTAACCTTCAGTTTTCTCATCTGCCAGATTTGGACAATAACACTTTTAAAGAATAAAAGTTTTGAGAAGTAAATGACAAAACTAATGGAAAAGTATCCAGCTGACACCTAGTAAACAGTAGGTATTTAATTAATGTTTATTACATCTAATATAAGTATAAATCAGGGCAGGGTCCATGTAATCTACTTTCTTGTCTATACTCCCCAAAGTGCTGAGCACAGTAGACACTTAATAAATACTTGTGAGTGTATTAGTCTGTTCTCATGCTGCTAATAAAGACATACCCGAGACTAGGTAATTTATAAAGAAAAAGAGGTTTAATGGACTCACAGTTCCACATGGCTGGGGAGGCCTCACAATCATGGCAGAAGATGAAGGAAGAGCAAAGAGACATCTTACATGGGGGCAGGCAAGAGAGCTTATGCAGAGGAACCCCCTTTATAAAACCATCAGATTTCATGAGACTTATTATCACAAGAACAGCATGGGAAAGACCCACCCTCACGATTCAATTACCTTCCACCAGGTCCCTCCCCATGACATGTAGTGATTATGGGAGCTACAATTCAAGATGAGATTTGGGTGGGGACACAGCCAAACCATATCAGTGAGTAACAATGAAATATACTGATAGAAATGCTTTATTATACACACTCCCATGTGCATGGAATAAAAAATGTGAATGAATCAAGTCAACCAAATAATATCAACCACTACCACACAGCATGTGATTGCAGCACAGACATGAGCAATTGGACAAGACAACTACAGTCTTCTAGAAAGAGAAATTCAACACCCTGCTGATAAAAGTGTGATCTTCAAGATAAATGGCAGGGCTGATACTATGTGTGGATGTGTGTTATGAGAGATTTTCTATCATCTTCAAATAATCAAAATTGAAGTCAAAGCTGGTCATTTCTTAAATGTTATTGACATAAGCTCTAGTGAGCATGCCATATTTTACAATCACCACTAAAGATAATTTCTCAATGAAAAATACTCTGCTAACAATTAAGTTAATATTTGTGTCTCAAATCCCAAGATTTTAAAGATCAATTATGCTAGTGTAATCCTAACTATTCCTTTGAATTGTGTTTACACAACCTGAAAATAAACAGGTTTTTTTGATGTCAAATAACAGAATTCACAGAATTGGTTATGTTGGCATTGTGAGGACACAGCCACAGAGAAAGATGCAGAGTACTAACTCCTGATCCCAATATTATATTTTCTAATGTCTAGGAAAATTTGAAATCAGTTAAAAGAAAAAGCCCCATGGAATAAAAAATGTTAAGTATATAAATTCTTTAATATTCCAATCCCATCATTTTGGGAAAACTGAGACTCATGAAGAATATGAAAATTTCCAATTCTTACAGGACTAGTTTTGAAGATGATCCAGATGATCTGACCCTTTCTTTCACCAAATATCACTTAAGTATCATCTTGTATCAGACATTATTCTAAATGCTAAAGATGCAGACAGAAAAGGACAATGCTCTCATAAAACTTACGTTACCATAAGTAAGTAAACAAATAAGAGAGTCCTAGATAATAAAGAGTGCTATAAAGATAAAAATCTGGCTGGGCACGGTGGCTCACATCTGTAATCCCAGCACTTTAGGAGGCCGAGGCAGGTGGATCATCTGAGGTCAGGAGTCTGAGACCAGCCTGGCCAACATGGTGAAACCACATCTCTACTAAAAAATACAAAAATTAGCCGGGCAGTAGTGGCATGCACCTGTAATCCCAGCTACTCGGGAGGCTGAGGTGGGAGAATCCCTTGAGCCTGAGAGGCGAAGGTTGCGGTGAGCCAAGATCGGGCCACTGCCCTCCAGTCTGGGCAAGAGAGTGAGACCCTGTCTCAAAAAAAAAAAGAAAGTGCCAGAGAGTGATGTGGGTACCTCTTTAGAGGGAGTTTTCAGCCAAAACCTCTCCAAGAAAGCAACATTTAGCTGAATCAATGATCACAAAGAACCAGTCTTATGCATACTTGAAGAAAATATGTTCCAGGCAAAGGAACAGCAGGTGCAAAGTCCCTGGAATGGCACACATCTGATAGAATTGAGGGACAAAGAGAAACCAGTGTGGCTAGAGAGTATGCATAAGAGGAAAAGTGGCATAAGACTGAGGTGTTTATAGCCATAATGAGAAATTGGGATTTTATTTGAAAAGCAAAGGATATTCCCAGTCTAGTGTTCTTAAAGTCCATTTTCATGAAGCTGAACTTTTTCTGGCAACAAATGGCTCCACTTCTGCAAAAATAACTAAAATGCAGGTTTGGCTCCTTTGCTGTAGGGTTTAATTTATCTGTAACATGAGGCTGTTCAGTAAGCCAAATGGTTTCGTAAAACAGATTTTCTTGGATGGCCCAATCCATTTAACCTACGGAAGGTGTGCCATTTGTTTCCCCTGAGCTAATGCAAAGTTGTATGTCCAACTTGGACATTATGTAGTCATCTGGGAAGGGAAAGCCCAGCCAGTGAGTAATAATGGATGGCTTGCCTCTGAGGAGTATACTTCCTCAATGAATCTGTATCAGCAGCGCTGGGCCTTCCAGCTTCTTCCCTGGAACAGAGGCCAACTAAACAGGCTCCTTAGAGGCAAGAAACATTTTTGCTCACATTTTTTTCCTCCCTGAGAAACACAGAGAGACAGCTCTGTTTTACATCAAGCCTTCAATCCAAGGCTTGCCTGCATGCTATATTGGAAGGTAAATGAAACAAGTGAAAATTGTTTTGACTTACACCCAACGGAGTTTGAAACTCATTCAGGCATTCAGTGAGTCATTGAGGCAAGTGGTGATCATAGGAATGGCCAAAATAAGATGCTATCACAGGTCATTTTCATTTTGCCCCTCTACTAATTATCTGTTATAGCAAATAGGACCCATTTATATGTGCAGTTTTCTACTAGCCTCCCATCTGGTTTAATTCCTCCACAACATCAATTCCATCTCTAGATGAGGATCTATTTTACAAATCTTTATCCCATCTATCTCTGCCAAGCAAAAGCAAGAGAGAAATTAGAAAATCACAAAGCACAGGTCTTGGTCTTGATCTCGATGTGAGAAAACAGGCCTTTCTTTTGTAGCCATATTTATTCTGCAAAACTTAATTATCAAACTCATAAGGTCTCAGAAGTAAATCAGACACTGAACAAAAATAATCATCACTCTAGGGAACATTAATTATAAAACAATGTTCCATGGAAAAGAACAATAATAATAACAAAGTACCATTTATTTAGGCACTTATTTAGTGCCAGCCACCATACTATCAGTGCACTAAATATATTCTTTTATATATTCCTCAATATGACCCTCTGAAATGGGTGACCTAGAAAGGGGCAGAAGTGCAATTCTGGTCTTTATGACTGCAAAGCATATACTCTTAACCCAAATTGGAAGATATGTTAGTTATAAACTCTTTGCTGGAAGTGAAAAGTTAATGCTATGTTAGATGAATTAAAAAATGATCCTTCTTCTCTGCGTTATCTCCTATATTGGGATTAGAAAACTATAGCCTGCTGGCCAAATCCAGCCCACAACGTGATTTTGTAAATAAAGCTTTATTAGAACACGGCCTTACCCATTAGTTTTTATGTGTTCTATATAGCTGTTTATATAGCTGTTTTAATGCTACAACAGCAGAGCTTAATAGAGAATATCTGGCCTGCAAAGTATAAAATAATTATCTTGCCCCGTACAGTAAATGTTCGCTGTAGGATTTCATAAAACTAAAACTAAAGATACAGACAGAAAACTGTGTGGGACAAAAAACCCCTGCCCCATATCTCCAGTAACTCTCTTCACATGAAGATTTAGCTTTTCTGTGTCCTGCGGTATTCCTGCCATAAACAAATTGCTAAACAAAATGGATATTTTGCATGGTGTAGTTGATGCTGTTGATGCCCTTGGCAAGATATGCTTTACCTGATAGTAGTGTCTTCATCCTCCGGCTGTTCTGAGTCTGACTAATAGCAGCTCACAAATGCATTCTTCTCATGAGAACCCCCCTTAGCAACCAGAGTGGAGCCACCCCTCGAAATGCTTGAGAGGTTTTGTTCTCCTTCCAGGGGTAGCCCATCGCCAGTGATGAATGGATATTAGAATAGTAGAATATAAAATGCTAGCTCTTCCTTGCCTCAAAGCAGGACAAGCCTGTGGTGCCAAAATCCAGAGATTCCTGGGGAATCAGGCAGAGCTTTCTCCCCACAGTCTCCTGCTCTCCTGCTTCCTTCATTTCTTTATGGGTTTCACCTGGGAGCCCTTCCCCACCAAGTCCCCTGCTGAAGAATCCCAGCTGTAGATTCCACTTCTTAATTACCTGCTTAATACACATAGTGATTACATAGGAGAAGTATTTGGTTATTTATTTTTTGTTATACTTTAAGTTCTGGGGTACATGTGCAGAACGTGGAGGTTTGTTACATAGGCATACATGTGCCATGGTGGTTTGCTGCACCCATCAACCCGTCATCTACATTAGGTATTTCTCCTAATGCCATCCCATCCCACGACAGGCAGTGATGTTCCCCTCCCTGTGTCCGTGTGTAGGAGAAGTATTTATCTCTATACATAATTTAAGAGAAATGCATGGAGATATGATGTGTATTATGCAATGGAGTTGGGAAGGAAGAGATGGAAGGAAGGAGATGTGGCCTAGTGCTATGCTACTGTAAGTTGGTGCAATCCTCTATTTCTTTCCTTTCCCCAGCAGGAACATTAACTGTCACCCTTAGGACAGCACATTTTCTGGCTCCAGGCTTGATGACCACAGACTCCAAAAGAAGCTTTCATCAGGTTGACTACACTGACAGATGCTGCAAGCTTTGTCAGGCTACCCCCAGTCAGCAGCAGGCTCAGAAATAGAGGCAAATGACAACTAAACATAAAAAAAATGGTCCACTTAAAAATGTATTTTGTATCTGCTTCCCAGCCTGACGTGCTTCCTGCCATGTCGACCTCAGAAACTACTGGGGTGAAGAACATAAGTACAATTTTCTTCTTTAAATCAGTGCACAACTTCTCATACACTTTTTAGCTAAACTATGTTCCTTGCTCTGTTCTTTCACTTAGATTTCTATAAGACTTAAAAAAAACCTTCTTGGGGTCTCTCTCTCCTGCCACATTCCACCCCACTGCACCCCATGAGATACCGTCCTCTCCTTCCAACACATTCACACACCCTAGTATCCACAACCCATTGGAATGTCTGTTAATAAACGCCCTGAGGCATTCTCTTTAGCTGAACAATTACGAAAAATTTCTAAGAAGCTGAACCATGTGTGACCTAAATTGGCTTTCAAAATGCTTTTTAGAGCTGAGGGAGCGGCATTTGCGGCATAATCGCCTTCCACCTTGACATTAATTATGCACCATGGTGTTTAGAGAGAAACTCCGAGCCAGGAATATAAGTGTTTGTAAAGTAAACATGTCAAGCAAAACAGAACATTGTAAAATGAAGAAAATATTAAATCCAATGCTGTTATGATCCATTTCTCTACTCTTTTCTTGGTGGTTGTTCCTCATAAATCTTCTACATTCACCTACAAAGGACTGGCATTTCCTTCCTCAATAAGAGATAAGGTGACTCAACAATACTTGTAGTTTGGATTTCTTGAAAGAGAAAAAGAAAAAAGGAGGTGCTTTTTTCCACTTTGCGGTTGAAAATAAAAAGGGCTTGCTGATTTAAAGAGCTGCACAGCCTTGGGGAGCCTTTAGAAAGCACTCTGTGTAGGAACAATTCTGTTTCTATACAACCACATGAACTGTAATTTCATTCCCCTTTCTTCATTATCAAGGACATTTGCATGACAGCAGGGCCCTAACAGTTCCTGAGTTTACCTATTCCTAATCCTTATTTCTTCCTTTAGCATCATTAGCCCTTGTAGGTGGCATCTTTATTAATTGTTACACATAAAGCTTCAATGTCACAAAGGATCCCAGGTTTAGCAGGATACTTAATGAAAATATTCCACTGTTTATAAGGAAAAAAGTCCCAAGACAGTATCCAAAATATTCAAAAGATTCCAGTAGTTTTCAAAATATTTTAGCATCTCTTCAACTAAATCTTATGACAAAGCCCAATTAAAAAAACAAACAAGGGCCAGGCACGGTGGCTCATGCCTGTAATCCCAGCACTTTGGGAGGCCGAGGTGGGCGGATCACAAGGTCAGGAGTTCAAGACCAGCCTGACAAACATGGTGAAACCCTGTCTCTACTAAAAATACAAAAATTAGCCAGGCGTGGTGGTGCGCAACTGTAATCCCAGGTTATCGGGAGGCTGACACAGAGAATTGCTTGAACCCAGGAGGTGAAGGTTGCAGTGAGCCTAGATCGCACCACTGCACTCCAGCATGGGTGACAGAGTAAGACTCCATCTCAAAAAAACCAACAACAACAACAACAAAAAAAATCAGGACAGGCACAGTGGCTCAAGCCTGTAATCCCAGCACTTTGGGAACCCAAGGGTGGCAGATCACTTGAGCCCAGGAGTTTGAGACCAGCCTGGGCAAAATGGCAAAACCCCATTTCTACAAGAAATAACAAAAAAGTAGCCAGGCATGGTTGCAGGCCCCTGTAGTCCAAGCTACTTGAAAGGCTGAGGTGGGAGGCTCACCTGAGCATGGGAGGTTAAGGCTGCCGTGAGCTGTGATCATCCCACTGCACACCAGCCTGGGAGAGAGTGTGAGACCCTATCTCTCTAAAAAAAAAAAAAAAAGAGAGAGAGAGAGAGACAAAAGTGGAGAAGTGGAGCAGCCCAGCTAAGACAGACACTACCCACTGTACACACATCCATTCCCCATGGGTGATTGTGTGAACAACTTCAAGGAACTCTCAGGGTGCCTGCCAAGCTCAGTTTGGAAACCAATGATTTAAACTACACACAATATATTGTTGTCTTCTGGATGAAGTATTTATGCTCACTGACAATAGGCCCATTAACTTTCCTTTTAAAACCATTCTACAGAAAATCATCTCCATCTAATAAGATTTCACTCACTGGATGACAGTTGAAATACACTTTTATGGGAAATATTGCCTTTATGACTTTAGACATACCCATTGATAAAACATCTCCACCAGGAATCCCAAGTTGGTAGACCCTGTGAACACACTGGAAGATTGTAGCATTGAAGAAAAGAAAAAGCATCAAAGAAGGACTTACTGCTGTGAAACCCACAAAACTCTTTAAAAAGTCATAGCTCTCTACAGGTGAAAATATTTACATTTCCTTTGGAAATAAAATACATTTCCTTAGGAAGGAAATTAGCAAGTGCCTGAGACTTGTGAATGATAATTGGAGCTAACCAGAGGTTTTACAGTGACTGAAAAGGGTAATTCTATAAAACTCAAGAGTAGAGTAAGATACAGGAAGATGATTTACTCAGTAAGAGATAGACCAATTCATATGAAATTCAAAGGAGCTAAGATAATGTTTAGCTAGGAAAGAAAGAATGTAGAAATTGAATTGCATTTATATATTTGAAATTCCATTAAGTAAGAGAAGAAGTAGCCTTGTTTTGTGTTGCCCCAAGAGGAAAATGAGTGGAGTTTACAAAAGGCCAGATTTTACACTAACATAAAAAAAGGCTTTCAAACTACAGTTGCCAGGTGATAAAACAGACAAACTTGAGAAGTAATAAGCTTCTAATACTAGAAGCATAAAAGTAGAAACTGAGAGACCTGATGGGGATTCTTAAACAGATCTGTTGTTGGGTTTACAAGACCTTAAAAGTCCTTACCAATACTCAATACAGGTATTCTAATTTGATTGCATTAATTACTAGCAAAAGTCAAAACACATTCTATCAAAAGTCATTAAAACATTCTTATATTACCAAGAGTGCTCTAAACCTTAATCAATTTGTTGAATGTTGTAGAATCCACATATAACATAATAAAGACAAAAATTGGGAGCATCTTTGAGAACTCTGATGTGACTTCCCAAATGGTTATCAATGAGATTTTCTCCTCAACATTTAAACTCCTCCTATTGTAACCATAATAGAAGTCCATTGCCTGATATGCAGGGCAAGTCAATATGCCAAGACAGAGTTGCAGCAGAGAAAGAGGTTTTAATTGTAGAGCCACAGAACAAGGGGATGGGAGGAAACCTCAAATCCATCTCTCTCAAGAGTTTGGGGCTAGGGTTTTTAAGAGTCTGGGAATGGGCCAAAGTATGGAGATTATTGATTGGTTGAGGAGTGCAGGGTAAAGTCATAGGACGAGGAGACGAAGAAACTGCATTCTCATGCTGATTCTGTTTTTCTGTGAGGGTCTTTAAACATCCATCAGCTGTTCTGCTGGAATTCAAGATCCACTTAAGCAATTCTTAAACAAAAGCTGTACAATTCTAACACCAGAGATCTATCTATCTAACATCAGAAATCTTATCTATGGGAACAATGGAGATGCAAATGGCTAGTATCTAATGTTACCTGACTTTCAGTTCCAAGGAAGTGGGTCAAAGTACAGCCTCATTAATGCTTAATCATAACTAAATTTCTGTCAAGAATTCTTGTTAACCCCATGAGATTGGCTTTAATATCTGTTCACAGTTCATTTAGACACAAAAATAGTGTATTAGTCTGTTTTCACACTGCTATAAGGAACTACATAAGATTGGGTAATTTATAAAGAAAAAAAGGTTTAATTGACTCACAGTTCCACATGGCTGGGGAAGCCTCAGGAAACTTATAATCATGGCAGAAGGTAAAGGGGAAGCAAGGCACATCTTATATGGAGGTGGTTGAGAGGTACTGCCAAACACTTTTTAAACCATCAGATGTCATGAGAACTCACTAGCATGACAGCAGCATGAGGGAAACTGCCCCTATGATCCCATCACCTCCTATCAGGCCCCTCCCTCAACATGTTGGAGATTACAATTCAAGATGAGTTGACACAGAGCCAAACCATATCACTCCACCCCAGCCCCTCTCAAATCTCATATCCTTTTCACATTTCAAAACTAATCATGCCTTCCCAACAATCCCCCAAAGTCTTCACTTATTCCAGCATTAACTTAAAAGTCCAAGTCCAAATTCTCATCTAAGACAAGGTAAGTCCCTTCCACTTATGAACCTGTAAGATAAAAAACAAGTTAGTTACTTCCAAGATACAATGAGGGAACAGGCATTGGGGAAATGTTCTTGTTCCAAATGAGAGACACTGGCCAAAACAAAGGGACCACAGGCCCCATGCAAGTCTGAAACCTGGCAGGGCACTCATTAAATCTTAAAGTTTCAAAATAATCTCCTTTGACTCCATGTCTCACATCCAGGACATGCTGATGCAAGGGGTGAGCTACCAGGCCTTGGGCAGCTCCACCCCTGTGGCTTTGCCAGGTACAGTCCCCTCAGCTACTTTCACAGGTGGGCATTGAGTGCCTGTGGCTTTTCCAGGTGCATGATGCAGGCTGTCAGTGGACCTACCATTCTGGGGTCTGGAGGATGGTGGCCCTCTTCTCACAGCTCCACTAAGCAATGCCCAAGTAGGGACTCTGTATGGGGGCTTCATCCTCATATTTCCCCTCTGCATTGCCCTGATAGAGGTTCTCCATGAGGGCTCTGTCCCTGCAGCAGACTTCTGCCTGGACATCCAGGCATTTTCATACATCCTCTGAAATTGATGGAGGGGTTCCAAAACTGAACTCTTGTCTTCTGCACACCCGCAGACCCAACACCACATGGAAGGTGCCAAGGCTTGGGGCTTGCACCCTCTGAAGCAATGGCCTGAGTGGTATCTTGGCTCCTGTTAGCCATGGCTAAAGCTGGAATGGCTGGGACACAGGGCACCATGTCCCGAGGGTGCACAGAGCACCTGGGTCCTAGGAAACCATTTTTCCCTCCTAGGCCTCCAGGCCAGTGATAGAAGGGGCTATGAAGATCTCTGAAATGCCTAGAAACATTTTCCCCATTATCTTGGTTATTAACCTTCAGCTCTTCATTACTTAAGCAAATTTCTGCAGCAGGCCTGAATTTATTCCTAGAAAAGGAGTTGTTCTTTCCTACTGCATGGTCAAGCTACAAATTTTTCAAACTTCTATGTTCCGCTTCCCTTTTGAACATAAGTTCCGATTTCAGATCATCTCTTTGTGAATGCATATAAACTGTACACTTTCAGAAAAAGCCAGGTCACATCTTGAATGTTTTGCTGCTTAGAAATTTATTCTGCCAGATACCCTAAATCATCTTTTGCAAGTTCAAAGTACCTCAGATCTTTAGGACAGAGACAAAATGCCAGCAGTCTCTTTGCTAAAGCATAGCAAGAGTGGGACCTTTGCTCCAGTTCACAATAAGTTCCTCATCTCCATCTGAGACCACCTCAGCCTGGACTTCATTGTCCATATCACTATCAGAAGTTTGGTCAAAAATATTCAACAAGTCTCTAGGAAGTTCCAAACTTTCTCATATCTTCCTGTCTCATTCTGAGTCCTCCAAACTGTTTCAACCTCTACCCATTACCCAGTTTCAAAGTTGCTTCCACATTTTTAAGTATCTGTGTAGCAATGCCCCAAACTCCCAGTACCAATTTTCTGTCTTAGTCCATTTTTACACTGCTATAAAGAACTACCTGAGTCTGGGTAACTTATGAAGAAGAACAGTTTAATTGATTCACACTTCTGCATGGCTGGAGAGGCCTCAGGAAACTTACAATCATGGTGGAAGGTGAAGGGGAAGCAAGACACATCTTACTTGGAGGTAGGAGAGGGCAGGGAACTGCCAAATACTTATAAGCCATCAGATCTCATGAGAAGTCACTATAATGAGAACAGCATGGGGGGAACCACCCCCATGATCCAATCACCTCCACCAGTTGATTCCTTGATACATGGGGATTACAATTCAAGAAGAGATTTGGGTGGGAACACAAAGCCAAACTATATCAAATAGTAATCATATATGTCACTTTTAAAAAACATAAACATATACATTAGGTTGTTATTCTACTAAAGGCATACCTTGAATACTATGAGACATACACACAAACACCCACAGAAAGAAAAATAGCATTAAATCATAGAACCTCAGGATTGGTTGTGTGGTTTTTCCCCTACACACTCTTTGTCTGAAAAGCTCAGTATGAACTCCATACTGTTTGGCTTCAATAGGGCTCCCTTTCCCCTCCCTTTGTAAAAATCAACAACAACAACAAAAAATTTCCTTCTCTAAAGGCACTTCTCTTCCATTCTACCTCAGTTCCCAAGTCACATATTACTTCCTCAGAGAGGCCTTTCCCAACCATTCAATCTCAAGAAGCACTTCTTTTCATTTATTATTTATTTGTTCTTATCTTGTTTTTGGCCTAAATAATTGATTTATTTTCTTAATCTCTGAGTCTGTGCTAAATTAAAAGTTCTTTATTTGTTTTGTTTGCCATTGTAAATTCAAGACCAAACCACAGAATTCTCAATAAATATTTGGAGAGAGAATAAACAAGTTCAAAAATATAAGGAGAAACTTGTTCCTGAGGTTGATTACAAAAAATCTCTATTAAGCTTTTCAAAATGTATAATCAGCCAGGCACAGTGGCTCACACCTGTAATCCCAGCACTTTGGGAGGCCAAGGAAGGTGGATCACCCGAGGTCAGGAGTTCAAGACCAGCCAACCTGACCAAAATGGTGAAACCCCATCTCCACTAAAAATACAAAATTAGCCAGGCGTGGTGGCACATGCCTGTAATCCTAGCTACTTGGGAGGCTAAAGCAGGAGAATTGCTTGGACCTGGGAGGCGGAGGTTGCAGTGAGCTGAGATCACGCCATTGCACTTCAGCCTGGGCAACAATAGTGAAATGCCATCTCAAAAAAAAAAAAAAAAATGTATAATCATTTATTTTCAAATTCTGCTTTCTCTGTTTTTTTTTTTTTTTACTGTAGTTACCTTTGTTCTCATTTTTTTAAATTAATTGTAAATTAATAATTAATTGAATATTATGTGCTGATATCATACAGGTATTATGAGGAATATTAGTAAATGCATGAGATATATACTCAAAATCTTACATTCTGTTTATATTTATAATATATACTCAGACATGCTTTATAAAATAAGGCAGTAAATGATATTCTAGAGATAGAAAACATGGCATTGTGGTACCATAGGAGAAGGATGAGAAATACCCAGTATGTTTCTAGGTTTTCAATTTTTTTAAACTTTGTGGTAGATAGATTAGATAGATAGATAGATAGAGAGATAGATAGATAGATAATCTTACTGCAAAATAAATGTATTTGATATATTTTGAAATGGCTGCCACAGAGCCAGCAGAATGAAGTGGGCCTGCAAAGCTATCTTTTGTAGGATAAATTTGCATCTCTATAGAATTTCCATTAATGCAGCCAGGCCTTCCCTTTCTAGGCCTTTCCCAGATCTAGGAGAGCTTAACAGAGTCTGACCCCTTTAAAGGTCTGAAAAGAAACATTTACCATCTATTCTCTCTGAGGGCTATTGCCTATGAGGCTTCATCTACCTAACAAGATCACCTTCGCTAGCCAAGACCTGTCCTTTCTCCCTCCCATTACCTGTCTTGCCACTATAACCTGGTGTTGGCCATGCTCTGAGCCTGAATTTTTTCTGTAACCTCAAGGTAGTATATGAGCTTTTGTACCCCATTAAGGGGTTAGTTCTTCATTCAGAGGCCTCCCATGTATACACATTAAATAAATTTGTATGCTTTTTCTCCTATTAAATCAATCTCTCATGTAAGTGATTTTCAGCAAACCTCCAGGGGGCCAACAGCCTTGCCCCTCACAATATAAACATACGTATGTAACTGCCCAATGGATTCACCTTGCCCACTGCCTAAACAGAGTCAATTTATCAAGACAGAGGAACTGCAGTGGAGAAAGAGTAAATCATGCAGACCCACCTGTGCGGGAGACCAGAGTTTTATTATTACTGAAATCAGTCTCCCCGAGCATTCAAGGATTGAAGTTTTTAAAGATAATTTGGCAGGTAGGGGCTTGGGAAGTGGGAAGTGCTGATTCGTCAGGTTGGAGATGGAATCATAAGGGGCTGAAGTGAAGTTTTCTTGCTGTCTTTTGTTCCTGGGTGGGATGGCAGAATTGGTTGGGCCGGATTACCCGTCTGGGTAGTGTCAGCTGATCCATCCAGTGCAGGGTCTGCAAAATATCTCAAGCACTGAAATTAGGTTTTGCAATAGTGATGTTATCCCCAGGAGCAATTTGGGGGGGTTCAGACTCTTGGAATCAGAGGCTACATGGCCTCTAATCCGTACTTTCTAATCTTATAGCTAATTTGTTAGTCCTGCAAAGGCAGACTGGTTCCCAGGCAGGAAGGGGGTCTTTTCAGTAAAGGCCTATTATCAATTTTATTTCAAACTATGAACTGGATTCCTTCCCAAAGTTAGTTTGACCTATGCCTAAGAATGAACAAGGACAGCTTAGAGGTTAGAAGCAAATTGGAGTCAATTAGGTCTGATCTCGTTTACTGTCAAAATTTCCTCAGTTATCATTTTTGCAAAGGTGGTTTCACATACATTTATGTATGTATGTATATACATATATGAGACAGGTATGTGAAAGACAAATACAAGGTAGTACACAGTGTTACATGAATATTATAAAATAAGTTGATATTACACGTAACTTTCAATGGATCAGTAGTCTTCAGCTTATTAAATAAACTTACTAAAAGCAAATTTTCAAAAATGCTTATAAATACCAAAACATATATTTTTGTTTCTTTACTAACTGTTATCTACCATATTTATTATTCTCGCTGTTTTAGCCAGTATTTGACTTGGAAAAGAGAAAACATTCCATTGGAGGAAGAACCTTAGGAAGGCACCTGACTTAGATGTCAGATGAAACTTTCAGAAGATATACTGACTAAGATCTCGATAGAAATTGCTCAGGAGGGGAGGCAAATGAGAAGACATTCCAGGCAGAGAGAATGTCCATGCAGAGAGAGAAAGTGACGAAGTGAGAAAGATACGCCTTCCAGAAACGGAAAGAAATGCAATATGGCTGGAGTGTAGTATATTTGGGGTTGATAAGGAGCAGAGGTGGAAAATGATGAAAGTAGAGAGGTAATGCAGAACCAAATCATGAGAGCTCACTTAAGCCAATTTCAAAGTTTGGAGGAACTTAGCAATAAAGAGTTGCCTTTTGAATATGTCATGAGCAGTAAGGAAGCTTGTTTCTTCCCAAGACAACTCTTTCTTATGATGTTTAATGAGCTTTTTTAAACCTGAAGCAAATATGGCAAAATGTTATGATTTACTTAAACAGAATTGCTTTTGTAAATAATATTCTTTATACTTTTATGCTATGTTTAAATTTGCATAACGCAACTTAAGAGAGGTACAGACTAATGCATAGATCAATCCAACAAATAAGGAACTCCACTTTCCACTTTCAGATCTCCAGTATTATTAATGGAAGGAAATTTTGTATAAAGTCCAAACAGTGGCCCTCATTTTAACTCTTAGAAAGCAGAGGCATTATATGTTAGGGAGTGCTTGTCAAAGCACAGCTGAAATAATGATAGGATTTCTTGCTTACAGCAATTCATAATGTCTATTAATGTATATCAATGGAAACATGTTACATGAAAATTGTAGGCGGGAAATTGGATATGCCCATAATATACCTAGAGGTGCATTTATGCCTATTGAGCATCTTTCTTACATAAGCCTCTACCTATTGATATTGCTGAATCATTTCTACCTGCTGACCTAAGTCCTGGCCTTCTGTGGCCAATAGATGTCTAAAACTACTGTGCCTCAGTCTTTCACTTCAAGTATTTCTGAACATGTATGTGTTGTAATGTATAGCCAGCGTTTTCCCATTGTACTTTGCTTTTGAACTTCTAAGCATAACCCAGATGCCCAAACAAAGAAAGGTGTATGCCTGGGGTGGGGGAGTTTGTCCTGTGATGCATGAACCAGCCTCATTACTTAAGGTAGTTCTCTCCCTTTCCTTCTAACAAATTTAAGTCTCTGCTCCAGACTCTGAAGAGTAGATGTCATTCTTCCAAAGCAATTTATAATGTTTGTTAAGGACTTCTCAGGATTTAGTTATAAAATTACTCAAATGCTTAGCAGTCCTCAAATCATCCATGTCATTCTAAGATCATCTCTATCAAACAGAAATGATATAAAATTAAAGAATTATTATGGGCAAGCATAGTAATTTTTTGGTAAAGGCCAAGTTGGTAATGCCTCTATGGAATCCTTTCCAGTGCCTTTAATTCCTCAGAAATGGTGGCCATGACACTGACAAATTGACTTCTGACACATGGTAAAATATTGGCAATGACCTATGCCCAAAAGTTCAGCTTTGAACTGGAAACAACAGAATAGTTTTCTTCTCCCATGAAACTTCAAAAAATATATATAGAATAAAGACTTAGAGGCATGTTGGGATGTCTGTCTCCTTTGCATATCATAGAGCCAAGTTTCCCATCTCTAGAATATCATTTATTGCCTACTTTTATAGAGAGCTATTTGTGTTTCTACTTCTCTTACTAGACAATAAACTTCTTGAATGGAAGAATTAACTAAGGTTTTTTCACCTTCCAACAGGTGAAATCCAGTAATTAACACACTGTCTGTAACAAAGTAGAAGCTCAGAAAACGTTAACCAACCAAAATTGGCTTGAAACCATGGTTTCCAGAAGAATTAGGCTTTGCAGAAAATCATTGTTGAGTCAGAAATTGGCAAGAATCATTTTATACCCTATTGGCATGTGGTTCTCTCTCCATTTCTTTCTCTTTTTTTTTTTTTTTTTTTTTTTTTTTGAGAAGAAGTCTTGCTCTGTAGCCTAGGCTGAGTGCAGTGGCGTGATCTCAGCTCACAGCAACCTCGCCTCCTTCATTTAAGCAATTCTCGTGCCTCAGCTTCCTGAATAGCTGAGATTACAGACATGTAACACCATGCCCAGCTAATATTTTTTTTTTTTGTATTTTTAGTAGAGACGGGGTTTCATCATGTTGGCCAGGCTGGTCTCAAACTCCTGACCTCAGGCTATCCACCCACCTCGGCCTCCCAAAGTGGTGGGATTACAGGCATGAGCCACTGTGCCCACCCCCTCTCCATTTCAAAGTGGTTGTTTCAAAATGAATCTGCTGAGAGCAGAGCCCAGGTGTTGACAGCAGCTGTATGTATCTATTTTCATCGATTGTAGAAGTTCCAAGGTGGTTAGGCTGGCAAGTTAAAATTAATGTAAAAATGTTTTCCCAGTGTCTCTAGCACAAAGAGGGAAGAAATCTTAAAACTAAAGTTTTAATATCTGGTGAAGACATAATGAAATTTTAATATTACAAAAGAAATAAGGTTTGTCTAAATATTACAATAAGAAACAAGGTTTGTCTAAATAGTTTTGCAATGTTCCATGGAAATGAATGCTATACCAAACTTATTTCAAACAGAAATTTAAAAGTTCCTTAAAAAGTGAAAGAATTGAGAGTCTGCACTTTGTTAGTCTTGTAATCATCCAGCTATAAACCCATGATGAATTTTCTTCTTTAGTTTTGCCTTGACAGGAAAATATAGCTGGCTGAAGTAACTGAAGCATTTACCCTTTCAAAAGTAGTATGCTAAGTTTACATGTATTCACTTTAATTCATTTTTATCCTTTTTCTTTCCATGGGATAGTAGAAATTGTGTTCTCCACCCATCACTACAAAAATAGTCATCAAAAATACCTCAAAATATAACGGATCAGAAGTTCTATGACACCCAATACCAAGATAATGTGAAGAATCTTATTTATAAATATGGTATGTAAGTTATTGTAGGAAATGAGGGTTCTAACTACCACATAGGTCAAATGTATTGCTGCTATTGGGAAAAGGAGAGAGTCTGACTGGTAATATTCATCATGGTTTTAATGAGAGTTGGAGAGGAAGGTGTGAAGGGAAAACAAAGTTGCATAAAAACCCTTAGAGTTTTTAGAGAGCCAGAAGAAGAAAAATTAACCTGGAGCACAGAAGAACTGATGCAGAAAAACAACCTGCCAGACATGGAGAGAAGTGTAGGAAAATTCCAAAGATTTCCCTGAATATGTGTAACTGCAATTCCCTACCAAACCTAGAGCATGATTCATGATTTAGAAATAATTTGGGCTTGTTTTTTCCTCATTGTGAAAGTAATAATTCCCCTGTGTGAAAACTGTGGAAAACAATTTAAGGAATAACTATTACCCATTATTTAAATCCCCAAAGACAACCTCCATGAACATTGTGCTGTATATCCTCCCAGATATAGATACATATTCATGTTTTATGTAATTGAGAACATATTAAATATACAATTTTTATGTCCTACATTTGTTTTTCCATTGCCATTAAAAACTCTCTTAATACATCATGTTATGGATGTAATATTGTGTTAAATAGTTCAATGTTAAATATTTTTTGTTCTTTCCAATGATTCATAATGATTTTTTAAAAACCACTGGGAATTTATGATCACCAAACCTGGAAGCAACTAAGATGTCCTTCAATAAGTGAGTGGATAAACTATGGTACATCTATAGAATATAACACTACCCAGCAATGAAAGGAATCAGATATCAAGGTCATTGCAAAGACATGGATGAATCTTAAATTCATAATGTATATTTGCTAATAGGTTGGGGAAAAGGTTCTGACCCAAATAACTAGAAATGACCTACATACCTTGTAAGACTGAAGTCAAAAGAAAATACACAAAAGCATTCTACTCTCACTGATAAAATTGTCTCCAGGGGGTTGTGAATCGACAATTCTAAAACCACTATATATATGTAGGGGATCGGTCAGGGTGGTGGGAGAAATTATAAGGATAAAGTTATAGGAAACAGACACAAACCTTCTTGGAAGGCCAGGAGGTTTGCATAGCTTCAGTAAAAGATTTGGCTGAAGGCAGTCTAATCGTCTTTACCTTGAGTTGATAGCAGAAGAGCAAATAACAAGGGAATGTGGGGGAGTTTATCTAAATAGCTTGTTTACTCATGTGGTCCTAAGACTGACCTTTGATCACCTGTGGGCCCATGATTGCTCTCTACTCAGGAGGTCAGCAATGTTAATTACCCTCTAGTGGTGTTTACCTGAGACCTCTGTCATTTAATCTGTACTAAATAAATGCAAACTTTGCCAGCTAATTGAGGCCGAAGCTGTGGACTCATGCAGTGAGACCCTTAGCCACGCTGACAGGCAAAATATCTGTGTCAGTGCACGTCTTTCATCTGTTGCTGGTTCAGGGTCTGCAGGTCAGACCTGGCATATATATATATATATATTGGAATTGAAGAAATTAAATAAATACATAGTGAATGATGAGAATCAGGTTTCTCACTGTTAAAGTATAAGGTTATAAATAAACCAGAGGTGGAAACTAAAATGATCCATGAAGCAATAGATTAGAGTTAAAGACATCAGCATGAACTCAAATTTAGCTTAATGTAGATACGGATGGTTACATATTTATTATTTATAGCTATGC
The DNA here is from genome assembly GCF_006542625.1 of Nomascus leucogenys. Taxonomy (NCBI): domain Eukaryota; kingdom Metazoa; phylum Chordata; class Mammalia; order Primates; family Hylobatidae; genus Nomascus; species Nomascus leucogenys. Next base: position 23,835,596 of record NC_044402.1, read on the forward strand.
ATGTGATCAGGGGTTAGTATATACACATGTATTTCCTTGCTCTGTCAACTGAAAGAACCTAGAAACACTGACATTTAGTAGCAACAAGCCCACTTAGTGCCCAAATCTTGGTTTCTAATACTATTCTTCAATAAAAGGACAAGGGCTCCTTGGATGAATTGCTGAATCTAGGACTGGGGCAAGAAATACACAAGATGACCCTGGAGCATATAGTCATACCACAAAGTAAGAAAGAGCTTTAAAAAATGCAATGATAAGACGTGTCAAAATGACACAGACATCAACTAAAAGAGCTTTCAGCGGTCAAAGCTGAAATAATTTAACTAACAAAATAAAGTAGTATTAGATTTTTAGCTCAAAACATAAAATAACTATCTATGCCTCTACACTCTTATAAATAAATGTTAAATAAATTTGTTAATAGGAGAAAAATAGATACATCTTCCATAAAGAAATATTCTAAGGAATTTATGTAAATATTCTCCCTTACATGTGACAATTAATTTTCTAATTCTTAAATGGGAGATACTTTCAGTGACTCTCTTCCAAAGAGTACACTGGGAGAAGGGGAAAGAAAAGAGTTGACAGTAGAGAAACATGATAAACACTACCTCAACCAGGTGATCAAGGTCAAACTCAACAGTGATGCCATGTTAATAGTAAGTACCCTTGAAAAGATGTGATGATAATGGCACTTTATCTCTGTGGTCTTCCTTCCAAAACCCACAAGTTCAATCTTATCACATTTTTAAAACTCAGAAAAATTTCAATAAAGGGACATCCTATAAAACATGTGAGTGGTAGGCCTGGCGCAGTGGCTCATGCTTGTAATCCCAGCACTTTGGGAGGCCGATGCAGGTGGATCACGAGGTCAGGAGTTTGAGAACATCCTGGCTAACACGGTGAAACCCCGTGTCTACTAAAAATACAAAAAATTAGCTGGGCATGGTGGCGGGTGCCTGTAGTCCCAGCTACTTGGGAGGCTGAGGCAGGAGAATGGCATGAACCTAGGAGGCAGAGCTTGCAGTGAGCCAAGATCGCACCACTGCACTCCAGCCTGGGCGACAGAGCGAGACTCTGCCTCAAAAAAAACAAACAAAAAAAACCATGTGAGCAGTACTCCCCAAAACTGTCAAGGTCATCAAAACCAAGGGAAGTCTGAAAAACTCACAGCTTAGAAGAACCTAAAAAGACATGATGACTATATGTAATGATAACCTAGATAGGATCCTGGAGCAATAAAAGGTCATTAAGTTATAACTAAGGAAATCTGAATACAGTATGCATTTTAGTTACTATCAATGTTGGCTCATTCATTGGGACAAATGGACCTTACCAATATTTATATTAGGGGAAAATGGATGTAGTACACATGGAAATTTTCTATACTATCTTTGCAATATTTCTGTAAATCTAAAACTATTCTAAAGTAAAACGGTTAAGTTTTAAATAATTAAGAATATTTTGGCCCCAAAGAGTTGTCCGTAGTTCTGATTATTTTCTGAGAACTAGAATTACTGATTAAAAGAATACTTAAAGGGGCCCTATTGCCAATTACTTGCCATTACTTTTGCACTAATTTAATATGTCAGTGACAGCATTTGAGTGAGTCTGTCCCTCTGTAGGAGCCCTGATTAAAAGTGACTTAGATGTTGAATGTTCCTTACAGAAGCCAACTAGTCAAAAAGGACTAGCTTTATTCAACCTGAAGTGAAATAAGTCAGTATAACCTAGAGGATAAGTGTTCAGGGTTGAATGATGCTGCGTGAATTTGTATATGGCTCCACTATTTTCTGACTGACTTTGGGCAGGTTATGTAGCTGCCTTAATCCTCAGTCGTTCTTACCTGTAACATGATGATAACCAAATAACTTTACCATATGGTTTTGAGGACAATTAAATAAGGTAATGCATACCACTTAATTAGTACCATAGCTGGCACAAAGTAAGCACTCGTTCTCAGTTATTGTTATGGGTTTTTACTTGTTCATTCATTTATTCTACAAATACTTATTGAAGAACCATTATGTGTTAAGCACTCTGGAAAGTTCTGGAGAGACAGTGGTCAACAAGACACAATCCCTGCCTCTAAAGAGCTTACCGTCTTGCAGTAAAGTCCGAGACATGCACAAGAAATCACAATCTCATGTGATGAGCATGCAAACAGACTTCCCCATTCCAGGAAGCAATGGAAGCATATGGCATGATCATGATCAAGAAAGCCTCATCAGGGAAGTGGACAGATGAGCCAAAATCTAAAGGATTTCTAGGATTTAACCCAATGGTGTACTGAAGCCAGCACACACCCGCTCTCTAGGACCCATTGTGCAAATTTCTTCCCAATTTTGTGTGCAATGACATCACGTGGGTAGCTTGATAAAAGCTATGGTGAGAATGTTTATGCCATGAAAACCATCAAATGCTGCAAATCCGGGGTCCTCTTCTTCCCCTCTCCCAAAAGCAGTTGTTAAATGTTTACCAGCAAAACACTGCTTTAACCAATCAAATTCTGGAGGAATGTGGAGGGAAGCAAGGAGCACGGTGGATTTGAGAAACTGAGAGGCATTTGTCTGAGCTAGAGCAAGAAGGGGTTATGAGGATAAAGAACAAGTGGAAACCAAATCATGTAGCCCTTTGTAAGCCAAATTAAGACATTTAGAATTTTTTTCTGAGGGCAATGGGGAGCCACTGAAGGGTGTAGGGTGAGGGATCAGATATGGTTTGCACGTTAGAAAGATTCCCTCTGGATTTGAAGAGCATAGTATAATTGAGAATAGACAGGGTGTGCTTAAGATTTTATGGATACATAAATGACTTGGATTTGATAATTATCTTTGTCTTCACCTGGTGGTATAATTAAAGTGCCATTATCAGTTAATGTATCAAAATGTTTGTATTTTTTTCTTTGTGTTTCCTACCTGGATTTTTTTAAGTTACTTTCTTAACAAACTGTCACAAAACAGTGGACTGAGACTTAACACTTTTGACAGTTTTATTACATTTCTAACAGTTCCTAGAAAATTTTCTTCTTCCCAATCCTACATTTATGAAGATAGCAAGACCTGAGACTGTGAAATAAATGAAAAGGTTGCTGAAGGGAACAAGGTAAAAGATAATAGTCTGAACATGGGTGGTGGTTGTTGTGGCTGTGGCAAATGGCTTTGAAAAATATTTAGGAGGTAGTTCATGATGATGGCATGAATGAGGAGAGTGAGAGGCAAGGAAAAGTGAAGAAAAATGCTCAGATATCTGGCTAGGCAGTGGTTACTTACACCACAAAATAGGAACCAATAGAGAAATAGTAATTTAGGGCCAGAATGATATAGTCCAGAAAACAAGGGGGTATGGTGGTGAAAGGGGAGAAAAGAATGTGTTTGTTCAATTATTGAGTTTAAAATGTCTTTGCAAGTTCTAAGAGAAACTGTGCAGAACTCAGTTGTGTATGTATGGAGCTCAAGGAAACAGGAAAGAAAAAGCACCTTAAAAAACAAGGCATGGCCAGGTACAGTGGCTCATGCCTATAATCCCAGCACTTTGGGAGGTTGAGGCAGCAGAATTACTTGAGGCCAGAAGTCCAAGACCAGCCCAGGAAACATAGCAAGACCCAATCTCTACAAAAAAAGAAAAAATAATAATAACCAAATGTAGTAGTGTGTACCTGTAGTTCCAGTTACTCAGGAGGTGGAGGTAGGAGGATTGCTTGAGCCCGGGAGTTGAAGGCTGCAGTGAGTTCTGACTGCGCCCCTGCTCTCCAGCCTGGGTGAAAGAGTGAGACCCTGTCTCTAAGAAAAGGCATGAAAAGTCTTCTTCCAGCATCTGGACACAAAGAAAGAGAATGAAGCCTTGTGAAGCCAAAAGACGCAAGCACGTCTTCAAAGATGAGCGAGTCAGCAGTGTCAAATATAGCAGTGTCAAAAAATAATTAAGACATTCTGTCTTTGCTGCTTCTACATGAGAATGAAGACCATTCTCAGGAATCAGATTAAACATTCCAGATAATGTCAATATCACTCTGAATGGACTCACAGTTACAAAGGGCCCCAGAGGAACTCTGCAGAGAGACTTCACTCATATTAATGTAGAACTCGGTCTACTTGGAAAGAAAACAGAGACTTCAAGTTGACACAGTGGAGAAATAGACAGGAATTTGTTCTGGTTCACACTATCCATAGTCACGTACAGAACAGGATTCAGAACATTACACTAGGCTTCCATTACAAGACGAAGTCTGTGTATGCTACAAGATGAAGTCTGTGCATGCTTACTTCCTCCTCAGCATTGTCATTCAGGAGAATGGGTCTCTTGTTCATTGTCATTCAGGAGAACGGGTCTCGGAAATTTCTTAAGTGAAAAATACATCTGCAAGGTTCAGATGAGGCCAAGTGTGGCTTGTTCCATCAGTATGTCAAGCCCAGAAAGAGGAGCTCATTTTTGAAGGTAATGACAGTAAACTTGTACCAAATTCAGCTTCTTTGATTTAGCAAGTTACAGCAGTTAAAAACAAGGATACCAAAAAATTGTTGGATGGTATCTATGTCTCTAAGAAAGGAACAGTTCTGCCGTCTGATGAATAAGGTCTAAGAGTTATCCAGCTATGGAAACGAGAAGATGCTGGATGATTCCTGAGACCTACTTGTGATATTTTTTAAATGCAATAAAAGCCCTCTATTGATAGAAAAAAAAATGGAAGGAAGGGATGGAGGAAAGGAGAAAGGGAGGAAGGAAGGAAAGGAGGGAGGGAGGGAAGGAAGAAGGACTGGATTTAGTAGTAAGTTTCTCTCCTTAGCAGCCACCTACAGAGCCATTTCTGAAGAATGGCTGCAGCAAAGGTCAGATTGTAAAAGACTTAAAAATAGCAAAGATAGACTATTTTCAGCTGTGGCTTAGGTTTCTGCCTAGCAAGGTCAAACCATGTAACAAAGGTATGACCTAGCCCAGTACTTCTGAGACTCTTCCACCAAAATATTGGTTATAGCAAAACGGGGTGGGAATCTATGCATGTCTAGGGGTATAGGATGCTACAACTACAAAATTTCTCTAGCTTTATCCTAGTAATTCTTCTAAACTTATGTTTGTTATAGTATGAAAATAGTAGTTTTCAGCCCCAAAAAAATCTTTTGGAAAAAAAACATACTCCCAGGAAAATGTAAGATGTTTAAACAGTGGCCTCAGGGAGTTTGGCAGGGTGCATATAAACACTAGTTTGAGAAGCAAGGACTCACTCCAAGTTTTGTGTAGGAAAATGTACCTTTATTTCAATTACTTCACAGAGATTGTGTCACAGTTTACCCCAGACGCGGTAGCTCACGCCTGTAATCCCAGCACTTTGGGAGGCTGAGGCGGGCGGATCACGAGGTCAAGAGATCGAGACCATCCTGGCCAACATGGTGAAACCCCATCTCTACCAAAAATACAAAAAAAAATTAGCTGGGCATGGTGGCACGTGCCTGTAGTCCCAGCTACTCAGGAGGCTGAGGCAGAAGAATCACTTGAACCCGGGAGGCAGAGGTTGCAGTGAGTGAAGATCACGCCACTGCATTCCAGCGTGGCGACACAGCAAGACTCCATCTCAAAAAAAAAAAAAAAAAAAAAAAAGAAAAAGAAAAAGAAAAAAGAAATGATACAAAGAAAGGGAAGTTATCCAAGGAAGCAAGAAGGCAATGTTGACCTGGAGAACAGATGCTGAACCAAACTAGAACTCAAGTTCTACTCCTGGATCACTGTAAAATGATAGTACAAGTTTGGGCAATCACTTAAAAGCTGTGAGCCTCAGTTTCTACTTCTATGAAATAAAGGAGCTGATGTGCATGCTTAATAAATTCCTTTCCCATCATAACTTTCTTCTGTTTGCCAGTGTTAACGTTACATGGGCTGAAAGGAAAGGAACAGAGAAGTTAAAACCCTTTCAGAGCCAGTGCTAAATGCAACTATGTTCAAGAATTTTGAACTATGTTCAAAGAGTAACCACTTTCCTACCAGCCTGCAGTTCCAACCCTGCTTTATTTAGCTATAAATTTTCATAAAAATGGGTCTCAATCCAGATGTTACTGCCTGGCAGAAAATATGAATCAAAACAAAGAAAATTGCATTGTCTCTGTTTTGGCTTTTTTACATGTATAACATTCCTCAAACGCACAACAGCCAACATGCTATTATTCAGTTAGCAAATGTTTATTAAATACCTACTATTCAATTACATATAGTTCATCTTATGGGAAATACAGAAATAAATGAAATTAAATCTCTATACTCAAAAGATTTCACTCAAAGAAGAAACAGAGGTATACAACTCTAAGAAAAGGCAGAACAAAATAAATGTCATGGATGGAGATAAAAGCCACATGCTCAAGGAGTGATCATCTTTGACCAGTATCTTCTGCTGGAGGAGATGGTATTCTTTTCTTAGTGCTATAGTCATTGGGAAAGTCATTTAAAGGATGTGAGCCCTACAGTCCAACTAGCCATTGAAAAATGAGTTTTTCACACAAATTCTGACTGCAAATCCAGCTTTCTCTGCTGCCTCTACAAAAAAAAAAATTATTTATATTATGCTCTTCAATTTATGAAAACATATATATCTGTGTCTATTTACACAGAGATGTATAAAATTCTATCTAATCTTCACATCAATCCTAAGAAAGAGTTGCTTTTATTTATCCAAATGTTTCACAAATCTGAGACTCTCAGAGCCTTCAGGACTTGCCCAAGATCAATCAGAACAAATCATAGATAGGACTCAAACCCAAAATTCGTAACTCCCAAGTCTGCAGTTTCCCCTGAAATATTCCTAGCATGCAAGCTGCCGTGCTCTGGGGTAAACTGATAGATCTCCTATCTGATCGTTATTACTACCAGGAAGAAGATAAAGACCGGAATTCCAAAATTCTATTTAAATGATTTTATATCTACTATATTTATTAAAATAAAAACAAATAGGGGATTATGAAGCTATATCCATCCCTTACAATGTAGTAGGGTAAGTGACTGTCCATTGAGCAGAGCTTAGGAAAAGGTAGATAGTGCAGAGATGCCAAGAACACAAGGACGGCAGGGCACCACACCAGCATAAGTAGAGAGCTGTAAGACAGAAGCATTGATAATCAGTTTTGCCTCCTTCACAATCCTGCCCAAGGAGGGACTCAGGAATGAAAGAGGAATTTCACAATGTCTGTCACTTTTGCATCTTTTCTGTGAAATGAAAAAAAGAAACTGAAAGGTAAACATGTCTCCAACAATGTTAATTTGTAAAGAGTCCAAATCCCCTTTTAATGTGTTACTTTTCTTAAAATAATTATCGGAAAAGAAGAAAGTCACTGAATAATTTTTCAGCATTTTAAGAGGAGCACTCCACAAATAGGTGCATTTATGTGGGCTCTTCCTGTATGCACCTAGCTTATTGATGCTGCAAGTCATGTTTCCAAGCAGATTGCCATGATGGGTCATAATAGATTGCACTGGGGTAGGAATGCGGACTAAGTGGAAATGCAGGGCTAATCTGTCAGGTCCAACCAAGATAAATATCCCAGCAGTACTGCCATATTTCACAGTGCGTAGTGTTGACTACAGATGTCCTGACATGATAAATTTTATGGCCAAATGTGGTGGCATTTTGCAACCCTGGGTCTACTAAGGATGGTTGGTCCTTCTCTGATGGGGTCAATTGTGATAAATGGCCCTGTTGAACTCCCCATGAAATATGACATTTCAGGTTAGCCAAATTCTCTTTGATGCGCATGTCCCAGTTAGCCTCAAGACATTTACCAGAGAAGCTTTTCTAGTTGGAAGAATGAAATGGTACCAGATATGACCTTCTCATCTTCCTTACTCTTTTGTCAGCAATGAAAAAGAAAGTGGTAGAATCTCTTTCCCAGGAAGACTGTGGACAGATTTCCCTTTAGAGTGACAGGAGGTGGAGGGCACTACCTGGGAGGAGGAGAAGGAAAGAGATAATTGGTTCAATCTCCTGCATCTTTTGTTAATTCCCCTGACATGGAGCCACCAATTCGTTTTGGAGGAAGTTGTCTTTCCCTATACAAGAGGCCTGAGTAGCCAATAAACTGATGCTACGTATTTCTCCAAGGAAACTGACATTTTATCCAGGGCAAGCCAAAATGATGTTTCCATACACAGAATTATGTATATGCTTCGTAAGAAAAGAAAGCTTGAAAACTTCTGTAGACCACCCCATTTCCCATCTTTTCAAGACTAGTTTATGAATGACAGTGATGATAAAAGTGCATGGTACCTGCAGGCTGATGTCAGCATACCCTGTCTCCAGTTAATTCAACCTTGCACACAAGAGCACAAACTGTCATAGTTTAAGATCTGTCACAAAATAACTATGTGACCCCGGACAAGTAACTAACCTCTGAGCCTTGGGTTTCTCAGATATAATGAACACAAATTTCCTTCCGTTGCGAACTTCTAGTAGGTAGTACAACAATGTGTTTAAGAGCACAGACTCTGGAACCAGGCTGCCTGAGTTCAAAACCTGTATCCTGCACATAATACACAAGGACCTTGAGAAATTTCTTTAATCTCTCTGTTCCATTTTTCTCGTCTGTGAAATGGGGTTGATAATCAAAGCACTCAATACATAGGGCTGTGGTGAGCATTAAATAATTTAATATATGCAAAGTGCTTCTAATCAAGGACAGAAGATAGTGAGTTTTCAATAAGTGTTTGCAATTATTATGCTAGGATTCTACGTACATGGTATTCAAGTAATGGTGACCAGTCCAGTATGTGAGCTGTTACATAGTAAAACAATTAACATTTTTTTATTATCTCACCGTCACCTGTAAATGGACTCCTCATGTGGACAAATTGTTATCAACAAACAACAGGAACAGAACTGCATAATATTAATCATTATACTTCTATTTTCTTTATCAGTTTATGTCACCATCATATCCACAAATTGTAATATTTTAAACTCTTTCTTCCCCTGAATTAGTCCCACCCCCATCTTCTTACTCAATGAACACACACACACATACATACACACAAGTACTCAAACCTCAGTCATTACACAAATCTGTTTTAACTTCAACTGCCCAATATTTCAACACCACATCCTCTCTTTTCCACTCCTGTAACAATCACACATGGGATGCATTCAATAAAGTTTCCTTGATGATGACGATGCTAATATCGTCATATGAACATAATGGTCTTAGATTAGCAAATTGTATTTATTATTTTCAAAGTATACAGGTAAATCATATGTGCTTTATTCATTCATTCATGCAGCTGTAAGCCTACCATATATTAAGCCCTGAAAAATCTCTTTTGGGCCCAAAACAATGATGTAACACATCAAAATCTCATCTAAATTTACATTCAGGCAAAATCTTAGTTATTATCTTATGGCCAAGCCATAGAGCATTCATTTTGTAAGCAATTACTTACAGAAAATAATTCATTAAATTCCTAATTGTTTCTCTTCTTAGGACTTTGCTTTAGTCTATAGATACATTTTTCTAGTTGTGACTTCCTCATCTGAATATTAAGGAAGTTTGACTAAATAGTCTCAGAGGTCACTTTCTGTTCTAATGTTCTGTGAAACAAAGACAAAAATAGTTCCCCATGATTAGGACTTAAGGAAATAATATCAGCCAGGAAATATAATGGATTCTAAAATAATGACAAAAAGGATATGCACAAAATTGATTATTTCTGGGTGGTCAGCTTGTGGATGAATTTTATTACTACCTTAATGTTCTCTGTCTCTCCTCTTTATTCTTTTCCTGTTTGGTTGCACTATTATTATATGGGCTGCCAAAAGAAGTAAAGTTTGATCAGCTTTCCTGGAACATTAAGTCTGGAGAAATTCTGAGGGGATACTCCTGGCTCCCACTTGATTGATGGGTCAGTTGAGCAACAGCTGACATATAATGAAAAAATCATAGACTTCAGAGTCCAAAGACTATACTTTAAGTCCCACTTTTTCTTTCAGCTTTATATTCCACTACAAACAATTCACGTTTCTTCTCTGAGGCTCAGGTTCAGCATCTATAAAATGCATATCCTCACAATTGAAGGCACAACCTTTGCCTGGCTGTCTAGCTATGTCATCAGTGCAAGAAAGACATTGCTATTCCTTATCTTCCAAGTGTGAGAGAAGAAACTCATTGAGGTTAAAAGAGGTAGTGTAAGTGAAAGTACCTTGTAAATCTCAAAGTTCTACATGCATTTTGTTGTAGTTGTTACTGTTAGATTATCCTAACCAAATATTAAGCTTTTATGCCTACGTGATTACAGTAATGTAGACAATAATATAAACTTTGATTATAAGTAGACATGTTTGTTCTCCTTAATCTGAGATATACAGAAAAAAATTCAAGAGGAGAGTAGCACTTCCTTTTTCCACTAAACTTCAAGCATGGTAGGAGTGGCCTATGTCTATCTTGTACACCAGTGGGCATTTCTAGCACGTAGTAAAGAGCCTGGAATACAGAAGGAGTTCAGTAAGTATAGTAAAACTCTTCCAATGATGGATGTGATTCCATTTTATGATTTCCATAAAATGCTTGATTGCATTATTGCAAGATTAAGGAAAAGGCCATGCAGTTTGCTAGCTCAAGGCTGTTGGGTGGGCAATCTAAATTCATCTAGTCCCATGGCTGTGACTTGGTCCCACTTTACTGTCATCTTCTCTGGCTTAAATATTGATTCCAGGTCTTCTGGCTGGCTGAGATATCCAGGATGGGAAATACAATTATAGACATATCTTTGCACCTTTTCCCCTCCTTATCTGGGTAGGAATAAAGAACTTTGGAAATATGAGGACCCATTCTCTGGCTCCACACTTCCCAAGAAAAACTTTCTCTACTGTTTCTTTTTTTTTTTTTTTTCCATAGGTTTTTGCAGAACAAATGGTGTTTGGTTACGAGTAAGTTCTTTAGTGATGATTTTTGAGATTTTGATGCACCCATCACCCAAGCAGTACACACCATACCCAAAGTGTAGTCTTTTATCCCTCATACCCTCCCCACCCCTTCACCCAAATCCCCAAAGTCCATTGTATCATTCTTATGCCTTTGCATTCTCACAGCTTAGCTCCAACTTAGGAGTGAGAATATATGATGTTTGGTTTTCCATTTCTGAGTTACTTCACTTAGAATAATAGTATCCAGTTCCATCCAGGTTGTTGTAAATATCATTATTTTGTTCCTTTTTATGGCTGAATAGTATTCCATGGTATGTGTATATATATATATATATATATATATATATATATATATATATATCACAATTTCTTTATCCACTCATTGATTGATGGGTTCCATATCTTTGCAACTGCAAATTGTGCTGCTATAAACATGCATGTACAAGTATCTTTTTCGTATAATGACTTCTTTTCCTCTGGGTGGATACCCAGTAGTGGGATTGCTGGATCAAATGGTATTTCTACTTAGAGTTCTTTAGGGAATCTCCACACAGTTTTCCATTGTGGTTGTACTAGTTTACATTCCCACCAGCAGTGTAAAAATGTTCCCTTTTTACTGCATCCCCACCAACATCTATTTTTTAAAATTTTTTTATTATGGCCATTCTTGCAGGAGTAAGGTGGTATTGCACTGTGGTTTTGATTTGCATTTCCCTGATCATTAGTAATGTTGAGCATTTTATTATATGTTTGCTGGCCATTTGTATATCTCCTTTTGAGAACTGTCAATTCATGTCCTCTGCCCATTTTTTGATGGGTTTGTTTTTTTTCTTGTTAATTTGTTTGAGTTCCCTGTAGCTTCTGGATATCAGTCCCTTGTCGGATGTATAGACTATGAAGATTTTCTCCCACTCTGTGGGTTGTTTGTTCACTCTGCTGATTGTTTCTTTTGCTGTGTGGAAACTTGAGTTTAATTAAGTCTTAGCTATTTATCATTGTTTTGTTGCATTTGCTTTTGGGTTCTTGGTCATGAAGTCTTTGCCTGAGACAATGTCTAGAAGGGTTTTTCCAATGTTATCTTCTAGAATGTTTACGGTTTCAGGTCTTAGATTTAAGTTCTTGATCCATCTTGAGTTGATTTTCATATAAGGTGAGAGATGAGGATCCAGTTTCATTCTTCTACATGTGGCTAGGCAATTATCCCAGCACCATTTGTTGAATAGGGTGTCCTTTCCCCACTTTATGTTTTTGTTTGCTTTGTCAAAGATCAGTTGGCTGTCAGCATTTTACTTTATTTCTGGGTTCTCTATTCTGTTCCATTTGTCTATGTGCCTATTTTTATTGCAGTATCATGCTGTTGTGGTAACTATGGACTTATAATATAGTTTGAAGTTCGGCAATGTGAAAATGACCATACTGCCAAAAGCAATCTATAAATTCAATGCAATTCCAATCAAAATACCACCATCATTCTTCACAGAACTAGGAAAGACAATCCTAAAATTCATCTGGAACCAAAAAAGAGCTTGCATTCCCTGCTATTTCTTCACCTGATCTCACCCTCCCCTTTCTAACCAGTCCCCTCTCTTTCCCTGAGAAGATAAGAAATCCAATCAGGGACTGAGCAGAGGACCAATATTTATTACCAACACTCACTGTGTTCTACTATTGGTAAATTAAATGAATATAGAGTTAAAAGAATGACTTAGATGAATAAAAGTGGCATATTTAATATTTAACATATTAAATGAAACTGGTATATATTGAGATAAAGGATATTCCCAAAATGATTTGAATTTTTTTTCAGAGAAAAAGAGGTGAGAAAGGGATCAAAGAGAAAAAGAGAAACAGAGACATTTGTACTAAGAAATGACCCAGTTGTGTCTTTAAAGATAGACCACATTTTGAGAAGCAGGCAGACCCACGGACAAAACTCTCCCAAACAGCAATTTTTTAATTCCTTGGCTTCCACTGTGAAATCAATTACTTTTTCATGAATAGTAAACTTACTCTCTCCCATACTCTTCCAACTTGTCTAAGATAGAGTCTATCATTGGATTATTTAATTGGATCAGCTCACTCTTCATGATAAGCATGAGCATTACACAATATTTTATACTCTCAATTTGAAGGAACCTTACACACCTGTCCCATCAGTTGGTTACCATCTTAGCTTACCAAATTTATGATCTGTGAGCTTCCATGACCACTCACAGCTGTCTTGATTTTCCCTGGGGCTGCAGCAATGATGGTTGAGAGAAATTCATAAGTGTTTGGTTTTGAAGTACTGTGTTGGCCTCATGAGACAGGAGTAAGAAAAGAGAGGAAGTTACTGTTTCTCTCAGCTTTCATTTTAACAAGATTCCAGACTGACATAATTTTCCAACCGAGTGGGACCAATTTAAATACCAGGATATGGTGATTTTTTCTTACTATTTGATTTTAGTATTTCACTTTTTAACTAGGAACCATAAGGCATCATTCAATAAATATTTAATAGACTGTTATAATATAGAAAGTACCCTGGTAAGTCTTGCTGAAGACATAAAGGAAAATAAAACATGACTTGTTTCCAATCCAGTTATGCCACTTCATATACATGCAATGCAGTTAAATATATGTGATAGCATAAATGAACTAGAAGCAAACTCTCTCTATGTATATATATATATGTCCCATTTATCCCATTATTTAATATTTAAATATGCCACTTTTATTCATATATACACACACATATATACACACACAAATTTTTGTGTACATATATATGTATCTATATCTCTTGTCTATATCTATTGTCAGCTGAAGAATAATAAGGTTCATAAATTTGGAAAGAAGAGCTTTATTTCTCCTAAATGATTGCAGCCTGCAGGTGGCCATTCTGACAGGCCAGAAAGTGTAGCATCCAGTCACAAGCCAAAAACAGGAACTTTGAGGGAGACTTAAAGGGAACAGAAATTTATGCTGAGTGGAGTGGCCAAGTATACACATTTAATAAGCTATAGGAGGAGTCATTAATATTTATGAACAGAGAAAGATGCACATGTGCAATTGAGATTTACATCCCTTCCTGGGTCACATGTACAAAAAGTGATGGCATCAGCATGATCTGAGGGTGGAGTTTTCAGCCCTCTGAGGTCAAAAGATAAAGCAGAGGACACAAAAATCCTCATTGTACACCCTCTATAGACTGGCCAGAACCACTCCATTGGCCCTGGTCTCTTATCAGCAAGGAATGCCATTCAGCTGTTGTATTAAAACCACAAAAAGGTAGGATCAGCCTCAGGGGTTGGTTGAAATCAGCAGTAGAGTGAATCTTTCAAAAGGGCTGGTTTCTGTTTAACCCCCAAGGAAAAAGTCTAATGCAGTTAGCAAAGAAGGGTGTATAACGAGGTGAATCTGCCCTCTTATCACTTTATGGCTAGGAACTCTGTTTTCAAGGTTCCCTAGGGTCCCCTTGGCCAAGAGGGGTTCAGTTCAGTTGGTTGGAGAGATCAGAATTTCATTTTTATTTCTCACTCTATAGATAGATAAATATATAGATAGATAGATAGATAGATAGATAGATAGATAGATAGATAGATAGATTCTATAATAACTCACAATATAAGACAGCATATAGGCTCCAATAGGGGAATGGCAATATGTAAAAAGGAAGAGTGGAAATACCAGAGAAGAATCAAAAGATATGAACCCCAACTCCACACACAAAAAAATAGATACTTTTTTTTAACGAGGAGTGTGGAGTCCTGATAAGCAACAAGGATGGAGACTAGCTGTCGAGATAGAAGAAAGAAGAAAAGGGGGAGAGGAAAACCAGCTCTCACAAGAATGCTGACTAACCATCATTTTCTTGCACAAACACCCTGTCACAGGATGCCTGGGGTGGAAAGGCCTGCCAGTTAAAAATCATCCCAACGTATTTTTAGCAAAGCAGCATGACCCTAACCACATATAGCCCCTAGAGCGTGACCCTATAAAACTTCCCTCCAGCCCTTGACTCTTCTCAAACAACCTCTTCTCTGCTGTGCTGCCCATTGCTTCCTTGCAACATACTTTCTCTCTAACAAACCTGCTTTCTTTAACTCACTACTGTCTTGGTAAATTCTTTTGCCACCCACAATGCCAGCCCCAGTCAGTCATAACCCACGACAAAGAGGATTTCAACTGATGGAGAAGAGGTTGGCAGATATGAGATAACCCAGTCAACTTGAGAAATATTGAGAAATATTAAGAAATCATGTTTAAATGACATTTTAGTGCTGAAATTTAAAAGCCATCAGAGTGAAGAATTTGGCCTTCATGCTACAAATAAGAAAAAGCCATTCAAGGATTCTTAGTAAAGTAACATCAAGAATGTAATATTTAGGAGGATCCATCTATCAGCATTAGGTAGACTCATTTAAAGAAAAGTCGCTTGTAGACAGAGAATCTAACACAATGAAACTTCATGGGAAGGTAGAATCAGTGGACTGATCTGGCTTCAAATTCCATTGACTAGCTCTATGGCCTCAAGCAATTTACTCAACTTCTCTTTGGTTTCACAGTTCCCCCAACTGTAAAAGAGAAATAAGAAAAGAAAATTTACCAGCTTGTGGTCAAGATTAAATCAGATGGTGTATGTAAAGTGCCTAACAAGGAATTGGCTCAGTCTTTGTTTACGGAAGAATGTCTTAATTTTGCCTTCACTTTTGATGGATGATTTTGTTAATTATACAAACCATGATTGACAGGTCTTTTTCTTTTACCACTTTGAATATGTTATTCCATTGCCTTCTGGCCTCTGTTGTTTCTGATGAGCTATAAGGCATTTTTCATGTTATTGTTCACTTCTACATGTTGAGTCATTTTTCTCTTGCTGCTTT
Organism: Nomascus leucogenys; assembly: GCF_006542625.1. NCBI lineage: Eukaryota > Metazoa > Chordata > Mammalia > Primates > Hylobatidae > Nomascus > Nomascus leucogenys. Next base: position 23,851,352 of record NC_044402.1, read on the forward strand.
CAAGTTTCTCTTTTTGTTTCTGGCCTTCAACAGTTTGACTGTGATATGTATGATTCAGATCTTTTTTGTTTATCATTCTTGGGGTTCTCTGAACTTATTCTGCCACTTTGGAAATAATTGGCTGAGCCCCTGTCTTTTAAGTAATGTTTGCCAATACAAACGTATAAAGTTTCATTAAGTGTGAAGTTTAGCTTATTAATATTTAGCTTAGAATTTATCTTAGAACCATTTTCCTTCTTAGGTCGCAGTATTTTTCTTTTACATTTTGCTCCACTAGCCACCTTATAAGTTACTTCACCACTGACATACTTTACTTGCCCTCAGAGATCGGACAGAATGGATACGGTACTAGTTTCTGTGATATAAAGAAATAATTTGTAAATTCATTGGTTGCATTTAGTAAAAATTAATATTTATTGGTCATTCCCTCTAATCTCCAATCCTCTTTCTAAGTACTTTGCAAATATGATCTCATATAATCATCCTCACAAACCATATACTATATACTATATATTGTCTCACTTTACAGATGAGCAAACTAAGGCTTAGAGGGGTTAAATAACTTCTCTTGGTTGCACAGCTACTAGTAAGTGGCTGAACCAGATTCAGTTGACCAGTCTGACTCATAAGCACTATACATTACTGTCTGAATTGAAGCATGCTTCTTTAATTTTGTATTTCTTTTCCCAAAGGCAGAAATTTATTTCAAGTCTCCAACCTTCATTTTAACTTGAACATAATGATAATGTGCTTTCTATCACGGCCTTTACTTATACTCCAACACAAGAGGCAATATTGCAAAGTGTCTCTTGTACCCTGATTTTGGTAATAGATTATCTGGATTCAAATCTAAGTCCACCTCTTTGCTATCTGTATTGACAAGTAATTTAAAAACTGTGTGTCTTGGTTTTCTCATCTTAATTCAGTATAATAAGAGTAACTACCACTTAGTACTGCAAAATGCTAGGACAGTCTAACCCAAAGTAAGCACTCAATAAACGTTAGATGTTATTATTACCTTCAATCTTTTACATTGTACTTATCAGATTATGCTATAATTTTCTGTTTGTCTGATTTTCCTATTAACTATTAACCCCAAAAGGCAGAGACTATATCATTTTCATCTTTGTAGCCCTGAAGCCTATCAGTATCTGAAACATAGTACTAATACATTATATTTTTAAGGGATAAATGGATGAAAGAGTTTTTTCACTGGGCAAGCTAACATTTTACATCAGATTTTCAGCCTAGAAAAAAATAGCCAGGTATTATCTGTTAATTTTCAGAACGTGGTAAGTTCACCACATACACAGCAGTAAACTGCAGATGGCAAGGGAAAACTCCCCGCAAACAGAGAGAAAAGAGATGTCTGTGGCCCTAGTTCACTACACATCTCTGAAAAATCTAGTTTATGTAATTCCACAGAAGCTAATGAGAAGCAATGAGGACTAATGGCCCAGAAGTTCTCTTGATTTCAGAATAATCCATGCCAATCTTACTTTGTTCAAGGCATACATGCTTTTGGGTAGTTGTCCGCTGGTAGGCGTTTCATTTTCCCTTGTAATTAATAATTTGCTTCTATCATTCATCCCACCATTCCCTCTCCCTCATCTTCACATGGTCCACATACACATCAGAGGAAATGTGTGTGTTCATGTACCATATTAGCCTCTTGAGAGGGCTTACATTTGACATTTTTAGTCTCAAGAGAAAAAAAATGACCAGAAAATTTAATAGTACTGTTTTATATGTGTATATATATGTACATTTACATACATGCACATATACATATAGGCACATGGATATATATATATATATATATATATATATATATGTGCATATATACATCCAACTAAAAAAAGAGTTAGCTTATTGGTATCATTAGGAATTCAATACAAAAAACATGGACTGACCTAGAGGCTGGGCGTGGTGGCTCACACCTGTAATCCCAGCACTTTGGGAGGCTGAGGTGGGTGGATCACAAGGTCAGGAGATCGAGACCATATGGCTAACAAGGTGAAAAAAATTAGCCAGGCATGGTGGTGCGTGCCTGTAGTCCCAGCTACTTGGGAGGCTGAGACAGGAGAATGGCGTGAACCCGGGAGGCGGAGCTTTCAGTGAGCCGAGATTGTACCACTGCACTCCAGCCTGGGTGACAGAGAAAAAAAAAAGTCTCAAAAAACAAAACAAAACAAAAAAAACATGGCCTCCCCTTAGCCCAACACCTAAAGACCTGATCTCCGGAGTGATACCATTTGGGTTTGAAGCTCAGCTCCATCATTTGCTAGCTGTGCCTCTTTTTTCGTAAATCACTTTTCTGAGTATCTCTTTCCTCATGTATACCTTTCTCACTGGCTGGTGGTCAGGATTAAATGAGACAATTAGTTAGGTACAGCATTTTCACAATGTCAGATATGGAAGAAGATGGCAACGTTTTCATCATTCTCATTTTACAGATACAGAAACCGATGGTTACAGATGTTAGCAACCGGCAGCATGTTTTCCTGAAAATTAACTCCGCAAAACCCAACTTTCTAAACATCTAATTTGTTTTATTTACTAAGTGTACTGGTTTGATGAAAATGCTTTTTATACCTTTAAGTGATGAGAAAACTAAAAATCAAACAGGAATATTTTAAGAACTTAAAAGGAAGGTTGAATTTTGGTGTCTCACAATAAACGATCTAGCAAAACGGAAATGTCAACATTTAAAATGGGAATTTCTCAGTTTCTGTTGATCTCTAGATCCATTTTAACATTATTTCTGTTTTGTCAGATTTTAGCAGTTTTAGGAATTTTTCAGTCAATTTTTAAAATTCTTTGCATTTATTAATTTATAGTCAAGGAATATTAGAGGTACTAATCATGTAATCTACTGTAATAAAATATTCTGAACAGCTCCACTTTCTTTACACACTTTGAAATTTTTAACCCTTTTATGTCCAGTATGTCATTTAACTTATAACTATCCCAATTGTCTCTTATTGGCAAATAGAATTTCTGCGTTTCCCATCTGATGAGATTTTTCTCCAATTTATGTTTATTTAAGATGCTTTTGGATTTAATTTTAAATTCTTAATTTAAATAGTTAATGTAATTCAATCTTTCCTTAATCAAAATAACTGAAAATTGAACTTAAATTAAAATAAAGATTTAATTCCACTTAAAATGGAAGCTTAATTTAAAATTAAAATTTAATTTAATTTAAAATTGTGATTATTTCACATGCTTTTGAATTAAATTTAAATTTTAAATTGTTACAGATACAAATTGAAACTTGATATGCCATTTGAGGTATTGGCAACAGAATATTAAAAGTGCTTGAAGTTTGAAAAAATATAAAATGACATTCAAAAGCATCCAAATTCACATCCAAAAGAAGTAACTGAAACAATTCTAACATGTATAAAAGTCAAAATGTTGGCTGGAAAATAGCATTTTTAATTGAACGTCTTATGATTTTTTAAATTCTTGACCATTTTTCTCAGTTACCATATTAGACTTAGTTTAATTCATATTCCTGTTAAGCTGACTAACGTTGTTAAAAATGATCAGAACTGGTTATTTGGTTAACAGATCATCAGGAGGATGATGGATCTGCAATGGATCTGCTTCCTAGGCAATTTTCCCACAGTTACATACTGGCAGCCAGTTTTAGAGCCAAAATCTCCTTCAGACATAGTCAATTCTCCTTTCGGTGCAAGATTTTAGAGAATATAGGCCAAAGAAACTCAAATGGAAAGTCCACCATGGTTAGTCTACTTGAGCAAGTTTTACATGACCATAGATTACCCAGTGCCAGGTTACGTGAAATTTTGGTTTTGAGTACATAATCAGAACAGTTAAGCAATATGTTATGGGTTGCTTCCACATTTTGTGTTAAAGGATAAAGCTTCCATTTAGTGTTCTCCATATTTTCAGCTAAATATTATCTCCCAAACATCCTTTTGATCAAACAAGAAGGAAACTCCACTTTCTGATCCCTCATTATTATAAACTACTTTAGTTAAACAGTCAAACTTTGAAGCACACCATAATATTTTTATATTGTTGCTTTTACTTCTTAAGGAAGTTGGTAAAATTCTCTCTTTTAGGAGAAAAGCAAGATGATACACTAAGGAGAAAAACAAACATATTTTGATGAGTACCCAAAAAAACTAGAAAACAAACAATAGTTGCCTCTTTCTTCCAACATCTAACAGTTTTGTCTCATTATTTTGAATATATGGTTACTGTTTGGGAAACTACTGTCACCAATGTTTGTGAAAAAATGTTACTAAAATACATATTTATACTATCTCTTTTCGAGAGTTATATAAATCCCTATTTATTTAAAGAAATGTCATACATTTCAATGATTTTATTTCCTTTCTCTAATAAAAGACATTTTAGAAAAAGCCAATAAAATTAAGAAAGAGCAAGGAATGGTATGCCATGCACTGTGTATAGGTGTTCAGTAAATGATATTTTATGTTGATAAGGAGAAGTAAGAGAAAAATAAGAAGTACAATTCTAAGGGTATTATTTTTTAATTTATGCTGCAAAACAGAATTATTTAGTCACACCTCTAAATTTAGTATAAAATCAGTGATGAGGCAATCACTAAAATGTAAATCAGGCGGAAGAGAATAAAAACCTAAGACCTACTTTTTAACCATTTTCTTTGTGAGTAGAGAAGAAAACATGTTCCGTGGTGGATGTGTTTTTGGAATTCAATCGATTGTTATTTTTTTTAAAGCACCAGGATAGGTCAATATGATTGTCATTTTAGTTACAGATCAAGTGCCAATTATCTGTCAGCAATATATTCATTTATTTAATCTTTCAGATAATATGAGGGAACTTCAAAAACTCCATGAAAAATTGAATTGAAAGATGTAAATATAAACTTTCTCAACATAAGCTCCATGAAGTTCAAGACACTTTCATAAATGATCATAACAGCCACTTAGTCCATCTCTAAAGAATTGAGGGTACTGGGAATTTAACCAATGTGGTCTTCTTTACATTATTAACATGGATGTTTTTCACAGATTTTGTAAGATTAGGAAACAAAAAGAAGTCAGAAGCAGCCAAATCAGGATTGCAAGGTGAATACCTAACGATTTTCCATCAAAACTCTTGCAAAATTGCCCTTGTTTGATGAGAAGAATGGAGTATTGTCATAATGAAGGAGTCTCTGGTGAAGTTTTTCTGGGCATTCTTCTGCTGAAGATTTGGCTTTCTCAAAACAGTCTCATAATAAGCAGATGTTATCATTCTTTGGTCCTACAGAAAGTCAACAAGCAAAATGCCTTGAGCATCCTAAAAAAAAACTGTTGCCATGACCTTTCCTCATAGATCGTCTGCTTTTGCTTTGATTGGACCACTTCCACCTCTTGGTATTGCTGTGATTGTGCTTTGTCTTCAGAATTATACTGGTAAAGTCATGTTTCATCTCCTATAACAATTCTTTGAAGAGAGGCATCAGAATCTTAACCCTACTTTTTAAAAATGTCAATTGAAAGCTCTGCTCTTGTCTGCAGTTGATCTGGGCACAACAGTTTTGGCACCCATTGAGTGGAAAGTTGCCCAACTTTAATTATTCCGGCAGAATTGTGTAACCTGAACCAATAGAGATGTCTATGGTATTGGCTATTGTTAATGTTGTTAATCATTGGTCCTCCTCAATTAGGACATGAACAAGATAAATTTTTTCCTCAAAAATTGATATGGATGGTATGCTGCTGTGGATCTTAAAACAAATCATTCATTTGTAAACTTCTGATTCCTTTAGGGCATAGTCCGCATAAACTTTCATATAGCATCAATGATTTTGCCACCCTTCCACCCAAGCTTGACCATAAATTTGCTATTCATTCTTGTTTCAATTTTAGCAGAATTTGGCCAGCTATGGTAGCTCATGCCTGTAATTCCAGCACTTTGGGAGGCCGAGGCAGGAGGGTCACTGGAGCTCAGGAGTTTGAGACCAGCCTGGGCAAAATAGTGAGACCTCTTCTCTACAAAATATAAAAAAAATAGCCAGCCATGGTGGCATGCATCTGTAGTCCCAGCTACCAAGGAGACTGAGGTGGGAGGATTATTTAAGCCTGGGATTTTGAGGCTGCAGTGAGCCATAGTCACACCATTGCACTCCAGCCTGGATGACAGAGCAAGAACCTGTCTTAAAAAATAAATAAATAAAAATATTTAGCAGAATTCACATTACACTTAGAGGGCCTCTTTTCAAACTGATGCCTTATCCTTCTGAGTCTTTCAAACTAGATTCTGTTCAGACGTGTTATAAGATGTTAGCATGAGTTTATTTGGGTGCAAAAAATTTTTGAAATCCATTCATAATACACATTCCCATGATCTTTTCGAAGACCACTCATATTATACCACTATTTTATAGATAAAGAAATGAAATTATAAAGGTTAAGGACCTCATCCAATGTCTAATGGCTTATAAGCAAAAGAATCAAGATTGATAGTTGTAATTCTAGATATTCAATTTTTCCTCTTTCCTGTCAGCTGCCATGAAGTTGCATCCCTCTCTTCCTACATAGCATTTGTTAAGTGAAAGCAGATCATTGGGCAGAGAGACTTACAGCCCAGGTGTAAGCACACACTTAGCATTTGGTTTTCATCTCTAAAATCTCTGGCGCCACAGAAATGAAGCTTTCTGAGGCAGAATTTTAGGTGCCAATTCAAAATTCCACATGCTACTGAAGCAAACATTTATTTTCATTATTATTCCTTAGTATACTAGATGTGAGAAGGATAAATGTGAACTCTCTGCTTCTTGGCCAGACTGCAAGTTTATGACATGACATGAAATTTTTGGTGAAATCACCCGACTCTCCTCTACCAGTGAAACGATTTCTTATACAATCAAATGATCATATTGAGATACACACTTTAAGAAAATTTTTTTTCTCCATCTAAAAATACTTACATAATCAATGGTGTCATGTACATACTAGGCAGCACTATGAAAATAATTCCCTATTACTTCAAGCTGGTGCAACCAATATTGTTGAATTTTTTTTTTTTTTGAGACGGAGTCTCCCTCTGTCACCAGGCTGGAGTGCAGTGCTGTGATCTCAGCTCACTGCAACCTCCGCCTCCAGGGTTCAAGCGATTCTCCTGCCTCAGCCTCCCAAGTAGCTGGGACTACAAGTGCGCGCCACCATGCCCAGCTAATTTTTGTTAATTTTAGTGGAGATGGGGTTTCACCATGTTGGCCAGGATGGTCTCAATCTCTTGACCTTGTGATCCGCCCGCCTCAGACTCCCAAAGTGCTGGGATTACAGGCGTGAGCCACCGCGCCCGGCCTTCTTTAATTTCTTAACATCCTCTACATGCAACTGTCTCACAAGCCAGGTCAGTACCAGCAAAAAAGTTGCAGAAAAGAAGCAGAGAAAAAAAGGATGATACACTAAGAGGAATAAAAAGGTTATTAATAGTTGCAGAATTAGACAGCCTTGCTAAATGAAAAGGATGGAGATGGCAGTTTCATAATTGCCTCTGATTGATTGATATAACAAATGTAACAATAGCAGATGATGTACAGCACAGCTCCAAACAGCAATGTCACAGCCATCAAAACACAACAGCAGACACTCTTTTTTAAAACAAATCTGTTTAATCTCTGAAAGTTTATCTGGTTCACTGACTCCAGTATCTGATTTTTGTTCTCTAGAGATATTTGAGCCACGGGATTTGTGCGTGGCCTAGGTTGGTGGAAACAGGGTCTCCTGCCCAGAGCATTGTGTGCTGTCACTGCCAAGAATCCCATGGAATCAATAGTCAAAATATAAGGTGGAGAGGGCCAAAGATAGTTTTCTGGGAAAATGAGACCTAATGAGGCAATAATTCAATAGAAAATCTGAACCAAAAATTGGGGCTTGAAGCATAGAATCAAGGAGAGAAGGAACAGGAGAGGAGAGTAGGAAACCTTGAATAAAGTACAGGCAGGAGTCAGTGTAAGCAAATTGTGAAACAGAACCCATTGGCCTCTGCCGTCCCAAAGGCCTAAGGCCATCATGGCAGGGCAGTTAACGTTGAAAAAGCCAAAGAGCTAGAGGATATGAATGGAAACTAATAATGTCCTATAATCCCCAAACTGAAATGCTAATGGAAGATCTTTCATAGAAGAGAAATTTTTAAATAATTACCAAAAATAATTTCTCAGTTATTTAACCCTAGAATGTAAAATAGTGGATGGGGAAGATGTTTTGGAATTCTGCAAGACTTGAGTTGAGGTCTAGACATTTTCTCTGACTTTGTATGCTTTGGTTAGTAACTTTGCTTAGCCAAGACTCAGTTTATCAGTCTGTTTACACATTGCCATAAAAAATACCCAAAACTGGGTAATTTATAAAGGAAAGAGGTTTAATTGACTCACAGTTCCACATGGATGGGGAGGCCTCAGGAAACTTACAATCATAGCAGAAGGCAAAGGGAAAGCAGGCACATATTCACAAGTCAGCAGGAAAAAAAAGCAAGTGAAGGAAGAACTTGCCAAACACTTATAAAACCACCAGATCTTGTGAGAACTCACTCACTATCATGAGAATAGCATGGAGGAAACTGCCCCCATGATTCAATCACCTCCCACCAGGTTCTTCCCTCAACACCTAGGGATTACAATTCAAGATGAGATTTGAGTGGGGACACAAAGCCAAACAATATCATTAAGCCTCCTGAGAACAATAATAGTGTTTATCTCACAAGGTTTTATAAAGACAAAATGACATACTCCACATAAAGTGCTTAACATGTTAAACAACACATAGAAAGTACCATACACTTTTGCTTAAAGGAAATGCTTTATTCAGGTATAACTGACCTATAATAAACTACACATATTTAAGTTGCACAATTTTATGAGTTTTAACATATGTATAGGCTCATTAAACCATCTCCACAATTAGAAAAATGAACACGCTCATCACCCCCAAAAAGTTACCTTGTGTCATTTTCTCTACTTCTTTCCTTCTGTTCTCACCATCACTCCCCCACATTGCATCTCGAAAAACAAATTATTTTATTTCTGTCATTATATTTTTTATTCTTTAGAATGTTATACTTATGGAAACATATAGTATGTACTCTTTTAGTGGGGAGGGGTGGTCTAGCTTTTGTCACTCAGCATAGTATTTTTGAGATTTATTGTGTCAGGAGTCTCCAAACCACTCGTAGGTTCAATAATGTTCTAGGATTCCAGTGTCTGATTTTTCTTCTCTGGAAAATCATTAAATAATTAATTATGATGTATTTAGGGTTTCTTATGCTTTGAACTTCCTGTATCTGTGGGTTTAAAGTTTTCCTCAAATTCTAAAAATTAACAGACATTATTGTTCTGTGCTGGAAATGTATGAGGGTAAACAGCCTTTATCCCAAGCATATGTCAATACGGATATAATAAGCAAATCACAGTGGGAAAGGGAGAAGAAAAGAAAAAATACACATATATATATACACTCACCAGACTATGGAGGAAGCATCACCAGACCAGGAAGCAACAGCTTGGGCTCCAGTGTCAGCTGCCCATCCGTGCACAGATGAGGAGAGGTCTCATGAAGCTTTGGCGTGGTCTGGGACCCTAGCTCTTTTCTAACTATTTGCTTGGTGTGAGGCCCAGTCACTAGGGCCCTTCATGACTGGGCTCAAAGAACACAAAAACATCAACTTGCTTTTGCGACTGTCTGTTATTTTTCAATAACTAACATACAGGAATAGATTGAAATAAAGATTTCTCTGAAACAGTGCCAGATGAATGCCTCAAGCGGCTACCTGTTCCAGGACTTGATGACCATTGTTTGTGTCCACGTTCAATTCCTCCACAATTATTTATTTAAAAACTGTCTGTCTCAATTCTTTCTCTCTTCTCTTTTGAGGATTTCAGTTACACAACATTAAACAACTTCAAGTTATCTTGAATTTTTCATTTTTTTTGCCTTTTATGTATTTCATTTTGGATAGTGTTTATTGCTAAATCTTTAAATTTACTTATCTTTTCTTCTACAATGCCTAATCTGATGTTAGTCACATCCAGGGCAGTTTTTTTTTTTTTTATCTCAGACATTACAGCTTACATGACCAGAAGTTTAATTTGGATCTTTTTATATCTTCTATATTCCTACTTAACATCTACAATCTTACCTCTAAGTTATTGAAAATATGAAATACTGTATGTTAAAGGATACAAAATGGCAGATATGTAGGATGAACAAGTTTAGAGATCAAGTATACAACATTAGGACTAACGTTAATAAAATTATGTTGCATTAGGGATTTCTGTTAAGGAAGTAGAATTTAGCTGCACTTGTTACAAGAAGAAAGGAATTATGTGAGATGATAGATGTATCAGTCAGCTTCACTTTAATAAGATTTTACTATCTATATGTATTCTATAATGTCATGTTTTAAGCCTCAAATATACACAATAAAATTTATTTTGAAAAATAAATATGTTTTAATATTCTTATCTACTAATTCAGTCTTCTGTGACATTTTGGGTTATGGACTGTATATTCTTACTTCTTCACATGCTTAATTATTTTCTATTGAATGCCAGACATTGTGAATTTTATTTCATTGAGTCCTGGAGACTTTGGTATTCCTGTACATATTCTTGAGCTTTGTTCTGGGACAAAGTTAGGTTACAGAGAATCAACTTCCCGGCCCACTTTTAAGCTTTGTTATGCAATAACATTGCAGCATGTAGGGCTAGGTCTGATTTTAACCCACCATTGAAGCAAAACTCTTCTGAGTATTCTATCCAATGTACCATGAATTATGAAGTTTTCTGCTTTGGCTAATGGGGCAGGAACTATTTCTGGTCCTGTGTCAGTTCTCAGCATGCTTCCTGCTAATCGTTTTGGATGGTTATTTTCCCAGTCTTGACTAGTTTCTTCATACATACACTGCTCAATATTCAGATGAAGACTCGATAGGGTCTTTTTTGGATCTCCAAAGCTCCTTTCTCTGCAGATCTCCCCCTTCCATTGTTCCAGCTGCCTTAGCCTCCCCAGACTCCCAGCTCCATCACAACTCTGGGAGGTTATTGTGCTTAGTTGGTCTCTCCTTCCCTGAGCTACAGCCTGAAGCTTTCAACAGGCAGTAATCTTGGGCACTTTTAGGGCTCATCTTGCATCCCATGTCTCAGAGGTCACTGTTCTTTGTTGTCCAATGTCTAAAAAACAGTCATTTCATAAATTTTCTGGGTTATTTTTATTATTATGGGGAAGAGGGTAAATGTGTTCTCTGTTTCTTTACCTTGGCTGGAAGCCCTACATACTTCTTGAAATATATGAATAAACTTATTTACATCAACATCTTTCATAATTGAATGACAGACTCATCTTTAATTTGCTGTAAGATATTCAATAAACCATTGAAAGCAATGCGTATGTTCATGTATGTACATGTTTATGTGTTTCAAAAGAGAGATCCTAGAGAATCATCAGTTCAAAGGCTTCAAAATTTATTGTTTTTTAAACTGTAGGCTACATGATCAGTAATCTTTGTGTATGTGGGCTACACTAAGCTTATTTTGTTGATAAGATTAATAAATAGAGAAATCTCACCCCTAGAACACATAACAAAAATAGGACATAACATATGAGTTCATGCATATAAAAGCTTTAGTCATGCTATTTTTTCTCTTTGTCAGTCATCTTTCAGTGTCCCAGTTTCTTGAGGTAATTTTGGTGGAATTAAAACTGGACAGCTCAAAATTATATAATTAAATACATTCAGCTTCAATTAAAAATTATAATTGATTCAAAGCTGCTAACATGACCCCTGATAGCAATAACACATGAGCACAAATGACCTACTCATTGACGTATGTCAGAAAAGTTTTGAAAAATGGGGGAGATGGGTAGGTAAAACATTTACCATAGAATACCTTTGGTCAGGATGACACATGGTAAACAGCCTGCATGTAGTGCAATGTCTTCCTTTTATAGATGAGGAAACTGAAACCCAAACTTAAATAACATCTCGAGTCACACAGTTGGTGCATTACTAAATATGGATATGACCCAAATCTTTTTATCCTCCGTATTGATTATTAATTTACTTGTTTGTTTTCTCATAAAGGAAATGCCCTTTTCAATGTGGAATCATTTCTCCATATCAGAATATGAGACCCAGAGAGAAGCCACTGTTGAGTCCCAATTCAACTATTCCTACTATCAAGGAGCATCTAACTTGTGATCGATGTTGTTTGAGAAAGTGAAAACCCTCACAATTCATTTAGTAATTCAATTAATGTTTTTTGGCCATCTTCTCCACACCATTTATCATTCTATTTGCTAGAGATACAGAGGTGAACAAGGCAGACAAGATCCTGCTCTGAAGGATTTTACCTTTTCGTTGGGATGAGAGGAAGGGAGGCACTGAAGATGAAAGACAAGTGTAGAAATATAACTTTAATTCATGATGAGTGACCATATATAGTGAACACCATACAGTGATAGAAAGTGGTTATCATGAAGAATGATATAAATGGATGCATTTGCAATGTACATTGCAGGTAGATATCATGAGACCTTTCAATAGATTGTATGAGAGGAGTGAAGGAAAGAAAGAAATGGGGTTGGGACAGCGAGAGATAGAGAATGGGAAGGGAGGACACCCAGTGGGGAACTGGATGGAGAACAAAGTCAAAAATTCTGTCTAGGCTTCATTAATTGGAAGGTGCCCATTAGAACTGTTTTTATCAAATTTTACAATTCAGATTCTGATTCAGTTAAGTCTTCAGTAGGCCCAGGGGTCAACATTTCTAACAACATTTCTGGGATGATGTCAGTGATACCGCTACACAGACCATGTTTTCAGTAGCAAGTTCTTAGTTAACCAAGTGGATTATAGTTAAAATAGTGATCTAGAGCTGTATAGAAAGGTAAGAAACTGAGTTATAAAATTTGGTAACATTTGATATATTCCTTAAAGCCCAAATTAATTGAGAAAATACAGAAGAATTAGCAAACCAGAAAGTTTAGAAGAAAATCCTATAAAATTTAGTAGACAATGTATAAGAAGCCAACATTTGTATAAGACAGAATGTGAATTTAAAATAAGAAGAGAGAAACAGGGATAAATGTAGAATTCAAGAATCAGAAATAGATTGTGAGCTGGATATTGCACTATAGTTCCAAAAGGCAGGTAAGATGAAAAACAATCCCGTTTGATTCCCTTTTTGCTAGTCTTATCCTGACCCATTCTATAAGCATCACTTGAAATTTTAGGGTAATAAAAGCTTGGAGTCAAAGACAGAAGGCAATGCCAATAAGTCACTGGAGTTTTGGCTGAGGAATTTTAAATAAGAAACTAACAGCTTAAACATTATTCCTTAGACCAACGGCTAACTGAACCTTTTCTGGGAATAGCAGAGAAATATGAGTACATTCAGGGAGTGAGAAAGGTAACACTATGGCTGAATTCTGGTGGAACTGTAAGTTAAAAAAGAGAAGGAAGATCCCCTAAAGGTCCATTCAAAGTATTTAAATTTGCACTCACCAAAGCATGTATTAATGTTTTAACAGCTGCAGTGGTTAAGTATTCTTCTGTTTTGGTAGTTTTAATAGCTGATGACAAGAAGGCAAGGTTAGACACCCAGAGAGCTCAGCAGCCTTACGGCAACACCTGTAATGAGTGACAGTCTGTTTTGATGGAATGGAACAGTGTCTTCTGAAGAACAAAAATGTTTAATAGATTGTCCTATATATTTAAATTAAAGGGGATTTGCCCTTTACTTAAACTTGACCAGCAGACTCCACAAAAGCTCTAAACAATAGTACTGCAATTGCTACAATACAAAAATGGAGCAGATTATCATCAACGAATGTACATCTAGTGCCTACAGCGTGAGAGCACATCTATTCTGTGTTCAGGCAGACACCACATAAAGCAAAATAGGGATCTGGCCATAAAGTTTAATAGGAATTTAACAATTATCCAGTCCATTCAGTCAAAAAAGAAGGCAATTTGGAAAACTGAGAAACTGGAATAGGATCCTGATCCCTTATCTCTTTCTTATGTAAGCCCTACACCCTGTTAGGCCCGCTCATCTACAAACTTTCAGTTTGCAATGTCCTTTACCTTTTATATGGGCCTAAAAAAGCAATAGGACATAAAGCTCCTCCCGGTAGCATGTTATCTACTAGGGCAGATATAATACATTCCCCATGTAAATATGAGGCAGAATGCTAAGTTTTAGAGTTGGGGTACTTGGATTTTAGTGTGCATCAGAATCACCTGGAGGACTTGCCAAGCCCCACCTCCAGAGTTTCTGATTCAGTAGGTCTGGAGCAAGGCCCAAGAATTTGCAGCTCTAACAAGTACCCAGGTGTTACTGATGCTGCTGACCCAGTGACCACAGTTTGAGAACAACTTTTTTAGAAGATGACAGACAGAAACAGTATTTTCAGCCCAGGCTATCTGAGATAGCTTCAGTGAGACCGTTAAGCACAAATTGAATCCTGAAGGACTGAAGACTGCAGTGTGGGAAATAAGAGAAAGAGGGTATTAGAAACGAAAGAAGTACTAGTTAATAAGCTAAAACTGCAAAATGTTTTCCCTGCCCCCATACTACTGTGGTTATTAAAGATCTAAGAATACAATACAGGAAATGAAGATGTTCCCATTTTCACATTGCTTGAAAAACTCAAAAAAAGCAAACTTTCCAAGGAGTTCCCCCAGATCCTAATTTTGCAATATATTTATTGAATCTCCTACCTCTTTTGTTGCATCTGTCACAGTGGCAATCCACACTCAAAAATGAAAAACAGGCACTATTAGCCAAAATGCTATAGAAGATTTGGGGGATTTTCTTATCTAGGGCCTGATTTTGTTCTTAGACATTCATGGGCACTATCTCTATTTCAGTCTCCTCTGACAACACAATAATTTACGTCCTTTATGTATTTTGCTATTGTTCAGAATACTTACAATGAAAGAAAAAAAGATATAAAAATATTTCTAAAAAGAAATATGAAAAAAATTAGAGGGCCATATAACAAATTAGGACAATGTGGTATATAACACAACAGTCTTTAATTTGCTGGAAGAGCAACAAAAGAACCAGAAAAAAATGACATTATTCAAATGCTAGTCAGGGTTATTGCATCTTGAAAAAAATTCTAACCCTTGGTGCAATTTCAGAAATAAAGAAATAGAAGCTTTTAAAAATTTTATTCTTTAATTTGTGAAAGCACCCTAGTCTGACAACCTAGAACCCTCAAAACAAAGCCATGGAGAAGGAAATATTAAGAGAATAATGACTGATCATGTTTGGTTGGAGCCTAGATGTGACTCTAGGAATAAAAGAAAATAAAGGCAAAAAGTTAAGTTGAGGTCAGAGTCTATATAAGACTTGGGATTTCTAAAGGGAAGAACCAAAATATATTCCTACCAAGAGAATGTTATCCTTTCCCAGAGTGAAAGCCACGTAAAAGAGAGACTACCAGGAGAGTAAAATAGTAGACATCTGTTATATTTGTCTTTTTAGCCCTGCTCTTTCCTTTTGGGCACTGTCTCTTTCCTATTCCATTTGATTCCAGCAAGACTGTTCATCACAATGCCCACCTGTTCACTGGCTGTAAGAGTGGAATAAAGACCTGACCTATCACTGTCCTCCACTCTCTAAGCCACCGTGGGCACATTAGCCAGTCAGAGCATGTCAGTTTCCTTCCAAGAGAATACTACCTAAAACTCAGAAAAAGAACCCTTCTTTTTGACTCTTTACTGTGGGATATGAGCTTAACGCTGCCATCAGCTTATCATCATGAAGAACACAAACAGAAACAGAGTCTAGAGATGATGGCAGAGACAGCTCCAACAGTATACTTGGAGACCTTCCCTCTAGCAGAGGGAACCTTAGAGCTATTGTTGAACTTCCCATTTTTGTAAGGCAATAGTTCTCCCTTTGTCTTTCTTATGCAATTTAAATTGGTTTCTTTCATTGAGAATTACAAGAATCATTAGGTAATAATAAATTTATGCCTGTTTTGCAAATGATGAAAAAAGAAAAGCTATGCTACTTGTGAGTCTGTGGGTATCTCATTTTTCAGGAAGGTCACTTCTCAGCCTGAATTGTGGTATAGGCAAGGACTTTGGGGGTATACTTATAAAACATTATTCCCTTCTGTATGGTTTGAAGGGGTAACTGAAGTTATAAGTAAATAAGAAAGAAATATAGACATAGGAGAGAAAGAGGGAGGAAGTGAGGAAGAGAGGATGAAAGTAAGGAAATAAGTAAAAACAAAAGAAGAAACACTAAATTTAAATCAAAATCCAAATACAATTATACAGAATTCCAGGCGGTGGCTGCTAAAGTGTCTTTTGTCTAAGAAGCCTAAATTTCTTCAGAGATTAACTGTTACATGCAAAGAATATTAGACATAAGATAGTGCCACCAAGTCTGTTTGCATATTTACCAATATATATTTCAATTTGAAAGACTACATCCTCTATCATGAAACTAGACCCACAAATTGACTTCTCAAATTACACTTTTTACAACAAAGGGTCTTCATGCCAACTTTGGAGCAGTAATTTCCCACCCCATCCAAAAACCATCCCATAGCTCTATTCCCTCCCACCATCCTGTGACTGAACTTGTATCAATTACAGTTCAATTTCCTTTTCAATTCCCTTCTGTCCCAATTCCCTTGCAAGTCCAGTAAACATCAAGACTCCTCAGTCACAAAATACTTCAGAAAGAGAGTATGGCTCCATCAATCCCTGATAACCTTTCTTGCAGCAAGAATAATAGAATGGTGGCCCTCTTGAACCACTTCCATCAATTTCTATTAAACTTATGCTTCAAAGCTGTCTAGCCCCTTATTTCTCCTTCCTGCTATGGAGAGTGTCAGTGGATTGGGGGCAGCGGGGAAGAGGTGGAAGGCACGGGGTAGAGGAGCCTGGAAGAGACCACAAATACAGCTGACTCGGGTTGAGGGGAGGGGGAGAAAGGCATCAAAACCTTCGTGACCTGTGTGCGATGACAACAGTCGCAGAAACTTCACTTAATCTCACCAAGGTTATTAGAAGCTACATTTCTAGGTTGCATCTAGCTGCTCAGAAAGATAACTGCCTTGCAAACTTCAATATACCTTGAGAGAATTAGATTTTTCTAAGCCAAAGATTGAATTCCTCCTTCTTCCTCCCTTCTTCACTGTAACCAGGGCCTCATAACAAGCAATTTTATTTTCCTTGTGTGCCGGGCAGATGACATCCTGCTAAGTCCGCCAGAAGCAGGGAAGAATGAAATACTACGATCTGTGATGTTGCATGCTAGCCCACTTGCTTTGCTTACCTATTTCCAGTAAAGGGACTGCTGGAGAAAACTTTAATCACAAAAACTATAAAATGGAGTGCTCTCTGCACTTCCAGGAGCCAACCTATGTTGGCAAAAGGTAGCTTTTACTTTTAACCCTACACAATTTACTTTGATTCATTTCAGCTAATTGCAATTGTTTGCTGACTAGAGAGAGCACAGAGAAGGAGAAAGATTCATTGCTAAGCCCTTATGCAATCAAATGTCATCTCAAGGTTAGAGAAATAATGTACAATTCCACTTTTGCAGCTTCACCATCTGCAGATAGCATGTCCTCCATGAAACTTCAGCTAATTTCCCAAACAGAGCCTGCTCCACCCTCCTGTGTGTTCCCACAACACTCTATTGCCATCTCCTCTATATGATTTCTGACTTTGTATTATAATTACCTGTTTGCATATCTATCTCTTCTCCACTGTAGTAGGAGTTCCTTAAAATCAAAGGCTGTATTTTTTGTTTATCTTTATCTCCAACTCCTGCATAATATCTACACATGGCTGATGCTCCACATATCTGGGTTGAATGAATGAGGATACCTAAATCAATTTCTCATATATTCCTTGCTGTAGGACTATAAATTTGTAAGCAAAGAGGTTTTTTCCACTCTGGAAACTAAATCAAATCTCTCTCTCTCACACACACACACACACACACACACACACACGGAATCAATGAATGCATATGTGGCAAGGACTCTTTAATATACTAATCATTTACAAAATAAAATAGTAAAATAATGGTTGACATTCAGATCAGCATTGTCAGCTCAGAAGTTTAAAAAAAAATTCCTTCAGCAAATCTTGAAACATCCCTTTAAGCTAGGTGTACCTGTTCTCTTGTTTCCCCAGGAGGTGGAAACATAACATACTGCAATGCCTTTCAAGGTCTGAAAATCAGCTGGTGCAATGGGCATCATAGGGTGCTGAGACTGTTCGCCAGAATCAAGAGAACCACTGATCAGGGTAAAAGGCCAGGCCAGAGGAGAGACCACAGACCAAATTGAGCTGGCCCCAGGGAAGTTGTCTCCAGAATGCGGCTTGCTCCTTTACCAAAAACAAACAAACAAACAAAAACCTTCCCAAACAAAAGGAACTAAAAACATCCTAGCCCATCGCTTTTTAGATTAAGAAGTAATGCTCAGAGAGGTGTGATCCTTGTCTTCCTGTATCACATCTTTGGAAAGTGGCAGCTATACAGTTGGGTACTCAGGGGTTCCCGGCACTGCCCTGACTCCTGCCACCTTCTACCCTGTCAAAGCCAGCCCTGCACTTATCATCAGTCCTCATGGAATGACTCTGAAATGGTTCAGCCCCGGTTTCTCCTCATCCCCCATCCCTCTCAGGCCCTACGCATTCAGGGTCCCTATATTTTTCTTCCCTCCCCAGAGACTGGTTCTTGATCTTTTTACTGACACTAGAGTGCAAAGGTCTCAAAGCCTTAAAGCCTGATGCTCTAGCTCTAAAATTCCCAGGAGATGAAAGAGGATTCAGACTTCACAGGGTTTTCTGAGAATCCCTAAAATAGTAGCTCAGGGCTTCCAAGGAAGGATGTCACTACATTTGGCCTTAGTCCCCCAGGCAGGCTACTTTCTACAATAGGAGAGTAAAAACTGAAAATTTAGTAGAACTATAGGGTATTGCCGTAACATATAGGTCAGAGGTAAGGAAAAGCAGAAAGGGGGTGGAAGGATTAGAGACAAGTGAACACAACCCCCAAATGGGAAATGTCTGTTCTGATGGACATCTCTTCTTTCTCCTGGTGTTATGGAGAGACCATGTGCTTTCTTATCAGAGAGACTTGGGTCTTTTCATTTATTCACATATTTATCTGACAAATACTGCTCAAGTAGCCACAAGGCACTCAGAATTGTGCTAAATTTGACATCTAATTTTTACTTGGTAAGATAACTAAATTTTTTAGAGGCACAAATGTTGGAAAAAATAAAAAATTAGAATTTTGGACTACAGAAGCATTATATATTGTAGTTATTGTTCATACTCTGGACTAAGTTAAATCAAGGTTCGAGTCCAGGCTCTGACACATTGCAGCTGTCGGTTGATCTCTTCCAACCTCAGTCTTCTCTTATGTAAAATGGAGATTGTGATCATTATTACCTCTTACCATTGTTGCATGGATTAAATGAGATAATGGGTACAATGTACTTAGCACACTTTTGAGAGAAGAACAAACATGCAATACTATTAACAATTATTTAAATAGGAGGAGGCAAAATCTGAACTGAAGATAACCCTTTCTACTAAAAGGCAAGGATGGAATGGAAGTGACGAATTTCAATATCATTTCATTTTGTAGTCATTTAAAGTGCCTGTAAAATTTAGTGAAGGAGAGAAACGATAGATGCAAAATCAACACATAAAATGAAAGTTTGGATTATTTGGGGACTCTCAATAACTATACTTTATTAACATAAAAATCAGGAATTGTTAGAACAGTGCTTTTTAAATTTAATACATGTGGATCTCCTGGGGGTCCTATTAGGACGCAGCTTCTGATTTAGTAGGTCTGGGGTACAGCCTGAGATTCTGCATCTCTAACAAGCTCCTGGTGGCAGCAATACTGCTGGTTCCCAGATCACATTTTGAGTAGTAAGGGAGGTTAGATTAAATTAGAATTTAAGCTATATTTACATATATGTGAACTCACATATATATGCAGTTAGTTTATTGTGAACATGCGGGGATATATGTATCATATATTGTATGCATACATATGCATATATTATATGTATACATATATAGATATAGATATTCCCTCATGCTAGCAATAAATTTGTAGCTGGGATTCCTATTTTCCTGCTCTGGTTCTGCCACAAATTCATATCATGGCTTAGTTTCTTCTTCTGGCTTCATTTCTTCATTTTAGAAAATGAGGGCATTGTACAATATGTTTTCTAAGTTTCCTCCCAGCTTTAGTTTCCTATTTGAACTTTTTTCCACTGGGAAGAAACAGAAATTTACTTATAATTGCACGGGATTTGAGAAATATAGAGAAAGTGATTTTTGATCCTCAGGTATTTTGTTCACGCTAGCCCTCAGGAAAATCCTCACAGAGCCCGCTTCTCTGGAGTCATTCGAAATATAGAAAATGTAACACATTTTTCCTTATATGAATGTTAGTGAAGGAACAATACATAGATATTATTTAGAAAAACAGCATTAGACTTTCATTCAGAAAAATTTAGTGTGGCTCAATGTCATAAACAAAGCCAAAAACATTCAGCTTCATATCTTTAACAATTCCAAAGAATTTGCTGGGCCAGTGGGAGGGTGAGAGTGGGGCCAGTGGGGGGAAGTACAGCAAGAACCTTTAAAAAAGCACCATGGAGAGAAGAGTCACCTTGGCAAATATTCCAGCTCAGAGCATTTCTTTAGCCAGCATAAACACTTAGACACACTTGTTCCTACAACACAGTTATGCAAATTGTTCACATTTTCTTCTTACAAGTTCTGTCAAGTTTTTATTATTTATGAGCTAATCAGCTTCATGACTAGCCTTTCACCTTGTCATATTTTTCTGCATTTTCAGAGCTAATCCAGTCTGCCTAACATATTTCCTGGCTGCATTGTATAACATAAAAATGGAGCCATTAAAAGCATTGTCTCTGATAGGAAGGGAATCCATAACTAGGCAAAGGGATAATGCTATTGGTGAGGGAATCAAGACCCTTCCCAAATCCATGGACCTTATGTTTTCTTTCTTTAAAAAAAAAAAAATTGTGTTCTTTTCCTGACACTGCAAAGTAGATGCAGCTACAAAATAATTTTTTAAATATTTTGACTAGCTTTTATCAGAAAAAAAAAGACTTAAAAGATACTTGAGGTACATGCCTGTAATCCCAGCACTTTGGGAGGCTGAGGCGAGCGTCCTGAGGTCAGGAGTTTGAGGCCAGCCTGGCCAACATGGTGAAACCCCAGCTTTACTAAAAATATAAAAATTAGCTAGGCATGGTGATGCACGCCTGTATTCCCAGCTACTCAGGAGGCTGAGGCATAAGAATCGCTTGAGATCAGGAGGCAGAGATTGCACTGAGCCGAGATCGTGCCACTGCACTCCAGCCTGGGTGACAGAGTGAGACCCTATCTCAAAAAAAGAAAAAAAAAAGGTATTTGAGGTGACCTTGCCCAAGTTGTCTGGACAATTCTTTCTCTTAGCTCTAAAATACCCTCTTTCAGGCATGCTGCTAGTACTGGCCCAGGCTACGAATGGCCAGCAAAGGTGCTGGGTGATTTTGCATACAGACAGTATATGTGTCCATTTCAGAGGTTATCTTAAGAATCAACATTCTCTTCATTGTATTAAGAGTAATGATAAGTAAATAAGCAAATGAATTGAGATTTACTCCAAAATTTAAATGAGCTTTTATTTAAGCACCTGGAGCTATATCCATGTCTGAGATTTAAGTCACTAAAAAGCCTAATGATAAACAAAACTAAATGAGAGATGTGGCTAAATTAGACATATCTATACCTGTGCACATAATTACACAGAATATGTATGTATAATTTGCCTTTAACAGTATTTCTGTTTATACCTGAAATTCCCAAGTGTCTTCAAACAAGGACAGCTTTGTGATGTCATGCCTTTAATGGGGCCCTGTTACCATGGGGACATCAGAGCTCCTTCTCAGAATAGCATTTAGTTCTGACAATTGAAGAAGCTGGAGAATTTCAACTAAGCCAACATACTTAGTATCTTCCAGCACCTACAAATTTGAAAGTTATCCAGTTCTTAAGTATTGCCATTTGGTCTAAGAAGATACTGACTTCTGGCCATGTTTCAAAGAAGTGCACATATATAAATATCTATTCAATCCTTTATCTTCCAATATCCTATAACATGGAAATGTATATTGCTAGGTCCTCTTCATTCAACAGCAACTGAGTAGAACCCATTAATCCCTTCACTGGTGCATTCATTCAGGATATACATTTTGAGTGCCTTGAAACTATCTCCAATGCCCAGCATAGCCCATAGCATCTAGACTATATATATGTGTGTGTGTATATATATATATATATATATATATATATATATATGAATATATATAGCAATATATATATATACTTCCTACCTTCAATGACCTCGAAGTACAGCAAATAATTATTATGTGCTAAATGATGGAAACACAAAGATATACCATGAAGAGAAGTAGGAGTTGGAGGACCAAGTGTGTACAGAGACAAGATCATGGAAGATCAACTGAGCACCTCTGGCAAAACATCAAGAGCAAAGAGAAGATGGCCCATCATAAGCCAAAGCAATTAAATTCCTCTCCCTCTGGCCATACCAAAGAGCACTTAACATGCATCATGGTCTCAGGTCAAGAGTATATTAAATAGTTGACAGTGATGTGGCCTCTGGCTTTCCAGAAGGTAAGTCATGTCTTACAAATCATACCATAAGCAACCAGAGAACCAAGGCCACAGCCAACAGAAATCCAACCAAGTGGGCAGAGATAATGGTTTACCTGAGACAAAGATGGGAGGAATTTCCTAATTGTTCCCAGTATGCAGTACTTACCATAGAGATGAATAAGCTGCCAAAAGACCAACATCTCTTAATGTCTTACAAACCCATCTAGGTCTCACTGCCCGATGGAATGAAGTAAAATAAACTTAGTAGACTAAGGTTACCTTGGAATTCTCAGTGCCCACTGCATGTTTTTTATGTAGCATTTTCTATAGCTAAATTTCCTTATATACTTTAAGCACTTACCAGAGTGCTTAGCCTGTATTTTGGACATTTCCTAGAACTGCTGAAACAAGAGAAAGCAAGTTGGGATTATGTTGGGGAGAAATAATAGATTTCTTCCTGCCTGACATTCAAAGCCCTGGTAATTTTAGCAAGGTAAAGTGGTTCAAAATGCCCCACTAGAGCTCTGGCTCTGCAATGCAAGCAGGCAAATTGCAAAATGTGTAGATTGTTAGTCTACTTAGAAAAAAATTTAACTGCATATCTCATTTGATTGTGCTTTGCCTGAAGGTCAATACAGTATAAAGATGGAGGCCTTGGTTTCTAAAAATAAGGAATCTGGCTCTAATAATGGTACTTCCCAGATTAATAGCTTAGTAGCTGAGCATTTTGATCTTGATCTTTAATCTCTCTAGGCCTCAGTTTCTCCATCTGAAAATGGGGCTAATAAAAATAGCTTATTCATATTGAGTGTTTTCTCTATGCCTGTCACTATCATACTAAACATTAATGCATTTAACCCTCTCTATACCCAATGAGAAAGATACTTCTTATTACTTTCATTTTGCAGATGAAAAAATCATGTGAATAGAGAGATTGAGAACTTTCCCAGGTCACATGGGTAGGAAGTGGTAGGGCTGGGATTGGAGGTCAGGCAACTGGGATCTACACAGCCTTACTGCTAGTCACTATATTGAATTTCTAAAATAATACCACATTTCCATTAAGAAGCTAAGTTGAGCTAATTATATATATTTGTCTACTGGGACTGCCATAACAAAACACCAGAGACTGGGTGATTTAAACAACAAAAATATATACTCTCACAGTTCTGGAAGGCAGAAGTCTAAGACCAAGGTGTCATCAGGATTGGTTTCTAGTGGGGCCTCTTGTCCTGGCTTATAGAGGACCTCTGTCTTGCAGTGTCCTTGTGTGGCTCTTCTTCTGTGCTCATGCAAGGAGAGAGAGAGAGAGAGAGAGAGATCTCTGGAGTCTCTTTCTCTTATTATGATACCAGCCTTACCAGATTAGGGCCCTACCCCATGACCTCACTCAATCTTTTTTTTGAGACAAAGTCTTGCTCTGTCGTCCAGGGTGGAGTGCAGTGGCGCATCTCAGCTCACTGCAACCTCTGTCTCCCAGGTTCAAGCAATTCTCCTGCCTCAGCCTCCCTAGTAGCTGGGATTACAGGCACTCACCACCACAGCTGGCTAATTTTTGTATTTTTAGTACAGGTTTCGCCATGTTGGCCAGGCTGCTCTTGAACTCCTGACCTCAAATGATCCACCCTCTTCGGCCTCCCAAAGTGCTAGGATTACAGGCATGAGCCACTGCACCCGGCCCCTCATTCAATCTTAGTTACCTGCCTAAAGTCCCTATCTCCAAAAACAGTCACATCGGAGGCTAGAGCTTCAACATATATATTTTACTGGGGACATAATTCAGTCCATCATACTATGTAAAGAATTTAGCATAGTAATTAATACACACAATAATTATTCACATAATGTCTTAGAATGTTCAGTATGCTATGACAAAATACCATAAACTGAGTGGCTTATAAACAACAGAAAAATCTCACAGTCATGGAGGCTGAGAAGTCCAAGGTCAAAGTACCAGCAGATTAAGATGTCTGGTGAGACTTATTTTCTGGTTCATGAATGGTGCCTTCTTGCTGTGTCCTCACATGGTGAAAGGAACTAGTTAGATCTCTGGAATCTCTTTTATAAGGGCACTAATTCCATTCATCAGTACTCCTCCTTAATGACCTAATTGCCTGCCAAAGGCTCCACCTATTAGTTCCAACACATTCATGATGAGGTTTTAACATATGAATTTGCAGGGGACACAAACCTTAGTATATTGTATCCACTTAACAAATAGTACCTATTGGTATTTCATGGATTTATTTGGCAAACTCTAGAAATTGTCAAGTTTATGGAAACATATGGAAATCAGAAATTGGAAATTTTGTTTGCTAATGCCATTTGAACAAATCAATTAATTTCTGCCCACCTCCTTTTCTTAAGCTGTGAATTATGATATACCCATCAAACATCTGCATGACCACATGTTCATAATAATATTCTTACAAAAATAATAGAGTCTAAAAAAAGAGAGCAACTTTTGTAGGAACTAGGTTTTATTTGTTCTGTTTTGTTTTGTTTTGTTTATCACAACTACTTATATTTTGGAGGCACTAGTCGTTCTTGATCTTCAGGCCTACGTTTATCTAAAATCCTGATTCATGGAAAATTTAGGCCCTCTTCTTTTATTGGGCTGTCTGAAGTTTGTCCAGGTTACACATCTATATCCCAGCACTTCCCTCTGCTATTCTTCACTTTCAATGGGGAGCACATTATAAACGCACCTCTTGTGAAGCGTCTTAAATATGCTGCAAATTCATAATCTATATAAAACTGATTGTTGCTGTCTTTTCAGAGAGGAAGTCACTGTCCATCATACAGTGCTTTAATTTGAGGTAAGTGGGATCAAAGAGATTGGCTAAGAGTCTACTTTTAATGTAGTTTATTTCTTTTAATCTCCTTTTTGTCCCATCTGTTTTATGATTGATCACACGAACTCAGGTCCCAAGTGAAAGTTGGTAATTTTAGATTTTCAGAAAAGTAGGACAAATTATCCCTTTACTTACAAGGATGAATGTATCAGATGGACCTACTACAACATAGGTTTTCCCTCTCTCTGGCCTTTCAATGCTGAAAGTTGTGTCCCGCCTAAGGTTGACTTCCTAAGAAATTACGTGTAAATGTCAGCTTCCTCTCAATATTGGACATTCATTATATCTTCCTTCATATAAAGATGAACCATACCCATATTTTTTTATTTAAGAGAAGGAATTTTCAGACAACTTGGGCCAGGTCACCTCAAGTATCTTTTAAGTCCTTTTTTTTTTCTGGTAAAAAGCTAGTCAAAATATTCAAACCATTTTTTATTTTATAGTTGCATCTATTTCTCCTCCTCCTCAACATATCCTAACATCAAGGAGTTCAAAGTATTATGAGAAGCAATATGATGCAGTTGTGAAAATATTTTTGCCAAGAGTTTTTAAAAAGTGAACTAATTTCTATTGTGAGGTAGACATGGTATTATATTACCTGAATGTGGGAAAGTGAGTTAGGCGACTTTGAAGGGTGTTTTTCTATCTTAGATGGCCACAAAGACCATCCATGTGAGGAGATGAATAAACAAAGCTGAATCCAGCCAGAGCTTTGCTCACTAACCTGTGTACCCTGGCTTAAGGTTGTGTCCACCTGGAAGAAAAGCACACTTTCTGATTCACACAAAGCTACCATTAGGGCTAAGGAGACTCTGCTCCAACCCTACACGTTCATGAATTTAGATTCTGTTCACCCCACTTTTTAATTGGTAATAACAAGTATTCTATTCTGCAACCATGTAATGAGAATCGTTATGTGTCATGGTCAATGTCCCCTATTCTTCCTGAAATCTGTGAAATCATTAGTGCTATTTAGGAACTCTGATTCTGGGGCAACATTCCAAACTAAATACAGAATGATCTCTGTGCCTATGGCTTGATGGAGTGAGAACAGTTCACAGCATTGAATGTTGTTGACTCATCAAAAGCATTTTTTAATCTGCAGACTAAGAAACATTTCCAGATCTGAACCTTGATGTATCATGACATCATGTTTATTTATGATATATTTTTAGTTCTCCCAGCTAAATTCCTTTCCCAAATGTGATAATCTTAAAGCAGCTACTAGGGGAAGAGTCAGAACACCTGAATTCAAGCGTTGGCTTTACAACTTCTCACTTTTTGACCTTGAATGCAAGTCATTTGAGTTCTCAGGGCATTGCTTCCCTCTGAACAGCATGAACAGTGAAGAAAAACTAGCCTCTGACTCCACAGGGATGTTGTGAAAATAAATGAGATGTAGGTCTAGAGTGTCACTTTAAGCTCTTAGGAATGAAAGAGCTTAAAGAGATATAAGGTTTCCGTAGTTATTCTTTATTTTTTCAGCCTTGCAAGTGAGAAAGGTTCCACCTTGGTAAGTTTTGAAGAATACCGCCTCGCTTACTAGCCCCCCCAGATCTGTGGCTTTGCCCCTTCTACATTCATAAAGTCTATTGTAATTCTAACTACTGACTCAGTGAAATTTTTAAAACTCTGCCATATACTTGGACAACAAAGAAGAGTGGTCACACTCTGTGTGGGACAAATTATCTGCCACCAGTTGGACATCACACTATACAGGCTCCTACACTGGCTGTTAAAAAAAAAATTGTAATAAGATAAAGAAAATGTCACATTGCAGAAAAGAAGAAGTTGCTAGGACAGACTTCCCACCAGAATATTGATCTGATAGAGTCTAGAAGTTCATAGGGAATAAACTTCCAGCACTTTCTTTAGGAGAACTAAAACTATATTTTGCCAATGTCAGAGATACACAAGGTAGTTTCACAAAGTAGTTGTGAAAGAGAATCACAAATAACCAGCTAAAACTCCTGATCTTCTCTCTGCCCCCAGATGCAGAGCCTCTGACAGGTGATATAGATAAGTACTGTATAACCTGTCACTTTATCTTCCTTAAGAGGGCAGCATAATCCACGGAGATCACATAAACTCTTCTGTGGCTTCGATCCCATTCTGACATTCAGGAGAAAAGTTGACAGTAATAGATTAGAGGAAAACACTACAGTGAAGAGATACTTACAATAGGTAGCTCTGACTAAAAATGTGTTTTGGCAAGAATTAGCTGGCAAGACACATTGGCATGCTGGCATAGATTTCTAAGCTAGTGGATCAAACTAACATCTTTGCCTCAATCTCATTGGGGCCCAGGTTGACTTACATGCTTTGATTGTCTTCATTCATTCATTCTATAAATATTCATTGAGCACTGTAATGGAAATTGCTGGTAGTATCCCCAAATCTATTCTCACCTCCTGTATTACTCAGGGGTCTCCAGAGAGAGAGAACCAATAGAATATATATAGATAAATATAAATATATGAGATATGATTTATTATATTTATTATATAAATATAGGATTTATATTATTATTTATATATGATTATGGAGGCTGAGTAGTCCCATGACAGGTGATCTGCAAGCTGCAAACCCTGGGATGCTGACGGCATGGCTCAGTCCAAGACCAAAAGCCTCAGAACCAGGAAAGTCAATGGTGTATTTCTCAGTCCAAGGCCAAAGCTCTGAAATCCTGAAAGGGCCTTCTTGTTAAGCACTGGAGTCCAAAGGCTGGGGAGCCTGCAGTTATTGTCCTAGAGTAGGAGAGGACGAAGTTATCCCAGCCCCAGCAGCAAAATCAACATACTCACTTTTTCTCTGTTTTTGTTTTCTCCCAGCCCCCAGTAGATTAGATGGTTCATGCCAATGAAGATTGAGGGCAGATCTTCTCCACCTAATCCTTCAGACTCATATCTAATCTCCTCTGATAACACCCTCACAGACACACCCCAAAATCATGCTTTACCAAGTTGCTAGGTATTCCTGAATTCAGACAAGTTGACACCTAAAATGAACCATCACACTTCCTTCCTGAGCAGGTAGCTGTCCAACTAGAACCTACATTTTCCAGTTGATCTTACAGGTGTGTGACCTAAGTATGCACTAATGGCAACTGAGTGGGAAGAGTGGGGGCAATTTCAGCATCACTTACCTTAAAGAAAATCCTTGACCTGGACTTTTGCTCACTGTTGCCTACTTACTGAAAATGGCAAAGTCAAGCCTACCTACCAGCCATAAACTATTATGGGAGAGGAAAATAAATATCTGTGTTTTAGAGTCCCTTTGTTACATCAGCATAGCCTGCACCTTTACAAATAGGTGTGCCTTCTTGGTACTAGATTCTGTGCAATAAGATGACAATTCTGCTTAGCAAAACACACATGGTGCATGTCCCCATGGAAAGTATAATCTAATGTCTACCATAGTCTTCTGTCTGAGAACAAAACATGTGAGACAAGTGTGGCCATACTCATCAATCAAAATAAACCAAGACAGAACAAGAGTAAAAGAGTGGGTAAGAACCTGGACTTCAGTGCCATGCAGGTGTAAATTCAATCTCTTGCAATATCTTTTACTAACCACGTCTTTAGGCAAATCATTGAACTTTCGTAAGCTTCATTTTCATTCTTGTTATTTGAAGATAATAGAAATAATAATATGTACCTAATAAGGTTGTGATGATGATCTAAAGAATTAGGTATATAAATTGCTTAACCTGGAGTTTGAGTTTACCAAGTGTGATTATCAGAGTTCAATTTTTCCACTACTCTTGTTATTTGTAAATTCCATCAGGAGGGGCTTAAAGAAAAGATAGAAACATCATTATCTCATTCAAGCCATATTATATGAGGCAGGTGTCATCATTCCCATTTTGTAGATGAGAAAACTGAATCTTAGAGGGGCCACTACTTAGTAAGTGGCTGAGCCAGAATTTATTTTCAGGTGTCTAATTCCAAAGCCCATACTACTACACCAGATGTATGACAATCAGGCCTAGAAATCCCTGCTCAGCTATTAGTCCAATGAGGTTAATTCTTCAAGATTACGTTACAATTGTCAGGTTTTTTCCACCGCCTACCATACAAGTAAAACCCTTCTGATAGTAAAGTTTCCAGGTCTGGACCCCAGTGCATAAGTTAGTACCTTCTTCTGTGTTCCTAGGGCACTTTGTATCTCTGTTATCATTTAGTCACTATCTTATAATTGTCACTATCTTGTAATTCTTTTTACTCATTTGACATCCTCCACTGGAATGTGAGCACCTGAAATTTGGAGTTCTTAAATATCTCTGTCTCAGGACTTAGCATGATGCCTGGTATGTACTAAGCATTCTATGAATAACTGTTGTAAAGAATTGCCATATGAATAAATGAATAGACATTAAAAACTGGAGTGTTAGTAACCTACCCATTAAGGTGGTTATTTGTTTGATGCAAAGGAAGTGGAGGCATTCAGTTTTTAAAATAAACGATTGGCAATAAAATATTTAATAAAATTCATCAAGCATAAGAAATTAGTGCACAGTAGTCCCTTGATGGAAATAAATGTTTTCAAAAAGTCATATGCTGATTGCTTTGACCTCAAAGACAAAATGAAATGTTATGCATCATCTGTAAGTGTCCAGTTAGCAAAAGTATTTTTAACCTCAATAGGAACTGAAATATTGTACAACTGTGTTAGAACAATTGTAGCAAACAATATACTTGAAACAGAAAAGAGAAACACAAAACAAAAATCAAGATTCTGTTCTGTGAGAGTAGATTTAATTAGAGAAAGATAAGGAAGCAAACGTTGACTTCCAAAGACCCTGAATGCATTTACTGTGTATTTTCATTGGGTTTACAAGGCACTGGTTCTTTATTCTCCCTAATTCCATATCAAAGCTTCCAGTGTTCACTCTCTTTACTATAGAGATATTGCCAGCAATACTCTACATAGAATAGTCTGGATTAGCCCCCTTTTTCTCACAAGTGGAACAAAGAGAGGGAGAAAAATATTTCTAAGATAACTGGAAAAGAATTGGAAACAAAAAAATCTGTGATTTTTTTATTTCTTTAGACATAAAGAAAGTTAAAGAAGGAGTGAGTAAACTGACCAGAAAGATAGTGTCTGGTGTAAAGCTTACTGACCTACAATGAGGGAAATATTAAGGAAATAAAGAGATGAGCAAAAGCTTCATATATTTAAAAAGGACAGAAACAGGTAGCAGGAAATACAATGACTCACAGTATTCTTCCATGCTGGCTGACAAGTAATATCATCAGCCCAAGGAATTTTGTTTGTTATTGAGAACAAACAGGAGGAGCAGATACCTTGTTGTAGGGGAGGAAAGGAGATGTGATAGAGAATTTTTCATTTACATAAATAGGTTAATTACAGCTTGATTTATTTTTAAATTCACAGAGGCTGAACTGATGTCTGTGGAGAAAAGAACACGAAGGAATAATGTAATATGAAACTCCCTAACATGATACACATACAAAGACTATCAAGGCAGAGAAATCAGTGTGGAAAATGCAAAACTAAGGGAGAAAGCATTTTGAACCACTCATCTAAGAATTTGGTCAGTATTAAAAAAGACAAGAATTCCAGAAAAATCTTCCAAGTTATGTTCACAGGCTTAGCAGAATAAAGGTAAGGCTTACTAGTTAAATGAATGAGAGAGGAGAATTTTTTCTGCATCTTAGAAAATGTTCAGACTCTGCCATCTTTCTCCACATCCCCCATGAACATCTCTGTAAAAACTGCCATCAGGACCAAAGACAGCAGCTCTCAGTTTCACGTGGGTGCCAGTGACCAAACTACTGCTCCAGGAAATAAGAGAGGATACAAACAAATGAAAAACATTCCATGCTCATGGATAGGAGGAATCAATATCGTGAAAATGGCCATACTGTCCAAAGTAATTTATAGATTCAATGCTATTCCCATAAAGCTACCATTGACTTTCTTGATAGAATTAGAAAAAACTACTTTAAATTTCATATAGAACCAAAAAAGGGCCTGTATACCCAAGACAATCCTAAGCAAAAAGAACAAAGCTGGAGGCATCACGCTACCTGACTTCAAACTATACTGCAAGGCTAAAGTAACCAAAGCAGCATGGTACTGGTACCCAAACTGATATATAGATCAATGGGACAGAACAGAGGCCTCAGAAATACCACCACACATCTACAACCATCTGATCTTTGACAAACCTGACAAACACAAGCAATGGGAAAAGAATACCCTATTTAATAAATGCTGTTGGGAAAACTGGCTAACCATATACAGAAAACTGAAACTGGACCCTTTCCTTACACCTTATATAAAAATTAACTCAAGATGGATTAAAAAGATTTAAATATAAGACCTAAAACCATAAAAATCCTTTGTATCCCAAGTGCTCAGCACACAGTTTCTGACACTAAACATTTGTTGAACTAATTAAATAGTAGGAAAGAGAATTAAAATGCCATGGTGAAAAAGAAGCGCATCTCTGCTGTCTACCCAACAGTGATCTACATCTCTTTCTCACTTCTGCATCTTATGGAGTCATAAAATTAAAAGTTTTGGGAACCCTGTATGACAGTAAGGTAGGAAGATAAAATAAGAAAAGTGTGATCACAAAGTGTAATCACTTTATATTACTGGTGCTTAACAGTTAGAATTAACATCCTCTTATGCTAATTGTGATGTTTTCCATTTTATATGTGTACATAATTTATGTTTAGCTGTTTCTCAGATTATTGTACCAGTCTCTTAGCCAAGGGTCTTGCTTCTGGTCTCACCACTTCATCATTACACCTCCTCCTAATTCATTCTTTGCCTTACAGTTTGTTATATTTCAAAAGTGCAAATACTATTATGTTACTTGCATGAATAAAACTCTTTATTGGTTCTCAATTGGTCTCAGGATACAGTGCTAGCTCCTTGGCAGAGCACCTGAGAGTCCTGTGAAATCATTTGTGAAATAAAAAATGCCGAAACAAAAAAGTTAAAGAAAAAGTGTCAAAACAAAAAAGCTAGAGAAAATCTAGTCCTTGATAATTACACGTTGCCATTTTTTAACAATAGCTTGACAATGTTATACAGCTTATGAAACATTCTTTTCAAAAACACGACCAAGAGCTCCATACTCCATCTGTCACCTTTACCAAAATATAACTCAAGTTTATCCTTAATTTTTTTCATAAAGGGGATTATTTTACCTGAATTGCTACTAGATACAAATTTAGTGAAAATGTGTCTCATAAGTCACTGCATTCATATTCAATTCAGGAATTGTCTCTTCTACAAGGCCAGGCAGTTGAAGTCTGGGCTATGGATCCCTCCTCTTCATATTGTAGGGCCCTGCAACTATTTATAATAATACATTTATCTCATTATATCAAATTATTATTTTAGGTGTCTGCCCTCTAGTCCTATGAGCAACTTAAGGACAAGTGCAAAGAACTTTATTTTCAATCATTCTCTATGCTCTCAAAATGTGCTGCTTGATGGAAGACATAACTATGATTAAGACATTATTCCTTACCTCAAAAAGTTAAATCTTGGGGAGTGGAGCCAAGATGGCCGAATAGGAACAGCTCCGGTCTACTGCTCCCAGCCTGAGCGACACAGAAGACGGGTGATTTCTGCATTTCTGCTTGAGGTACCGGGTTCATCTCACTAGGGAGTGCCAAACAGTGGGTGCAGGACAGTCGGTGCAGTGCACTCTGTGCCAGCCAAAGCAGGGCGAGGCATTGCCTCACTCGGGAAGCACAAGGGGTCAGGGAGTTCCCTTTCCTAGTCAAAGAAAGGGGTAACAGACGGCACCTGGAAAATCCGGTCAGTCCCACCCTAATACTGCGCTTTTCCAATGGGCCTGGAAAACGGCACACCAGGAGATTGTGTCCTGCACCTGGCTCGGAGGGTCCTATGCCCACGGAGTCTCGCTGATTGCTAGCACAGCAGTCTGAGATCAAACTGCAAGGCAGCAGCGAGGCTGGGGGAGGGGCGCCCGCCATTACCCAGGCTTGCTTAGGTAAACAAAGCAGACAGAAATCTCGAACTGGGTGGAGGCCACCACAGCTCAAGGAGGCCTGCCTGCCTCTGTAGGCTCCACCTCTGGGGGCAGGGCACAGACAAACAAAAATTCAGCAGGAACTTCTGCAGACTTAAATGTCCCTGTCTGACTGACAGTTTTGAAGAGAGTAGTGGTTCTTCCAGCACGCAGCTGGAGATCTGAGAACGGACAGACTGCCTCTTAAAGTGGGTCCCTGACCCCAAGCAGCCTAACTGGGAGGCACCCCCCAGTAGGCACAGACTGACACCTCACTCGGCCAGGTACTCCTCTGAGACAAAACTTCCAGAGGAACTATCAGACAGCTGAATTTGTGGTCTCAGGAAAATCCGCTGTTGTGTAGCCACGGCTGCTGACACCCAGCCAAACAGAGTCTAGAGTGGACCTCTAGTAAACTCCAACAGACCTGCAGCCAAGGGTCCTGTCTGGTAGAAGGAAAACTAACAAACAGAAAGGACATCCACACCAAAAACCCATCTGTACATCACCATCATCAAAGACCAAAGTAGATAAAACCACAAGATGGGGAAAAAACAGAGCAGAAAAACTGGAAACTCTAAAAAGCAGAGCACCTCTCCTCCTCCAAAGGAACACAGTTCCTCACCAGCAACAGAACAAAGCTGGACGGAGGACGACTTTGACGAGTTGAGAGAAGAAGGCTTCAGATGATCAAACTACTCCAAGCTACGGGAGGAAATTCAAAACAATAGCAAAGAAGTTAAAAACTTTGAAAAAAAATTAGACGAATGGATAACTAGAATAACCAATGGAGAGAAGGGCTTAAAGGAGCTGATGGAGCTGAAAGCCAAGTTTCAAGAACTACGCGAAGATTGCAGAAGCCTCGGTAGCAGATGCGATCAACTGGAAGAAAGGGTATCACTGATGGAAGATGAAATGAATGAAATGAAGTGAGAAGGGAAGTTTAGAGAAAAAAGAATAAAAAGAAATGAACAAAGCCTCCAAGAAATTTGGGACTATGTGAAAAGACCAAACCTACGTCTGATTGGTGTACCTGAAAATGATGGGGAGAATGGAACCAAGTTGGAAAACACTCTGCAAGATATTATCCAGGAGAACTTCCCCAATCTAGCAAGGCAGGCCAACATTCAGATTCAGGAAATACAGAGAATGCCACAAAGATACTCCTCGAGAAGAGCAACTCCAAGACACATAATTGTCAGATTCACCAAAGTTGAAATGAAGGAAAAAATGTTAAGGGCAGCCAGAGAGAAAGGTCGGGTTACCCACAAAGGGAAGCCCATCAGACTAACAGCTGATCTCTCGGCAGAAACGCTACAAGCCAGAAGAGAGTGGGGGACCGATATTCAACATTCTTAAAGAAAAGAATTTTCAACCCAGAATTTCATATCCAGCCAAACTAAGCTTCATAAGTGAAGGAGAAATAAAATACTTTACAGACAAGCAAATGCTGAGTGATTTTGTCACCACCAGGCCTGCCCTAAAAGATCTCCTGAAGGAAGCACTAAACATGGAAAGGAACAACCGGTACCAGCCCCTGCAAAAACATGCCAAATTGTAAAGACCATCAAAGCTAGGAAGAAACCGCATCAACTAACAAGCAAAATAACCAACTAACATCATAATGACAGGATCAGATTCACACATAACAATATTAACTTTAAATGTAAATGGGCTAAATGCTCCAATTAAAAGACACAGACTGGCAAACTGGATAATGAGTCAGGACCCATCAGTGTGCTGTATTCAGGAAACCCATCTCACGTGCAGAGACGCACATACACTCAAAATAAAGGGATGGAGGAAGGTCTATCAAGCAAATGGAAAACAAAAAAAGGCAGGGGTTGCAATCCTAGTCTCTGATAAAATAGACTTTAAACCAACAAAGATCAAAACAGACAAAGAAGGCCATTACATAATGGTAAAGGGATCAATTCAGCAAGAAGAGCTAACTATCCTAAATATATATGCACCCAACACAAGAGCACCCAGATTCATAAAGCAAGTCCTCAGTGACCTACAAAGGGACTTAAACTCCCACACAATAATAATGGGAGATTTGAACACCCCACTGTCAACATTAGACAGATCAACGAGACAGAAAGTTAACAAGGATATCCAGGAATTGAACTCAGCTCTGCACAAAGTGGACCCAATAGACATCTACAGAACTCTCCACCTCAAATCAACAGAATATACATTTTTTTCAGCACCACACCACACCTATTCCAAAATTGACCACATAGTTGGAAGTAAAGCTCTCCTCAGCAAATGTAAAAGAACAGAAATTATAACAAACTGTCTCTCAGACCAAAGCACAATCAAACTAGAACTCGGGATTAAGAAACTCACTCAAAACCGCTCAACTACATGGAAACTGAACAACCTGCTCCTGAATGACTATTGGGTACATAATGAAATGAAGGCAGAAATAAAGATATTCTTTGAAACCAACAAGAACAAAGACACAACATACCAGAATCTCTGGGACACGTTCAAAGCAGTGTGTAGAGGGAAATTTATAGCACTAAATGCCCACAAGAGAAAGCAGGAAAGATCCAAAATTGACACCCTAACATCATAATTAAAAGAACTAGAAAAGCAAGAGCAAACACATTCAAAAGCTAGAAGAGGGCTAGAAATAACTAAAATCAGAGCAGAACTGAAGGAAATAGAGACACAAAAAACCCTTCAAAAAATTAATGAATCCAGGAGCTGGTTTTTTGAAAAGATCAACAAAATTGATAGACCGCTAGCAAGACTAAAAATGAAGAAAAGAGAGAAGACTCAAATAGATGCAATAAAAAATGAAAAAGGGGATATCACCACCGATCCCACAGAAATACAATCTACCACCAGAGAATACTACAAACACCTCTATGCAAATAAACTGGAAAATCTAGAAGAAATGGATAAATTCCTCGACAAATACACCCTTCCAAGACTAAACCAGGAAGAAGTTGAATCTCTGAATAGACCAATAACAGGCTCTGAAATTGTGGCAATAATCAATAGCTTACCAACCAAAAAGAGTCCAGGATCTGATGGATTCACAGCCGAATTCTACCAGAGGTACAAGGAGGAACTGGTACCATTCCTTCTGAAACTATTCCAATCAATAGAAAAAGAGGGAATCCTCCTTAACACATTTTATGAGGCCAGCATCGTCCTGATACCAAAGCCTGGCAGAGACATAACCAAAAAAGAGAATTTCAGACCAATATCCTTGATGAACATTGATGTAAAAATCCTCAATAAAATACTGGCAAACCGAATCCAGCAGCACATCAAAAAGCTTATACATCATGATTAAGTGGGCTTCACCCCTGGGATGCAAGGCTGGTTCAACATATGCAAATCAATAAATGTAATCCAGCATATAAACAGAACCAAAGACAAAACCCACATGATTATCTCAATAGATGCAGAAAAGGCCTTTGACAAAATTCAACAACCCTTCATGCTAAAAACTATCAATAAATTAGGTATTGATGGGACGTATCTCAAAATAATAAGAGCTATCTATGACAAACCCACAGCCAATATCATACTGAATGGGCAAAAACTGGAAGCATTCCCTTTGAAAACTGGCACAAGACAGGGATGCCCTCTCTCACCACTCCTATTCAACATAGTGTTGGAAGTTCTGGCCAGGGCAATCAGGCAGGAGAAGGAAATAAAGGGTATTCAATTAGGAAAAGAGGAAGTCAAATTGTCCCTGTTTGCAGATGACATGATTGTATATCTAGAAAACCCCATCGTCTCAGCCCAAAATCTCCTTAAGCTGATTAGCAACTTCAGCAAAGTCTCAGGATACAAAATCAATGTACAAAAATCACATGCATTCTTGTACACCAATCACAGACAAACAGAGAGCCAAATCATGAGTGAACTCCCATTCACAATTGCTTCAAAGAGAATAAAATACCTAGGAATCCAACTTACAAGGGATGTGAAGGACCTCTTCAAGGAGAACTACAAACCACTGCTCAGTGAAATAAAAGAGGATACAAACAAATGGAAGAACATTCCATGCTCATGGGTTGCAAGAATCAATATCGTGAAAATGGCCATACTGCCCAAGGTAATTTATAGATTCAATGCCATCCCCATCAAGCCACCAATGACTTTCTTCACAGAATTGGAAAAAACTACTTTAAAGTTCATATGGAACCAAAAAAGAGCTGGCATCACCAAGTCAATCCTAAGCCAAAAGAACAAAGCTGGAGGCATCACGCTACCTGACTTCAAACTATACTACAAGGCTACAGTAACCAAAACAGCATGGTACTGGTACCACAACAGAGACATAGATCAATGGAACAGAACAGAGCCATCAGAAATAATGCCGCATATCTACAACTATCTGATCTTTGACAAACCTGACAAAAACAAGAAATGGGGAAAGGATTCCCTATTTAATAAATGGTGCTGGGAAAACTGGCTAGCCATATGTAGAAAGCTGCAACTGGATCCCTTCCTTACACCTTATACAAAAATTAATTCAAGATGGATTAAAGACTTAAATGTTAGACCTAAAACCATTAAAATCCTACAAGAAAACCTAGGCAATACCATTCAGGACATAGGCGTGGGCAAGGACTTCATGTCTAAAATGTCAAAAGCAATGGCAACAAAAGCCAAAATTGACAAATGAGATCTAATTAAACTAAAGAGCTTCTGCACAGCAAAAGAAACTACCATCAGAGTGAACAGGCAACCTACAGAATGGGAGAAAATTTTTGCAACCTATTCATCTGACAAAGGGCTAATATCCAGAATCTACAATGAACTCAAACAAATTTATAAGAAAAAAACAAACAACCCCATCAAAAAGGGGGCAAAGGACATGAACAGACACTTCTCAAAAGAAGACATTTATGCAGCCAAAAAACACATGAAAAAATTCTCATCATCACTGGCCATCAGAGAAACACAAATCAAAACCACAGTGAGATACCATCTCACACCAGTTAGAATGGCCATCATTAAAAAGTCAGGAAACAACAGGTGCTGGAGAGGATGTGGAGAAATAGGAACACTTTTCCACTGTTGGTGGGACTGTAAACTAGTTCAACTATTGTGGAAGTCAGCGTGGCGATTCCTCAGGGATCTAGAACTAGAAATACCATTTGACCCAGCCATCCCATTACTGGGTATATACCCAAAGGACTATAAATCATGCTGCTATAAAGACACATGCACACATATGTTTATTGCGGCACTATTCACAATAGCAAAGAGTTGGAACCAACCCAAATGTCCAACAACGATAGACTGGATTAAGAAAATGTGGCACATATACACCATGGAATACTATGCAGCCTTAAAAAATGATGAGTTCATGTCCTTTGTAGGGACATGGATGAAACTGGAAAACATCATTCTCAGTAAACTATCGCAAGGACAAAAAACCAAACACTGCATGTTCTCACTCATAGGTGGGAATTGAACAATGAGAACTCACGGACACAGGAAGGGGAACATCACACTCCAGGGACTGTTGTGGGGTGGGGGGAGGGGGGAGGGACAGCATTAGGAGATATACCTAATGCTAAATGACGAGTTAATGGGTGCAGCAAAACAACATGGCACATGGATACATATGTAACAAACCTGCACATTGTGCACATGTACCCTAAAACCTAAAGTATAATCATAATTTAAAAAAAAAAAAGTTAAATCTTAAATTTGAGAGAAGAAGAACCTTATAATACTGTATCATGAGACAGTAGGCTCTGATGTTACTTCTGCCATTTCTATAATACTGGGACAATTAATTAAATGTAGCTGAAAATGCAATGACAGTGATAATACCTACTTCAAAGAATTGTTTTAACGATTAAATGATGATGATGATGAAAAGCTGTTCTTGCCTATAGTAAGTGCTAAATAAATATGACAATCTGCACAAAGCTATGATAAAATACTGGTGGTGTGTGCACAAACACTGACAAAACAAATAAGGAGAGGCACATAGATTTATTATATTTTAATCTAAAACTTAACTGAGAAAGATATAAAGGTATGATACATGTTCTAGTGAATTGTGAAATATATCATTTTATTTACCAAGAGATGGTACTTGATTAAGCCAATGTGAGCTGAAGCAATGTAGGAAGAAAGTAATGGAAGACTTCCCAAAGGAAATGGTATCTCAGTTGAGACAGGAAAGATGAGTAAGCATTAACTACACAAAGAGGGGCAGAAGGCAGCCCGGGTTGGGGTAATACCTTTTCCAAAGACCTAGAGATAAGAAACCATGTGATGCTTTCAGGTAATTGCAAGTAGTTCTGTTTAACTGTGACATCAAATCAGAGGGATGCTGAGTGTGGCCCAAGGTGAGGATGGAGGGCAAGCCAAAGCCCTCTCACAAGAATCTCAGGTACTCTGCCAAGGAGATAACACTGTATCCTGAGACCAATTGAGAACCAATAAAGAGTTTTATTCATGCAAGTAACATAATAGAATTTGCATTTTTAAAATATAACAAACTGTAATGCAAAGAACGAATTAGGAGGAGGTGTAATGATGAAGTGGTGAGACCAGAAGCAAGACCCTTGGCGAAGAGAGTGGTACAATAATCTGATAAACAGTCAACAGTGGCCTGTATACTTAGTATCCCAAATGCTCAGTGCACAGTCTCTGAACCTAAACATTTGTTTAACTACTTAAATAGTAGGAAAAAGAATTAACATACCATAGTGAAAAAGAAGCAGCATCTCTGCTGTCTACCCAACAGTCATCTATATCTGTTTCTCACTTTTGCATCTTATGGAGTCATAAAATTAAAAGTTTTGGGAACCCTGTATGAGAGTAAGGTAGGGAGATAAAATAAGAAAAGTGTGATCACAAAGTGTAATCACTTTATATTACTGGTGCTTAACAGAATTAACATCCTCTTTTATGCTAATTGTGATGTTCTCCATTTTATATGTGTGCATAATTTATGTTTCTTGGGACATGATTTGACTTACAATCTGCCCAAATTCATGAGATGGCACAAGATACTAGTGGGTATAAATCTATTTATACTAATGCAAATACATATGCATATTTCAATCTCCATATTTGTTTATCACACCTAATTTAAAAAGAAAAGGCTGCAATATTTTTAAAAACATATTGGTTATTTAAATCCTGTCTCTTTCATAGTATCTATTTCTGGCTCCGTAAAAATCTTTTTTTCTTTTACAGTTCAGTTTGTTCAGATTAGTTATTGATACGGGATTCTCAATGGTCATGACCACAGCCAAATACACCTACATAAGTCATCCCTTATTTGTCCAATCTATTACAATTCCAAAAGACTTTCAAAGGGCCCTCTGGCTTCTGGTGGCTTTTCTGTGTGTCTAATTTCCTCCTGACCCCCCATTTATTGGCATCCGTGTTGGAACAGGTGTGAGCAGACACGGGCAAGTCCTTGGAGCCCACAGTTCAGTGCTGGCACAAGATAATGGTTATCTTCCTGGAGGAGATGACTCTGACAATGTTTTCCAGGATGCCAATTTCCAATTAGTGTCATCTTTTGCTCCATGTCCTAGGGCAAAAGTCCATTTTATAGTGAGTAGACTCAGGGTGTTCTGAGAGATGTGCACGAATGCCAGAAATTAGATGCATTTCAGCTTTTTCCTTGTTGTCAAGGATGACTGGTCTGTCAACCAGAGACACAGTCCCCACTGTCCAGTGTAAGGTCAGTCTCTTACTTATGAACAGGGATGCTAATTTATTTTCTAACAATGAAGCCAAATGTGCTTCCAGATGTTGAGCTATGAAGCAGTTGTGATTGCTGCAAGCACGTGGTAAAAAAAAAAGAAAATTCCACAATTAAGACTCACAAATTGTCTTCGGGAGACCATTTGCGTTTGAGGAGTGTGCTGATGTTTTTGGCAAAGCAAAACGTTTTGTCAACTGAACTCATAAGGGTTTTTAACAGACAACCTATTGTTACAAAAACAATTTATTTATTTTTATTTTTATTTTTTTTTTGAGACACAGTCTCACTCTGTCACCCAGGCCAGAGTGCAGTGGCATGATCTTGGCTCACTGCAACCTCCGCCTCCTGGGTTCAAGTGATTCTCCTGCCTCAGGTTCCTGAGTACCTGTGACTACAGGCGCGTGCCACCACGCCCGACTAGTTTTTGTATTTTTTAGTAGAGACTGGGTTTCACCATATTGGCCAAGCTGGTCTCAAACTCCTGACCTTGTGATCCGCCCACCTTGGACTCCCAAAGTGCTGGGATTACAGGCATGAGCCACCGTGCCTGGCCCAAAAATTCTTATAATAAATTTCCTAAAGACCATAGATTTATCTATAGCTAATATGCAAGGAAAAAGAAACCGGGGAGGGTCAATTTCAGAAGACTGTTCATACGATACCGTAACACTGTTGGTGGGGTCAATTTAATGGCAAATAGATGAAAAAATTCTTGGATCAAGTAAGCCGGTTTTTGTTTTGTTATTGTTGTTGATTTTGGTTTTTGCTTTTCCTGCATGAACGGGGTAAGCAATTGTCAAAAGTGTTATCCTGTGTAGGCAGAGGGTCTTTGCCAAGTCCTCTGTTTAAAATTGCTGACAATCTTGGGCACGTGCCTGACACACGAGTTCAGTAGAAGAACCTAATCCAGGGACAAGCAATTCCTGCTCCATTCCCTTACATGGGTCTGGCCAATGTACACAAAAGACTCCTTTCTAGTCCAGGCTACTGGCCAGCTTTGGTCTACTCTTCTATGTCCTATATCTGACTCTGAAGACACTTTATGTACTCATTCATCATTAGCCCTTGTTGAACACTCGTGTATAATTTTGTACTCACATTATGGTCCTATAAATCATCAGCTATGAATCAGAAACACATTTCACTATTCTCTCCAATCTTTACTGTACCAGTAAGCAGCCAGACCACCGTCTTGCTTTGCCTTCTCCAGTGAAAGAAAAAAAAAGGATATTAGCAGTCAATTCTTGTGCAAAATCAAACTTTAGATATAGGGTTGCTTCCGTTGTTGAAATATCTGGCAACTCTCCTCCTTCATAAGTCCCACCTAAAATCTCATCTGAATTCTACACTCTTTCAGCAAAAAAAATAAAGCTGAGACATGAGAACAAGAGTTTTATGAGTGAGGCAGTGTGGGGTAGCAGAAGCAGCATGGGCTTTGAAACTAGGTGAGCTTGATTCTCAAGGTCACCTTTCCATTATGCACTTGACTGCTATGAGGGCTTATGTAAGTTACTTGAGCGCCTCCTGCTTCAGTTTCCTTATTTGTAAAAATGAGGATTAAATGAGAGAAGGCACATTGGGACACAAGCAGGGACTTTAGAATATAGAGTCACTTTTTTCTTTTTAAATTTTTGATGAGAAAGCAGCGATAGTAGTTTTATTCAAATACAGTCATACATAACTTAGTGCCTGATGGGGATAAATTCTAAGGACTGTGTCAGGTGATTTCATCGCTGTGCAAACATCATAGTGTGTACTTACACAAGCCTAAATTGGATAGCCTACTACA
This sequence comes from Nomascus leucogenys, assembly GCF_006542625.1. Lineage (NCBI taxonomy): Eukaryota > Metazoa > Chordata > Mammalia > Primates > Hylobatidae > Nomascus > Nomascus leucogenys. The sequence continues at coordinate 23,894,443 of NC_044402.1, forward strand.
CATCTAGGCTATATGGTCTAGCCTATTGCTCCTAGACTACAAACCTGTATAGCATGTTACTTTACTGAATGCTGTAGGCAATTGTAACAAAAAGGTAAGTATTGGTGTATCTAAATCTATCTAAACATAGAAAAGGTGCAGTAAAAATATGGCAAAAAAAAGATTAAAAATGGAATGCCTGTCTAGGGCATTTACCATGAAGGAAGCTTATACAACTAGAAGTTGCTCTGGTGAGTCAGTGAGTCAGTGGTGAGTGAATGTGAAGGCCTAGGACATTACTGTAAACTTTTGTATGACTGGCAGCACAGTAGGTTTGTGCACAGTGGCGTCACCACAAACACATGACTAATGTGTTGCGCTACAATGTTAAGATGGCTACATCACCACCAGGTGATAGGAATTTTTCAGCTCCATTATAATCACACAGGTCCACCACTGTATATGCAGTCTGTCATTGACCCAAGCATTATTATATGGCTTATGACTGTATATAAGCAGAATGTAACAGATCATGTTTTCCAAAAATGGCCATGGCAATATTTCCAGTCTCATCTGCTCTTCCAGCACCTTGCCAACCCCTATCAAGAGGGGAGTCTGTTTCCTTTTCTGCTGATCTGGGCAGACCTCTGTGACTTCCTGGACAAACACTATGTGGTAGGAAGGACTCTGCATGACTTTCAAGACTAGCTCACAAAAAGCAATACAACTTGCTCCTAACTTTCTTTATCTAGATGCTTCTTCTGGGAACCCAGCCACCATGTTGTAAGGACGCTCAGAACACATAAAAATGCGACATTTAGATATACCAGCCAATAGGAACACTGGCTAAAACCAGCTAAGGTTTTAGCTAAGCAGCAAGCACGAACCACCAAGTGTGAGAGTGAACAAGCCTTCAGATAATTCCAGCCTCCAGCCTTCAAGCTGTCTTAGGTAATGCTGACTGGAGTAGAGATGACTGTCCTCAGGTTCCTGCCCAAATTGCAGATTTGTACGCAAAGTATGTGCTGTTAATGTTTTAAGCCACAAAATTTTGGGGTGGTTTGTTACATAATAGATAACCAGAACATGGAATCTCGGAAATTAAATGCAATGCTACCAAGTTTAGAATCAAAAAAGGTTCTCAAAGGATGTCATCTGAGATTTTCAAAATACAAAGCTGAAATGTGTCCTCAAAAACTTCACAATCCATCTTTTACATTTTGTAAAAACCTGAGGAACAGAGATGTTCTGTGACTCACTTGCCATCCTAGAAGTAGTTAGGGGTATGGTCTGAACCAAGTCCAGTTCAATACTGCACTTACCACAATATGACTATGAATACCACACAAGTTTGCTGGGTTCAAAGTGTGAGGGGTCAATTTAGTGCAATTATTCTGCAAGTCTACCAGAGTTCAGTACAATGTTTCCATGCTCCTCTCTGCTTATTTCTTTCTTCCTGCTTAACAGAGAGCCTGATCTGAACTTTGTTGATTTAGTGTGTAAGGTTAGGAGGCTGGATGGGATCCAACAAGCTCAACTGAGCTAACAAGAATTTCTTTTTAAAAAAAGTGTCAAACCATGAAATCAGCAGATGTGACTCAAAGCAAGGGAGAGAGAGGGCAAATATGCCGAGTATAAAGCTTCTGTTTTTCTACAGTCACTTTTCAGAGTATAAATGCCTAAAAATTCTATAACATCGATCAGATGGTTTGGCAGAAGCCTGTTTTTGGCAGGCAGAGAGTTCCACATGATGGTTTTATCTTGTTAAGAGCTAATCTATTATGATAGACTAACATACACAGATGCCCATCAATTAGAAAATGTTTTATCACATAATTGATTGCAGACTCTTCAGTCATTGAAGTGGCACTAGGAAAGAGTGTTGACATGAATATGTGTCTTTCTTCATTGCCGCTAGTCATACAAACTATTTAAATTGACCGACAAAAACTTTGTTTTTATATGCAGAAGTCTTCTTCCAACCTCATTCTCAAAGAATTCATATATATATGAATGAGATGAACACAAGTCTAAAAAGTTGTGGGAAATAATAAGGAGAAAATTGGAACAAGAAGGAAAAAGCAGAAAGGCAAAAAGGAAAAGAGAGCAAAAGAAAGAACTAGAGAATTAG